>NC_092129.1:77314961-77949962 GCF_043159975.1 Macaca nemestrina
TCCAGCTGCCTCCAAACACTTGCTTTTTCCGTGACAGTATGTGGGCTGCCGAGGGTTTTCTGCAGGACTTTCCGCTCTGCAGCGATCTTCCTGAAGTTGCAGAAAATCCCCGTGGCCCTTGCCTTTCACGGTGATGACCGTGAGGACGGTGACCCGCACCTGCATGGCGCTCACTTAGGAATCTGTTAGCACGGCTCCCGTGGCCACCTATTGGGTGGGTGCTGTTGTTACCCTGCCTCGTCCATCCACGCTGATGCCCTTTTGTCCACATGATGGCATCTGGGCCCCCAGGATGCCTCACAGTCTTGGCATCTTTCAGTTATAGTTGGCAGCTGCTTTCAGTCCATACATGAATGATTCATTTCGCATCCGACAGGGACTGGGATGCAATGAATTACAGTAACTGGCCCAAGGTCCGGCCATTCTCAAGTGGTGCCCTGGGTTTTAAACCAATGTCTTGCGGCACCAGGGACTGCCTTCAACCACCAGGCCGTTCTCCTTTCTGAAGGGGACAGGTGGCTGGGCTGACAAGGAGGACAGGAAGTGCAACACCTTCCCCCATCCCAGGGGAAAAGTGTTTTTTCCCAGGGCTGTGATCTAAGATCAGCTGTGGGAAATCGATCCTAACCAGGAAGGGTGGCAGCCCCAAAGAAGTCTTGTTAGAGCCAGCCAGGGGGTCTGCGGGGGTCCACGGGGTCTTCTGGGGCAGGGAGTACACAGAGAGGAGACCACCTCCCGGGGCTGCCCTAGGCAAGGGCTCCTCCCTGCCTTCAGCCGGTCCCCGCCACCCCACACCCCACAGAAGGGAATGAGGCTTCTTGTGGGCCATGCGAGACCAGCCCAGCTCAGAGGCTTTGGGTGCCCCCAACCCCAGTCCACCTGTAAGAGTCACCCTCAGGGGTGGGTTGGAGTTTCTGAGTGTTGTACGTATGAATTTGACTTTGGGGATGTCAGGATAATTTGGTCTATTTTCAACACATTCTGGAAAGTACCCTAAGCATCTGAAGGATGGAAGGATTGGACTTTAAATCAAGTTTTTCCAGTCCCCATTGGTTACCTTAAGGGGCGTTTGACTTTCACTTGATTTTCTTTTTCCCCTGTAAGTCCCTGACCCAGAACTGTGACCTGTTTTCTTTTGTGTTTTCAGCTGTTGAGCATGTTGGGCAGCACAGAGTGTAGCTACAACTGTGTGACTCCACCTGTGTGACTGACTCTGTGACTGACTCCACCTGTGTGACTCCAGTTGTGTGACCAACTACAACTGTGTAACTGACTCCAATTGTGTGACTCACTCCATCTGTGTGACTCCAATTGTATGACTGACTCTGTGTGACTCCAGCTGTGACTCCATCTGTATGACTCACCTCAACTGTGTGACCCCCACCTGTGTGACCCCTACCTGTGTGACTCCACCTGTGTGACCCCCACCTGTGTGACCCCCACCTGTGTGACTCTACCTGTGGACTGACTCTAACTATGTGACTGACTCTACCTGTGTGACTCCAGCTATATGACTGACTTCAACCATGTGACCCCACCTGTGTGACTCCAATTGTGTGACTCCACCTAGTCACACAATTGGCTAGGACTCCAGCCCTATAAATTCTCTAGCAGACAGCCCTCCTGGATTCTAGTTCCCACTTCCCAGCTGAACTGCATTTAATCTCTTGAGGACTGTTTTCCCATCTGTAAATCTAGGAACACTGCCTCATTTCTATGTTGCCTAGTTCTTCGGAGGTCCACATGAGTGATGCCTTGAAGAGTGTGGAGTGCTCCTCCAACACCAGGCAGGCTGGCCACAGGCAGTTTCTTAGAGTGTGACCTGGGGGCACTGCCACCACTGAGAAGCTCTGCTGTCTCTCCTCTGTCCTGGGAGGCCTGGAGGGAGGAGGGTGCTGAGTGAGAGGGACCTGGCCTGCAGAGGGCTGAGGATGAGGTATGAGCTGGAGGGCCAGGCTGTGTGGCCTCGGGGTGTGGACTCCTGGTGGGTGACTCCTCTGTACAGGCTAGTAGAGGGCTGGTTTCATGGGCAGTCACTTCAGAAGGAGAATTCTCTGGAGGGGAGTTTGAACCCTTAGTCTTTTGGGATGCAGTGTTCTCTAGCAAGTCTTGAAGCGAACTGGCCTTTGTCAGTCTTATATTAATTTAATTCCTGTGCCCAGTGGTGGGATATTACCAAGAGAGTTGACACCCAGATCCCTGAGGGGGAAGCTCTGAGATAATGCAGCATTTGCCAGTTTCCAAGGTGTAAATTCACGGGCCAGGACTGATTTCAGGTTCCCAGAGTGGAGCTGAGGAAGGATCCGTACCAGGGGCGCCCACCGTGGGTGTTCACTGCAGCAGCCGCCACTGCCTACTCCTCCCTCATGTTCTGCAGAGGGGAGGCGGGAGAGGTCCCTGAGACCATGCCGTGTGGGCACACGGTGCTTAGGGTTCTGAGCCTATGGGTGGCGGGCGAGGCTTAAGGGTCATCTGGCCGAAGCTTCCCCCTTCATAGGTGGGAAAGCCTAGAGGTCTTAAGTCCTTTGTTTGGAGCTTTAAGTCTGAGGGTGTCTTTGTGAGCAGAGGGACAGATAGGATGGCTGGAGGGACCCCAGGGTTGGGATTGGCACAGACCAGGCTGGGAAGGTGAGCTCAGAGCTGAGACAACACAAGGAAATGCCAGCCCAGAGCCTAGTGGAAGGCGCTGCCTCCTAGAGAGGCAGCGCTCCCCACAGTGGTCCTGAGGCTTGGGTAAGGCTCTTCCACAGAGGCCTCTGTGGTTACACCCATTCCACCAGCCTAGTGGTGGTCCTGGTAAACAGGGCCTTGTGTCTGCAAGCCACGTCTCATGACCCCAACAGCCAGCTTTCCTGGCCTGATAACAAATGGCCTAGGACCTGCCGCTGGCCCTAGCCTCCATCTACCTGGCAGAGGGAGCTACCAGCAGAGCCTCACTGGCAGCTCCCTCTGACCCATGCATAGCTTTGCTTTGTCCAGAGCCCTGCAACCAAAGCCTTTTACCTGTAGGGGACATCGAGACGACTGGTGCATCCTCCTGGGAGGCCCAGAGAGGGTGAGAGCCTTGCTGAGGCCACACAGGCCACGGGAGGTGTGCAGAGCCTGAAGCCTCAGTCTTCTGAGTTTTGTTTTTCCCCTTGCTGTGAGATCCTTGATGGTTTCAGGGCCCTGGTCTCTCCCTCAGCTGAGGGCTACTGAGACCCCTGCAAGCCTAGTTAGCTTCTTGGCTGTCAGAGAATTGATCCTGCCTCACAAAAACAAATCCTGTGCTCTAGATGGGCATCGGGAGGGGCCTCACACACCGGAGGCAGGTGGGGACCAGTGGCCTGTACCACACTGACAGGTGGCCCGGGAGTCAGCGGCCCCCCACAGTCTGGTGCTAGGCTCGAACCATGACACTTTCCTTAAAACCCATAGTACAGACCAGGCATAGTGGCTCATACCTGTAATCCTAGCACCTTAGGGGGCCAAGGTAGGAGGATCACTGGAGCCTAGAAGTTCAAGACCAGCCTGGGCTATGTAGCAAGACCATGTCTCTACATAGCAGTGGTATCTACAGCACCATGCCAGGAGCCTGTAGTCCCAGCTACTTGGGAGGCTGAGGTGGAAGGATCACTGGAACCCAGAAAGGGGAGGTTGCAGTGTGCTGAGATCAAGTCACTGCATTCCAGCCTGGGTGACAGTGCAAGACCCCGTCTCTAAATTAAAAAACAAAAAGCAAACAAACAAAAAACAAACAAACAAAAAAACCCATGGTATACAGAGAACGCAGTCAGGCAGTCAGGCTATCAATGAGATGGGGCAGGACACAGTGAGGCTGGGACTGAAGGAGGAGGAAACCATCAGTGCTGGGTCAGGTAGGCAGGGCGGGGCCTTCCTAGAGAGGCAGCGCTCCCCACAGTGGTCCTGAGGCTTGGGTAAGGCTCTTCCACAGAGGCCTCTGTGGTTACACCCATTCCACCGACTGTCCGGGGCACACAGGCAGGGGCAGTTCTAAGGAAAAGTTTCCAGGTCCTCGGCTTTTTTCTATTATGGAGCACCTGTGATGGAGGACAGTGTTCTTGTTTCCCTCTGCGGTCGCCCTGCTTCCATGTTAGGGCAGAGGGCAGGCCTTCCTCTCTTCTGGAAGCTCACCGTGTGCCGTGCTCCAGGAAGTAACTCCACCTAGGATACCAGACAAAGGGACAGTCCAGAAGCTTGTCAACATCATTGAAATAAGGTCAGGACTAGGTAACAATCTGTTTGCAAGTCAGGTGATGTCCAATTGTTTGCTTCCCTCATAATGGAAGGAGAATTCAATTGGGGTATCAGCTGACACATTAGCAACCATTTTATCAGCAGGTTGTCGTCGTTTTTCAGGCTAACTCAGAAGGACTTTGAAGAATCGAGTGACATTTCTACAATGAAGCCCTTTCCATTCTCGTCTATTTATTAATGTGAACAGGATTTTTTAGTGTTTGCATCTACAAAAATGAAAACTAGAATTAGAATTTGTGCAGAACCGACTTTCATTCCTTCAATAAATATTTATTCATCTCATTAAGAGATGGTTCCAACACATTATTACTTTTCGTATTAAATGATTATTTGTTGGCCAGGCACGGTGGCTCACGCCTGTAATCCCAGCACTTTGGGAGGCCAAGGTGGGCGGACCACTGGAGGTCAGGAGTTCTAGACCAGCCCAGTCAACATGGCGAAATCCCATCTCTACTAAAAATACAAAAATTAGCTGGGCGTGGTGGCGCATGCCTGTAATCCCAGCTACTCAGGAGGCTGAGGCAGGGAACCTGAAAGGCGGAAGTTGAACCCGGGAGGCAGAGGTTGCAGTGAGCCGAGATTGCGCCACTGCACTCTAGCCTGGGTGACAGAGCAAGACTGTCACCTCCCAAAGACCCCACCTCCTAAAACCATCGCCTTGGGTGTTCGTATTTCAACATATTAATTTGGGGGTGCACACATTCAGCCAATAGCAGGTACGCTGGTTGACCACACTCTTAAAGGGGACAGCCAAAAAAGATTATTTGGCAAAGTGTTTTATTTACATTGTGTTGTTTACATTGTTTGACCAGTTAGGTTTCATTGGAATGATAAACCAGAAGTCTCTTTTTAAACACTTGGAGTTGAGGAACACACAGCTGCAGGGCTGATGGGGTGATCAGAACAGGACGTAGAAGCACCAAATATGCTACGTTAGGATGGAATTCCGAAGAGGGGGGACTGGAAATATGAGTGAAAGTTCCACGTGGTAACAAAGAGCATGTTCCTGCAATCCTGTAAATAATAGATGGCGATGAGTATCACATTACTGCGTAGATTCCATGGGATACTGACAATAGACTCCCAGAGTTTTAGTTTTACATGTCAATATTTAGAATACACTGCACAATATATTATTTACAACCATTTCAACTACCGATGAAAACCTTCAGTGACAGTTTTAAAATGGTAAGGGAACGCTGTCTGAGTCCAGTGTGTTGCTGTGACAAAGTTCCATAGGAGACAGGGTGGCTTATCAGCAACAGTCATTTATTTTGAACCGTTCTGGAGGCTGGAGGTCTGAGAGCAGCGGCCCGCAGATTGGTCAGCCGTGAGGACCTGCTTCTTGCTTCATAGATGCTGCCTTTCTCTGCATCTGACGTGGTGGAGGAGGTACAGGAGCTCTCTAGGCACAAACTCCATTCATGAGGGCTCCACTGCCATGACCCAGTCACCTCCCAAAGACCCCACCTCCTCATACCATCACCTTGGGTGTTCGTACTCCAGCATATTAACTTGGGGGTGCACACATTCAGCTAATAGCAGGTACACTGGTTGACCACATTCTTAAAGGGTACAGCAGGTCAGGGGCAGTGGCTCACACCTGTAATCCCAGCACTTTGGGAGGCTGAGGCAGGTGAATTACCTGAGGTCAGGAGTTCGAGACCAGCCTGGCCAACGTGGTGAAACCTCATCTCTACCAAAAATACAAAAAATTAGCCAGGTAGGGTGGCGGGCATCTGTAATCCCAGCTACTCAGGAGGCTGAGGCAAGAGAATCACTTGAACCCAAGAGGCGGAGGTAGGAGTGAGCTGAGATTGCACCACTGCACTCCAGCCTGGGCAACAAGAGTGAAATTCCATCTCAAAAAAAAAAAAAATAGCCGGGCGTGGTGGCTTACACCTGTAATCCCAGCACTTTGGGAGGCCGAGGCAGGCAGATCACCTGAGGTCGGGAGTTCGAGACCAGCCTGACTTATATGGAGAAACCCCCGTCTACTAAAAATGCAAAATTAGCTGGGCATGGTGGCGCATGCTTGTAATCCCAGCTACTCTGGGGGCTGAGGCAGGAGAATCGCTAGAACCTGGAAGGCAGAGGTTGCAGTGAGCCGATATCACACCATTGCACTCCAGCCTGTGTGACAAGAGCAAAACTCTGTCTCAAAAACAAATAAATAAATAATACATGCATGCATACATACAGACGTAAAGGGTACAGCAAACCAATCTGATTGGAAACTGCTGGACTTTGGGGCTAGATGGAGCATGGGCTTAAAGTGAAACCTATGTTTGCGTTTTGGCTCTAACACAGACTAGCTGTGTGCCTGGGTGAGTGATTCAGTTTCCCTGGGGGACGGTCACGCGTGTGTGAAATGGCAGTGGTAGCCCTGAGACAGTAGCATGGGTAAGCAGGCTGGCGATGTCATCTGCAAGGAGGTATAATTAGGAGCACCAGCTCTGGGGCCAGACTTGGCTTGAGTAACTTGCCCAGGCACTGTAGCTGGAAAGTGGATTTGGATCCCAGCTCCCCGCTCTGTCACCTTGCGCAGGCTGCTTAACCTCTCTGTGCCTCTATTTCCCTCCCTGTGAAACGGAGCTGGTAAGGGCGCCCTTTGTGGTGGGCAGGAGGATGGAGTCTGTGCCTGTACAGCTCCCCTGCCTCCACTGCGCCCACCAGACGCCAGCTCTCCTTACTCCCCTGTACCACTCCTGACCCTCTCCTCCCTGGACCCAGGAGTCCCAGAGCTCTGTGGCAATGCTGTTGTTAAGAGCCTCTCCTGGCTGCTACAGTGTTCCTTCCCCCAGCCTCCCCTAGGCCGTGGTCCTGCCCAGGAAATGCAACCTGGGACTGTTGCCAGGCACTCAGGCCCCCCACGCGGAGGCTGTTGAGGAAGTGGTGCTAGAAATCAGCTTATGACTCGCATGGAGTGATGTCATGCAAAATTTTCCATAGCTCTGGCAGCCACAGGGGCCATCCTCCTGCCACTCCGAGGGCACTTCTGCTGAACTGTGCTTTTCCCTGCCCTGAGCATGTCAGAAAAGGCAGGTGGGTGCTGGGACTGCTCTGTGGCCAAGTTCTGATCAGAGGCTGCCAACCCCGGAACCCCACCTGTCCTACTTGAGAAGTTGAACTCTGACCCCTGTCCCTGTCCCCAGTGTGATAACTTCCTTTGTTCTTAGGTGGTTTCCTGAGGATGTGTCTGGGGAGATGTGATGGGGTCAACCCCCCACCCTGCTGGGACCCCTACCCCATGGCATATCAGCAGGCCCGTGGGAACCCTGAGCCGCTCATTAAAGGAACACACTTTAATGACAACCACACGCCACCCTGCCACAAGCAGCACTCTTCTCCCTTTGAAGTGTGATGAGGAAATTGGGGTGAGGGGCTGGTGGAATTGGTTGCTTTGGGGTCCCTTCCCAGAGTGTGGAGAGATCTGAACCATCTCCAGACCATGGCTCTAGATAGAGGCCCCTGATCATTCGCAGAAGATCTCGCTGGGTGGATCCTTTAAACCTCAGCGGGGTGGGAAGAGTGTCCTTGGGACTAGAGCCCTGCCAGCCCCCAAAGGCCAGTTTCTACCTGATGATCTCTTGGGCCCTGTCCCGAGAGTGGGGCACGGCGCTGCCAGGCACCCCCAATACATAGCGTGTTGTGAAGTGCCCTTGTGAGCAGTGGGGGACAGGGAACAGCAAACCAGCCGTCAGTGACAGCGAAGTGGTGCCCCAGAGAGGGCTGCCTCATTCCCCTGGCTGCAGGGTCCGAGGTGGTCTTGGTAGCATTTGGCAGGAATTTATTTAGGAAGCATCCAGTGCCGGGAGACGATGATAAAATGGTCCTGCCCCAAGGAAGTCCCTCCCCTGGGGGTACAGGGTGGGAAGGAGGTCATGAGCTTTGTGTGACCACTGCTGATGGGAATGCTATTGGCATGTACAAGGGGTGCCTGTCCGTGTCTTGGGAGAGCAAGGAAGGCTTCCTGGAGGAGTTGCTGCCAACTTGGCCCAGAAGGATGAGGAGGAGTTCTTCTGGTGAAGGGGGGAGGGAAGAGGCAGGATGGTCCCCACAGAGCATGTAGGGACACTCATGCTCTTCCAGAGGATGGAATGCTGGGCCCGAAGCCCGAAGTAGTGTGAGGGCAGAGACAGGCAGGAGGTACGTGGAGAAGGGGTCATGGAGGTCTTGTTGGGCAGATGGTGGTGGGACGTCCCAGGCAGGGGGAGTATCTTGGGCAAGAGCCCAGGGTGTGAGGTCATGCTTATGGCACATTGGACCAGCTGGAGGACACCCAGCTCAGGAGAGCAGCCGGCCAGGGTGTCCGCCCACATGTGGGGCAGGGGCAGGCTGCAGTGGGGAGGGCCTTGGGAGCTTCTGTTGCAGTCCTGCAGGGAATGGGAGCTGTGCAGGAAGGAAGGGCCGAGCGGCTGTGATCTGATGGCTTTGGGAAGGCCACTCCTGTGACGGAGTAGGGGAAGACAGACCCCAGGCCAGGGGTCCTGAGTCAAGGCGGTGGCTGAGGAGGCACTGGGGAAGGTGATTTGGAGAGGCTTTGGGGGCAGGTCCTAGGGGTCTGGAAGGGCTCCGGGCCAGGAATGTTCAGACTCCTGGGGGCATCAGACTCACCTGGAGGGCTTGTTAAAGCAAAGCTTGCCCCAGCCCCAGGCAGCTGGGCAGCAGGAATCTGCATTTCTAATAGGCTCCCAGGAGATGCTGACCCGCTGGCCAGGGTCCCATACTTTGAGAAGTCCTGCCCGAGGCTTACGGGACAGGGCAGGTTCTTGAGCCATTGAGTTGAGTAGTGCCGTGGGAAGTTGCAGGTGCACAGACGTTGCCTTCCTGGCTGCGGGTGAACCTGGGCTCCGTTTGTCCCCTCGGAGCTCCAGGCGGCCAGACTGGCTGCGACCCTGAGCTCTCCTGTCTGATTTCCTTTCCAGGTGGCACGTCTCTGAGCTTCCTGGTGTTGGTGACAGGCTGCACATCTGTGGGCAGAATTCCAGATGCTGAAATCTACAAAATCACCGCCACCGACTTTTACCCTCTTCAGGAAGAGGCCAAGGAGGAGGAACGCCTCATAGCTCTGAAGAAAATCCTCAGCTCGGGGGTGTTCTATTTCTCGTGGCCCAACGATGGGTCTCACTTTGACTTGACTGTCCGCACGCAGAAGCAGGGGGACGACAGCTCTGAGTGGGGGAACTCCTTCTTCTGGTGAGGCCCTGGGTCCCCTGCAGAGGGTGGGCCCTGGTTGGCACCTGAGGCCTTGACCTCCACTTGCACCACCCCTGGGTTATGGGGCACCCCTGGAGAGTTAGGACCCAGGCCTGCTCTCAGCACAGTGAGAGGAGAGCTAACCCTGAACTCACCACCACCCTGACCCCTGGCCTCAGTGAATGTGTTCAATGTAGATTTGGAAAAGAAACCTGGTCCAGGCATGGTGGCTCACGCCTGTAATCCCAGCACTTTGGGAGGCCGAGGCAGGTGGATCACTTGAGGTAAGGAGTTTGAGACAAGCCTGGCCCACATGGCGAAACCCCATCTCTACTAAAAATAAAAAAAAAATAAATGAGCTGGGCGTGGTGGCGGGTGCCTGTAATCCCAGCTACTCGGGAGGCTGAGGCAGGAGAATCGCTTAAACCCTGGAAGCGGAGGTTGCGGTGAGCCAAGATGGTGCTACTACACTCCACCCTGGGCAACAGAGCAAGATTCTTTCTCAAAAAAACAAAAGAAACAAACAAAAGAAACCCTGTTCCATAAGTAAAAAAATCTAAGAGCCAACGTCTGCCGAGTGCTTCCTCAGTCCCGGCACCGAGCTCTGTGCTTCTGCCTGGATTCACTCAGTCTTCTCAATTATGGTTACCTCCAGTGTGTAGCTGTTTACAGCTGATGTTTATAAAGCACTGTGTTCGGGTCACCATGCTAAGATCTCTCTGCTGGTAATAACTCATCCTTATAATAAAAACCTTTATAATAATTATGCAGAGGCTCTGTTACCCCATTTTACAGATAGAGAGACTGAGGCATGAATAGTCGAGGGAATTTTGCCAAACTCCACACACTTAGTAAGTGGCAGAGCCAGGATTTGAACCCAGGCATTCTGGCTCCTGGTCCCAAGCTGGTAATCACAACGCTAAACCAATCCCGTCAACGGGAAAGCTGAGTCACCCTGCCCAAGGGGACTTGTAGCAATGCACTAAGACTAGTCCCGGAGCCCAGGTGAAGGCGGCTGGATTTCTGTATATTTAAGATCTCCTGGTGCTTTTCACTCCACAGCAGGACAGAGACAAGAGTGGGACAACCCTGTAAATATGTAAATTATCTGTTGCCCTTTCTGGACATAATGCTGTTTCCGTCAGTTCGCACTGATACCTAGAGATGCTAGGAAGAAGCAAAAGTGAGGAAAGTCCTGCCGTGGGAGTGGTTCCAATGAACCTCATTTAATGTAATGTTTTAGAATCCAGTGTCTGCCTTTTGAAGCTATATCAGTTTTCCCAGCTCTGAGACGGGACTCATGAGGTTTACTTCTGACCTGTTTGTGCCTCTCTCCCTTTGCCAGAGGCATCCATAGGTTTGCATCTGGCTTTGGTGCTTTGGATGCCACACAAGTGAATTCCTGACTTCTGGGAGAAGGGGACCCTCCCCACATCCCTGTGTCCATCCCAACACTCCCCACCCCCACATCCTCTTTGGTTCTCTGGTATTGTGGATATTTGGCACCAGTAATGTGCTCAGACTTCAAAATGAATGTGAATCAAGGCTGGGCGTGGTAGCTCACACCTGCAGTCCCAGCACTTTGGGAGGCCGAGGCAGGCGGATCACCTGAAGTCAGCAGTTTGAGACCAACCTGGCCAACATGGTGAAACCCCATCTCTACTAAAGATACAAAAAAATTAGCCGGGCGCAGTGGTACACGCCTGTAATCCCAGCTACTCGGGAGGCTGAGGCAGGAGAATTGCTTGAACCCAGGAGGCTGAGATTGCAGTGAGCCGAGGTCATGCCATTGCACTCCAGCCTGGGCTACAGGGCGAGACTCCACTCAAAATAAATAAATAAACACTCCAGCTTGGGCTGGAGGGCTACAGGGCAAGACTCCATTTCAAAATAAATAAAATAAAATAAAATAAATAATAAAATCGTGAATCTCCTGCTGATCTCGTTAAAAATGCAGATTCTGGGACTGCAGGTCTGGGCTGGGCCTAGGATGCTGCATTTCTAGTAAGCTTCCAGTGCTGCTTGTCTGCAGACCGCAGGTTGATTAGCAGCCTCCGGGGTGGCATTTCTGTGAATCGCTAGTTCCATTGTGCAGGGCCAAGCATGTTTCCCAGAACTGTTACATGTTCCCCTAAAGGTGGCCAAGCTTAGGCACAGAGGGGCTGTGTATTATGAGGTATCTTTTTGTGGACGCCATGAACCTATTTTAAACCAGAACTGTCAGGTGAGCAGAGGTGAGAGCTCTCAGCAGCAGTGAGGGTCCTTGGAACCCCGAGGGGATCCGTGGCAGATCTGAATTGCACCAGCACCTTTGCAAATTCTCTTCCCTTTGCCAGCTCTGGCTGGAGGTGTGAGGGGCGCTAACAAAGGGAGGCAAAGGGGATTCACGAGGTGGGGGCTGAGAGGAGCTTGGGAAGGAGGAGCCCCATGGTGTCCCTTTCTGAAGGGAGAGGAGGAAGTCGCCAGCCTCCTCAGCTGTAACACGCTGGGGCGTGGTGTTTGGGCTCAGGGTGGAGCCCCCAGAACTGACCACAACTGAGTCACCACAGGCAGCGTGGTCCTGGGCTTGATCGCCTAAACCCCCACTGTTGTGGCGCAGTGTCTGAGGTCTGGAGACCCACAGCAGGAGTCAGATGGGGTCAACACTGAGCGTGGCTGGCACGTAAGGGAGAGTGAGCAGCAGGGTGAACTCATCTTTCTGGGCTGGTAATTGATCACACTGACAGTTGCCTCCCAGTACAATCAGGTCCTGGGAGGAAACTCTTTGCGGGTCCTGGATATGAGCCATCCTCCCGCCAGAGGGCCAGGCAGTGTCACTAGAAACAGGGCTGATTTAAGGGTTGTCCCCTTGGCAAAAGGTTTCTTCTCCTGAGCCCTGGTGACAGTGGCCATAGCTGTGTAGGTGGCAGACTCTGGAATATTCTGGAGGCTTTGCCTTGATGCCACATGCAGATTTAATATATGTGTTTCAGAAGCTGGCTTATCATCTAAATTTGAGAGGGTGATTTGGAAGAGGGACATACGGTTTTGTACAGCAATGCTTCCTAATCATCTTTTTTCAAGCAGAGGAGCGCTGTGGCCGTGCGACCTCAGAAGGGGTCAGACGCGGGCTGTGCTCCCTGTAGGGATGCATGTGGCTTTGGTCACAGTTGGGGAGGCTGACCTGAGAGCAGGAAGCTTGGAGAAGCCCCCTAGGACCCATCAGAGCTCACAGCACAGATTTCCAGCAATGAGAAAATGCTGCTGCTGTCTTTGAGGAAGGCTCAAGGGCAGGAATCGTGTTGCCTTTTTTAAACAAGTAGGGCACTGTGATCTAGATTCACTCAGTGCCCTGTAAGAGGGCATCTCCTGGAGATGGGTCCCCCTCCCTGGGAGGGAGTACGAGCCCTCAGAATGGTACCACTTAGGTCCCCTGGGTGCTGGAGCAAGGGGGCCAAGCCAGTCTCGGGGATGAGAGAACAATGTGGCCGCTTGCCGGTGCAAATGGTAATGTAGGGCTCCATCAGGAAAGGCTCAGGGTGAAGAACACGGGCTCCAAGCTCCATGACGCCACTGGCTGGCTTTGTGGCCTTAGACAAGCACTTCACTTCTCTGTGCCTCAGCTTCTTTATCTGTAAAAGGGGGTCACTGATGATACCTTTCACACAGGGTCACTTCAAGGGTGACATGAGTTAATCCACCCCAAAGTACATAGAATGGGACTTAGTGCACAGGATAAATGTCGGCTGTCACCCTGTCATTATCATCATGGACTCCAGAGCCTAGAACAATCCACTAGGCATGGAGAGGGAATGCTTGAACTTTCATTACATTTTATTTTCCTCGGATCTTTTTAAAATTTATTTTGGATTGCTTTGTAGTGCTCCCGTCATATTCATCTCACGGTACATGTGTGTGTATATATGGATAATTTAACTGTTCCCATATTTAATGCGATTTTAATCACTTATTTATCATGATTTAATAACAAAAGATGATTAATGTTTTACCGATGGGGCCTGCGATGAAAACTGTAGGGCCCACGGTGCTAACCAGAGGCCCCTTTGTGATTCCCCAAAAAGTGCACCCTGGCTCTCTCTCCAACTTTGCTTCCATTTAGCGACAGTGACGACCTGATAGTAGCTTTGGGAAAGGACTCCCTGGCCATCCTCCTGTACATGACACAGTGGTCCTGCTATTTGAGATCTCTTTGAAGCACATGAGCTTCCCAGATCTGTACAGCCGAAGTTCAGAGTCCACTGGGGAGCAGCATGCATTTGCTGACCCAGAATGCTGCACCATGCGCCCCCCAGTTCCTCAGCCACACTCGCTGTCCAGGCAGCATGTACTGGAGGATGTCAGGTGACCGGAATTGGTGTGGGGCTGTGTTTTGCAGGAACCAGCTGTTGCACGTGCCCTTGAGGCAGCACCAGGTGAGCTGCTGTGACTGGCTGCTAAAGACCATCTGCGGAGTGGTGACCATTCGCACCGTGTACGCCTCCCACAAGCAGGCCAAGGCTTGCCTCATCTCTCGTGTTAGCTGCGAGCGCACAGGCGCTCGCTTCCACACCCGTGGCATCAACGACGACGGCCATGTGTCCAACTTCGTGGAGACAGAGCAGGTGAGTGCCCAGGCCCATCTGTGGCACCAGATGGTTCAGAGTGGCTGCAGCTCTTGCACGGTGCTTTCCACTTAGGGCAGAAGAGGCCCTGGCGTATTTGCAGTGGTCTCTGATCAGGCTCCCTCCTATAAGTAGAGAACAGCACGTGTAATTGGGCTCTGCATGAAAATGTGACCTCTGGTTTGCATGATGTATCCTTTCTGATTCACATCTCATGCTGGGAATATGCTGCTTAGCCAAGGTATTTTTAACAAAAAGGAACCGGGAATTTTTGGCATGGTCATGAAAGGTGGGCTGTTATTCCAAGGGCAGCTGACAGATGAACCAATTGGGTTTGAAAATTCTTTTAGGATACAAATAAGTAGATCAATACAATGGGAGATGAAAGAAGAAACCATTATTTTTTATTCTAAATCAACTGAAGCTTCTCCTGGAAGCCAGTATTAGCACCCTAGAGTTGTGAAATCTGCGTGTTAAGCAGCCGCTCCCATCCGCTCCCCTAGAATATAGCCATCTGCTTAGTTTTTCCTGAAGTTTTTTCTAAATTCTGTTCTCATTCCCAGAGATGCTGTCTTACAACTTTTTAATTTTTGCTCTAACTTGCAATCTGTAAGATAAGGCCACCATGTGGAATACCAGTGGCGTAAGCCGTAAGAAAGGAAAGCCCTGGAAGGCACATGTACAATACTCCTGCCAGGGCAAGCTCAGTGCCCTGTGTTTACTGCGTGAAGGTGTGGCTTTGCGTCCCTTCTCACTGCCGCTGCTGTGAGAGGAACGCCTTATGCGGACTTTGGCCACTTTAATCCAGCATAGGTTTGAGCACCTGCCTTTACTGTGTGGGACTTTCTGCCTGCTCCAGTGTTCAGAGGGTGGGTATGGAGATGGGAGGAGGCTCCTCTCGGAGTCCTCACTCGGAGGAACATCGGAGCAGGGGCCCTAACATGGGCAGCAGCTGCAATTCTGCTCATAATGTCTGCAATGTGGATATCAACGAGGCTGTTACATAAATATCTGGTTAAAAATGAGATTGCTGTTGGCATCTTCATCACGAAGTCTTTGACTGTTCCTATGTCTAGAATGGTATTGCCTAGGTCGTCTTCCAGGGTTTTTATAGTTTTGGGTTTTACATTCAAGTCTTTAACCCACCTTGACTTGATTTTTGTATATGGTGTAAGGAAGGGGTCCAGTTTCAGTCTTCCACATATGGCTAGCCAGTTATCCAAGCACGATTTATTGAATAAGGAATCCTTTCCCCATTGCTTGTTTTTGTCAGGTTGGTTGAAGATCAGATGGTTGTAGGTGTACGGCCTTATTTCTGGGTTGTCTGTTCTGTTTCATTGGTCTATGTATCTGTTTTTGTACCAGTACCATGCTGCTTTGGTTACTATAGCCCTGTAGTGTATTTTGAAGTCAGGAGGTGTGATGCCTCCAGCTTTGTTCTTTTTGCTTAGGATTGTCTTGGCTATTTGGGCTCTTTTTTGGTTCCATATGAATTTTAAAATAGTTTTTTCTAGTTCTATGAAGAATATCACTGGTAGTTTAATAGGAATAGCTTTGAATCCATAAATTGCTTTGGGCATTATGGCCATTTTAATTATATTGATTCTTCTTATCCACGAGCACGGAATGTGTTTCCATTTGTGTCATCTCCAATTTCTTTGAGCAGTGTTTTGTAATTCTCATTGTAGAGATCTTTCACCTCCCTCATCAGCTGTATTGCTAGGTATTTTATTCTTCTCATGGCAATTGTGAATGGGATTGTGTTCCTGATTTGGCTCTCTTCTTGATTGTTGTTGGTGTACTGATTTTGTATCCTGAGACTTTGCTGAAGCTGTTTATCAGGTTAAGGAGCTTTTGGGCTGAGACTATGGTGTTTTCTAGATAAAGAATCATGTCTGCAAACAGGGATAGTTTGGTTCCTCTCTTCCTATTGTGATACCCTTTATTTCTTTCTCTTGCCTGATTGCCCTAGTCAAAACTTCTACTACTATTAATATGTTAAATAGGAGTGGTGAGAGAGGGCATCCTTGTCCTGCGCTGGTTTTCAGCTTTTGCCCATTCAGTATGATGTTGGCTGTGGGTCTGTCATAGATGGCTCTTATTATTTTGAGGATTGTGGATCTAATCAAACTAAAGAGCTTCTGCACAGCTGAAGAAACTATCAACAGAGTGAACAGACAACCTACAGAAAGGGAGAAAATTTTTGCAAACTATGCATCTGACAAAGGTCTAACACCCAGCATCTATAAGGAACTTAAACAAATTTCCAAGAAAAAAAAAAATTAAAAACTGGGCAAAGGACATAAACAGACACTTTGCAAAAGAAGGCACACATGCGGCCAGCAATCATGGAAAAAAGCTTAACATCACTGATCATTGGGGAAATGAGAATCAAAACCACAATGAGATACCCCCTCACACAAGTCAAATGGCTATTATTTGACTTGTGTGAATATTATTTGACTTATGTGAAAAGAGATACCTCCTCATACAATAATGCCTATTATTAAAAAGTCAGTAACAGATGCTGGCAAGGTTGCAGAGAAAAAGGAACGCTTACACACTGTTGGTGGGAGTGTAAATTAGTTCCACCATTGTGCAAAACAGTGTGGTGATTCCTCAGAGACGTGTTCACAATAGCAAAGACGTGGAATCAACCTGAATGTCCATCGGTGGTAGACTGGATAAAGAAAATGTGGTGCATATACAGCATGGAATACTATGCAGTCATAAAAAAGAAATGAGATCATGTCCTTTGCAGCAACATGGATGCAGCTGGAGGCCATTACCCTAAGCAAACTAAGACAGGAGCAGAAAACCAAACACCGCACGTTCTCACAAGTGGGAGATAAATGATGAGAACACACGGATACAAAGAGGGGAACAACACACACTGGGGCCTATCAGCGGGTGGAGGATGGAGGGTGGGAGGAGGGAGAGGATCAGGAAAAATAACTAATGGTTGCTACTAGGCTTAATACCTGGGTGACAAAATAACCTGTACAACAAACCCACATGACATGAGTTTACCTGTGTAACAAACCTTCACATGTACCCCTGAACTTAAAATAAAAGTTAAATATGTAAAAAGAGGAGAGAGAGAGAAGCTGTGGCCCAGCCGGGTGGTTTCCTCTTTTCTGGATGATGTCTGCATGGAGAGAGTCCCTTCCCTGCCCCACTTCCTTACTACTTTCCTTTTATTTTTAACTTTTATTTAAAATACTCGTTTTGGATTTCAACCAGTATTTTAAGACTTGGGGTCTCATTTATTGCATCTCATCAAGTAAGTCCCTGGGAACCACTGTCCTTTAGCATCACTGTCCTTCCTAAAGCACTGGACATTCTAACATGGAAAATGAAAGCAAACTGCATGAGTGTCCTGGGACTGCCCGTAATAAAGTACCCCAAACTGGGTGGCTGAAAACGCACACTTATTCTCTCCCAGTTCTGGAGGCTGGAAGTCTGCAGTCCAGGTGTCGGCAGGGCCGCTGTCTCTTCGAAGCCCCCCAGGGAGGACCCTTCCGAGCACTGCTCCCAGCTCCTGGTGGTCCCTGGCAAGCATCTCTGCATCTCTGCCTCCGTCTTCATGTGTCCTCCTCTGCCTGTGTCTCTCCAGGACTCCAGTTATACTGGATCAGGGACCCACCCTATTCCAGCTGTCCTCATCTTAACCCGTTACTTCTGCAAAGACCCTATTTCCAAACAAGCTCTGAAGTACTAGAGTTGGGACTTCACCATATGGTTTTTGGAAGGGGCACAGCTCACCCTGGGATGCGGATGCCAGCTCCTGTTAGAGGACTGTGCTTTATAGGCAGCGCCTGTGGCCCGGTGAGAACTCTCGCTGCCGTCTTTGCTTTCTCACTTTTACAGACCAGCAAGCCCTGCCACAGACCAGGGTGGGCCTTGGCTCCAGCCACGTCGTGTCGTGTGTCTGCTGACTGGCGTTTGTCTCCTGTGTTGCCAGCTTGCTTGTTAGAGCTCAGAGGCAGGGATCTTGCCCCCACATCTCCTGAATCTCCCACCTCGGGCGGCCTGGCAAGGCCGTAGAGATGTGAACAGCCTGCCCTTCCAGCTCCTGGGGTACAGCCCGATGCTGCTGACATTGCCTCCACCTCCCTTGTCGGGGCTGGGGAGGGATTTCTTGGCTCCCATAAGTCTTTGTGGGCTTCCTAGTGTGTGGTTTTTGTCCCTTTTCGTCCTCTGGGCTAGACAGGGCTGCTGTCCATGAAGTCCCCACCCAACCTCATGCCCAGGAGCAGCAGTGATTGACAGACAGCTGGGCACCACCACCTGCCGCTCACCCATGGATGCAGCAGCTGCGGACGCTGCCCCCGCCCCACCTAGAGAGCGTAACTTAACCCTAGTGACTTTGTTAACAAGAGACGCATAGCGGGGCCCTGGGAAGGTGGCCCTGCACCCACAGTAGCTCTTGGTTGGGTGCTTATGTTTCAGGCTGTGCTGATGAGCCTGGAGGTGCCCGGGCTGGCCCATCCATCGGAGACCCCGGACAGCCTGGCTACCCAGGAATGGGAGCCATCACTTCCCAGCGCTGAGTCCAGGGTTGTCCACGTGGGCCTTCAGCAAAGTCTGACTGAGCCTGCCAGGTCCCAGGCTCTGCTCCTGGGCAGGTGGGCACGGGGAGGCAGTGGTGGTGTAACAGGGGCACAGCAGGAGTGGGACAGGTGAAGCTGGCCCTGGCAGGCGCTGCTGCCCTTCCAGGTGGTACCTGTGATAGGTGGTGTTCAGCTAGTGACCCCTGCCTGGAGGGCGAGGGGAGGCACCGCAGAGCCAGGGCAGGAGAAGCGTGTGCTGCACGCAGCCCAGGCAGGAGGGGCATGGAGCAGAAAGAAACACAGGTGAACCGGAGGAGCAGAGAGGGTTCATGCTTCCTGCACACATGGGACCAGGACACGGGCCTGGTGGGGGGTGAGCATTCCTCCAAGCCGAACAACACAGGTGTGACAGCCCCTTTTCTAAAACATTATGGAGGCAGGAGGAGCAGAGATGGCTGCAGGGAAGTGACTGTTCCCCAAAAGCAAGAAACTCATGTTGCCTCACTTGTATATGCCAAGGGAACCCCTCGCTTTCTGTCTCTGGAGTCACTGAATATTTTTATGTCACTTGATAGCAGTACAGATGCTTAGGTTGATCTAAGTTCGTTTTTAAAACACAAAACACATCTTTAAGTGGAACGCACAGTTAATATGCTCCTGTGAAGTGGCAGCCCCGCGGCGCTCCCTGGCTCCGCAGCCGCCTGCTGAGGACCGTTCTTCTAGGATGAGTTGGGAGAGTGGAGCAAGGCTCGGCCTGCAGGTCCTCGCTGAGCTCAGGGAAGCAGCCCTGTGAGGACTGGGCTGCCTGGTCTGCAGGGGAATCTGCCTGGGACGCTGTTGAGATTCACCTATTTCAGATGCCAGTGATTTGCTGGGATTCTGGGGAGGTCCCTCGGGGAGCCTGGCACATCCTACCCCCTTGAGTTTGCAAAGTCACAGCTGAGGGCCTGTGTTGGGACCGTGTCATGAGCCCTCCATATGCATCTCGCAGCTTTGCTTATGGTACAGGAGCAGACTGTCTGATGCTTCTGAAGACCTTTACCATGCTCCTATGGACAGAGTCGGGTAGACTCATTCTGGTAGCACAGCGTGGCCTCCCCGTCCAACTGACAGCTGAGGAAGTGGCAGGCTCTGCGTCTCAGTGGCCTCGCCCCAGGGTGCAGGGAGCAACTTTGAGGAAATGAGTGCCGAGCCTCCAGTAGGAAGGACTGTGCTGGGGAGGCAGGTCAGCCCCTTGTGGTGCCGCCTGCAGGTCACACTGGCCTAGGGCCCCTGCAGAGGAAACAGGATCCCCCAGCCGGGCCTGCTGGCCATTAGTGGAGCGTGCGCACAGCGATGCGGTCATCGTCTGGCAAACAAATGGTAGGACCAGACCGGGAGCAGACTGGCTCCCTGTGGTGGAGATTCTTGGCAGGTGGATCAGCTTCTCAGGAATTAATTCTCAGGGAGCCAGAAAAGGGGGGCCCTGTGGCACCCTCCGCTTTTGCTTTGGTTTAACATGTTTCTTAGGAGGAATAGATAATTAATCTTCCTTCCCCAAGGCAGGCTGTGTGTGTGTGTGCGCGGGTTGTATGTGCACAGTGTGTGCATGGTATGTGCATTTATGTGTTGTACATGTTGTATGTGTCATGTGCGTTTGTGTAGGCATGTGTGTGGCGTGTGTGCCGTGTGTTTGTCATGTGTATGTGTGCAGTGTGTGCATTTGTATGTTGTATACACACGTATGTGGGTGGTGCATGTGTTGTGTGTGTGCATGCACACATGTTGTGTGCATGTGTAGATAGCATCTCAGCCTCCTTGGGAGGAAGCCTTGAGTCTTTTTGGCTCTGCTGAGTCATAGCTGGTGGGCTTGCTCTGCAGTGCTGACTCACCATGCAGAAAAACAAGACAAAAAGTCCCCTCAGTCTATAAAAAAAAAAAAAAAGATGTAAGATAAATATTTGGCTCTTCAAGATAAGGCCACTGACTCATTCAGGGAGGTTAGGATGACTGCGTGTCCTCCCAGGAATGCAGACTTAGAGATAATTGGTTTGTAGACACTGTATCCGGAAGTAGAAGGTCAGCAGAAAGCCTTTCAGATAGAAGGTATATGCACACCTGTGAGTTTTCCTGCCTCGTCCCTCTCTTTTTATGGCCATTAGGTTTCTGTTCCCACTGCTCTGGAAGTGTCACTCAGGGTCGCCCTCCGGCTGCTCAGTCTGGGATCTAGGCACTGGCCTGGCCTCATCACAGCACTGGCATGGGCCTCCGTCTTTTCCTTATGTGGCCCCACTGCTCTTCCTGGTCTCCCTCCCACGTGTTGTCTGTTCCTTCTTGTATCCCTCCTTCCTCCCAGGGCCCAAACTCTCTCCGATGCCAGCAGGTGCCCTTGTGCATACTCATAGCGTCAGTGCCTCTGGGGAAGAGAAAACAGCTTTGTTTTTGAGTGGCTACTCTGCTGGGACCACACCCCCTCACTTACTCCTCAGAGCTCATCCCTTCTCAGTGCTCAAGGTGACATGAACTTCCTGTAGAGAGAGGGAAACCAAGGCTGAGGATGGCTAAGTAATGTGCCCAGGGCCACCCTGCTGGGCAAATGGGGGTTTGCAAAGTGGCAGACCCAACTTGTGCTAATACCAGAGCCCACTTTCTCTCCTGCTTCCACTCTCTGTCCTGCCTCCCCACCCCAAGAGCCCGCTGTCAAAATGGCATCTGTGAGGTGAGACATCATTTCTTCACTGGTGTTAAAAGTTGTTCACCCAGAATGGAAACGGATCACTTGCATTTGACGGTCTAGTTATGCCCATCACCTTGGGAACAAAGAAGGCAGTCCTGGTGATAGGATGGGGTGCAGATGTCGCCTGCTTCCCTGTGGAGGACGGGGTGGAAAACTTTCTTCTTGCTCCAGTGTGGGCAGGGAGGGGCATACAGAGCACTGATGACCCTCGGTGTTTTCAGAAGCTGGTTCTGGGCAATTCTCAGCTTGGGAGGAGCCTGGTATGATGCTGGAAGTGGCATTGTTAGCACATGGCAGTCAGAGTGAAGGGAGACATTCCTCAGCGTAAATAGATCATGGGCATTGGTTTTTGTTGTTGTTTGGTCGTTTTTGGATCTTGCTCTCTTGCCCCAGCTGAAGTGCAGTGGTGCAATCATAGCTCACTGCAGCCTCGTCCTCCTGGGCTCAAGTGATCTTGCCTCAGTCTCCTGAGTAGCTGGGACTACAGGCATATTCCACCATACCCAGCTAACTTTTTAAAAATTGTTTTTGTAGAGATGGGGGTCTCACTTTATTACCTAGGCTGGTCTTGAACTTTTGGGCTCAAGCCAGCCTCCCACCTTGGCCTCCCAAAGTGGTGGGAGTATAGGCGTAAGCCACCGTGCCCGGCCTGGATATTGTTAAACATTGTCTTTACATACAAATGTTGGCCTAGTTGGTTTCTTTTCCAGGAACCTGGGGCTATGCAGGGCACACACGTCAGTCAATTGTGTATACCTAATTTCATGGTAGCCAACTATGTCTGCAGCCGTTCAAGCAACCTGCTATTTTATTCTGTTTTGTTAGTAGAAGAATGGAGTATAACAACTTTGCTGGTACTCAATACCTGGAAACAGACAGCAAGTTCTTAACACACACTTTTTCCCTTTGGAGATTAAAGGATAGAATTCTAGTTTGACAACATAGATACCAGGCTCCTGTTATTCCTGTGGTCCAGGGAAACAGTGGCTCTAATTTTCAGGTCCTCCACTGCAGAATGACTCATTCCTGCATGATCTGAGCGTGATCTCGCCCGTATGGAAAGCTACCCTGTAAGGGAGCAGGGCGGTGAGGAAAGGCAAGGACCACAGCAGCGCCCGGGCCACCCTGCCAGACCAGGCTAGAGTTGCACAGATAAAGGCCCCGCATCTGATAAGTGCCGCCGCCTGCCCCTGCTGGCGCTCAGGATCGTACTTTTTGTCCTTTTAAAACTCCCTTGCACTCCAGCGTCATTGGAGGCCTGCAGGCACACTCTGAAATAGCTGTATGTGTGGGTGGGGAGGAGATAGATGTCTTAAAGTGTAAGGATCATTTCTTTCTCCGCAGGTGCTGTCACACTGGAAGCTTGTGGAAACCGTGTTGTGTGTGTTAACCGAGTGGTGTTTTAAGAACACAGTGGGGCAGGGCCAGGACCAAGTATGAGGTCAAGTTGAGTCTTGTATTGTCAAGTACAAGACCGGCTAGCACAGTCAGCGAGGTCTTTTGGCTATCACTGGTGCATTTTATTTCATTCAGTCCTTTTCTCATAGTTCTCTGCTGCTTAGCTATTTGCCAAGGTAAAAATAGAGGGCTCTAAGGAAGGTTACATTCCAGAGCACATCGGCTTCTGTTCATACAGGGGGCGGCGGAGGGCTGTTGCTGAGATTTTCAGGGTGGTGATAAGGTTGTGCCCTAGAAGTGTGAATTCCCGGAGACCCTGGGAGGCCCCAACCCCCAGTAGACCCCCTCCTCAGAGGCTGGTCGACAGCCAGTATACCCACCCAGCACCTGGCCAGAGGTCAGGGCGCACTGCCAGCCATGTCGGGTGGGGGAGCAGAGGACGCAGGAGTCCACCGTCCGCCCTTCATTCTGGCTGGTGTCGGGTCACAGGCGGCCGGATCCCGTTACCCAGCCCAGGACATTCGGTTTCATTGAAGAATACCTTTCCCTTTCTGTTTCCTTGTGCCACAGACGATTTACATGGACGATGGAGTGTCATCTTTTGTCCAGATCAGAGGCTCCGTTCCACTGTTCTGGGAGCAGCCAGGGCTTCAGGTAGGTCATGAAAAAACTTAAATGTCCCCTTGTGATGTTGTCTGCCCTGCCCTTCCCTTCAACAGCTGGGGAAGATTTCTTTTAACATGTTCCTTTCATGGCATAGTTTCCAGTCTTTTTCCTTAGCCCTGTCGTGTTGAGCTGAGCTGTCAAGGTGTGCACATGTGTGTGTGTGTGCATGCGTGCATGTGTGTAGAAAACACAGACACCACTTTGTTGCTTCTGGTCGGCAAGGGTGCTGTGTGAAGCCGCTGACTCGGGAACGGTGCTGTGGTGCCTGCTGAGTGGGTGCCGCGAAGTGAGCTTGGGTAGCGCTGCCTGAGGTTAGACCCTGAGTTCGGTGTACTGAGGACGTTTCTGAGAGCCGTGACTCTCATAAAGGGCTCCGGGAAGGCTCTGTGGCTGCGTAGGGCTGGCACTCGGTGCTGCCTGTTGTGGGGCCACGTGAGACTTCCACAGCTTTCCCGTGGTTTCTAAAAATAGCCCTTGCCGTCCAAAGCTGGGCTCTGGTCAGTGCCAGAGAGATCTGGCATTCTTTCTCCTGGGAAGAGCACAGGGTGGGGATACATTCCAAGAACACATTTGTCATCAGTGGAATGGCATGCTGCCTCCTTCACCAGGGTCTCTAACAAGGTGGGTTGTGGGCCGAGTGGACTGGAGGGGCCTCCCCACTAATCCCCAGTCTTCCTCCCTGCCCCAAGGGGACGTGGGTGCCTTCAGAAAGCCTCTCGGCCAGGGCCTTTGTGGCCTCTTGGCTCTTCTTACCGACAACTCTCGTGTGACTGCATTTGGGTTGCCAGCTAGTGGCTAGCAGGGCCCAGAGTGCCATCTGCCAGGTTCCAGGGGTTGTTTGACAATGCTGGACTCAGGGTCCCCTGTCTTGGGTTCAGCTTCTTAGCCTCGCCCTTGACTTGACCCTGTGCCCGGAGCAGGTGAGTCACTTGTCCCCATGGCTGTCAGCACGGTGCGCTGACAGCATTGGTGAAGTTCTGGGTCAGCCTGGGCAGTGAGATGGATGAATGGAGGTCCCGTTTAGGCTCCGTGCTCTGGTAGGGGGAAAAGGCTTGATTACCATTCAGTCTTTCCACTAGAAAGAGCCCACCACAGTGCACGAGATAACTGACAGCCTCCAGAGAAATGCTCCTGAGGACAGCAGTGACACAGAAATTCCTCCGGAGGGCTGCCCAAAGGAGGTTTATGGAAAAACAGCTTTATTGCAATATAACTTACCCATTTAAAGCCTACAACTTGGTGTTTTTACTGCATTTACAGTGTTGTGTGACCACCACTGTAATCTAATCGTTGAACACTTTGATCACCGCTAAAAAACTTCGTCCCCATTAGCCGTCTCTCCCATCCCCTCCAAGTCTCCCTCAGGCCAACTCGCCTGTTCATCTGCTGTCTTTATCTATAGATTTCCCATTCCAGACATTCCAAAAGAGTTTTTGAAACCTGATTTTCTTTAAATATGGAGTTTTCCTTTGGAAACTTCTGGAGCTCTGTATTCAGGAGAATGAAAGAATATCGAATGAGTATGGCACGAAAAGGAGATAGGGAGACCGTCTTGTGTTTCATGTAAAGTTTGTAAGAAATCCAAAAATTAGGGCGATGGTCATGATGGACTCTTAGAATTTGGGAATGACCTTTTGGAATTCATCCATTCCACCCTGTGACTCTCAGTTCAGCATCCTCCTTTTTTTTTTTTTTTTTTTGAGGTAGAGTCTCACTGTGTCGCCCAGGCTAGAGTGCAGTGGTGCAATCTCGGTTCACTGCAACATCCACCTCCCGAGTTCAAGCCGTTCCCCTGCCTCAGCCTCCCGAATAGCTGGGACTACAGGTGCCCACCACCACGCCCAGCTAATTTTGTTGTGTTTTTAGTAGAGATGGGGTTTCGCCATGTTAGCCAGGCTGGTCTCGAATTCCTGACCTCAGATGATCCACCTGCTTCAGCCTCCCAAAGTGCTGGGATTACAGGCGTGAGCCACCACACCTGGCCAGTTCAGGGATCCTTCTTCCAGGACCCCCAAAGGGCTGTCCTCCAGGCCACGGCTGGGGATGATTCTGACTCTTGGTGAGTTCCTCCTGTATTGCACTGCTGCGTCTGTCCAACTCTAGAGTGTTTTGGGGTGTGCAGGAGTAAATCTGATTCTTCTCCGTGTGACTCACCTTCAGCCCTTGGAGGGAGTCTTCTGGTTCCCTCTTCTTCTTGTCTTCTCTAAGGCCTCCCAACTCCTTTGGCCACCTTCTCTCCTGTTTCTAAGACTCTCAGTGTTCTCATCTCCCTCATCTAAAAAATGACCCTCCTTTTTTGTCGTTCCCCTCTGAGATTTCGTTTTGGTCTCCCCCTTGACCTTCGTGCTGCCTCAGATGTAGCCGGACCCGCCATGGGATGACTGTGCCTCGGTCTGTCAGGGGCCAGGAGCAGCGGACCCTGAGATCTCAGCTTTTTGGCAGCTGTTTCACCCTCTTAAATTCCTAACACTTGTGCTACACCAAAGCCTGCATGGTTTCTTCTTTTTGTTTTTGTTTTTGTTTTGTTTTTTGTTTTTGAGACGGAGTCTTGTTCTGTCACCCAGGCTGGAGTGCAGTGGTGCGATGTCAGCTCACTGCCACCTCTACCTCCTGGGTTCAAGTGATTCTCCTGCCTCAGCCTCACAAGCAGCTGGGGTTATAGGCACCCACCACCACGCCCGGCTAATATTTTTTTGTATTTTTAGTAGAGACAGGATTTCATCACATTGGCCAGGCTGGTTTTGAACTTCTGACCTCAAGTGATCTGCCCGCTTCGGCCTCCCAAAGTGTTAGGATTACAGGTGTGAGCCATTGTGCCCGGCCTCCATGGTTTCTTCAAAACAAGTTTCAGTAAGGCTTTAGTGTCCCTTAATCTTATTAAGGATTTGCTAACCTTTGGGCCTAATACCTGTGTTTAGCCTCTAAACACCACTCATCATCAAAGAGAGATGAAGTCATCTTCAGAGGGGGCCAGGAGGGTGGCGGGAAGTGGTGGTCTACCATCACTGGCTTCCACTGTCACTATCAAGCCTAAGGCCGCTTCTGGTTATTTTTCTCCGCTTTGAACTTTTTCTCTTCCTTCTTCACTTAGGTTAGATGAAAAGTGCAAAGATTTTGGTGTGAGTAGCTTGCATATTAAGCTGCAATGCTGTCCCTTCTTGATGGCTGCCGTTGGAAACCCAGGAGCCTAGCAGGCTGGTGCAGGGGTGGGCAGAGGGTCGTGGATGAGGATCTGTCTGCATGTTTTCCCAGGAATGGTGCTTTCAGTATTTCCTGACTCCATTTCTAGCAGCCGTGTACCTTTAATAAATTTCATTTTTACTGTGTAAATGGGTTGTGCAGTTTATAAATAGCCACATTGAAATTTTACCCTTAAAGCGAATTGCTCCCTAGTCTAGCTAGTTCAAGAATCTATTTATGATCTATGTCTGTGGTTGACAACTTTGCTTCCCTGGTCATTGTAGAAGCTTCCTCACCCTAATATGCCTGTACAGACACGTGCCTTGCCAAGGTGAGTTCAGTCTGTCTTTTGAAGTTTCCTGAAACTGAACCAAATGGAGGAGGATGCTGAGTAGAGCAGACCTCTCTTGCCCTACCTTCGCCTCTTCCCTGCCAAGTTCATGGAGTTGTGGCACTGGATGGGCATGTTTATGTGTTTGTACCTTTATTTGTTCCAAAAAGGACACGAGATGGCTTGTAGTATAATAGTTTCAAAAATAAGTGAAGAGGTCCGGATGAAGGGAAAGAGTCGAATTGGTGCCCACAGTGCATGCCATGGGTCTCATGTGCGTGGGAAGGAATCTGACACTTGTTCCAAGCTTTCCCACAGCCACCACAGAAAGAACCACGGTCACAGCCAGTTTATGACAGTGACTCAGAGCACGAGCTTTGAAGCTCTGCAGACCTGGGCTCAAATTCAAACTCTGGCTCCTCCGCTTCGTAACCATGTGTATTTGAGAGGCTCTTGTCTGTGCCAAGCCTTAGTTTACTTTTCTGTAAAAATGGGGCTAACAAGATCTCCCGTATAGCGTTCTAGAGAGGATTAAAGAACATAGTATAGGCCGGGCGCGGTGGCTCAAGCCTGTAATCCCAGCACTTTGGGAGGCCGAGACGGGCGGATCACGAGGTCAGGAGATCGAGACCATCCTGGCTAACACAGTGAAACCCCGTCTCTACTAAAAATACAAAAAAAACTAGCCGGGCGTGGTGGCGGGTGCCTGTAGTCCCAGCTACTCGGGAGGCTGAGGCCGGAGAATGGCGTAAACCCGGGAGGCGGAGCTTGCAGTGAGCTGAGATCCGGCCACTGCACTCCAGCCTGGGCGGCAGAGCGAGACTCCGTCTCAAAAAAAAAAAAAAAAAAAAAAAAAAAAGAACATAGTATACGAATTTGGCTGGGCGTGGAAGCTCACGCCTGTAATTCCAGTAATTCGGGAGGCCGAGGTGGACGGATCACTTGAGGTCAGGAGTTTAAGATGAGCCTGGCCAACATGGTGAAATCCCGTCCCCACTAAAAATGCAAAAATTAGCCAGGCGTGGTGGTGGGTTCCTGTAATCCCAGTTATTCAGGAGGCTGAGGCAGGAGAATCACTTGAACCTGGGAGGCAGAGTTTGCAGTGAGCCAAGATCATGCCACCACACTCCAGGCTGGTCAACAGAGTGCGACTCTGTCCCCAAAAAAAAAAAAAAATTAACACAGTATCTAGAACGTAAAAAGTACTCAAAATGGCAGCTGCTATTGATACTAATAGAAACAAATGATAACACCCAGGAGATAAAACCACCCGTGGCATCTGGAGAAGCGTGGTTCTTGGTGTCCTGAGCACTGAATGAGTTTCCTCCTGTCTTCATGGGGACAGGGACACCGTGAGATGTAGTGACACGAAGACAGCTTCCTGGGGTATCTTATCTCTCATCCCTCACAGACTCATGGTAAATCAGTAACCCCAGATGAAGCCATTTATTCATCCCAAACATTCACTGAGCATCTGCCAGGTGTAGGGGGCACCAGGGATCAGATACAGTCCCTGCCTGCAGGGAGCAGGGGGCAGGACATGGCAGTGTTGTGTAGATAGAGCCATGCTGGAGGAAGGGAGAGGCCCCCGGGGCAGCTCTCCCAGGCTGAGGGTGTGGGGTGGGCTGCCCAAGGGTCCAAACTGGGGAGGGGTGAGGAAGAAGCGCTCGGGCAAGGAAGGCAGCCCTTGCAGAGGGAACAGTGGGTGCAGGTGTTGTAACTCCTGATATCACAGTGATCAGGGAGTATTACTGGGTAACTTCTTGAAGTCCTGGGCATGAAGGGAATGGGAGGACAGATAGGAGAGGTGAGCAGGGCTGGGTCAAGGGCCTGTGGATGCTGCACTGAGGAGATTGCATCCCATACCAGCAGCTACTCAAGTAGTACTCCGCAACCTTGTTGCACAGAAGACTCAGCTGGGAAGCTTGAAAGATCCTGATACCCAGGTTGATACCATACACATTAAGTCACAATATCTGGGGCCAGGAGCCAGGCAGCTGTCCTTTTTGAAGACCCGTGGGTGACTCCAGTGTGTAGGAAAATATGGGAACCACTCGGTACTGTTCTGGCAAGCCAGTTTTATTGGGGTCAGACTGGGTACAGGGAGCTTTGGTTTGTAGCATTTGTCCATTGCTGTGGTGTAAATTCTGCCATCATGGCCAGTTTCAACCTACCAGCTTCGCATTGCTGAGCTCAGAGTTGGACCAGCTCGGTGCACAGTCAGCTTGCAGGCCTGCGGCAGCTGGCTCCAGCACACACTGAACACTGTGCTAAAGGGCTGCAAGAGAGGTGGAGACATGATTAGACAGAAGTCTAGGAAGTGTTAGTTTGGAGGGGGATGGGAGGCCGTTGAGCTGAGATTTTTGGGTAGCCTTAAGTCGGGGTTCAGGGGAGAGGCGTGGAGGTACTGTCTGCGATCTTTGGGCCTCTTGAGTTCTGATCGAGACTCTGCTGGGACTCCCTTAGCCAGGAGTTCTCCAGACCCTGACTATCCTCATGGCTGTCTCCCTTAACTCGTCTCTGGTCTATAGGATTGAACTAATGACTTTAGGGGCCAGATAAGAGTAGCTGGCCCTTTGCCCAGAGGGGAGAAGGATGGGGTGAAGAAGAAGGGAAGCTGCAAAACGCAGTGACAGTAGTGGACCCTGCCCCCAGCTGCAGCTTCTGCCTGTGGCTTCTGACACTCAGTAACCTCAGGACTAGGTGACGCCAGAGAAGGTGGACGCTGGTCAGTGTCGGAGCGGGACAGAGGAGAGGAAGGATATGAGGCCCAAGAAACCCAGATGAAAGGGATGCATGGGGTGATGGGGGAAGGGTGAGCTCCGGACAGAACGTGAGGCCCAGCTCCCCCTCCACTTTTGCCCAAGGCCTCACTGTGTTGCCTTTCCTCCTGCTTAAAAGAAGCAGCTTTGGGTCATGACTCAGGGAGAGGCAGTTAGACAAGTCCAGTAATAGAGCTTGTTTAGGGGATGGAGGGACTCAGCCTGAGGCCCTGAGCTCAAGGAAGCAGCTGTGGCAAGCTGAGCCTGGTCACAGTGTCCCTGAGGCTCTGCAGGTGTGGACGTGCTTCTGCTGGTGTGCATGCAGCTCTGCAGGTATGGACATGGCTCTGCAGGTGTATATGCAGCTCTGCAGGTGGGGACATGCCTCTGCCCGTATGCACGTGGCTCTGCAGGTATGGACACAGCTCTGCAAGTGTGGACACAGCTCTGCAGGTGTGCACACGGCCCCTGGAGCTGTCTTCTTTGTTATACCTTCTACCCCTTCATGGGCATTTGCATCCTGAGCCGAAAGGGAACGTAACAAATCCAGAAATAAGTCAAAATCAGAGCTGCTCAAACTTCAGTGTGTGTGCGTAGGAATCTCCTGGAGGCCTTGTTAAAACACAGATTTCTGGCCCCACCCCGGAGAGTCTGGCTCAGCAGATCTGGGGTGGGCCCAGGACTTTGCATTTCTAACAAGCACCCAGAGGAGGTCCAACGACCATACTTTGAGAACCACTGGTCTAGACTTACAGATCCTTTCTTCCCATTTCCTGCTCTGGTCATTCACCTAGGGGTGGTGCTCCTGACTTCTTAGTGCTCCGAGGTAGAAAGGTTTGTTGTCAGCAGTGATATTGGACTAGCCACTGAGGGGATATTGACCATGCCTGTGACAGTTGGGCCCAGCCCTGTCCACACAGAATCGTTGTCTAAGTCCAGGATGAAAGACAGGCCCGAGGCCTCAGAAAAGATGTGCTGCAGCCCCTGTCCAGGCTGTGCCTTCTGCTGTGGGCAGCTGATTCCAGGGCGTGCCATCTGCTTGCCACGTTCCCTGAGTCCTCAATGATGTGGTTGAGGGGACCCCATCATAGGCAGGCACCTCATTCCACTGTGCTTTGCTGCCTGCTCCCTGGACTCAAGGGCGTAGTTTCTGTCAAATTAATTTGCACTTGTGCAGACTTGTTAGGAACTTTGAAGTGCTTCTGGGTCTTTCCATGGGGGTCCTGGTTAAGTGTCATCACCCAGGGCAGGGGATTCAGCATCTCCCATCCCTTTCCTGCCTTTCCACGATACTCAAAGGCATGATGACTCAGAGGGTGCTCAGTAACTGAGGAATGGACTGCTGACTGATAATGCAGTTTATATGTTAACAGGGGAGCTATAGAGCCTGAGGATTGGACACTGCTAGGTCCAGTCATCTGTGCGACAGTTTCTGCCTAATTAAAAGAAGAGGCTTTGGGTTATGACTCAGGGAGAGGCCATTAGACATGTCCAGTAATAGAACTTGTCATGACGGAGAGCCAGGCTCCTCAGCCCTGGCCTGCCGAGCTTGTATTCTTGTCTCACTGTGCTCCCATGGGAATGATTCTACAAACAGCTGCCACTCATCCCTGAAGCCAGGGGAGATTTCCTGTGATGACTGACAGACGACACAGCCCCTTTCTTGGGTTTCAGCCCTTGGTGACCTCTCAGAGGGTAGCTGAGGGGTACACAGACCCGCTGACTTCCCTCTGGGTGCAGGATGGAGCACGCCTCTCGGCAGTGTGGCCATGAAAGTTTTCAAATTCTCTGAGATTTCCTCAACCAGGTGTTGATGGCCATTGGGATAAAGGACAGAGGCAACACAGGCAGCAAAATGACGGGGTTTGGGGTGAGCCTTTCTTAGGAGCGCCCATTAGCCAACGGCCAAGATGCCTCATTTTGCACTCATTTTGCCTGTGACCAAAGTGTCTTAGGACCAAAAGGGATTTGGGACTTTGTTGAATTGTTTATATAGAAAAACCTTGGCCGGGAGCGGTGGCTCAAGCCTGTAATCCTAGCACTTTGGGAGGCCGAGACCATCCTGGCTAACACGGTGAAACCCCGTCTCTATTAAAAAATACAAAAAACTAGCCGGGCGAGGTGGCGGGCGCCTGTAGTCCCAGCTACTCAGGAGGCTGAGGCAGGAGAATGGTGTGAACCCGGGAGGCGGAGCTTGCAGTGAGCTGAGATCCGGCCACTGCACTCCAGCCTGGGCGACAGAGCGAGACTCCGTCTCAAAAAAAAAAAAAAACAACAAAAAAAAAAAAACAAAAACCTGGCCAGGCACAATGGCTCATGCCTTTATCTCAGTACTTTGAGAGGCCAAGGTGGGTGGATCACTTGAGCCCGGAGTTCAAGACCAACTTGGGCAACATGGTGAAACCCCATCTCTACAAAAAACACACATACACACACACACAAAATAGCCAGGTATTGTGGTGTGCACTTGTAGTCCCAGCTACTTGGGAGGCTGAGATGGGAGGATAATTTGAACCTGGGAGGTTGAGGCTGCAGTGAGCTGTGATTGTACCACTGCACTCCAGCCTGGGCAACAGAGTAAGACCCTGTCTCAAAGAAAAAAAAAGAAGAAGAAGAAAATCTCTAAATCTATTGAGGAATCTCTAAATCTATTGCTGAGAAACCAGTTCTCTAGATGGGTGCTTTTCTTGAGTCTGCAATGGGGCAGTTGTATCATCTGTAGTGGTGAGTTATAAAATGATATATGAAGCATGATAATAGCTGTATCTCATGACACAGATAAACCTGATGGCACTGCTTTTACAACACTCAAACGGAAGCAAAACTAAAGAGTGCATTTTCACCAACTTATTCTTGAAATAATTTCAGAGCTACAGAAAAAGTTTAAGAACAAGAGGGAGCTCCCATATGTCCTTCACCCAGATTCACTCAATTTTAACCTTTTGCCACACACATGTTGTTATTTTTGAACCATTTGAGAGTAGGTTGCATATATCACGTCGGTGTTAGTCCGTTTGCCTTGCTGTAAAGGAATATCTGAGGCTGGGTATTATCAAGGAAAGAGGTTTATTTGGTTCATGGTTCTGCAGGCTATACAGGAAGCATGGTGCCAGCATCTGCTTCTGGGGAGGGCCTCAGGAAGCTTACAGTCATGATGGAAGAGGAAGGGAAGCCAGTGTGTCATATGATGAGGGAGGGAGCAAGGAAAGGGAGGTTGCAGGCTCCTTTAAACAACCAGCTCTCCTGTGAACTAGCAAAAAACTCATTCATTACCATGGGGTTGTCACCAAGCCATTCATGAGGGATCTGCCCTTATGATCCAAACACCTCCCACCACACCCCACCTCCAACCCTGAAGGTCACGTTTCAATGTGAGATTTGGAAGGGACACACATCCAAACCATATCAGTGTCTCTTTACTTAAGTGCAAAATATACTGTCCTACATTACCATAGTATAGGTACACATTTGGGAAATTTAACATTGACGAAGTACTTCATTCTCATCTGCAGGCAATATTCCAAATTGATCACTTGTCTCAATGATGTCCTTTGAAGCACCTTTCCTCCCTTGAGTCCAGCATCACATACTGCATTTTATTGCCATGTCTCTAGTCTTTAATCTGCATCTGTTCCTTGGCTTTCTGTCTTTCAAAGCATTAATGTTTTTGGAGAATGCAAGCCTTCTTTTCCTTTAAATTGAGAGTCCCTACCTTTAGGTTTTCCTAGTGTTTCATTATAATCACATTCAGTGTATGGATCCCTGGCCAGCATACTGCCTACATGATGCTGTGTCCTTCTCAGGGTACCTGGTCTGGAGGCACACGGTGTCCATCTGCCCCTCATTAGTGATGTTAATTTTGGTCACCCAGTCAAGGTGCTATTCAGTTTCTCCACTTATGGTTAATATGTTTTCCCTTTCAACTAATCAGCAATCTATGGGAGACACTTTGAGACTGTGCTAGTATCATGCTTCTCAGTAAACTTTCCCTTAAGATTTATCATCAACAGATAACTTTTGCTGAACAATTATTTACTATGACAGCTGTAAAATGATGATTTTTAAAAATTATTTCCTCCAAATTTATCACTTGGTATCCTACTATAGAGCCCTCTCTTGTTCCCCATTCATCCACCTACACACCCACCCACCTGCACACTGATTCACCCATCTGTCACCCATTAACCCATCCATTCGTCCACCCATCCACCCATCATCCACCTATCTATCCACCCATCCACCTACTTGTCTACCCACCATCCACCCGTCCCTCTATCCAGCCAGTCATCCAGCCAGCCAGCCAGCCAGTGACCCAGCCATCAATCCACCCAGCCATCCACCCATCCACCCACCCACTCACCCCCTTACCTATCCATCTTTCATCTGCCCATTCACTCACCCATCCATCCATCCTCACATTCACCTATCCATCCACCCAGCTATCTATCTACTGATGCGTCCACTCATCCATCCATCTACCCACCCATCCTCTTACCCACCTTTCTATCCATCCACTGATCCATCCATCCATCCATCCCCATTCATCCATCCATGTATCCATTCAGTCACCCATCCATCCATCCATCCATCCATCCTCCCATTCATCCATCCACCCAGTATCCATCCATTCAGCCATCCACCCATTCATCTATCCATCCATCTATCCATCCACTCACTCACCCACCTACCCATCCACTCAGCTATTCATTCATCCATCCATCCATCCATCCATCCATCCATCCACTCAGCTATTCATCCACCCACCCATCTGTCCATCCATCCATCCATCCTCCCATTCATCCTCCCATTCATCCATCCACCCAGTATCCATCCATTCAGCCATCCACCCATCCATCCATCCATCCATCCATCCATCCATCCATCCATCCACTCAGCTATTCATCCACCCACTCATCTGTCCATCCATCCATCCATCTATCCATCCATCCATCCATCCATCCATCCATCCATCCATCCATCCACTCAGCTATTCATCCACCTACCCATCTGTCCATCCATCCATCCATCTATTCATCCGTCTAGTTATCATCAGTATGGATTCATGGATTTCTATTTTCTTCATCAGGTTATAATCCATTACTGTCCTCGTATAGTTTGATGTTCAAATTGCCCCAGATTTGGCCAGTGAAAGCCCCCTTTAAGCTGGCTCCAGTGACTATATTTTAAATGTTTTTTTAAACTAAGTTGAGTATTAAATAAATAGTTCTATTAATAAATAATAAGGCAAATTTTATAATTAGGATGACTCAGATTTTAGGGCGAAATTAGTGTCCCTGAAGGCATGAAGGAGGCTGAGAAGCAGTTTCTGTCTCCCTAGTTGGCTTCCCTGACCTCTGTGCTATCAGAGAGCTTAGGATCTGACATCTGCCTCATAATCTTACCCTGAATCTTCTGTCTGTGGAAGAATTGCAGCAGACATGGTCATTTTGCAGTTAGGACTGGGCAGCAGCAAAGTCAGACTCGAGGTGCCTAGACCTGAGTTTGGAGCACTGTTAGCAGAATCCAGAGAGCTCAGCCTTCCTGAGCCCTGAAGAGACCACAGAGGTGGCCTAGTGGGTGCCACATGCAGCCTGGCTGACAGTAAGAAGGAGAATGGGAAAAACCACTGCCTCCTTGCTTTGCAAAGCAGGAAGAATCACTATTGTTACTTCTCTTTGCTTTAGGTTGGCTCCCATCATCTGAGACTCCACAGAGGCCTGGAAGCCAACGCCCCTGCTTTCGACAGGTAGGGATTGTCTGACACCATCCGAGCCTGTCATTGTCATCCTTAGACGTCATCCTCCCATCAGACACAAGGGATAGGGTGCGACGGGAAAGAGAGGACCCTGAACCCTGAATCTAAATCTGCTTTCTTTTTGGTCCTTTATGCAAGAAGGGAGATTACAAAATGGGATTTTTACTTGTTCTCAGGTTTCCTGAAGGTAAATTAATGAATGTTCAGGTGGCACTTTATAATTATTTTATCTTATCAGTTTCTTGCAATGAGGCTTCATCTCTATGCCCTGGTTAATAAGGGATAATCTAAATTATAGGATATTTGAAGCTGTTTGTTTTTTGTTTTAAAATAATATAGAATAAATAAGTATAGAAAAGTATAAAGTGAAAAATAAAAGTACCTTAACTCCCAGTTACCACTCTCAGAGATTTTATATTAGTAGTTTTTTACATGTCATTCTAGAAAACAATTTTGGCATTATATATATATTTAAATACACAAATTGGATCATAACACATGACTGTTTTGCAGCTTGCTTAAGAAAAGCTGAGCTATTTGTAATATGTATTTGAAATAATAGCTTCTTAAAAGATTTGCTTATTTAGGCTGGGCACGGTGGCTCAAGCCTGTAATCCCTGCATTTTGGGAGGCCGAGACAGGCGGATCACGAGGTCAGGAGATCGAGACCATCCTGGCTAATATGGTGAAACCCCGTCTCTACTAAAAAATACAAAAAACTAGCTGGGCGCGGTGGCGGGCGCCTGTAGTCCCAGCTACTCGGGAGGCTGAGGCCGGAGAATGGCATAAACCCAGGAGGCGGAGCTTGCAGTGAGCTGAGATCTGGCCACTGTACTCCAGCCTGGGCAACAGAGAGAGACTCTGTCTCAAAAAAAAAAAAAAAAAGAAAGAAAAAAAATTTTGCTTATTTAATCTAAGTACTCAATATTTTAAAATTGTCTTAGTGAATATAGTAAAAATTCTCGAAAGTAATGTTTTAAGTGTTTGGCTCATTCTACCTGAAGCTTTATTGAGACTTTAAGTTTGCTTTCATACTCTCGTTAAACATAATGCTGGTCGCATGAGCCCAGATGTGACCCCCTGATTAGCATGTTACATATAATGGGCTTTTTCTGTAAAGAGATATTTAATCAAGTATAGACAAGACCATTGCCTTTTCCAGAACATTTTTAGTATGTCCTAAGCATTCTACATACGGAGTTCTTTCAGTTGACATTCATCTATACTAAATTGTCTTAGGAAATAGTGAACATGAAACTGAAAATGAAATTCTACCTGGCTGAACTCTGTGGCTCAGATTTTAGGGGGTCGCCTGGGTGACAAAGTGAGACTCCATCTCAAAACAAAACATATGAACAAGAAACAAAAATTCTACCTGAAGCTGACACAAAACAAGAGGGAAGGGTCATGCTGGGTTCACTTCAAAAACCCTCCTATATTTAGGAGCTTTCTTAAAAAATACATAGATCTAGTTGAAGCACATTTGCATAGACTGTAGATTTTGCAGAATCCTTGTAATGCGTGGTGTGTGAGGTGCACGTACCACAGAGAATGAGACCCCTGTCTTCTCACAAGCGCGCCAGAGGCTGCCTTGCCCCTTGGAAAGCATTCGTAAATCTAGGGGTACACTTAGATCTCTTCTGCAAACTACAGGACAAGTTTCTGAAAGGGTGAGTCTTTCTACAGGCAGCTACTGTGTCCAGGAAGTGTCTTCTGTAATGCTTCTTACCCACGACACTGGACTGGAGGCAGGAGCCCTCCCATTCCCTTGCAGGAGCTGCTGCTTTCATGTTCATTGCTGACTATGTTCCCCTCATTTGAGATGACATTTGGAAATAAGGTGACGTGTCTGCCTAGTGGCCGCGGTGGGGCACCGTGTGGGTCCCCCTGAGAGCAGGCTGCCCAGGTCCCCGATGATGTCCCTGGACTGGCATGTGCGTTGTCCTGGGTGCTTCCCAATTCTCTTCTCTGGGACATCACTGTGCCCTCAAGAGTTGTGCGGTTCTCTGATGAATTTCATCGAGAGTAAAGCCTTTCTTTCCCCTGTAAAACCTTCACATGGATAGTTTTTCTCCCCGGAGGATGCTTGTTTTCCTTTGCCTGAGCCGCATGGGTGCCCATTAGCCGAGGCTGTCTCTTGCCACTTTGCTCTACGTGCTCCATATCTGAGGAGGGCTGTTGGCAGCAGGCCTTTGGCTGCAGCAGGGTCTTGTCATCTCTGTGTGGTGATGAGTCTCTGTGGAAGGGTTAACCTTTCACGGGGCAGTGCCTGAGTCTCCACTCGCAGGACAGTGAAGCCCTTCTTCCCCGCCCCACTCTGCCGGCGGCTGCTGTGCACATCAGGGTGTGCTGAACTCTTGGTCCCTCCCTGAAGATGAGAAGGATGCTTCCAAATGGAAATCTGATTCCTTAGTGTCCCGAAAAACTCCTGTTTTCCAAGTAGCTTCCCATGACAGTAACCCATGGGCAGGGGAAGTGAAAAAAAAAGGCCTCAGTGCTCAGGGTGACCCAGGAAGAAGCCTGCATGCTGCCGACCTTGCTGCCGGTGCCAGCGCTCCCTTATCCCCTGGGTGCCAGCGCTCCCTTATCCCCTGGGTGCCAGCGCTCCCTTATCCCCTGGGTGCCAGCGCTCCCTTATCCCCTGGGTGCCAGCGTTCCCTTATCCCCTGGGTGCCAGCGCTCCCTTATCCCCTGGGTGCCAGCGCTCCCTTATGCCCTGGGTCAGCGGGGCCTCTCAGCTCATCAATAACGAGCATTTTACAATAAAGGAAAGAAGAACCAGCTCCCACACACCAAGCACTGTCTTTGTCACTTTCACTAGTCTTTTTAGTCCTCCTAGCCATTCTCTGCAGGAGGGGAAGTAGCCCTGCTCTGTAGTTGAAGGAGCCAGCTCAGAGGGGATGAATCATTTGATCAGGGGAGTTTGGGGTTGGTGACAGCATAGAGTAATGATGAGGAATAGTGAGTAATAATGAGTAACAGCAGTTCCTCTGGCCCTGGGCTTTGGAACCAATTGAGAAGAAGGGGCAGGAATGAGACAGGCAGCGATCAGAAATGGGCCTTGTTTCTGAGGAGCCACATTGTGGGATGTGGCTTGGATGTGTGGCCAAGGTGGGCTCCCTCACCAGGGGCAGAGCCTGCACATGTCAGAGCCAGGCCTGGGATGCAGCTTCTCTGGGCAGACTGACCCGAAAGAAAGTCCACAAGGGCTGAGCCACACACAGCCCCGCCTCAGGGCCGCCTGGAGCTCCACATGGAGACGGGAGCCCGGGAGGGTGCTCACCCTTAACTTAGGCCAGCAAGTCAGCAGGCGAGCCTAACTTCAAACCACCCACTTCAAAATCCATATTCTTTCCACTACTGTCCCTTAAAATTAGTAAAAGAATGTTTTCTCTTATCGGGTAAGGAAAAAAAATGATTTTTTTCATGATCATTATTAGCTCTTTAAAAAATTCCACTCATAAACATGTCATTATAGAAATTTGGGAAAGAGAGGGATGTTTAAAGGAGAAAAGAACAGAAATCATATAAAATTCCACCACTTGTGACATCATGTGTTTTCTTCCAGTGTTTTTTCTATATTTAGGCCTAAAGATTGCACCATTAAATAATAATTTGACGTCTGCTTTTTGCATTGTATCATTTCCCTGTGTTTTGTTTAAGGCACTACATTTCAACATGTTTACACTTGAAATGTAAGGTTACTTTAAAAAAGCTGGTGATCATGGATAAATATTGGAATCTCCCCCTAATATTCCAACATACATATTTAGAAAGTAGCTTCTAATACAAGGAATATTTCCCAAAGCCTGCAAGTTGTTTTATCTCCTTGTTGTGGTTTAGCATAATGAAATACAGCACTTAGATTGAAAACAGGATGCTGAGTTGAGAGCTCTCCTGCCAGTTGTTCTAGTTTTGAGAAAGATGGGTACTAAGCAAGATAAGAAATTCATTTCACACATGTGCACATTGCCTGTATAAGACTCTAGGCCAGGCGCAGTGGCTCATGCCTCTAATCCCAACACTTTGGGAAGCTGAGGTGGGAAGATTGCTTGCAGCCAGGAGTTCGAGACCAGCCTGAGCAACATAGCAAGACCCTGTCTCTATGAAAAATAAATAAGTAAAAATTAGCCAGATGTGGTGGCATGCACCTATAGTCCCTACTACTTGAGAGGCTGAGGTGGGAGGATTGCTTGAGCCCAGGAGTTTGAGGCAGCAGTGAACTATGATCATGCCACTGCACTTTAGCCTGGACAACAGACTGAGATCCTACCTCAGAAACAAAACTCTGTTGATGGAAGGTCAGGATAGGTGTTCTAGATTTAACAGGAGATGCTTTATAGAAAGACCAGCATACCCTTTGTCTTATTCCAAACTCATGTAGAAGTCTACACTAGCTAGTCATAATGGCAGCTGGGAGGGACAGGTTCTCTCCACCCAGGCTCATTTTCCACGCTTTGGGTCATGGGGACTAGCTGGTCCTGGACTCTGGCACTAAAAGCATGACTCCTTCTGCCCCGTCTTCCCTTGAGGGGCAGAACAGGGCAGAGTCGGCACCTGTGCCTGTGCCCAGCATCATGCCCACCCCACTGACTTTGCAGGCACATGGTGCTTCTGAAGGAGCAGTACGGGCAGCAGGTGGTCGTGAACCTTCTGGGAAGCAGAGGCGGAGAGGAGGTGCTCAACAGAGCCTTCAAGGTAAGACCTGGTTGTCCCCTCCACGGCTGGGCTGGGCGGCGGGTGGCCATGGTGGAGCCTTGAGCCTGGAGGTGGCTCCTGCAGGGACTGGAGCTGAAGCCCAACCCTTCTTCATTTCCTGAGGCTTCCCCAGTGTTCCGACCAGTGAACACGGCAGTGCTCGGTGACTCGGGCCCTGATACAGTTTGAGTGTAATGTCTTTTTTTTTTTTTTTTTTAAGACGGAGTTTCACTCTTGTTACCCAGGCTGGAGTGCAGTGGCGCAATCTCAGCTCACTGCAACCTCCGCCTCCCAGGTCCAAGTGATTCTCCTGCCTCGGCCTCCTGAGCAGCTGGGATTACAGGCGCCTGCCATCACACAAGGCTAATTTTTGTATTTTTAGTAGAGACGGGGTTTTACCATGTTGGTCAGGCTGGTCAAGAACTTCTAACCTCAGGTGATCCACCCGCCTCAGCCTCCCAAAGTACTGGGATTACAGGCGTGAGCCACTGCGCCCGGCCCAGTGAGTGTAATTTCTGTGAGCTGATGATTGGGAGAATTTGCTCAGTCAAAACAGAGCATTTCCTGTCCCCAGCCATGTGTCCCTTACCCTCCCCGTGGGGCTTTGAGGGCTTCTGACCTCTTAAGGAGTCCCTCTCAGTCCAGCTCAGGAGCAGGCAGGCCTCCTCTTCTGCCCTGGCTGGTCCTGGATGAGCTCCCCCAGCCCCACAGGGCACCTGACCTCAGGGCTCAGGACTTGGCTTTCCCCTGCTTGCCCGCTGGCCTTCAAATTTCTCCTTCTTCCTTGGACCTGCTCCTGCTGGGCTCCCGTGGGCTCCTTCAGGGTTCCCTGGGGGATTTTCCTGGCGAACCTGGACAGAGATCCTGGGCAGGGTCACAGAGCCATGGGAGCAAGAGACTCCGCCCACCTGGCCAGGGTCTATCCCTGTGCATGGATCCCAGGCCTCCAGCCCCTGCCCCCTGCTCCCCAGGTGCAAGACGTTCTAGAATGAACCATGGAGGTTTCTGGTTCCTTTACCAGCCTCCATGTCCCCTGCCTCATACAGGAAAACTCTCGTTGTTTAAAGCTCAAGAATATCCCTTACAGAGAGAGCTCGAAGTCACCTCACTGGGTGTGAGGGCGATCTCTGAGCCTTTCCCTCTGCTTAGAAATGCCACATGCTTATGCTCAGAGCAGGCACTTCCTGGTTGCCAATTTTATTTGGCCAGACCTGCTTTTCCTGTTTGGTTTGTTGCTATTAGCAACAAGCTCCAGAAGTGTCTCCCTTCCCACCCATCTTGGCAGTGATGCTGGCTGCTAATTTGAAGGAAGAAGGAAAAAAAAAAAGAAAGCCAAAAAATAAGAATAATAATAAGAACCCCAAGTCTTTTCCCCCTATGCCTTGAGTTGTGGCCCCTCCCATCAGTGGGTGAAGTGCCCGGTACTGGTGAGGGCGGGAGATGGCAGCCACCTCATACAGGGAAGGGTGGGCTCCTGGCCAGGTAGGGAGGGGTACTCTAGCTGGAGACCTGGGTCATGGCCCTGCCTGGGATGGTCCTCAGCCACATCAGTTCGGCCCAGACCAAGGTTGGCGGCCCGGCAGCCTGCCCAGGGCCCAGTGGCCATCAGTCCTGCTAGATGAAGCACTGGCTCCAGAATGCATGGCACTGAGCCACCAGGCACTGTTGGGCTCCTCCAGCTTCTTGCTCACAGCGAGACTTGCTTGACGATGGCAGCATTGCATTGATTTATGCTCAGGCCTATCACAGGTGGTCACATTGAGTCAGACCAGATGACCCCCAAGTCCTTCTAGTCCTTCCAAGTCACTAGGACCTCTGGCTGGGCAGAGGCCGGACTGGCCTGACCTGAAGCCGCAAGGGCATGGGTACAGGGTGTGAGAGGCCTGGAAGCCAGGTGGCCTGGGTAGGCGGACAGTTTGTCCTTTATCACAGGGCTCTCTGGGGAGAAAGCCAGTGAGCTGCCAGGCTAGGGAAGCCTCATATGGAAGGGAGGGCTCTTAAGGACATCGTGGTGTCATCAGCAGCCCCTTGCCCTGCTTCCCATCTGTCCCCACCTTCACTCTGGCTCCCTGACCATTCTGAAATAGCATCGGGATGTGGGACCCACCTAGGCCACTTCAGCTGGAGACTTGGTCTCTTCAGAGCACAGCCACCAGAGGCTGGTATGCAGCAGGCTGGGGCCAGTTACCAGGGCAACGGGGAGCTGGATTATGAGCTCTGCAGCCTGCTGCAGCCCTGCTATCTCTGAGGGCCTGGGCCACCTGGGCCACCTGAAGAACAGAGCAGTCCTTCCTCACCTGTGCCATCCGGGGAGCCCTGCAGCAGTATGATCTCCCCAGGGGACCACACCTGCTCTGGCTTCTTTTGTCCAAGGGGAACCTTCTGCCCTTTCGCAGGCAAGATGCTCTGTGTGGGTTTTGTCCCCCCAGGACCTTTGTCCTGTGCTTCCCTTTCAGGGTTAACTGCCTGGTCCATTGTGAGCTTCCAGCTAAAGCATGTCCTGCGGCAAGTGCTATGCAAGGAACTTGTCCTCCTTGTCCTTCCTTCCCTCTGCTCCCCTCACCGCCCTCCCCTCCTCTTTTCAGAAGCTGCTCTGGGCTTCTTGCCACGCAGGCGACACGCCTATGATCAATTTTGACTTCCATCAGTTTGCCAAAGGCGGGAAGCTAGAGAAATTGGAGACCCTCTTGAGGCCACAGTTAAAGCTGCACTGGGAGGACTTTGATGTGTTCACGAAGGGGGAGAACGTCAGTCCACGGTGAGGCTCGCTGCACACTGCACCACGTCTTCTGCTGGGGGGGAAGCGTCAGTCCACAGTGAGGCTCGCTGCGCGCCGCGCCTTCTGCTGGGTGAGGTGGCAGAGGGGCTGCACCATAGAGGACATAGAGGACATGTGCCCTGTGAGAGGCAGCTTCCTTCCCTCCCCACTCAGCTACCCTTGCGGTTTCCTGGGTCATAAGCTTGGCGACATTGGGAATCTTGGGTTCCAGCTTCTCCGCTCCCTTCCCACAATAGGAGACAGGCTTTTGAATTTCTCAAGGAGATGTTGAGGCATGGTTTTCTGTCAAAAGAAATGAACTTATAAAGGGGACTGCATTTAACCATGGAGCTCCACGCTGGGACACAGGCCTGTGAGAGTGAGGGCCACAGTCCCAGTGGGATGGCTGGCATAAACTTAGATTGCTCAAGGAGACCAGGGTATGGACTGCCCTGTTCAGAACAGAGGAGGAAAACGAAGTCCAGTTCCCTCAGGTCACATGCAGGGGGTCCTCATTATTTGCAGATTTCATATTGGCTAATTTACCTATTCCTTAAAACTTATTTGTAACCCCAAAATCAGTACTCAAAGCATTTTTCCTGGACATTCAGAGACGTGTGCAGAGCAGTGACAATTTGAGTCACATGTACATGCTTCCAGCTGAGATCAAACAAGGTGATACTCTGTCTTCTTATTTCAGCCCTCGTATGTAAACAAGTGTCCTTTTTGAGATTTAGTACTGTTTTTCACATTTGTGGGGTCTTTGTTAGGGGCCCCTCTTTGTTCAGGGATCTCATGGTTTAGTATGGCCCCAAGTGTTGTGCTGAAGAACTGTCTAGTACTTCTGAGCACAAGAAGGTGGTGGTGTGCTTTATGGAGAAAATGCACATTAAGATAAGCTTTGTCCCGATATGAGTTACAATGCTGTCGGCCATGGTTCAGTGTTAATTAAACAAATATATATATTCAATAAGGTGTCTTTATATGGAAACATACATAAAACAAGTTTGTATATTGATCAGTTGATGAAAATGTGACCAGAGATTTGCAGGAACCTAACCCTATATTTCCCCTAGGACCGATGGTTCTGTGTTCATGTCCAATTCAGTGTTCCTACAACTTTATAGAACATAATTGCTATAGCCGGGCACGGTGGCTCACGCCTGTAATCCCAGCACTTTGGGAGGCCGAGACGGGCGGATCACGAGGTCAGGAGATCAAGACCATCCTGGCTAACACAGTGAAACCCCATCTCTACTAAAAAAAAAATACAAAAAACTAGCCGGGCGAGGTGGCGGGCGCCTGTAGTCCCAGCTATTCGGGAGGCTGAGGCGGAAGAATGGCGTAAACCCGGGAGGCGGAGCTTGCAGTGAGCTGAGATCCGGCCACTGCACTCCAGCCTGGGTGACAGAGCGAGACTCCATCTCAAAAAAAAAAAAAAAAAAAAAAAACATAATTGCTACAAATAACAAGGACCAGCTAAACTTAAAATGACCCAGTTGTGCAGGCTGCTGAGTGTGTGTCCTGGGGTCTGCCTGCCTTTCCAGCAATGCTGGGGATCCACTGGGATGGACACTGGGGTTTCTGGGGGGCTACTGGTGAGGAGGTGGGGGTTCTTAGAACATGTTTCCTCACGCCTGTAATCCCAGCACTTTGGAAGGCCGAGGCATGCGGATCACAAGGTCAGGAGTTTGAGACCAGCCTGGCCAATGTTGTGAAACACTGTCTCTACTAAAAATACAAAAATTAGCCGGGTGTGATGGCACGTGCCTATAGTCCCAGCTACTTGGAAGGCTGAGGCAGGAGAATTGCTTGAACCGGGGAGGCAAAGGTTGCAGTGAGCCAAGATCGTGCCATTGCACTCCAGCTTGGGTGACAGAGTGAGACTCTGTCTCAAAATAAAAAGAACATGTTTCCTTGGGAGTCGACAGACATGGGCCACTGTGCTATGGCCACTGCTTCTTTGAACACAACTTATAACTTTACATTTCTTCTTGTCCTAAGTTTTCAGAAAGGCACTTTGCGGATGAACTGTCTTGACTGCCTGGACCGAACCAACACTGTGCAGAGCTTCATTGCGCTCGAGGTGCGTCCCTGCTGCAGCCTTCTCGGCCATCTGTGCCAGGTCCTATGACTTAAGCTGGACAGGCTGAGCTGAGCACCTTTAGCGGCAAGATGAGGGTGGCATCACCGAGACAACTTTCTAACTGTGGGGAAGGTGGACAGGGAGACACTGGGACATCCAGAGAGGGGTTCTTGTGAAATGCATCCCAGACATGGTGGCCCAAAGGCTCCTAGGGAAGAGCAGTTGTGTAATGATTATTGTGAATGCACCATTGGCCCAAGGCAGTGTGAGGCTGGCCGAATGAGGCTGGATTTGAAGCTGGGGAGGGAGACTTGGGTCTGCATGGCCGCAGCTGTCTGGCTGACCTCTCCTGGCTGGGGGGTTAGGGGCAGGATCAGTGCCCCTTGCTGTCCACCACTGTTTGCTCTTTAGCCTCTAGCTGTGTAGCGGGGAGATCAGGTGTCAGGGGGTGAGAGGAGGGCTTGGGTGGACCCTATAGATAAAGTTGGGGTGAGGTATGGGAAGTCACTGTCTGCTGTAGGAACTCGTCATCCTCTGGAGGGGCACAGGGTCTTCCAGGACACAGCGTAATCCACAGGCTGCTGAATAAGGAACTTCCTGGGATGGTGGCTGTGGGGCCTCTGTGGGAGAAGCCAGTGACAGCCATTCCTGATTCCTCCCCAGGTCCTGCATCTGCAGCTCGAGACCCTGGGGCTGAGTTCAAAACCCATTGTTGACCGCTTTGTGGAGTCCTTCAAAGCCATGTGGTCTCTGAACGGCCACAGCCTGAGCAAGGTGTTCACAGGCAGCAGGTCCCTGGAAGGGAAGGCCAAGGTAGGGCCCCGCCAAGGGGGCAGGGTGGGGGCCCCAGGGACCCCCCTCACGGCCTGTGGTCTGGGCTCTTGGCAGGTGGGGAAGCTGAAGGATGGAGCCCGGTCCATGTCTCGAACCATCCAGTCCAACTTCTTCGACGGGGTAAAGCAGGAGGCCATCAAGCTGCTGCTGGTTGGGGACGTCTACAGCGAGGAGATGGCAGACAAAGGGGGCATGCTGCTGGACAGCACAGCGCTCCTGGGTAGGGCCCGCCACGGACAGGGGGAGGCGGGAAGGCGGGGCGCTCCCCGGCCCCACGCTCCCACCGCCTCTGTGCCATCCAGAGAGTGGGTGGCAGACGTGCCTGAGGTCTGAGCAGTGGACCATGCACCTTGCAGCTGTCACTGCCTCTCCCGGCAGCCTGTGCTTTCCAGCTGGGCCTGGGAGCTCACGCTTCCTCTGTCTTGGCTTGGACTGTGTTTCCATCCTGAGAAGCGGGAGACACCAGGCGGGCTCAGCGAGAGGCCGTGCACTCTCCTAAACGCATCAGTGCCTTTGAACGCTCACCCACTCCAGAAACTTCCTCAGCTGCTTGGGTTCTTGGGCTTTTAGCAGGTGATGTTGGCCTTGGGAGCTTCCCATGAAGTTGGCCTCCAGTTTCTGTTTTGGACCCTGTAGAAACAGAGGAAGAGGATGCTGTAATCTCCCAGGGATGAGGGCACCTTCGGGTCTCAGCAGCAACACAGCGTGGTTCCATCAATATAGGAGGTTCCTTTGAGAGCATTTTAATGACATCTTCTTACCTGAGCCTGTAAACATATTAGGTCTCATGGAAAAAGGAGGAGAAACCCAGCATTTTTCCTAATAAGAATGTACAAGTGTCGCTTTCAAAACGTCAGGTGTTTTTGAAAAATGAACTAGCCCATGCTTAAAATGGGTTCATGGCCCTTTTCCACTCTCACTCTTTCTTCACTGGGGGAGCTCTTATTTGGCTTCCGATAGGCCAGGCGATATTTATGCCAGCTCTATAAAAGGTGAACGAACTGCATGTTGTACAGTGAGTCTCATTTAATAGCAAGGCAGACATGAGTTAGATTTGGGTTACGTCACAAGTTTAAACGATGGAATATATTTTGGCTATTGAGAGGATGGTGATGGTTCTGTGTGGTGACTTTTTAAAGCCTTAAGTCTGGGGCAAAACAAAACATATCAGACATGCAGGCTGGAAGGCAGAGGATGCAAAAGTGGCTGTCTGGGTTGGTAAGACACTTAAAGGTATAGTGGATATGGGCACATCCACATTGAAATCTGGTCAGTTACAACATGCCCTGGCTTAAATTCCTATGCCTTGTTCTTCCACGGAGTGGACAGTGGGGACATGGCTTTTCCCTGTCGTGTCTGAGATCCCTGTGATCTGATGTCCCATGGCTTCTGGCTTCAGTTGGGGGCAGGGGTGTAGACGGTGAGTTTCCAGTCTCATGTTTTCACGCCTTTATTGCGGAAATGCCATAGGGGAAGCACCGTGGTGACCATGGTTTTAAACCTTTTGTCGTCTTCCTAAGGAGCATACCCTGGTTTATCTCTAGAGGCTCATGAACCATCTGTCTCTGCCAGGCAGCCTCTTCTTTTTGGAGGATGCCTGAGCTTTGGAACTGCAAAGAAATGTGCCTTTTTATGCCTCCTGACAGTGACTCCCAGGATCCTGAAAGCTATGACTGAGCGTCAGTCTGAATTCACAAATTTCAAGCGGATCCGGATTGCCATGGGGACCTGGAACGTGAACGGAGGAAAGCAGTTCCGGAGCAACCTGCTCGGGACGGCGGAGCTGACTGACTGGCTGCTCGACTCGCCCCAGCTCTCGGGCGCTGCCGAATCCCAGGGTGAGGGCAGTGGCTTCGGGGGAGACAAAAGCCAATTCCACCTCACCTGACATGTCAGGCTTGACCCTTTAGTGGCCATCGTCTTGTGGAATTTCGTCTTTGTGTTTTCCCTCCTCACAGTGTTTAAATAGCACCGTGGTCTGACTATCAAGAATGCTGCCTCACAAGTAACTTTGACTTTTTTCCTTTCCCGAATGTTTAGAAGAGTTAGCAGATGGTGAATCTCTCTTTTTCTCTTTGCCTACAGTGATGGTGAAGTCTTAGGCTTTCATCAGTAGAATCTTTTTGTCACCAGGCTGAAGGTGTGGCTTCTAGAGCCATGTAACTGTGAGGACAGGAGCCGGGCCTGTCTTCAGTGTTTTGTTTTTGTTTGTTTTTGTTTTTTGTTTTTAGACGAGTTTCACTCTCATCACCCAGACTGGAGTGCAATGACACAGTCTTGGCTCGCTGCAATCTCCGCTTCCCAGATTCAAGCAATTATCCTGCCTCAGCCTCCTGAGTAGCTGGGATTATAGGCGCCCACCACCATGCCCTTCTAATTTTTGTATTTTTAGTAGAGACGGAGTTTTGCCATGTTGGCCAAGCTGGTCTCGAACTCCTGACCTCAGATGATCCCTCTGCCACAGCCTCCCAAAGTGCTGGGATTACAGGTGTGCGCCACTGCACCCGGCCCTGCCTTTAGTGTTGATATTGACCAAGAACGGCTCATCCCTGCCTCTCCCCAAACCAACTCTATTCATCTGCTTTAAGTAGTCACAAAATAATCCATGTGCTATTTAGGAATAAAATAATTCCAAATGTTGACACCTCACCTTTTATCTTGTAAGATACACTATTGAATGGCCCTAGAACTTAGGATCTGAAGAATAAGTGATTCTTGTACAGTCAGCGTTGACTCAGGGGCCTTGCTTTTTTTTTTTTTTTTGCTTCCTTGGACTCAGGAAGACACTTGTGTTTCACGTTTTTGCCTGTTGGTGAGTGACCTGTGGTCTAGCTGACATGTGGTGGCTCGTGTGTACATTCATGCCCCACAGCTGCCTAGGTGGTGCCCAGAGCCCCATCCCTTCTTCTGCACACGCCATCTGTGCCCTCCTTTCTGCCTCAGAGGGCAGGTGGCGGAGTCCACCATTCAGAGCCACTGGGGCTCTCTGTGTTGGTGGTAGCCTGAGTTGCTGCTTGTGCCTCCAGAAGCCATTCAGGATACGCTCTGGAGCAGGCCCATCAATGCGGAGGGTGCTTAGCACCGCCGTGGCTCAAGAGCCGTCCCTCCTCTCCCCACTGAAGTGACTCCTCCTCTTTTCCCTGCAGGAGGGTGTGCATGTTGTTAGCAAGCTGGCCGGTGTTTTGCAAGGGGATCTTTTTGGGGAAAACACTAGCAGGCTCCACAGCAGTCCCACTAGAGATGCACCAGCTTCCAGAGAAGGAAAGGAAAGTGCTGTGGTTACTGTTGCCAAGCAGACCAGACAGAGGGACAGAGATTGGTTTTTCTTTTTTTTTTTTTTTTTTTTGAGACGGAGTCTCACTCTGTCGCCTAGGCTGGAGTGCAGTGGCTGGATCTCAGCTCACTGCAAGCTCCACCTCCCGGGTTCACCCCATTCTCCTGCCTCAGCCTCCCGAGTAGCTGGGACTACAGGCACCCACCACCTCGCCCGGCTAGTTTTTTGTATTTTTTAGTAGAGACGGGGTTTCACCGTGTTAGCCAGGATGGTCTCGATCTCCTGACCTCGTGATCTGCCCGTCTCAGCCTCCCAAAGTGCTGGGATTACAGGCTTGAGCCACCGCGCCCGGCCTATTTTTTTTTTTTTTTTTTTTTTTTTTTTTAAAGAAAAAGCTTTAAGTCAGGGAAACTAGAGGTTCCAGGTTGCCCACTGTAGCCAACAGAGAAAGCAGTGGACAGCCTGCCTGGCCGCTCACTGACAGAGGCCACGTCCTCCTGGCTGGACCCTGGGGAGGCAGGCAGGCATCTCCCTTTCTGCAGCAGCTATGGCTGGGCTTGGGGGCTCAGGAGACTGGGTGTCAGAGGTCGTGACTGGAGAGATTCAGTCAGTGGCTACAGGGTTATATTAAACTCTGACCTCTCCCCTGTTCAAAGGGAACAGAATGGATGGAGGGCCCCTCTGGGCTCACTGTGCTACATTGAAGCCAGGCATTTCTGAAGCAGATTCCACTGGGGCAGTTCCCAGCAGCAATGATAGCCACCTGGAGTTGGACTCAGGCAGTGGACAGCGTGGCTTGGGAGAGGGGACTGGGGAACCCCATGAACTTGTAATGCAGGACTTGGTGGTCCTGACTTCTGTCATCTCTTGCCTTGCTCCCCAGATGACAGCAGCCCAGCTGACATATTTGCTGTGGGGTTTGAAGAGATGGTGGAATTGAGCGCAGGGAATATTGTCAATGCCAGGTAAGGGGCCAGGTGTGTGGGGCCGGGCAGGGACTTCCTGAGTCAGGTGCCTGGCTGGGAGCAGAGCCTCTGAGGCTCTCCTGGAGCTAGCCTGCTTCTGAGCCAGCTAAGCGGTGGCTCTGGCTGTGTGGGGATCTGTCACCTGGCTCCTTCTCCACGCTCACACATGCACCGCCCCATTCTTTCCCTGCTACTTAGGAAGTAAAAGGAAGGGCTGATGATTGCTGTGTTTTCTCTGCCGTGCTCTAGCCTTGGCCACTTGTTGAGGCTGATTTACGCTGCCAGAGGGAGCTGGCATGTGTGGACCTGGGATGCAAGGGAAGGGCAGGGCTAGAACTGGGAGAGTGGTTGACTCATGTTTCCTAGGGAGAGGTGAGAAAACGCGAGTGCCGGGAAGAGGTACTTTCCTCCTGCATACCAGAGCAAAGGAAAAAATCAAATCCACTGGATTTGTGTTTAATACGAAGTCAACTGGACATTCCCCCACCCCCTGCTAAACTGGCCTGGCTTTATTTTAAGGAATTTTCTGAACAAATAAATAAGACTGACTCTGTGGGGCTGCTATAAGGTCCTGGGTTGGGTTTCAGAGGTCAAGGAAGGGCTGCTGTGATGTGTGAGACATAGCCAAAAATACCCAGATCCTCCACTAGAAGAAGGAAAGCATGACACTCATGTTGGGGTGCAGGCAGTGTGAAATCAGTTCTGCAAAGAGAACAGGCCTGGGCTGGAGCATTTGGTAGGTGGGAGATAGATGTGCTTCCAGCCATCTGTAAACAGCATCATTTCCTTTTCTCTTCCAGTACTACCAACAAGAAGATGTGGGGTGAGCAGCTTCAGAAAGCCATCTCACGCTCTCATAGATACATTCTCTTGACTTCGGCACAGCTGGTGGGCGTCTGTCTTTATATCTTTGTACGTCCATACCATGTCCCGTTCATCAGGTAAGAACATTCCGTTTACACACATCTGGGGAACAAGGGGTTGTTAGTCTTTGTGTTTTGTTCTTTGACTTCCTCCTCCTCCCCCATCCCCTTCTGTAACAGGAATCGGGACTTGCCATTATTTTAGATAAATGTAGCAAAAACCCCCTAGGAAAAACTGGGCTGAATAGAATATTGTCTGGCAATTAAAAAGCCACCATGGGAAACGTCCAACTCAGGAAGCTGAACTCTTAGAAAGAGTGTTACATGATTGTCATCGCCCAAGCTCAATTCTGTGTAAGGAAAGGGGTTCCTTGTTGGAATCTTACAGACAGGAAACCTCTGACCAAGAGCTGAGTAACTCACTGGGAAATGCCAACTCTTTTGTCTCTTTTTAAAAGAATTCTAAGTAGAATGGGCCTTTACAACTGGGGCCTCCTTGTCATTTCTCCAAGGTGCATGCTTTGTGAGCGTCGGAAAGGGGGCGAGCTTAGGGGCTGCATTCCTCGTGGGGTGTGGGTGTGGGTGTTTGGATGCTGGAGGAACTCATCTTTTCTCCAGCTTGCAGATGGCCTCATCTTTCCACCTGGGCCTACTTGTGGCTTTCGAATTTCCACCAGCCTTTCGGCGGGCTGGCAGCAAGCGTTGAACTGACCTCCCCACTGAGCCCCTGGGTCCCAGGAAGGGCCTGTGCCTGTCTAGAGCACCACAGGTGCACCCCTGCTGCACCTGGAGACTAAGACAGTGCTGCCTGTAATCCTCTTCTCTGACTTTCAGAAGATGTTTAGGTCCCTGTCCCTCTGCTTGTGTTATTTTGCCAGCTTGGCAGTATCCCAGGTTAGCAGGTGAAGGTTAGTAAGAGTTAAAGGCAAGGGCAGGGTGAGGGTGAGAGAAAGGGCTCAGAACTGAGGAGCACGAGGTTTCCCAGGCTCGGTGTCCTCGGCTTCACGCGCCTTTAGCCCTGAGCTGCTTCCGCCTCCACCCCTTCCATCAGTCATCCCCCCAGCCTTGTCTACCAGGGAGCAGATGCACCAGCAGGCCTCAGTCTGTGGCACGGCTGTGGAAATGTTAACAAATGTGCCTGTAGCCCATGTTTCTATGGACTTGTATGCATTATGAGTTGGCATTTTAATGCGAGCAGGCTCTGGCATTGCATAAAAGTCCGTTTGAGACCACCTACCCAGCCCAGCATAAACAGCTGCCGGTTTCCTAGCTCTTAAAATGCATTGATTGCTGGGCGTGGTGGTTCATGCCTGTCATCCCAGCACTTTGGGAGGCCAAGGCAGGCAGATCACTTGAGGTCAGGAGTTCAAGACCAGCCTGGCCAACATGGTGAAACCCCGTCTCTAGTAAAAATACAAAAATTAGCCGGGCATGATGGTGGGTGCCTGTAATCCCAGCTACTTGGAAGGCTGAGGCGGGAGAATCACTTGAACCTGGGAGGCCACCATTGCAGTGAGCCAAGATCACGCCACTGCACTCCAGCCAGGGTGACAGAGCGAGACTCTGTCTCAAAGTAATAATAATAATAATAATTAAAAAGTTGGTTGCCCAGATGACACCTCCCATGCATGGCGTGACAGCCACAAGGGAGTGGGGTGGGCTGGTGGGTGGTGATGTTCGTGCTGCTCCTGGTGGCAGTGAGAAGCTGGGGAGATGCAGGGATTGCCCTGTCTTCGGCTTCATGGGGTGCTCAGGTGAGCAATGAGCGCTTGCCAGTTGGGGTGTGGAGGAGGTGTCCAGGCAGCAGTGGGCAGCAGGAGGGAGGCGGCTTCCTGACCGGGAGTCGATGATGGCCAAAGTGGCCGCTTCGTTGAATTGGACAGACTCTGAGCTGATGATTTTGGAGCACTCAGAGCGGCAGGTCCTGAGCTGCTGCTGGGCCCTTCTCTGTGACAAAGCAGGGTCATGTTTCTCCTTCAGGACCCGACAACATGCACACATCCTTCTGTTCCAGGGACGTGGCCATCGACACAGTGAAGACGGGCATGGGGGGCAAGGCGGGGAACAAGGGCGCCGTCGGCATCCGCTTCCAGTTCCACAGCACCAGCTTCTGCTTCATATGTAGCCACCTGACAGCCGGACAGTCCCAGGTGAAGGAGCGGAACGAAGACTACAAGGAGATCACCCAGAAACTCTGCTTCCCAATGGTGAGCGGTGCCATGGGGGCGGCCAGCACCTCCCTGCTCAGCTCAGTCCCAAACGTGACTGTTGATAGGAGCCAGGCATTGGGAACATAACCACAGGGAGGGCCCCTGCTTGGAGGGCTCAGCGCTGGGGGAGGGGGAGAAGGCTGTGTCACCCCATGGAATTGACCTGGGGCAGGGTTAGCCGTGTGCCTGGAGGGGGCCAGCTCTGCAGCATCCCTCCCCTCCCATTGCTGTGCATTTCCTGAGTGTCTGCATGGCCGCTGGATTTTGTGTGTGTACATTTTCTGATTTTCTAATTCAAGTGATGGTTTAGGGAAGAAAACCATGTCCGTGGTCTGTCCTGTCCAAGTGGTGAAGAACATTTGAATCCACACAGCCTGAGACTCCATCTTCCTGAGATTCACAGTCCTCACATGTACTTTCTGTGGTGGCTCAGATAAGAACACCCTTTTGACCAGTGGACCCTTTTTGACCGGGAACACGGTTCTTGAGCAAGGAGCCCGGATCCTCCCTGTCCTCGAAGCTGCAATAGTGAACCACACACTGCCCTCTCGTGGCGGTCCAGAGGGTTTCATCCTGAAACTGGAGGACTTTCTTTTCAAATCTAGACATTAACGTTCTCCCTCCTGTGCAAAGATGCTACCCGGCACAGCTTCAGCGTGTGACACACATGAGGCCCACCTATTCCCCGAAGTGAGGATAGACTTCAGCTGTTCTTGCCGCAAAATATTCCACTGTCTGAGAGGTGGCGGGCTGGGTCACAGAGCTCTTCCCTGTGAGAAGACATCTTTAAAACTGACATCCCATTTTACTGGGCTGCATGAGCACTCAAGGCAAAATTTCCTTAGTTTTCAATAACAAGTGCCACAGTTCTTGTTGGAGTTATTTCTTATGTTAAAAAAGAAACAAATGACTTGAGAAGTTTTCAATTGTGTGTAATGTAGTTTAGGGAAAAAAAAGAAAAAAGTCTAACCCTTGTCACTTAAAAAGTGCTATTTTGGGGCCAGGTGCGGTGGCTCACACCTGTAATCCCAGCACTTTGGGAGGCTGAGGTGGGCGGATCACCTGAGGTCAGAAGTTCAAGACCAGCCTGGCCAACATGGTGAAACCCCATCTCTACTGAAAATACAAAAAACAAAATTAGCTAGGTGCGGTGGCGTGCACCTGTAATCCCAGCTACTCGGGAGGCTGAAACAGGAGAATTGCTTGAACCCGGAAGGCAGAGGTTGCAGTGAGCTGAGATCGCACCACTGCACTCCAGCCTGGGTGACAGAGCAAGACTCCATCTAAAAAAAAAAAAAAAAAAAAGTGCTACTTTGACATAGTAAGCTTGGGATGCATAATAAGTAAAGGATTTATAATGTAGTTCTTTTCTACAATAAAAATATTGAGGGACCTATTAACAGTCTACACTTCTTTTTTGTTTTTGTTTTTGTTTTTGAGACAGAGTCTCGCTCTGTCGCCCGGGCTGGAGTGCAGTGGTGTGATCTTTGCTCACTGCAAGCTCCACCTGCCAGGTTCAAGTGATTCTCCTGCCTCAGCCTCCTGAGTAACTGGGATTACAGGTGTGCACCACCAGGCCCAACTAGTTTTTATATTTTTAGTAGAGATGGGGTTTTGCCATGTTGGCTAGGCTGGTCTCGAACTCCTGATATCAGGTGATCCGCCTGCCTCAGCCTCCCAAAGTGCTGGGATTACAGGCATGAGCCACCGTGTCCAGCCAACATTCTACACGGGTATTTTCTGATACCGTAGTCACTGGCCATAAGTAGCTATTTAAATTTAAATTAATTAAAATTAAATAACGTTTTAAATTCCTTGCTTTCACTGGCCACATTGAAAATGATCAGTATCCACGTAGCCAGTGGCTCCCGCATCAGACAGTACAGAGAACATTCCGGTGCTGCAGAAAGTTCTGTTTAGCAGTGTTGTCTAGACACTCATTTTATTTGGTTGGGACCCGTTTAATCTTCTGTCCAGATTATTGTCATGGGGGGAGTGGAAATGCCTCATATTATAGGAGAAGAGAAACTGATTTGGGAGCTAGGCAGATGGGAGCTGAAATCCCATCTGTATCATGCACTCGCTGTGTAACCTTCAGCAAGTGCCTTTGTCTCTGAACTTTTTTTTTTTTTTTTTTTTTTTTTGAGACGGAGTCTTGCTCTGTCACCCAGGCTGGAGTGCAGTGGCCGGATCTCAGCTCACTGCAAGCTCCGCCTCCCGGGTTTACGCCGTTCTCCTGCCTCAGCCTCCCGAGTAGCTGGGACTACAGGCGCCCGCCACCTCGCCCGGCTAGTTTTTTTTTGTATTTTTTAGTAGAGATGGGGTTTCACCGTGTTAGCCGGGATCGTCTCTCGATCTCCTGGCCTCGTGATCCGCCCGTCTCGGCCTCCCAAAGTGCTGGGATTACAGGCTTGAGCCACCGCGCCCGGCCTGTCTCTGAACTTTTGTTGTTTGTTTTTTTTAATCGAAGAGAGATCTGGTGGTATCTGCTTTGTGCACCTGGAACAGAGCCCAGCCCTTGCGGATAGTTGATCCGCAGCAGCTGCTGTCATTGTGATTCCTGGAGAAGAGACAGGAAAGGCAAGGACCCCGGGAGCTCTCCGGGGCTGAGCTGGGGCCGTGGGTTCCTAGGACTGGGCAGGATGGGAAGGAGGAGCGAGAGATGGAGAAGGGTCACCTGAAAAAGCTCAGGAAGTTATATGAAGGTGCACATCCTGAGCATGTATGCTGCTCTTTCGAAACCTCATTCTCCTAACGCTGAATGCTGGGTGCTGCTTCCTAGGAGCAGACACTCCAAAGCAAGGGTGCATCTGGTCTTCTGGACGGGATCCGTGGAGGAAATGCTGGCCATGTTGCTCTCCTCCGTTTAGGGTAGGAGCTTCCTTCTAACCACTCAGAAACACTACTATTGAAAATTAAGCTGTGTCAAAATGCCTCCATAGTTGTATGGGATGAGTGAAAAATGAGATGCTCTAGTAGAAAACTTTCTCTTTTTTAAGTAACATTTTAAGAAAAATACTCCTGCTTGTCCCCGTGAGCTTGTTTTTCTCCCCTCTCCCACCTTCCTTGCAAGATGGGCTGAATGATTATTATTTTCTTTTCAACTTAGGGGAGAAATGTTTTTTCTCATGATTATGTATTTTGGTGCGGCGATTTCAACTACCGCATTGATCTTACTTATGAAGAAGTGTTCTATTTTGTTAAACGCCAAGACTGGAAGAAACTTCTGGAATTTGATCAACTACAACTACAGAAATCAAGTGGAAAAGTAAGTTGTGCTTTAAACATAATTTTTAGCAGCTGCTCCAAGATGGAATGATATCTATGAGATGTAGAGGCTGGTGCAGCAAATTCAGTTCTGTGAGTGGATTTCACTGTTTCCAACATTGTAGAAAACAGGTGGACTCGTGAGGTTATAGTACAGGAGTGGCTGTTCATACACACGTCCTGTCCCTCTTTTTTTTTTTTTTTTTTTTTTGTGAGGCAGAGTCTTTTTCTGTCATTCAGGCTGGAGTGCAGTGGCACTATCTTGGCTCACTGCAACCTCTGCCTCCCAGGTTCAAGTGATTCTCATGCCTCAGCCTCCCGAGTAGCTGGGATTACAGGGGTGCACACACCTGGCTAATTTTTGTATTTTTAGTAGAGACGGGGTTTCACCATGTTGGCCAGGCTGCTCTCTAACTCCTGGCCTCAGGTGATCCGTGCACCTCGGCCTCCCAAAGTGCTGGGATTACAGGCATGAGCCACCATGCCTGGCCAACCTTCTCCTCCTTCTAATACTGTTATTTTAGTGCCTGTTTCTTCCTAGCAGGATGGGCTGAGATGAAATTCCATTTACCTGTGGAGAAAGAAGCTGGTTAAATGTGTGAGGGCCAGGTGTGGTGGCTCATGCCTGTAATCCCAGCACTTTGGGAGGCCGAGGCGTGCGGATCACTTGATGTCAGGAGTTCGAGACCAGCCTGGCTAACATGGTGAAACCCCATCTCTACTAAAAATCCAAAAATTAGCTGGGCATGGTGGCAGGCGCCTGTAATCCCAGCTACTCAGGAGACTGAGGCAGGAGAATCGCTTGAACCCAGGAGTTGGAAGTTGCAGTGAGCCGAGATCATGCCATTGCACTCCAGCTTGGGCGACAAGAGCAAAACTCTGTCTCAAACAAAAAAAAAAAAAAAAAAAAGTGTGAGGACAGGGCACATAAGGTCTCTCCTGAAGCAAGATTTAGATGTTCTTGGAGGTTTACTGTGTCTTCCCACTTCAGCCCCTGCCATTGTGTGGAGTGCTAAAGGGTTGCCACATAGACAAGTGACCACACCAACCTCCTAAAACAGGTTTTCCTGTCTTCCTACCACCAACATTCTCACATCCTTTCAGTGATCCCCGAGAGAATGAGGGTGTGTCTGTCCCTTGGGCTTCCCATGGAAGCAAGGCCAATCCAAAGCTAAACAAAGAAAAGAAGGACATGCATAGGGGCTCACGACTGTAATCCCAGCACTTTGAGAGGCTGAGGTGGAAGGATTTCCTAAGCCCAGGAGTTTGAGAACAGCCTGGGAAACAGGGAGACCTTGTCTCTACAAAAGCTAAAATTAGCCGAGCATGACAGTGAGCGCCTGTGGTCCCAGCTACTTGGGAGGCTGAGGCAGGAGGATCATATGAGCCCCAGAGGTTGAGGCTGTAGGGAGCCGTGATTGTGCCACTGCACTCCAGCCTGAGCAAAAGAGCAAGACTCCGAGGAGAGAGAGAGAGAGAGGAGAGCTGACTTTCACTCTGTGCTCTGTGTACTTAGCTCATTTAGTCAACAAACGTGGATGAAGGTCTTGGTGGTTGTGGGCCAGACATCGCACCAGGCATGGGACCGTAAAGATGAGCACCCCGACCCCTGCCTCGGACACTGCATTGTCTCCTCGGGGGCAACAAGCAGACAGTGGATAGATCAGACACTGGAGCGGGTAGGAAGATACAAGGGTGGTGTGTCCCTCAGTGGGATGAGCTAAGGATCACTTTTTTGCTAATTAAAAGACACACATATGTCCAGTTTCAGATAGATTTTCAAATGTAATGGAGCTTGTGTTACTTTTTACGAATAGGGACTTGCGGTGCTGACGAGTTGATAGGTGCAGCACACCAACGTGGCACATGTATACATATGTAACAAACCTGCACGTTGTGCACATGTACCCTAGAACTTAAAGTATAATTAAAAAAAAAAAAAAGAATAGGGACTTGCCTTTTTAGTTTTCATTTTTGTATATAACATTCAGGATCTAAAACTAAGGCGGCCTGATGACTTCTTTTTCTCCCAATAGATTTTTAAGGACTTTCACGAAGGAGCCATTAACTTTGGACCCACCTACAAGTATGACGTCGGCTCAGCTGCCTATGATACAAGCGACAAATGCCGCACCCCCGCCTGGACAGACAGGGTGCTGTGGTGGAGGAAGAAACATCCCTTTGATAAAACAGGTGAGGGGGCCATCCCCATTCTAGAGCCGGCAGAGGGTGAATAAGAAATGCGGTGGAGGGAAAGTCATATTTACCCAGCCCCATGCGCTGCTACAGAAATCAGTTTCTTCATAAGCCCAGATGGCACAAAAGTCATCCCAGACCTTAATCCCTAAGCTTTGGAAGTTGTGCTTTCGGGGAGCCTCCTCTTCTGGCCTCTTTCTTTTTTTTTTTTTTTTTGAGATGGAGTTTCACTCTTGTTGCCCAGGTTGGAGTGCAGTGGCACAATCTTGGCTCACCACAACCTCCACCTCCTGGGTTCAAGCCATTCTCCTGCCTCAGCCTCCTGAGTAGCTGGGATTACAGGCATGCACCACAGCTAATTTTGTATTTTTAGTAGAGACAGGGTTTCTCCATGTTGGTCAGGCTGGTCTTGAACTCCCGACCTCAGGTGATCTGCCCATCTCAGCCTCCCAAAGTGCTGGGATTACAGGCGTGAGCCACCGCACCCGGCCTCCTCTGGCCTCTTTCTAGAGACAGTGAATAGATCTGCTCCTGGCTCTCCCTGCCCCTGCCCCTGCATCACAGCTCCCCCCACCCCGCACCCCCACCTCTTTTTTATGGGTGGGGAAGAGTAGGGGAGCATGAGGTTGCCTCCCTGCCTGCCCCCCATGCTCCCCCTCATGTTCTTTATCCAGCCTGTTTTGTTCAGCCGCACTCTTACCTGCTTAAAGCCCTAATTCCAAATTGGACGTGAGTAAGACACAGTAAAAATAAGTTAAGTTTTTAAAAATCATTAGTTGTCAAGTATGTTTTCAACAACTGTTGATGCCCAGGTAGGAAGTGAAGTTTATTTAAAGTTAGAATATCTGTAACTAGTACATTTAAAAAAAAAAGAAAGAAAGAAAAAAAATCTAATTACACATTTTGGTAGAGAATAGCTGGGAAATTGCATCTGTAAAAAGAAAATACAGATTTTCCTTCAGATGAGTTTGTGAACACCTGCGTGGCCCCAGGACTCTGAGAGGCAGGGCCCAGAATGAGTCCACGTGTTCTCAGCTCCTGCAGCTCTTACTTACTGTACCAATTGCTCCCAACCTCCTGGGATTCCTGGAAACCCGGCAGCAACACTGTGTCTCGAGCCCACAGCGGGCACGCTGGCGAGGACTGCAGGCATGGTCATGACAGTTTTCAATAATTATATGTGTAGAATGTTTTTAACCAAAGGCCCCAAAGCATCCGAAGCCTGGCTTCAAGGTCGAGGAGTAAGGAGGATGAGTCTGGGACATGGGGTGGTTCGTGGCGTAGACCTCTATTGTGGAAGTTTCACAATTGCATTCTTGGATATTGACTCGATTCTATATGGATCTCTCGAATGGAACCCCTGCGAGTAGCTGGAGAACTCAACCTTCTGGACAGTGATTTAGATGTTGACACCAAAGTCAGACACACGTGGTCTCCTGGTGCCCTCCAGTATTACGGCCGTGCGGAGCTACAAGCGTCTGATCACAGGTGAGGTCCTCACTTCCATGGTGCTTTCTCCTGTGTTGGGGAAGGCAGCGTCTCCCTCTCCACAGGGAAATGCATGCTGTCCCCATAGGGATGTGTGTGCGTGTGTGGGTGTGTTTGCGTTCATACAATACACCAAAGAACAAAGAATGATAGAACAAATATCTGTGGACCCACCACCAAGAATTAATAAATGTTAACATTTTGTCATTGCTCCATATCATAAATGACATCATTTATGAAAATTTCAAAGATGCAACCTATGTATTTTGTGGCTTTTATATTTTCTTAAATGATGTCATTGTGCAACTTGCTTTTTTGTTACTATTTTTGAGATAGAGTCGTGTTGATGTTATAGATCTGGTTCATTCATTTGTAACTGCTGTGTTGTATCCCACTAAATAGGTCCATGGAACTTACAACTTACTCATTCACCTCTTGATGAATATTTTCTCCAGGATTTTATGATTATAAACACCATAGGGTTTTCAAATCTGGGATGCACTACTTTTTTTTTTTTTTTTTTTTTTTTTGAGACAGAGTCTTGCTCTACTGTCCAGGCTGGAGTACAGTGGTGTAATCTTAGCTCACTGCAACCTCCGCTTCCGCTTCCCAGGTTCAAGCAATTCTCCTGCCTCAGCCTCCCAAGTAGCTGAGATTACAGGTGTAAACCACCATGCCTGCCTAATTTTTGTATTTTTAGTAGAGACGGGGTTTCACCATGTTGGCTGGTCCCGAACCCCTGACCTCAGGTGATCCAACCGCCTTGGCCTCTCAAACTGCTGGGATTACAGGCATGAACCACCACACCTGGCCTTAGGATGCAGGGCTTTTTAAATGCTCTGTGCATCATGCATTGAGGATAGAGTTGGGGGCAGCAGAGGGAGCACCATGGGCACCAGTGCCTGTGCACTGGGATTGCTGCAGAGGAAGACTCACCCTGCAGAACGTCTTTAAAGACAGAGGAGAGAATGGCATTTGAGGGTGTGAAGAGGGAAGAGTTTGATTTTCCCAAGGCTGCTGCCTAAACTCTCATGTCAGTTTCAACTTTTACAGGGAAAGAAATTAAGAAAAAGAAGGTGGGGAACAGTTGGTAAACCAAAAAACCTTTTTTTTTTTTTTTTTTTGAGACAGAGTCCTCCAGGCTGGAGTGCAGTGGCACAATCTTGGCTCAATGCAATCTCCACCCCCAGGGTTCAAGTGATTTTCATGTATCAGCCTCCCAAGTAGCTGGGATTACAGGCATGCGTCACCATGCCTGGCTGATTTTTGTATTTTTAGTAGAAACGGTTTTGCCATGTTAGCCAGGCTGGTCTCCAACTCCTGGCCTCCAGTGATGTGCCCGCCTCAGCCTCCCAAAGTGCTGGGATTATAGCCACCATGCCGACTCTTTAGATAATTCTAAATTCTTTAGATACCTGTTGTTGCAAATACATACCTAGAAGTGAATCTTGAGGAATCTTCAGATGTGTGACGTCAAGGTTTGCTAGCTCAATGTATTTTGAAACCTTAATTTAACCAATATTTCTTGAGGGCCCTTACATGCCAGGCCCTGTTGCTGGCCTGGAGAAAAGCAGTGAACAAAACAGATGAAACCATGTTGTCATGGAATTTTCTGGACAGGACAAACAGACAATAAACAAACATAAGTGCTGTGAAAGAAAAAAAGTAGTGGCAGGAGTCAGGCCAGAGTTGAGCTATTTTCAATCAGGCTATGTAATTTTTGTAAGAAAGGATTTTCTGAAAATTTGTAAATAGAGTAATACCCATCCCTATGTCAGAATTACTATAAGGATTTGTATTATTTCCTGCTGGACTGTTTTCCTGTTTACATCATGGATTTTTACATTATTCCTAATGATTGCATAGAGTACTGCATGAATGTATCATAACTGTTTCCCCATTAAGAAACAAGAGCATTTTTGCCTGGTGCAGTGGCTCATGCCTGTAATCCCAGCACTTTGGGAGGCCGAGGCAGTCGGATCACCTGTGGTCAGGAGTTCGAGACCAGCCTAGCCAACATGGCAAAACCCTATCTCTACCAAAAATACAAAAATAAGACGGGCGTGGTGGCATGCGCCTGTAATCCCAGCTACTTGGGAGGCTGAGGCAGGAGAATCACTTGAGCCTGGGAAGTGGAGGTTGCAGTGAGCCGAGGTCACGCCAGTGCACTCCAACCTGGCAACAGAGGGAGACTCTCACTCAAAATTTAAAAATAGAGCATTTCCCTTTTTTTCCCCTCCCATCAACAATGCTGTAAATGATCAACCTCATGCATTAAATCTTTGTCTGAATCCCTGGTCATTTCCTTAGAATAAGGTCCAAGAAATGAGATTACTAGATGAAAAGAGATGAACAATTTTGGAACTCTATGTAAAGTGCCAAGTAGCCCTCTGAAAAGCCTGCACCCCTGGCAGAGGGCAGATGTCTGCTTCCCCACCTCCTTGGCCATGCTAAGGATCACCACGTCAAAAATCTTTGCTGATGGCTGGTCATTTTCCAAGTACTGGGATATGTTATCAGAGAACCACACTTTATTTTTCCCCTCAAATCGTCTTTAGATAAAAATGCCAAGGTGATACTAAGATTAAGGAAAGATGAAGACTAAAACACGAAGGCAGGGCAGCTAGCCTGCAAATCCACCTGCCGGTGGCCACATTCACAGGTTGTTAGCGTTGATTGTTTACAGAGAGCCCTGGGGGACAGCAGCTGGGGACTGGAGGCCGGGGGTGTGGACATCTGTCCCAGGCTAACTGTCATCCCTCTTTTGTTGCTGTCTAACACAGACCCGTGCTGGCGATCGTGGAGGTGGAAGTTCAGGAAGTCGATGTGGGTGCTCGGGAGAGGGTTTTCCAGGAAGTATCCTCTTTCCAGGGCCCCCTGGATGCCACTGTTGTAGTAAACCTTCAGTCACCGACCTTAGAAGAGAAAAACGAGTTTCCTGAGGACCTGCGTGCTGAGCTCATGCAGACCTTGGGGAATTATGGGACAATTGTTCTTGTCAGGTAACTGCTCCCCTGGTTGATGTGGGTTCCAGGGGCTGTCGGTGAGGATCCGTGAGAGCTGCCAGGTCGTTCTTGGCACTGACTTGGCATATCATTTATTCCAGGATCAACCAAGGGCAGATGCTGGTGACTTTTGCAGACAGTCACTCGGCTCTCAGTGTCCTGGATGTGGATGGTATGAAGGTACGCTGTACTTGGCCACACTGTGGAGTGAGGTCAGATCAATCCCTATTTTTACGTGGGCATGTCTGCTCCCTCCTCTTGCCCTGACCTGTGCCCAACCTGTGACTTTTTTTTTTTGGGGGGGGGGGGCCGGGGACAACGTCTTGCACTGTCATTCAGGCTGGAGTGCAGTGATGCAATCACAACTCACTACAGCCTTGAACTGCCAGGCTTACGCGATCCTGCCATCTCAGCCTCTCAAGTAGCTGGGACCACAGGCACATGCCACCACGCCCAGCTAATCTTTTAAATTTTTTGTAGAGACAGGATCTCACTCTGTAGCCCTGGCTGGAGTGCAGTGGGACAGTCATGGTTCACTGTAACCTCAGCCTCCAGGGCTCCAGTCATTCTCCCACCTCGACCTCCCAACGTGTTGAGATTACAGGCATGAGCTTTCATGCCTGGCCACCAATCTGTCTTTATGTATAGACACCATATGTGCGAGAGGGAGTTTGGATTCTTCACTCTGGTTCTGAGATGTGTCTCATGTCTGGCTCTGGCTACTTGCAAAATAGGGAGGAAGGTGGGGAACGGTGGCTTATGCTTATAATCCCAGCACTTGGTGAGGCCAAGGTGGGCAGATCACCCAAGGTCAGGAGATCGAGACCAGCCTGGCCAACATGGCAAAATCCTGTCTCTAGTAAAAATACAAAATTTAGCCCAGCACAGTGGCTTACACCTGTAATCTCAGCACTTTGGGAGGCCGAGGCGGGCAGATCATGAGGTCAGGAGTTCGAGACCAGCCTGGCCAACATAGTGAAACCCCGTCTCTACTAAAAATACAAAAATTAGCCAGGCATAGTGGCAGGTGCCTGTAATCCCAGCTACTCGGGAGGCTGAGGCAGGAGAATCGCTTGAACCCAGGAGGCAGAGGTTGCAGTGAGCCGAGATTGTGCCACTGCACGCCAGTCTGGGTGACAGAGTGAGACTCGGTCTCAAAAAACCAAACAAACAGAATGGGGAAGAAGAACATCAGTCACTGTGTCTCGCGTTAGAAGGCAGCTCTACCAGCAGCGGCAGAAGCTTAGCCATTTCAGAGTGTAGTTCTCGCCTAGTTACTTGATTTGTCTATGCTCGCAGCGCCACGTGGGAGGCTGTTCCAATCTTTGCCTTTAGAGTATGTATTTTGGAATATGCAGCTCATAGATAGTTTCCATTTTTATAGTGTCTTGGCTTTAAATTTGTACCAAATGGGAAGCTGGAGATGACGGTTCAACTTTTTTTTTTCTTTGAGATGGAATCTTGCTCTGTCACCCAGGCTGGAGTGCAGAGGTGCAATCTCAGCTCACTACAGCCTCCGCCTCCCGAGTTCAAGCGATTTTCCTGCCTCAGCCTCCCAAGTAGGTGGGACTACAGGCACCCACCACCACGCCCAGCTAATTTTTGTATTTTTAGTACAGGCAGGGTTTCACCGTGTTGGTCAGGCTGGTCTCAAACTCCTGACCTCAAGGGATCCACCCGCTTCGGCCTCTCAGAAAGCTGGGATTACAGGTGTGAGCCACTGCACCCGGCCCAGTTCAATTTTTTTTCAACCAGATGTATGAGAGCTATGCTGAGCCTGCCTGAGGTCTGGATCCTTGGTTTTTCACGGCCAAACATGAAGATTGGCCTCATTGCAGGTGTGTGGGTTTTAGTGAGAAGCATTGTGTGATCAGCAGGAGTGGTCATGATTTTTATTTATTCCTGGGTGGCCGCTCTGCCCTCCCAGGTGAAAGGCAGAGCAGTGAAGATTAGACCGAAGACGAAGGACTGGCTGAAAGGTTTGCGAGAGGAGATCATTCGGAAACGAGACAGCATGGCGCCCGTGTCTCCCACTGCCAACTCCTGTTTGCTGGAGGAAAACTTTGACTTCACAAGTTTGGACTATGAATCAGAAGGTTAGTGACCCTGCAGGGAAGGACAGGCAAGCCATTCTTCAAGCAACAGGCCTGAGCTTTTAAGGACACCTTCTAAAGCCTCCCTTGCAGAAGTGACAGAGGACACGTGCAGGGCAAGCCATCTGTCCCATGTGATGAGCCATGTTTGTATGTGTGGACGATGCATGCCGTGCTACCTGGGACCGGAGGCGTCTAAACTTAGGCTACAAACTGGCTTTGAGGATGTCAGGGCTGTGGGCATACCAAAGGAGCTGGGGTACCATCCCTGCTGGCACCCTGGCCCTGGGCTGCGTGGCAGGGTGCAGGTGTCCTGACAGGAGCTGAACCAGTCCCACTGATGAAAGACCGAGCCTTTCCCCCTCATTGTTTTCACCCAAACTGTGATTCATTTCCTTCTCCCAGGGGATATTCTTGAAGATGATGACGACTACTTGGTGGATGAACTCAGTCAGCCTGGAGTCTCGGACAGTGAACTTGGGGGAGACGACCTCTCTGATGTCCCTGGCCCCACAGCACTGGCTCCTCCCAGCAAGTCACCTGCTCTCGCCAAAAAGAAGCAGCATCCAACGTACAAAGGTAGCCCGACCCTTCTTTTCTCAGGAGCATCTGCCACGGAGTCAGCTCAGGACAGATTTTTCTTTTTCTCTTGGTGCTCTGGCACTATGTGATATCAAGTATGCAGGTCCCAGGAGATACCTAAACCAGGCAGGCCAAGCGAGGGGTAGGGACTGAGCCCTGCAGAGGTAGCCAGCTCCAACACCCTGATTTCCTCTAGTTAATTTTTTTTTACAATAACTTGTACCCCCCATAACACACCAGATTCAAGATAATTCCTGTTTCCTCTGGATATTCAAATGTCCACGGTTCTGAACTGGTTTTATATTTGTGATTATTTCCTGCCCCCAACAAAATTCTTCTGATTCGGCCAGGTGCAGTGGCTCACACCTGTAATCCCAGCACTTTGGGAGGCCCAGATGGGCGGATCGCTTAAGATCGCGAGTTCAAGACCAGCCTGGCCAACAAGATGAAACCCTGTCTCTACTAAAAATATTGTTTAAAAATTAGCAGGGCATGGTGGCGTGCATGCCTGTAATCCCAGCTACTCAGGAGGCTGAGGCAGGAGAATCACTTGAACTAGGGAGGCAGAGGTTGCAATGAGCCAAGATCGCCCCACTGCACTCCAGCTTGGGTGACAAAGTGAGACTCCTTCTCAAAACAACAACAACAAAAAACTTCTGATTCAATCCCAGTAGAGACATATTCCATATCTATGTCCTGAGTTGCTGGCGTATGGTCACATACATATAATAACATATTGTTATACAGTCATGTTATATGGTCACATAATTGTATCATTTTAGACTTGAGAGGCCCTGAAAGGTCACATTAATTGAACCACACACCCCTAAATTAAACAATATAATTTTTTTCTTTTCCCCTTTTTTTTTTTTTTTTTTTTTGAGACAGTGTCTCACTCTGTCTCCCAGGCTGGAGCACAGTGATACAATCTCAGCTCACTGCAACCTCCACCTCCCAGGCTCAAGCGATCCTCTCGCCTCAGCCTCCCAAGTGGCTGGGACTTCAGGGATGCGCCACCACGTCCAGATAATGTTTTTGCATTTTTTGTAGAGATGGGGTGTCACTGTGTTGCCCAAGCTGGTCTCAAACTCCTGGGCTCAAGTGACCCTCCTACCTGAGCCTCCCAAAGTGCTGGGATTACAGGCCTGAGCCACTGCACCTGGCCAATAACTGTTCTGAGTAGCTTTTAAAGCCCACTAATGTTACATGGCTGGCAGGTCGGGTAGTTCATATTTCAGTGTCAGCTATGTTGATGCTGTTCCATTCATCGCCAGGCATGCCTCTAGCTGTCAGTCACTGAGCCCCGAGTTGGAGGACAGCTCTAACCAGCAGGTGCAGGAGCTTAGCCATGCATTGGGCCCCTTGAGCTGGGGCTGAGAGCAGAGAACAGGGCTGAAAGTGGATTAAGGCACAGCTCAGGGAGGGTACTTTGCCAGGAGAGGTGTGAAGACCTCCAAGCCCCTTTGACCGTACGCTGGTCCCCACACTGATCAATACCTTGCCTATACCGAACCATCAGGAGCTTTTAAACTTATGGATTTTTGAGCCCTGCCAGAGAGATCTGGATTTGGCAGGAGTGGGGTGGGACCCTGGCATTTAACCAGGCTTTCCAGGTGGTTTGGACGCACAGCCAGGTTTGGGGACTTCTGCCCAAAAACGAAGCAGCAGCCTTCGCCAAGGCATCGCGGTGGTTCTTTACATTGCTCCTGCCGCGGGCTTCTGCCCTGGAACTGAAGTGGCTGGAGGGATGTGTTCTTCCCATAAGAAGGACCTTTTTCTCGGGAGTGACCGTCACGCAGGCAGCCTCTGGAGCCAGTGCAGGTGTGAGCACAGATAGTCCTTTACATGAAGAAACTAATAGAGCAACCCGGGACACGTGGGCGGCTTTGCTACCTGGTGGGCATTGAGAGGGTCTTCCCTTGATGCTGTGGGGTGTTCAGTAATTCCCATTTGTAGGAGAAATCCTGCCTTTCCCCAGTTCCAGTCTCCAGGACACACGGGGTGGAGCTGCTGGATACAAGGAGTGGGGTGTCTGAGTCAAAGTAAAATGGAGAGGCCCATGCTTCAGGGGAGCCCTAGGGCTGCTGATTTGATCTGTAATGAAGCAGGAGCTGTGCCTTCTCAGGATCTCTCAGCCTCTTGGAAGGTGCGTGCAGGGCAGATCAAGATGGCAGAACCTTGGGAGTGGCCAGCCATGGGCCCACAGGGTTTGGGATTTGATGAGTGAGCAAGACTCCTGGTCCTAGGCACTGGCCATTGCACGCCAGGCTGCTCTGCTGCCAGAGCAGGGAGAACACCCTCAGCTTCCTCAGCCGGTGTATTCTAGAGTGAGGAATTGAAAATGTCTTCCCGTGGTTAGGTGACTCTTCAGGGGCTGTGGTTTGCAACTGTCTCCTCCACTCCGCACAAGTCTTGTTATTTCACAAGAAAACACACTTTCAAATAGCTCAATGTCTCAAGTCTGAGAAACACACATTGTCCATGGTTCACTGCATGTTCCAAGCAGGCACTGGGTGTCCTCCCCACCCCCGCCCCTTGCCGGCAGACAGGGGTGCCCATTTCTGGACAGAGCCTTCAGCTGTCCTGCAGCAGGTCCCCCTGCACAGTCAGCCTCCTGTGCTCAGACCTGTGTCTGACATGCTCACATGTGGAACAGACCGTTGTACTCACACCCCGCCATGTCCTTCAGATGACGCGGACCTGGTGGAGCTCAAGCAGGAGCTGGAAGCCGTCGGGGAGTTCCGCCACCGTTCTCCGAGCAGGTCTCTGTCGGTCCCCAACCGGCCTCGGCCACCTCACCCCCCGCAGAGACCCCCCCCTCCAAGTAAGACTCTGCTTGCTTTCAGCTCCCTGGATGCCTGCCAGGAATAACTGCGCATTCCCTGCCACTGAAAACATGGCTCAGAATCCACTTCTCCCCCGCCTTCGGGTCCCCACAGGACTTCCTCCTCCTCGGGCTCCTTTTTGTTGTAAATCCAGTACATGTTTGACGTCAGGGCTGGTTGTGTTTCTCATGGCAAATTAAATGGCTCCTTTGCAAAGCTGCTCTTCACCCTGGAGCTGTGCTTCTGCTTCAAGCTGCTCTCCCTTGGCAGCTTTAGAGGATGCAGAATGGGGGCAGCAGCTGTGGGAGGGACGTGAGCTTCGCAGTCAGACATCTCTCCTCAGCGACTGCACAGTCCTCCCTCTGCTTATGAGGAATCTGGTAAACCCAGGTCCCCGCCTGGAGGTGACCCAGTCACCCCTCTGCGCTCCCAGGCCTCCTGTTCCCCGGGCTCAGAACAAGCTCCCCCTTAGCCTGGGTCTAGGAGCATTTTCTTCTGGTTCCTCGAACAATGCTTTGCCCATCTAGCCCTCCCTGATAACCTGAAAGCAAAGCTGTGATGTGCTTTTGATCCACTTCCATTTTACCACCACTGTTTACTTCTCCCTCCCCAAAAATGTCATGATCAGACTTAGATCTTCCTAAGCCGTTACTTCAGAATTGGGCTTATCGTGGCTGACGTCACAGTAGTAGCCAATGGCAAGCCACAAGCCCAGATATAAAATAAAAACAACCTAAAAATAAAATGTATAAGTCATGTATTATTGCGGAAATTTTAGAGATAATTACAAAGAAGAAGAAAATTTTAAAATTCACTTGATGACCTACAGATAATAGTTGTTACAAAAGACTTCTTTTTCCAGTTACGTATATCTGTAGCAACATACTTTTTTTTTTTTTTTTTAACAAAATTGGCTTGGCGTGGTGGCTCACGCCTGTAATCCCAGCACTTTGGGAGGCCGAGGCAGGCAGATCATGAGGTCAGGAGATCAAGACCATCCTGGCTAACACGGTGAAACCTCGTCTCTACTAAAAATATAAAAAATTAGCCGGGCGTGGTTGTGGGCGCCTGTAATCCCAGCTGCTTGGGAGGCTGAGGCAGGAGAATGGTGTGAACCCAGGAGGCGGAGCTTGCAGTGAGCTGAGATCCGGCCACTGCACTCCAGCCTGGGCGACAGAGCGAGACTCCGTCTCAAAAGAAAAGAAAAAATGGGTATTAATACCCATTTTCTCTGGTCGGTTGTCTTTTATTTAATGGGGTTATATTTTCTGTGTCATTAAGTGTTCTAAAACATTTGTTAATGGCTGCGAGTATATTTTAACAGTTTATTCCCCTGCTTTGCAATTTTTTTTTTTTTTTTTTTTTAAGATAGGCTCATTCTGTCCCCCGGGCTGGAGTGCAGTGGTGCGATCTTACAGCTCACTGAAGCCTTGACCTCTCTGGCTCAAGCAGTCATCCTGCCCCAGCCTGCCAAGTAGCTAGGACTACAGGCACATGCCATCAGGCTTGGCTATTTTTATTCATTTATTTATTTATTTTGTAAAGACAGTTTCACCATGTTGCCCAGGCTGGGGTTTTTGAAATATTTTTTTCCCCACAAAATATTTTAAAACTCTGGTCCTAGTAACAGTGTTTGGAACCATTTCAAAATCGATTGGTTTTTATATCAGATCTGAATCCCCCAGGATGTTAAAGTTTGCATTCTAGTAATGCTTCTCCAGATCATCTACATCAATAGGCACACACGGGTAGAATCAAGTGAGAAACTCCACAGAGAGTCAAGGAAGGCTCTGTGGGTGCCCGAAGTGCCGAGTGAGTATTCGGATCTCACCATGTCTGTGGTCTGCTGGGACATCCGCCTCGTCTAGTCGGGCTCCTGGCAGCTGACTGGAAAGTTGTGCCTTCACTGAGATTGAGACTCTGCCCTCATTGGTTTTTACAGCCGGTTTAATGGTGAAAAAGTCGGCTTCAGATGCGTCCATCTCCTCTGGCACCCGTGGGCAGTATTCAATTTTGCAGACCGCAAGACTTCTGCCAGGAGCACCTCAGCAACCAGTGAGTTCTTCTGCATATATTTCAAACCTACGGGTTTTGTCCCCAGGATAGTGTGAGGTCTCTCTTCTCAATGAATATATAGATTTATGTGTCTTTAACCCTCTACCTGCTCACCGTCTCATCTCCACACCCCATGACCCTTCCTCACAGGTCCTCCATAGGGCTTTTAAATGGTTGTATGTAGTGTTCTAGAGAAAATCACTGTTGATGAAAAATCTCAAATATCCCTGGTTTCTAGACTCATCCATTTCTCTCTCTTCCCATTCTTGCCTCTGCCCTTGGTGTACGGCCAGAGCGTTGCTTGGTAGAAGGGAAAATGGGAGAAATTCAGGTCATCATCCTGGGAAAATGATGATCATTCTGGAGTCAAGTTGGTTGAGAGAAGAGGCTAAAAGGAAATGTAAATAATGAAGTTGGGGAAAACAGTAGGAAGAGTAACAGCCATAGAGGACTGTGGAGGTGCAGGGTTCCAGAGGGTCCCATGAGCTGCTGGGGAAGAGAGCAGGTGAAGGCGGGGGAGTAGAGGGGAAGCCGGGTGCTAGGGGGGAAACTGCTGTGACTGGGATGCCTCTGGGGTGCTGGGCCTGGTCAGGTGCTTGTGCAGCCCCAGCAGGTGCGGGGGTGACTGGAGGCCAGTGGTTTACAGTAGTGAAAATAGGTCATTAAGGCACACCAGATGCTGGATGAAGAAGTAGAAAAAAACACTTTTAAGGAAATACATATCTGGAAGCTATTTTAATAACTCAGCCGGACCGTGGAAAGAGTGGCCTCTGATTTTGCTTTCTGACTTTCACCTGGTTATTGAAATAAAGATAGAAGATGGTCTGTCCATATACAAAAATCGGTAACCACCCAGCTTTGGAGACCAGGGTCATCAGGTCTACGTAGTGTGGCACTCTTGGAAAGAGAGTGCTCCAGGGAAGAGAGGATTGCAGGGTGTGGTGGAGGCTGAAGTTTGTATGGTCAGCATCGTCTGGTGGAGCCCTGCGCAGATGCATAGGTAGCAAATACGTCCCATGAGGCTATCTGCCTGCCTGTGCTGATACTCTGCTCTTCCTCATTCTGTCCTCAAGCCCAAGGCTCGGACTGGAATAAGTAAACCTTATAATGTCAAGCAGATCAAAACCACCAATGCCCAGGAGGCAGAAGCAGCAATCCGGTGTCTCCTGGAAGCCAGAGGAGGTAGGTGCCTGGGGGCAGTGGAAAAACCGATTCTTCTTTTCATCTCACCACTAAAAATGGTCTAGAAACAAAAATAACTCTTTTTATTCTTCTGGAGGCAATCTTAAATGAAAGCATCCTTTAGCAACATTTTATATAAATCTATACTAAGATTGATTGTTCATTTAAAATTGTATTTTCAAAATTCAGTATGTGTATAAAAATCATCCCAGGGCTATTAAGCAGCATCTAAAGGAGAGACTGAAATAAACCAGAATGAGTTTTTAAAAAGGTGAATGCTGCTGGCACGAAGTCATTCAGCCAGCTTTATAAAACAGACAGTTACGGTGTTTGACCTAATTTCAGGCACAAAATCTACCTTTTAAATCACTGGCAAGTGGAAATAAAGTTTTTAGTGACAGGCAGGGACCTCTTTCCCACCACACTGTTTTTTGTTGCTGTTACTTAAACCATGTTAGTCAACTTAGGCTCTCCCCGGCTTCATTCATAATCACTGGTAATTTACACTTTTAGTTTTGGCCTTGGCTTTGTTCCAGAATCTCCTTTGGCAAGAGGAGAATGTGTCCTTTTTGTGGGTTTGTTGTTGTTGTTGTTGTTGAGACTGAGTTTCACGCTTTCACCTGGGCTGGAGTGCAGTGGCGCAATCCCAGGTCACTGCAACCTCCGCCTCCCAGGTTCAAGCAATTCTCCTGCCTCAGCCTCCTGAGTAGCTGGGACTACAGGTGCGCACCACCATGCCGAACCAATTTTTGTATTTTCAGTAGAAACATGGTTTCACCATGTTGACCAGGCTGGTCTTCAACTCCCAACCTCAGGTGATTCACCCACCTTGGCCTCCCAAAGTGCTGGGATTACAGCTCTGAGCCACCACGCCCGGCTGAGTGTGCCCTTTGAAAAGGTGTGAGCAATCACCATTGCCTCATTTGCTTTTAGTCAGCATGTTTAACTTCTTTGAAATTCTCAAATAATATTTAAGGGGGCATGAGTTAAAAGGTTGAGAACTACTGTTGTAGAATGATACTGCCACGAATGGTTTTTTTTTCTTATTTTAGAAAAATAACTAAAACTAGGTCGGGCGCGGTGGCTCACACCTGTAATCCCAGCACTTTGGGAGGCCAAGGTGGGCGAATCACGAGGTCAGGAGATTAAGACCATCCTGGCTAACATGGTGAAACCCCATCTCTATTAAAAATACAAAAAATTAGCCAGGCGTGGTGGTGGGCGCCTGTAGTCCCAGCTGTTCAGGAGGCTGAGGCAGGAGAATGGTGAGAACCCGAGAGGCAGAGCTTGCAGTGAGCCGAGATCGCCCCATTGCACTCTAGCCTGGGCGCCAGAGCGAGCTGTCTCAAAAAAAAAAAAAAAAGAAAAAGAAAGAAAAGAAAAATAACTAAAACTATGAATATAACAACCCAAGTGTCCATCAGCTGGTAAATGGATAAACAAAATGTGGTCCATCCATTCAATGGAATATTGTTCAGCGATTAAAAAAAAGAATAGGGCTGGGCACAGAGGCTCATGCCTGTAATCCCAGCACTTTGGGAGGCCGAGGCGGTCGCATCACGAGGTCAGGAGATTGAGACCTTCCTGGCTAACACGGTGAAATCCCGTCTCTACCAAAAATACAAAAAAAAATTAGCCAGGCGTGGTGGTGGGCGCCTGTAGTCCCAGCTTCTCAGGAGGCTGAGGCAGGAGAATGGCGTGAACCCGGGAGGCGGAGCTTGCAGTGAGCCGAGATGGCACCACTGCACTCCAGCCTGGGCAACAGAGCAAGACTCCGTCTCAAAAAAAAAAAGAAAAAAAAGAATGGGGCCTGATACCTACTACCTCATGGGTGGACCTTGAAGAGATTATGCTATGTGAAAGAAAGAAAAAAAGGCCACATAGTGTACCATCCCCTTTTTATGAAATGGCCACAGCAGGCAAATTCATGGGGTCAGAAAGTTCTTCGTGCTTTCCAGGGACTGGAAGGAGGCCTGGGTGGGGAGTGGCTGTTGACGGGTGTGGGGCTTCTTTTTTGTGTGATGAAAATGTTCTGGAGTTAGAGAGTGTGATGGTGGCACAACTCTGTGAATATACTAAAAACCAGTGAATGGTACACTTAGAAAGGGTGAATTTCACAGTATGTGAATTATACGACAATAAAGCTGTTTAAAAAAAAAATGCTAGAGATGTAGATGTTAGTAGAGGTTTGAAATCTACCTACAGTCCCAGCTTAACACTCTCTTGGTCATGGCCCCATTGAGATTTTTTTATGTTTGGATGATCTACCCTGAGAAATGTAAGTACACATGAGACTTTGCATATGATTTCAGGGTCATCCAGACTATCCACAGACCCCAGATCACTAGGAAGGTGAGCGTGAAAACCTGGGGCTGCTGGGTGCAGTGGCTCATGCCTATAATCCCAGCATTTTGAGAGGCCAGGGCAGGAGGATTGTTTGAGTCCAGGAGTTCGAGACAAGTCTGGGCAAGAGTGAGACCCTGTCTCTACAAAAATTTTAAAATTAGCTAGGCGTGATGGTTCCCACCGGTAGTTCCAGCTACTTAGGAGGCTGAGGTAAGTAGATTGCGTGAGCCCAGGAGTTCCAGCAACATAACGAGACCTCATCTCTACTAAAAATTTTTTTTAATTAGCTGGGCATGGCAGTGTTCACCTGTAATCCCAGCTACTAGGGAGGCTGAAGTGGGAGAATGGCTCGAGACTGGGAGGTTGAGACTGCAGTGAGCCATGATCATGCCACTGCACTCCAGCCTGGGTGACAGAGCGAGAGCCCATCTTAAAAAATAAAAAAGGAAAAATGCTGGGGCTGAACCTAGCTGGTTACTCCTGAAATACATTGAATTAGTAAATGACCCTTAGGATGTAGACTGTCTAAAGATGAAGTCATGCAGTGAATTGCCTTGTCCTTTACACTTCGGCCATGTGGTTTAATGTTTCAGGCACTTCCGAAGAAGCCCTAAGTGCCATGGCTCCAAGGGCCCCCGAAGCATCATCTGAACCAGAGCCCACACCGGGGGCAGCCAAACCAGAGACCCCACAGGTGCCCCCGCTCCTGCCCCGTCGACCCCCACCCAGAGTTCCTGCCATCAAGAAGCCAACCTTGAGAAGGACAGGAAAGGTAAAAGCCTGGTAACATAAAACCTCTTACTCCTAAATTGCTCACATGTCTCGATAGATAAGAATTGTGGCCTGTAATCCCAGCACTTTGGGAAGCTGAAGTGAGCGGATTACGAGGTCAGGAGTTCCAGACCAGCCTGACCAACATGGTGAAACCCCGTCTCTACTAAAAATAGAAAAATTAGCTGGGTGTGGTAGTGCACACCTGTAATCCCAGCTACTCAGGAGGCTGAGACAGGAACCCGGAGGCCGAAGTCGCAGTGAGCCAAGATTGTGCCACTGCATTCCAGCCTGGGCGACAGAGTGAGACTCCATCTCAAAAAAAAAAAAGAAATTCCCTATGGACAGCCTCATGTTCATGAGTCCTAGACACAGGCGTGTCTTTGGGGAAAGGTCTGACAACTGCTTCCTCCCTCATATCCTACTGTGTCTTGGCTCTGGCTGAGAAGAACGAGGAGTCCACTGTCTTGCAGATTGTCAGTGTGACGAGAACAGCTTGGAGGCATTATGCTTCCTAAGTGTTCTGAGTCCCCAGAGGGAACCACGGTGGGATGCTTTTCCCCACGTGTTCTGGTACCACCCATTTGCATGTGGTCTGTGTTGTGTGCACATGGTTTCAAGGCATTAGAAAAACAGTAACTGATTCCCAGATTCGCCATGTTCACATGCTTTCGTGTGGCCTCAGTCTACGAGAGGATCCACAGCTTTTCTTGCCACTTTTCTTGCAGATTGTTTTTTGCTCTCGCTCTCAAGCTTCTCAGCCTTGCTTACTGCTTCAAAGACATGAGTTTGTAAGGACAGTAGCAGCCCAAAGACTGGCATCTGTAGACACATCTGGATCTTCCGTTTGATCTCAGTGTTCTAGTAACGGACCCTCGGTAATCCCTTCCTGGTCGTCACAGCACGATGCTGCTTCTCTCCTAGAGAGTGTGAGGGGGGCTTCGGCTTCATTCTTGACAGCGCTTGCTTTGTATTTCCTGGGTTGCTCTTCTGTCCTACATTGGCTCATTACCATCCATCCCTTGTCCATGCCTCCTTACAAAGTGGACCTTTTTCCTCCGCCTTTTCCCCGTTCAGATGCTCCTCGACTTAAAATGGGGTGATGTCCCAATAAACCCATCGTAAGTTGAAAAATATCGTGTCAAAACTGCATCTAATACACCTACCAAACGTCATAGTCTTGCTGACCTTGAACATGCTCAGAACACACACATTAGCCTACGGCTGGGCAAAAAAAAAAAAAAAAAAAACATTCAACACAGCCTATTTTATAATAATAAAAAGAAAAGATCAAACTTCAAAAATCGAAGTATGCTTTCTATGGAACGTTAGCACTTGCACACTAGGGTAAAGTGGAAAATCCTCAGTGGAACCATTGTAAGTCGGGGACCACCTGCTTTGTCTTTTCTTGTAAAAGCCAGGAGCAGAAATGGATTCATTTTCCCAGCCTGCTGCACAGGAGTTAGAGTAAAAGGCTGTTGGAAAAGCGACTTTCTTTTTTTTTAGTTTGTTTTCTAAAGAACCTAAAGAAACACCGAAACGCCAATGTTTAACTAGTCTACTGATCACCTTTTCTGTACGAAAGCTTCATTTTGCCTGTGCAGTTGTTTTCTTTGTGATAGATTTGAACCAGAACCAAGGCAGTGTCAAGATTTCCATTTTTTACCAATATTTAAGTATAAAAGATTCAAGGAGCCAGGCACAGTGGCTCACGCCTGTAATCCCAGCACTTTGGGAGGCTAAGGCAGGCAGATCACCTGAGGTCAGGAGTTCGAGACCAGCCTGACCAACATGGTGAAATCCTGTCTCTACTAAAAATACAAAAATTAGTCAGGCATGGTGGCGGGCACCTGTAATCCCAGCTACTCCGGAGGCTGAGGCAGGAGAATCGCTTGAACCTGGGAGGCAGAGGTTGCAGTGAACTGAGATTGCACCATTGCACTCCAGCCTGGGGAACAAAGCGAGACTCCTTGTCAAAAAAAAAAAAAAAAAAAAAAAATTCAAGGAGAAAGTATATCCATTAGTCCTTCAATCAGCTTAGTGTTGTAACACAAGTTACTTCACCCTAGCATGGTACAGACCATGAATCAGCCCAGGTTGCATCTTCAAAGAGTGTTTTCAGAGAGGTTTGCTTTCAATAAAGGAAGAGCATAACCCCATTTCCTAAAGTGACAAAGAAAAGTTTCTCTGATTATTTACTGTGGCCCTGGTTTTAAAATTTCCACTCATTTTCATTGGACCTGCTGGTATGACCTGATACATGTGTGTTTCTCCTGTGCTTTTTCTTTTCCTTACCTGGTGACATTTCTGGCACCCCACACATTCTCAAATCTCGAATTTGCTAGAATGTCAGCTTGGTCTCATCTCTGTTCTCTGCTGACCACTCAGTGTTCTCTGATCCTCAGCTGCCCAGGTGTTGGCTTCTTATTTACACTCTTTGTCCCACCTTTTCTCAGCCCCTGTCACCGGAAGAACAGTTTGAGCAACAGACTGTCCATTTTACAATCGGGCCCCCGGAGACAAGCCTTGAGGCCCCTCCTCTCGCGACAGTCCCTCAAGTCCCTCCTGTTCCCAAACCAAGAACATTTCAGCCTGGGAAAGCCGCAGAGAGACCAAGCCATGGAAAGCCGGCATCAGACGAAGCCCCTCCTGTGGCAGGAGCCTCCGTGCCGCCCCCTCTGGAGGCACCATCTCTTGTGCCCAAGGTCCCCCCGAGGAGGAAGAAGTCAGCCCCCGCAGCCTTCCACCTGCAGGTCCTGCAGAGCAACAGCCAGCTCCTCCAGGGCCTCACTTACAACAGCAGCGACAGCCCCTCTGGGCACCCGCCTGCTGTGGGCGCCATTCTTCCACAAGGGGACTTACTCAGCACTTCATCTGCTACAAGCCCCGACAGCGATGGCACCAAAGCGATGAAGCCAGAGGCAGCCCCTCTTCTTGGTGATTATCAGGACCCCTTCTGGAACCTTCTTCACCACCCTAAACTGTTGAATAACACTTGGCTTTCTAAGAGCTCAGACCCTTTGGACTCAGGGACCAGGAGCCCTGAAAGGGATCCCATAGACCCAGTGTCAGCTGGCGCTTCAGCTGTGAAGGCGGAGCTGCCACCAGATCATGAACACAAAACCTTGGGTCACTGGGTGACAATCAGTGACCAAGACAAGAGGACAGCACTGCAGGTGTTTGACCCACTGGCAAAAACATGACTGAGCAGCTTTGAAGGCTGCCCTCCTATAGAATGCATACCTTCCTCCCTCTAGGGAGATACCTATTTAAAGGCACACTGGCCAAAACATTTGTGCATCTGTCACTCTTGTGTCGTTTACAAAAATCGTGTCTCTTATTCAGTAAGATGGTTAGTCAGCCACCAAAATATCTTTCACTCAAGACTTGTACATCTGAAGTTTCCTCTTCAAAGAGTGGGAACCTTCCTGTTAAATTTGGTGTATGGATTTTAAGAAAGGAATCTAGCAGATGAGGCCCAAGAAGTTCTCACCCATTGAGTTTTTAAATGGTTGTTCAGTTCATGTTGTACGTGGTGGGTATTTGTCTTTTGTTTTATTTGTATTTTACAGATTTGGTATAACATTTTGGGGAGCCACCTGATGTATAAAGTAAGGATTAGAGAAAGAGGTCATTGGGACCATTAATAGCTGTCCTGGCCCACTTAAACAAGGTTACAAAAAATCAGAGTCAACCTAATGACTAGACAGTACATTCCCATGAGCCTTCGTGTTTAACTGTGTACATGTGCATTAACCTTGATGATGGGTGAATCCTGGGGGAGCTGGGGTCATACACCGCTTTGCCTTTAAAGCATATATCATTAGCTTAACCTTATTTTAAACTAGCTGAAGCCTCCTGTGCCGTGTCTTAGACATTGCATCCCCTTTCAATTATTATAATCCTGAGCCGTGGTGTGCTACTGGAACCAATTTTTATCCACCATCTAGTCCTTATTAAATGAAACCTCACAGATCCTTTTTTCCACTTATATTCCATGCATACCACATAAAAGCACACAGTGTGAAAACTCGTGCTGACACGTGATACTGATTCTCATTGTTAGAATATGGAGAGTGTTTCAACCGCGTCTGTCCAGCTGGAGCTTCAGGATGGAAAGTGTTATGTGTCCCTGCATATAAGAATCCCCAGGCCAGTGTTTCTGGGTTTGCTTGTCTATATGTTTATTAGGTTTATTTTTTGCCTATACATTTTTCCCACGTTTCCAACAGCACTTCTCACCTATTCAATAACTGAAAAAGACATTACCATAGTGCTTTACATTTTTAAAGTAATGTTACAAAGTCTAGAATCCATTTGGATCAGATACCGTGTTTTTGCTATTTAATAAGAAGTTCACTAGTGAAATCTTACTGTACTGCCTGTCGTATCTGGGAGCCTGGTACAGAGGCTTGTACAGCCGTGATCAAGTGTCATCCCTCACATGACTGGGGAATGTCTGTCCTAAACACTGACCGCTAGGATGGTAAGGATCATCTTGCCTGGGCTATGCCATGCTCTTGTTACCAATTAGACATCTGGAATTTCAGAATTAGTTTTCATTGTCACTATCAAGATATATTGCAGATTACTTAAATCTGGCCGTCAAAACAAAAGTTACAACACATATCTCTCTTCATCTGAAAACTAATACCTGGAAAAGGATAACAGAAAAAGGAATCCGTGACCCACAGAGTTAGACAGATAAGATGCATAGTTAACCAATCATAAAAGGCGGTGTTTAAGTGATCAGGATTCCTTTAGTGGCAGTTACGTGCTTTATATGGCTTTTACCTCCATAATAAACACAAGAAATAAACAGAATGGTCCTTAACAGAGTCTGGGGGAGAGAGCAAGATGGGTTGCTTGGAGAAGCTGGTTTGCCAAGATACACATCGCTATTAACAGAGTCATAAATGAAATGAAGAATTCATTCAAATGCTTTTTTCCCTATAACCTCTTTTCTCACCAAAAAGGAGGTAAATTTGAAAACAGATAAATGTAACAACCAGTCAAAGAAACAGGGGAAAAGTAAGCTCCTCCAAAGATGCTTGCAGTGCTGGAAATAGATCTCGTTTTTAGGTTTTCTCCTTGTTCCAGATAGCACATAAATGGGACAGAGAATAAAATTTCTGCTAAAATAGGTGCTCATTTACTAAGTAGCTCTTCAGAGTCTGACCGTACGTAAAAACACACAGAATTGTGTTGACTTGGGGAGGTGAATCACAAAGAAGTTACAAGGAGTTTAAGAGTTAAATGTTATTTGATCATGACTGTCAAATTTAGTGAACAACATAGATTGGATTTGGAGTTGGTAGTAGGTATAGTTCTCATACCAGAATTCTCTTTAAAAAAAAAAAAAAAAAAGGACAATTGGAATTGCCTTATGTATTTTTAAAATCAATGCTTACTAGCTGGTAGGATTCCCAGGTCAGCGGCAGAGTTGATTAAATAATCTTGACAATGAGCAGCTGCCGTCTTGGGGACTTCATTCTGTGGTTTTTTAAATATTTCATCTTTGATGCTACCATCCAGGGCTGCTTGTTGTGACCTTGTAGCTTATTTCGTTCCTGCTGTTCTCTAACGTGTGCAGTTCACGCAGACTGGTTTAGGTACTTCACAACTCACCATTGTTCTCTGACCCCAAGCCTAGTCCCTTTTACATCACCATCTTCTCAGGTTTCTTGCCTATTCTTAAAATATGTTTTGGTTAATGATTGACTTAGGACATCAGCTCAAGCAATTCCTGTAACAGTTGAAAGTTGTTGAAGTTCAAGGCACATAATAAAATTCTCTCTGATGTGTGTGTAAGTATAAACAAAGTACTATATCAAAGCGTTTGCTTTATAATGAAGTCATTTCATCTGTAAGGAAAGCTGCAAAGACTATTGGGGGACTAGTGATTAATAAAATCCTGTAATATTTTTTGAAGTGAAAATTTGTACTGAAGTTGTACGTAATACCTATTAAATGTTTTTGTCTTTTTTTTAATTGGGTTTATTTCTTTTCAGATATGAAGAGAACCTTAGAATATCTTTGGCTACCTTTCTGTTCTGGATCAAATGCAATTACTAGTTATTTAGTTATTCCTCTTGAGTTTGGGGTTTTTTATTTTTTTTTTTTGAGACAGAGTCTCACTCTGTCTCCCATGCTGGAGTGCAGTGGTGCGATCTTGCTCACTGCAACCTCCACCTCCCGGGTTCAAGCAATTCTCCTCCCTCAGTCTCCCTAGTAGCTGGGCTTACAGGCATGTCCCACCATGCCTGGCTAATTTTTTGTATTTTTAGTAGAGACGGGGGTTTCACCATACTGGCCAAGCTGGTCTCAAACTCCTGACCTAGTGATCCGCCTGCCTCGGCCTCCCCAAGTGCTGGGATTACAGGCGTGAGCCACTGTGCCTGACCAGTTCATTTTTTTAAACCATCAAATTAAGTTCAAAAAACAGAAAAGGAATCATTTTGTTAAGAATTTATGACTTGAATGCTGCTAGCAGGGCTACTGCCATAACATATAATAATTTTATGCTACATTATCTACAAGACTTGAGAGATGCTAGAATTCATTTTCTGTTCGATTTTATAGCAAACTTACAAAAACTGAACTGCTAGCTTGAGTCCATTACAGCATAGAGGCAGGAGAAGTAAACACTCTTCAAGTTCTGTCTAGGTTTGCTCTGAGCTAATGAATACAAATGTTCTCTGATGATTTTCAGGAATAAGAATATAATCTCTAATAAATATGGCTAGTCCTTTCTGACCAGTAAGGAGGCATATGAATTCACTAAATCTGACAGAGAGTTGCAGAAACTTCCTTTCCAAGGGAGTGGGGGAGATAGGTTTAAAATGCACCCTCATCCAAGGCAAATTGTTTGCTTGGATCTCAGTGAGGTAATAAGAGTACAAATGAGGCTGGGCACGGTGGCGCATGCCTGTAATCTCAACATTTTGGGAGGCCGAGGCGGGTGGATCACCGGAGGCCGGGTGTTTGAGACCAGCCTAGCCAACATGGTGAAACCCTATCTCTACAAAAATACGAAAATTAGCTGGGAGAGGTGGCGCACACCTGTAATCCCAGCTACTCGGGAGGCTGAGGCAAGAGAATCCCTTTGAACCCAGGAGGCAGAGGTTGCAGTGAGCTGAGATTGCGCCACTGCACTCCAGCCAGAGTGTGACTCTGTTTTGAATAAATAAATAAATGAGTATAAATGAGAGAGTAATTGTGAACAGAGGGTTAGGGAAGATTTGGGAGAAGAGTATTAAGAATTTTGGGCCAGGCGTGGTGGCTGACGCCTGTAATCACAGCACTTTGGGAGGCTGAGGCAGGCAGATCACGAGGTCAGGAGATCGAGACCATCCTGGCTAACATGGTGAAACCCCGTCTCTACTAAAAATACAAAAAATTAGCCAAGCATGGTGGCGGGCGCCTGTATTGCCAGCTACTCGGGAGGCTGAGGCAGGAGAATGGCATGAACCTGGGGGGCGGAGCTTGCAGTGAGCTGAGATCATGCGACTGCACTCCAGCCTGGGCGACAGAGCGAGACTCCGTCTCAAAAAGGAATTTTGAACTATTTTTAAAATATATTTTCAGAGGTGCTTTATGTTCACAGCAAAATTGCACAAAAAGTAGAGTTTCCATATCCTCCCTACCCCAACACATGCACAGCCTCCTCTACTACTGACATCCTCCCACCAGAGTGGTACCTTTGTTTCAGTCAGTTGACTACATTGATACATCATCCTCCCAAGTCCATAGTTTAGGGTTCACTTTTGGTGTTGCACATTCTATGGGCTTGGACAAGTGTATAATGACATGGATCCACCATTGCAGTATTATGCAAAGGAGTTTCAGTATCCTAAAAATCCTCTGGTTCCCACCTATTCATCCCTCCCTCCCTCTCAATCCCTGGCATCCACTTATCTTTTACTGTCTCCATGGTTTTGCCCTTTCCTGAGGTCATAGAGTTGGAATCACACAGTATGTAGTCTTTTCATGAGTGGATAGCTTTTTTTTTTAGTGCTGACTATAATCCATTGTCTGGATGTACCAGTTTATCCATTCTCCTACTGAAAGACATCTTAGTTGCCTCCAAGTTTTGGCAATTATGAATAAAGCTGCTATAAACATCTGTGTGCATGTTTTTGTGTGGACATAAGTTTTCTGTTCATTTGGGTAAATACGAAGGAATGTAATTGCTGGATCATATGGTAAAAATATGTCTGTAAGAAACTGCCAAGCTGTCTTCCAAAGTGGGAGTACCATTTTGCATTCCCTCCAGAAGTGAATGAGAGTTCCTGTTGCTCCACATCCTCACCAGCATCTGGTGCTGACAGTGTTTTGGGATTTTGGCCATTTTAACAGGTATGTAGTAGTGTCTTGTCTTAATTTGTGGTTTCTTAATGACATGATATTGAACATCTTGTATGTTTGCCATCTGTGCGTCTTCTTTGGTGAGGTATCTGTTCATATATTTGGTCTGGTTTTTAAATGGATAAAGTTCATTTTCTTACTGTTGAGTTTTAAGTGTTCTTCATACCTTTTGGATAATAGTCCTTTATCAGATACATCTTTTGTAAATATTTTCTCTGAGTCTGTGGCTTGCCTTTTCATTCTCTTGACATTGTCTTTTGCAGAGCAGAAAGGAGGATTAAGAATTTGAAAGGTAACAGAGTTGATTAAGAGGAAGGATGTTAGCCAATGGGAAAGATGATTTCAGAGGACTTTATAGTTTAGGATTTTATTCTGTGTATAATAGAAGTTTATTGTAGAAATATCTGAATAAATCTGTGTGGTAGAATGGTTAAAGTTATAGGCTTTGCCTGGGCTAATGGCAACTCTTCAAAGCATCTGGAATATAGTTTAGAAATGGTATGAAGTGAGCCCAACACTTTCTTCCTGAGGGATGTTTGTAGGAGGACCATTTGTTAAGTAATAAACCATTGCTCTTGCTTCCTGAATTAGGTTTCTCGAGGGGTTATTCAATTTTATTGACGTTTTCAAATAACAACTTTGGGATTTATATATCCTTTCTATTGTTTTCTTTTCTTCCTAGAGACAGGATCTCAGCCTGTCACACAGGCTGGAGTGCAGTGGCATGATCATAGTTCACTGTAGCCTTGACCTTCTGGGCTCAAGTGATCCTCCCACCTCAGGTCCTAAGTAGCTGAAACTATAGGGGCGTGCCACCATGCCTGGCTAGTTTCTTGTATTTTTTGTAGAGAGAGGGTTTTACCATGTTGCCCAGGCTGGTCTCGAATTCCTGGCCTCAAGCAATCCTCCCGCCTTGGCCTCCCAAAGTGCTGGGACTACGGGTGTGAGCCACCATCCCCAGCTCCTTCTGTATTGTGTTTAAAAATATTTGGCCAGTGCAGTGACTCACACCTGTAATCTTAGCATTTTGGCAGGCAGATCATTTGAGTTTAGGAGTTCAAGACCAGCCTGGCCAAATATGGGAAAAACCTATCTCTACTATAAATACAAAAATTAGCCAGGCATAGTGGTGCACACCTGTAATCACAGCTACTTGGGAGGCTGAGGCACAAGAATCGCTCGAACCCAGGAGGCAGAGGCTGCAGTGAGCCAAGATTACGCCACTGCACTCCAGCCCGGGTGACAGAGGGAGACTGTCTAAAAATATTTTTTTCTTTGTTTTTTTTAAACATCTTTCATTAATTTTAACATTAACTTGGATCTGTTTTGCACTTTGAATATTGTTCCTTTCCTAATCTTAATAGTAGAACTGGGTTTTTTATTTTTAGTCTTTCATAGTTCATAATAAAGATATTTAATTAAACGTTTTCCTTTGATTTTGGCTTTAACTGCACCCTACACATTTTGGATGGATTTCTCCTTGTCATTAATTGCTAGATTGTAATTTGTCATTATTTTCTCTTTGATCCATTGGTTATTTAGGAGACTGTATAATTTCCAAGTAAATTGTTTTTTTGTTTTGTTTTGTTTTGTTTTGGGGGGGTTTTGTTGGCATTTTAAGTTGCTTACCCCTAATTTTATTGGCCTGTGATCTGAGACTATGACCTAGAAGACCATCTACTTTTAAAAATGTATTAACGTTCGATGTGGCCTTGTGCAGAATTGATTTGTGAAGTGGTTTCATCAATATAATTTTTTTTAAGCATAGGGTAAAGAAGTGTGTGTGTGAGAGAGAGAGAGAGAGAGAGAGAGAGAAATTGATTTGCTGTCAACTACACTCTACCTGCTGGAACAGGTCTTTGTGCAAGGCAGATCTGTGGGGGATGGTGAAGGCTCTACTTCTAGTTCCAAAGTGATGCCCTCACCTTGCTCCTACCAAGATTCCTTAGATCTTGCTGAATAGATGTTTTGCAATTTGTCATAAGCCTTTTGGTCAATCTCTAGAGACATTGAATGATTGCTTCTGCTAATTCTGAGCAGTTTAATAGATGTCTTTCTGGGGGAGAGGTTTCCCTGAGCAGCTCATGCAGCTGTTCCAGAATGTAGACCCTTTGAGCTCTCTGTGTTCTGTGCCATTGACCTGCTAGTCTGTCTATCTGTGTGCCAATACAGCATTGTCTTATTTAAGTTTGATATCTAATAAGCATTCCCACCATATCCTTTTTCTTTAAGAGTATTTTGGCTATTTTTGAGACTTTGTATTTTTATATCTTTTTTTTTCTTCTTTTTTTTTTTTTTTTTTTTTGAGACAGAGCCTCGCTCTGTCGCCTAGGCTGGAGTGCAGTGGCGCAATCTCAACTCACTGCAAGCACTGCCTCCCAGGTTCACACCATTCTCCTTCTTCAGCCTCCTGAGTAGCTGGGACTACAGGCGCCCCCCACCACCCCCGGCTATTTTTTTGTATTTTGAGTAGAGACGGGGTTCACCATGTTAGCCAGGATGGTCTTACTTCGTGATCTGCCCGCCTCGGCCGCCCAAAGTGCTGGGATTACAGGCGTGTGCCACCATGCCCAGCCTATATCAATTTTAAAATCAATTCAAGTTCCATTTTTTAAAAACCTGTTGGACTTTGGGAGGCCGAGACGGGTGGATCACGAGGTCAGGAGATTGAGACCATCCTAGCTAACACGGTGAAACCTCGTCTCTACCAAAAAATACAAAAACTAGCCGGGCGAGGTGGTGGGCGCCTGTAGTCCCAGCTACACGGGAGGCTGAGGCAGGAGAATGGCATAAACCCGGGAGGCGAAGCTTGCAGTGAGCTGAGATCCGGCCACTGCACTCCAGCCTGGGCGACAGAGCGAGACTCCGTCTCAAAAAAAAAAAAAACAAAAACAAAAACAACAACAACAACAACAACAAAAACCTGTTGGAATTTTTGGGATTGCATGGAATAGAATAGACAGCTTTACAGTATTGAGTCTTCAGTCCAAGCACATCTCTTCATTTAAGGTTTTCCTTGATGTGTCTTAGTTTTTAACTTGTTATAAAAAGTTTCGGACATACATGAAATCAGAGGGAATAGTCTGGACCCTCGCGTATCTGTCACCTGGGATTTAACAGTAATAACACTTTGCTATATTTGCTTTATATATTTTTCCTTTGCTGAAATATTTTAAAGCAATTCTGCTATTATACTTGACTCCTCGGTACTTTCAACATGTCTCCAACATTTTCTTTCATAACCTTAATGTCATTATTATATCTAACAGACAATAATTCTTATTTTAAAATTCATTTGCTGTTTTTTACTACTATACTTATAGACTTTTTATACTGAATGCATCAGCACCCTTGCCAAACTCTCAAAATTCTAACAATTTACTGTATTTTGATACACCTAGTATACTATCAATTATCAGATACACCATTTATGTACCATCATTCTTAAGAAGGCTTCCAACTAAATTATGACTCAGTATGTATTGCGAGATGCAGCCCAATTACAGAGATGTTAAAATATTATAAAATGTGTCTTGGAATTGATAAAACATGGCATCTGTGGATTCTTTTGGATTTTCTATGTAAATAATCATATCAGCAAACAATGAATTTTGTTTACTCCTTTCTCATCCTTGTATCTTTGTGTCTTTTTCTTACAGAGTTGGCTAGGATATTTAGTACGATGTTAAAAATGCTGCTGGTAGGCATTCTTGTGTTATTCCTGTTCTCAGAGGAAAGATGTTAATATTTTTACCACTAAGTATGGTGTTTATTGTTGTTTTTTTCTTTAAATGTCCTTTATTGAGAAAATTCTCTTCCTGGCTTGCTAAGTTTATCTTTTGCATGAATAGTGGTTGAATTTTATCAGATATTTTGTGTGTATTGCAACGATTATGATTTTTCCTTTTGTTTAATATGGTGAATTACATTGATCAATTTTTCAGTGCTAAGCAAACCTTGCATGCATCGTGTAACTCCAACTTGGGCAGATTATTTTATCCTCTTAAATATTGCTGACTTTAATTTGTCGATATTTTTGCTTGGGATTTTTGCAGCTACATCCGTAAGTGAGAACAGCTTGTAACTCTCCCTTTTTTATACTGTCCTTGAATGGTTTTGATACCAGTTTTGTTAACCTCATAAAATGAGCTGGGGTCTACACTCTTTTCTATTAACTGGGAAAACTTGATAATATTGGAACAATTTCCTCCTTAAACTTTCAGTAGCACTCACCAGTCTAGTTCTGTCTAGGTTTGTTCTAAGCTAATTAAAATATAGGTCATAAATGTTCTCTGATGATTTTCAGCAATAAGATTATACTGATAATCTCGAAGTAATAAATATGGCTAGTCCTTCCTGACCAGTAAGGAATAGTACATTGAATTCACTTGGGCCTATAGTTTGTGAGATTTTAAAACCACTTATTCTATTCCTTGTATAGGAATAGGACTATAAAAGCAGCACACCAACATGGCACATGTATACAAATGTAAGAAACCTGCACGTCGTGCACATGTATCCTAGAACTTAAAGTATAAAAAAAAAAAAAAAAGAATAATAGTTCCCATCTTGCTCATTCCTGTTCACATAGAAAAGATGTCCATGATACAGTAATTAAGTTAATAAATAAGTTTCAGAACTGTGAGAAAAAAAAGTTTTCTACTTCATGGGCAACTTGGGTAAGCTGTATTTTCCTTGGAGTTTTCTATTAAAAATTTAATAATATTGGCCTGAAAGTATTTCTTAATATCCTCTTATCTTTTAATGTGTGCACGGTAATGGTATTTCCTCTTCGTTCCTGATATCGGCAATTTGTGCCTCTTTTTTCACTTGATTGGTCTAACGGTTTGTCAACTATTAGTCTTTTCAAATAGTCAGCTTCTAGTTTTGCTGAGGTTCTATTTTGTTTTTTTCTATTTCATTAATTTATGTTCTTTTAAAATTCTTCCATCTATTTTCCTTGGTTTTATTTCACTGTTCATTTTTCTAACTTCTTGAGATGCTTAGCTCATTTGACCATATGAGCTAATATGGTCAAATGTGAAAAGAATATATATTCTCTATTCCTTGGATACAGTATAGGGCTCTAAATATTCCAGCAGGTCAAGAGAGGTGTGTTAAAAATCTCCTGTGGCATCTGTTTCTTTTTGTAGTTTTCTCCATTTTTATAGTATATAATTTTTATGTCATGTACTCACATTCATACACAATTAAAATTTACCATTTTCCTAGTGAATTTAATCTTTTTTGTTTGGTTTTTCTGAGACAGAGTCTCACTCTGTTGTCTAGGCTGGAGTGCAGTGTGGCTCGATCTTGGCTCACTGCAATCTCCGTCTCCCAGGTTCAAGTGATTCTCCTGCCTCAGCCTCCCAAGTAGCTGAGATCACAAGCACACGCCACCAGGACTGGCTGATTTTTGTATTTTTATTTATTTTGAGGTGGAATCTAACTTTGTCGCCCAGGCTGCAGTGCAGTGGCATGATCTCAGCTCACTGCAACCTCCACCTCCCATGTTCAAGCAATTCTCCTGCCTCAGCCTCCCAAGTAGCTGGGATTACAGGGGCCCACCACCATGCCTGTAATTTTAGTAGAATTTTTGTATTTTCAGTAAAATTTTTGTATTTCTAGTAGAGATGGGGTTTCGCCATGTTAGTCAGACTGGTCTCAAACTCCCAACCTCAAGTGATCCGCCGGCCTCGGCCTCCCAAAGTGCTGGGATTACAGGCTTGAGCCACCACACCCAGCCTGAATTTAATCTTTTATCACCATGAAGTAACCCTCTTTTTCTCTAATAATAATTATTCTTGCCCTGAAGTGTTCTGATAGCTACACCAGGTTTCTTTTGGTGTCTGTGTGACGTCTTTTTCCATCTTTTTTATTTTGAGCCTTTCTGTAGCCAATGTGTCAAGATGGGTCTCATAAACATACAATAGGGTGTTATTTCTTACCCAGTCTGACATACTCTCTTTTAACTTGGGCATTTAGTTCATTTACATTTAATGCAATCATTACTATATTTGGGTTTTAATTTGCCATGCCATTTTGTGCTTTCTCTTAGTACCATCTGTTCCTTATTTCTTTTCCCCTCGGTTTGTGCCTTAAGATTTTTATTTATTCCCCTTTTTCTCCTCTCCTAGTTCGGAATTTATTATACACTATTTTTTGTCTATTATTGGTTATCTTAGAAACAAGACATATCATTAAATTCTCAAAGTCGGCCGGGCGCGGTGGCTCAAGCCTGTAATCCCAGCACTTTGGGAGGCCGAGATGGGCGGATCACGAGGTCAGGAGATCGAGAGACGATCACGGCTAACACGGTGAAACCCCGTCTCTACTAAAAAATACAAAAAACTAGCCGGGCGAGGTGGCGGGCGCCTGTAGTCCCAGCTACTCGGGAGGCTGAGGCAGGAGAATGGCGTAAACCCGGGAGGCGGAGCTTGCAGTGAGCTGAGATCCGGCCACTGCACTCCAGCCTGGGCGACAGAGCAAGACTCCGTCTCAAAAAAAAAAAAAAAAAAAAAAAAAAAAAAAAAAAAAAAAAATTCTCAAAGTCTAGTGATAGTCATTATTGTTTTACCTTTCTCATGAATAATGCAACAACCTTGGAGCATTTTAACTCCATTTATTCACCCCCAACTTACACACTATAGTTGCTGTGCATTTTAATTTTACATATTTTAACACCTACTTGATACATTATGTTTTATGAAATTTTTATTTAATTTTTCCTAGTAGTTACCTCTTTTTTCACTCTGCATTCTTTCTTGAATTCCAGTGCCTCTGGCTGGATCATTTGCCTTCTGCCTTCCATTAATGAAGGTCCGCTGGCAGTAAACTCTTTTGCTTTATATAAAATGTCTATTTCACCTTAATATTTTAGGTGTTTATGATTTTTACTGGATGTATAATTCTAGATTGGAAGTGGTTTTCTTTTAGCACATTGACAATATCTTTCCAATGTCTTCTGGCTTTCATTGACTGATGACTTCTCAACAGCAGCAATTTTAACTGTTGTTCTTTACACTTTTTTCTCTAACTACTTTTAAGTTCTTCCTCTTGTCTTGGCTTTTCTGCAGTGTCCCTATTCTCTGTATAGATGCATATTTATTTTTATAACCTCTGTTTCGGATTAACTTCTTCAGTCTGTGGATAAGTGTCTTTCATCAGTTCTGGAAACTTCTCAAACATTATCTCTTCAAATACTGCCTCTAAGACATTCTCTCTCTCCTTCCGCTACTCTAACCTTATGGCAGACTTTCTTATCTTTTTGCTTGTCTATGTCCTTAGTCTCTCTTCCATATTTTCTACCTTTAGTTTCTCTGTACTATGTTCTGAATACTTTCTCTTTCTGACCTCTCTCTCTTCCAGTTCACAAACTTTCTTCAGGTGTAATCTAATTTCAACTAGTTTCCTTGTCTAGAATCTATTTCTATTCTAAGTCAAATCTACTTCAGACTTTCTAAAACCTAAGTCATTATATAAGCCTGTGTATGAAGATATTTCAACCTTGTGTTTTAAAAAAACATGCTAAGCATAGTTGTTTAATCATCTGTGTCTAATAGTTCCAGTATCTCAAGTTTTGTTTATTTATTTATTTGGCACAGGGATCTGTTCTGCTGCTGTTCTCATTCATGGTATCTTATTTCCTTGTATGCCTGGTTATCTTTATTCACTGATAAGGCATTTGAAAAACTATTTGTAGGAATAATTTAAAGGCTGGGGTGAATATATCCTCCTAATTTGCTTTGGTCAGATGACTGGAGACACTCCCAGTCTGGAATCCTCTTAACTCAAGTGGTGGGCTTGGGATTCCTTGAATCACCCAAGAGTCACGAGCACAGTATATTTCCTTCTAGGTCATCCTTACTTTGTGTATATAGCCCTCTGCAGTCCCAGCTTAATGTGTTTGGGACTATCCGACTCCCTTGGCAAGCCCTGGTCTTTAACTTCTGTCCCTCTTACCTTGGGAATTTGCGAAAACCATAGCTCCATTTCTTGGTTGCTGCTTTTGGCTCTGCAAATGACTTCAAAGTGGGACCTTGTACAAAGAGACCCAACTAAAGAAGTTAAGTGGGCTCAGAAATACAGATCCCTGCTCTATGTCCCAAGCCATATGCTGGAAGAAGAAAGGCCTTCTAAAAATTATCTGCTGAGCTGTGATTGCGCCACTGCACTCCAGCCTGGGTGACAGAGACCTTGTCTCAAATAAATAAACAAATATTATCTGCCCACAGGGGACTTTCTTTTTTTGTAATTGTCTGCATACTGAGGTTGCCAAATATGTGAGTGGCACCCTTGCCTCAAGCCAATGTAGTTCTGCTTGCTGGTCTCCTCTTCAGTTTGTTGCCTTTTCCTGCACCTTTTTGTTTTGTTTTGTTTTGTTTTTTGAGGTGAAGTCTTGCTCTGTCACCCATGCTGCATGATCTCAGCTCACTGCAACCTCCACCTCCCGAGTTCAAGGGATTCTCCTGCCTCAGCCTCCCAAGTAGCTGGGATTACAAGAACCCGCCACCACGCCTGGCTGATTTTTGTATTTTTAGTAGAGACGGGGTTTCACCATGTTGGCCAGGCTGGTCTTGAACTTTTGACCACAGGTGATCCACTCTCCTCGGCCTCCCAAAGTGCTGGAACTACAGGCGTAAGCCACCACGCCCAGCCTCTTGGACTCTATTTCTATAGATAAAATAATGGGCCAGGCACAGTGGCTCGCGCCTGTAACCCCAGCACTTTGGGAGGCCAATGTGGGCAGATCACCTGAGGTCAGGAGCTCAAGACCAGCCTGGCCAACATGGTGAAACCCTGTCTCTACTAAAAATACAAAAATCAGCAGGGCGTGGTAGCACACACCTATGATCCCAGCTACTCGGGAGGCTGAGGCAGAAGAACTGCTTGAACCCGGGAGGCAGAGGTTGCAGTGAGCCAAGATTGTGTACTCCAGCCTGGGCAACAGAGCAAGACTCTGTCTCATAATAATAATGATGATGATAATATTTTGGCCAATAAATCATTATTTTCTTTGTAGCTCTTTGATTAAAAACATTTTGTCGGCCGGGAGTGGTGGCTCACGCCTGTAATCCCAGCACTTTGGGAGGCTGAGGCGGGCGGATCACGAGGTCAGGGGATCGAGACTATCCTGGCTAACACGGTGAAAGCCCGTCTCTACTAAAAATACAAAAAAAATTAACCGGGCATGGTGGCGGGTGCCTGTAGTCCCAGCTAATTGGGAGGCTGAGGCAGGAGAATGTTGTGAACCCAGGAGGCGGAGCTTGCAGTCAGCCAAGATGGCGCCACTGCACTTCAGCCTGGGCAACAGAACGAGACTCCATCTCAAAAAGAAAAAAAAAAATTTCCTCTAGATTCTTTAATTGTCCTCACTGGGAGATTAGATCCAAATGATCTATCCTGCTATTACTGAAAGCAGAAGCCTGTTATTATTATTTTTTTGTTTTTTTGAGATGGAGTCTCACTCTGTCGCCCAGGCTGGAAGTGCAGTAGCCGGATCTCGGCTCACTGCAAGCTCTGCCTCCCGGGTTCATGCCATTCTCCTGCCTCAGCCTCCCGAGTAGCTGGGACTACAGGCGCCCGCCACCTCGCCCAGCTAGTTTTTTGTATTTTTTAGTAGAGACGGGGTTTCCCCGTGTTAGCCAGGATGGTCTCGATCTCCTGACCTCGTGATCCGCCCGTCTCGGCCTCCCAAAGTGCTGGGATTACAGCCTTGAGCCACCGCGCCCGGCCTATTATTTTTTAAGATATCTTTTTCACTAATATTCCAGTTTATGTTGCAATAACTTGATCAATAAGCACAGTGGCTATTATTTGGATTTTGACTTTTATAGAGCTTTCTTTTTAGAATAAATTGTATATCAAAGTAACAAATGCTCAGCTGGGCACAGTGGCTCACGCCTACAATCCCAGCACTTTGGGAAACTGAGGCAGGTGGCTCACTTGAGGTCAGGAGTTCCAAACCAGCCTGGCCAACATAGTGAAATCCCCCATCTCTACTAAAAATACAAAAATTAGCCGGGTGTGGGTGGCAGGCACCTTTAATCCCAGCTACTTGGAAGGCTGAAGCAGGAGCATTGCTTGTACCCGGGAGGTGGAGGCTGCAGCAAGCCGAGATCATGCCATTGCACTCCAGCTTGCGTAGGAGTGAGACTCTGTCTCAAAAAAAAAAAAAGTAATAAATACTCATAAAATTAAGCATTAAAGTATTAAGTTAAAAGTTCACCCAAAATCTATCCAAAAGTAATCATAAACATTATTTTAGAAATCTATGTGTATTATATATTATAGTGTCTGGGATTTTACTATACATATACACAGACATTTCTAGAATATAGATATAAAACGTGTTTATTAAATGTAGATTATTAAATATATTAAATATATATTCTAGAATACATATGTATTTAATGTTTAATATTTACTAGATGACATAGAATGCTATGTCATATAGTAAATTGTTTAATATTAATGACATAGTATGATGGCATACTATATGTCATTATCTAATAAACTTAATTTACTTTAAGCTAAGGTAAAACTAGAAGTGCACAGTATTCCCCAAGTTCTTGCAGGTTTGAGCATGCCGGTCCATTACCTTTGTACCCATTTCAAGGGCAACTTAGCTGGGCACACAATTCTTTCTCTCCAACATTACTGTTTTCTAACATAAGTGTTTTTGTTTTTAGGGTTTTTGTTTGCATTTTAAAGTGTGCTATTTTCATTCTTTTTTTTTGAATGTCTGGATTTAATTAAGAAGCAAATTTGTCAGGAAAGGCACATAGGTCCCTATTCCTTGAGGTGATGTTCACAATGCCTGTCTATTGCCTTTACAATTGAATAACTTACCTATTATCTTCTAATTATTTTATTTTGCTTCTGCATCTATTGTGGTTCCATATCCATCCAGCCACCTCTCTATTAATAGAATTTTCATCCATTTCTTTTTCTTTGAGACAGAGTCTCGCTCTGTCGCCCAGGCTTGGAGTACAGTAGCGCAATCTCAGCTCACTGCAACCTCTGCCTCCTGGGTTCAAGCGATTCCTCTGCCTCAGCCTCCCAAGTAGCTGGGATTACAGGTACGCACCACACCTAATTTTTTTTTTTTTTCCAGTAGAGATGGGGTTTCACCATGTTGGTCAGGATGGTCTCAATCTCCTGACCTCATGATCTGCCCACCTTGGCCTCCCAAAGTGCTGGGACTACAGGCATGAGCCACCATGCCCGGCCCCATGTCTGTTCTTTAATGTGCTGTTTCTACTTCTGTAATTGTGCTGATTTGATTTTCAAGTGGTTTCCACCTGTTCCTTCATCACTTTTTTGTTGTTGTTCAGGGATTATATTTCCTTTTGGAATTGCACCTTCAGCCATCATTTTATACAGATGTTCCTTATGATGGGGCTGCATCCCCATAAACCCATTGTAAGTCAACAATGCATTTAACACTCTGATAGGCCGGACACGGTGGCTCACGCCTGTAATCCCAGCACTTAGGGAGGCCAAGGTAGGTGGATCACGAGGTCAGGAGATGGAGACCATCCTGGCTAACTCGGTGAAACCCCGTCTCTACTAAAAATACAAAAAAATTAGCTGGGCGTGGTGGTGGGTGCCTGTAGTCCTAGCTACTCGGGAGGCTGAGGCAGGAGAATGGCATGAACCTGGGAGGCAGAGTTTGCAGTGAGCGGAGATCACGCCACTGCACTCCAGCCTGGGCGACAGAGGGAGATGACGTCTCAAAAAAAAAAAAAAAAAACACTCTGATAAACCCATTGTGAACTGAAAAAATTGTAAGTTGACCCATCATTAAGCCAGCGACCATCTGTACTTATTTTGCTTTACTGTGTTGTTTATGTGCTATGCCATTTCTTTTAATCTTGCTTATGTATAATTTTACCCAGACCTCTACCTGCCTGATAAATGGAAGGTGGACCCTCCATTTCACAGACGGAATAAAAAGAAAAGGTGAGTGGCTCTCCTGGAAAACTACTCTAATTTAGTTAGGAATATACTGGACATCTCTTCCACATCTTACTTTTAAAGCACAGCTGTATTCGTCGTTCTATTAAAAATTTAAGAAACAGGGTTTCCATTCCATTACTCTGAATTAATGAACAGTTGTTTCAAATGTTGTTTATCTGCCATGGCTCACAGAAAGCAGAACAAGAAAATGTGCTAAACAGGGCCAGGTGTAGTGGCTCACGCCTGTAATTGCAGCATTATGGGAGGCTGAGGCAGGTGGATCACAAGGTCTAGAGATCGAGACCATCCTGGCCAACATGGTGAAACCCCGTTTCTACTAAAATACAAAAATTAGCTGGGTGTGGTGGCGCGTGGCTGTAGTCCCAGCTACTCGGGAGGCTGAGGCAGGAGAATCGCTTGAACCTGGGAGGTGGAGGTTGCAGTGAGCCGAGATCACGCCACTGTGCTCCAGCCTAGGCAACAGAGCAAGACTCCATCTCAAAAAAAAGAAAATGTATTAAACATATCTACCCCTTCTTCCCATGTTACCACATTAGATAGTACATTTGTTGTTAGCAACTATCATATTTGCTATATCTACATACAGCAATAAATAAGTGGGTTTTGCTAGATTGTTGTATATGAAACAATCAGATGCTGATAGGGTTTATTGATGAGCCATTTACCTTCAGATACTGTACTCCAGTTTTAGCTTTGACTATCTCATTCTACAAAAGTCTACCATCTTCAAAATTTAAGCATAGACTTACCATTTGACCAGCAATTCCACCGAAGAAAATCAAAAACATCTATCCACACAAAAATTTGTACACAAATGATCATGGTAGCATTATTTATCACAGACAAAAAACGAACAAAACCTAGATGTCCATCAGCTGATTGGATAAACATGGCATATCACACAATGGAGTAATTTTGGCCATAAAAAGGAAGTACTGATACATGCTATATCATGAATGAACCTTGAAAACATGCTAATGGAAGGCAGAGAGGGCCACATATTGTACAATTCCATTTACATAAAATCCCCAAATCCATAGAAACAGAAAAGAGATTAGTGTTTACCGCAGACTGGGGAAAGCAGAGGTGGGAACTGACTGCTCATGGGCATGGGGTTCTTTTGGGGATGATGAAATATCCTGAAATTAGAGAGCAATGATGGTGCACAACTCAGCGAACTATATACTAAAAACCAATGAACTAAGGCTGGGAACAGTGGCTCTGGCCTATAATCACAGCACTTTGAGAGGCCAAGGCAGGAGGGTGGCTTGAGACCAGGAGTTTGAGACCTGGGCAACACAGTGAGACCCTGTCGCTATAAAAAAGTTTTTTGTTTTTTTTTTTAATTAGCCGGGTACGGTGGCATGCACCTGTAGTCCTAGCTGCTTGGGAGGCTGAAGCAAAAGGATCTCTTGAGCCCAGGAGTTTGAGGTTACAGTGAGCCATGATCATGCCACTGCACTCCAGCTTGGGCAACAGAGTGAGACCCTGTCTCTAAATAACAACAAAAAAGAATTGTAAAATTTAATAGGGTGAATCTTATGGTATGTAAATTAACTCAATAATGCTTTACTCTAAAGAAAAAAACACGATTTCCTACTTCTTGCATGCTATAGAGGTCAATTAATACCACTTCCAAATGAGCAGGGAAGACAGGTTTACTTTATTTAGTTACAGAGAATCTGAGAATCTTGATACTTAGAATTGCTAATTCATTTAATGGCTTAGAATAGTTTTATTTCATACTGTGATCAATAATAGATTAGCTACTTTATCCTTATCTAGGACCAATTCCAAGCACAGGCAACTACAGTCTGGAAAGAATTATTATAAGCTAGAATTTTTCTGAAAAAGAAAAAGATTTGTTCTCAGCAATATGAAAATAGATACAAGGAACTGACCCAGACACGACAATAGGTCTAATGAAGTTAACACCAGTAATAATGTGTCAGATAAAAGGTAGAACTGAAAGCTAAAAACTCAAACTTTAAAAAACTGATGCATTTTTAAAATGTAGAGCAAATCAATACCTAGAAGTACAAGAGTCTTTAATGTTCTAGTTCATTCTTCTCTCTATTTTAGGTACTCTCTTAATGGCATTTTTATGGTGAGCTGAGTTAATGGTAGCTCTCCCCTCAGAACCTGCTGTGCCCCTCCTGCATGCGCCGGGAAAGTCACAGATGGGAAAGGGCACTGTCTCACAGCAGTCACCAGGCCCAACACCGCAAACCATAAAGCAGCACACAGGGACTTCTTTACGCCAAAGGAGCCCAATCCAGCCTTTCCTTCTGTGCCTGCCACTGCCGGGTTGATACTTTACAGCGCTCGAAGGGAGAACAATGTTCTGTAGTCTGCAACACACTCCAGACCGTGTTGACGCTATGATCACTATGTTTACATGATTGGTTAGAGCTTAAAAGGAGAAACAGAACACCAAGTTTCTTGCACTGAATTCACATATGAAAATTGGAAGAGGACAACTGTTAGTTTTCAAGGTCTTTGGCTAAAGTTTCACGGATGAATTGTAAAGTACGCTGGTACAAAAAAGCATCCTTTTTCTTTGGTTTACAAATGTTCAAATGGTTAACATCCACAGGAATTAGATCTCCAATGCCTAAATCTGAAGAAAACAAAAAAGTCAATAAACCTAAGTAAAAATATAAGCTTTCCCCTTGACAATACTGAAAGGGGCCAGATAGATAGTTCCAGATATTGCTTTGCTTGTGACAAGGGACTCTTAAAGGAACCTGAAGTTTGATTGTAGCTAAACTACATTTGAGGAAACATGCAGGAATGGATTCTCAGTCAATATAACCATAATTTTATGCTTTCCGTAACTTTTTCATATGTGTTCTGGCCTACTTCCTTATTTCAGAGCAAGCAGAGACTGAGCACTAGCATCTTCAAAACCTTCTTACACCTGTAGGTTATTACTTACTTCAGAGTTTCTGTTATAAACTTTCTAGTAAGCTTCTTTGTCCTGATGAAATGAATGGGAATGTTTCACATGGGATCCATTCTATACCTAAACCGCAATGATCACTTTCAGGGTAAAAATGATTTAGTGCTTGAGATATTTCAGTCTAGCAAAGTCCCCCTACGTGGAAGTGATAAGAGGTACTAGTGAGGCCACCTAGGTGAGGAATGCAGGTGGTAGTTATAAAGGAAGAAGAGCCTCTTGGTGACAGAATTAGGACAAGGCTATGCCACTCCAAGCAGCTGGTCCATGATATTAACTTTCCATTTGGGCCAAGCATAGTGGCCCAAACCAGTAATCCCAGCACTTTGGAAGGCCAAAGCAGGAGGACTGCCTGAGGTCAGGAATTTGAGATCAGCCTGGGCAACACAGCAAGACCCCATCTATACAAAAATTTAAAAATTAGACAGGTGTGGTGGTGTGCGCCTGTGGTCCCAGCTACTCAGGAGGCTGAAGTGGGAGGATCGCTTGAGCCCAGGAGTTCGAGGCTGCAATGAGGTATCATCGTACCACTGAACTTCAGGCTGGATGACAAAGTGAGACCCTGTCTCTTAAAAACAAAAACAAAAAACTTGGCTGTTGCTTCAAGCTTCCAAAGTCCTTTTTAAAAACATCTGGCAGCTGTTTTTTGGAACTCTTCAAGTTCTTCAACTACTAAACAGTAACTCCTTACCCTACAGCATATTACTTTAAGGTAAAATTTTTCAGTTCTACTACAAAGTATGACATTTTTCATTTTATTTAGATAGCATATAATGAAGTTAGGACAAAACTCATTATGTAGACAAAAGAACCATCTGGCAAGCACTCCAGATGCATGCTGTCCCTAGCTTAAAGGACCCACAGTGTGGCTGGCCACCACCAGAACAGCACCTAAGCCAGCCTCAGAGGCGGTAAGAAAGGGGTTCCCAGAGATAACGGGCAAGCTGAAGACGTGGCCAGGTGAGGCAAAAGCAATTCAGGTGGTGAAATGCATGGGATATCTACTATGTACAGAGTAATAGAGGAGTCTATGAAAACAGTTAAGATCTGGGCTCCTCCCTCAAAGAATCTATAATACATTATATGACAGTAGAGAGCTGGCATTGGCCATTTCCCTCAACCCCAGGATCATGAAGAGATTGTATTTCAACACTAGTTTTTCCCATTGGAATATTTCTGGAGCTTTACTATTCCCCATGGATCTTCTATTTATGAAAACTTCCACACTTTTAGTTGATTTTCTTAAGGGTTCTGCATGTAAATATAAGTCTATTAAATAAATGCCCCTTTCAATCTAGCTAATAGAAGAGCTTTGTTTCTTTCTTTACTGAAATAGAGTTCACTGTTGATGCCTAACTTAGAGTTAGCCAATTAACCCTTCTCATCTAATCAGTTACATAAAGGGCAGGGAGAGGTAATGCCCGGGTTATATGTTTACAGAGAAATTTTAATCTATTGCTGAAAAGAATAAAAGAATTCAAATCTAGATCTTCATAAACTATCTCCTAAAACTGAGAACCTGGATATAAAAATTGCTATTTACAAGTAAATGCTAGGTACAATTAAGCATCTAACAGCCAACAAGTTTCAAAAGAGTGAATACCTGCTGATTCCACAGGCACCACATGGAGCTTAATCATGCTGCCAATGTAGGTTGGTAGTGTTTCCACAAAATTCAGCACCTGGAAGTTTTGATCTTTAGCAAACTCCAGAAAGTCATCTTGCAGTGTTTTAAGTGCAGGAGAATCTATAAAATTATACAGAACAAGACTGTGACAAGTTGTTTATCTAATTCATAATAAAATGCATTAATCTTTCAAATTTAGAGAGGAAATTAGAATTCTGATTCAAGATGGAGGCTTGAGTAAACGTTTATTTTCTCCCCTGACAAGAAGTCATTCAGATTCAAGGAAAAAGCTAAAACCAAGAACTGACAGGACAGTCAGCAGCAGGAGAGGTTTTACCACATTACTGGGGGCAGGAAGCAGTTCCCGGGGCAGTCTGGTGTGTGGGACCGCAGGGGTCCTCCAGTGATGATGGTACCGCTACACCCACCCCAAAGCCCAGCCTCCCATCAACAAAGCCTGTCTACAATCACAGAGTGCCTGTCCCTTCCCATCCCTCACCCTCACATATGAAAGAGCAACCAAGAGGCACCAGATAGGCCTATGACCTAAAAGAGATGGATCAAATAAGCAAACAGAAAAGCTGGCCACAGAAAAAAACAGCTAGATGAGGAATAGAAGGGAACTCACAAAGCTTCTACTTAGGATCTTTAGAATTATTTGAAAAGATAAGCCACAAAAGAAGAAGAGGCCATGAGTGCAGAACCACCAGGGCACAGGAAAGAAGGCGCATGTGGAAAACAAAATCTTACTCCATGAAAGGAAAGTCCAACAGAAGGTTTCGAAGAAATCAAGAGATTCTCCATAAAGTAGAACAAAGAGAAAATAGGAGCAAAAAGACACCTGGTATATTTAGGCTCGAGCCAGGGAGTCGAAATTCTGATTAACAGGTGTTCCAGAGAGAAAACTGCTTATTAAGCAAACCAAATAGAGTACTTTAAAATTAATGCTCACAATCTCAAAGTTTCATTTACATTTTAACAGTTGATGATTCTCCACTCATGGGGAAAAAAGCCATTTATTGGTAATTTGGAATAATACTTAAAAGCAAAACGTGATTTTTCTAATGTTAAGTATTTAAGATAATATTAAAATTATTGCAATGCTTGAGTAAATAATGGCTTAAGAACAAAATGAGGCTGGGTGCCATGGCTCACGCCTGTAATCCCAGCACTTTGGGAGGCCAAGGCGGGTGGATCACAAGGTCAGAAGGTCGAGGCCATCCTGGCTAACACGGTGAAACCCCATCTCTACTAAAAATATAAAAAAAATTAGCCGGGCTTGGTGCCGGGCGCCTGTAGTCCCAGCTACTTGGGAGGCTGAGGCCAGAGAATGGCGTGAACCCGGGAGGCGGAGCTTGCAGTTAGCCAAGATCTCGCCACTGCACTCCAGCCTGGGTGACAGAGCAAGACTCCGTCTCAAAAAAAAGAAAAAAAAAAATGAGAAGTTATCAAAGAAAAATCAAGCCCAACCCAAAATTTCCATGAATAGTCTAAACACAATTATATACAAATTATAAAATGAGATAATATATTCAGGGAAGAAACTTTTTCTTCTTCTCTGTATAAGTGATGTTAATATAACCCCAATTTCCTTTATGACAGAAAGTATTACCCTTGCTGAGTTCTTTGACTTCCAAAGAGGGAAAGAGAAGATAGCGAATATTAACAGAGTATTCAGCCAAATGTGATCCATGATGAGGGACACTATAAAAAATTATTCCTCTGGTATTGTTGATAACAGCACTCATTTCTGGCTTCTTAGAGGCTTCCAACAGCATCTTTTTGACGAGAAGACCTAGCCACAGACAAGGAAGATAAACAATGCATAAGCTATTTTCCTTCCCTCTGTTACTGTAAAAAAAGAAAAGGCCAAACAAGAAATACATAAAAAGAGATGCTTTCTTTTAAAAAATGGTTTAAACAATTCTCCGAGCCGGGCGCAGTGGCTCAAGCCTGTAATCCCAGCACTTTGGGAGGCTGAGACGGGCGGATCACGAGGTCAGGAGATCGAGACCATCCTGGCTAACACGGGGAAACCCCGTCTCTACTAAAAAATACAAAAAACTAGCCGGGCAAGGTGGCGGGCACCTGTAGTCCCAGCTACTCCGGAGGCTGAGGCAGGAGAATGGTGTAAACCCGGGAGGCGGAGCTTGCAGTGAGCTGAGATCCAGCCACTGCACTCCAGCCTGGGCAACAGAGCCAGACTCAGTCTCAAAAAAAAAAAAAAAAAAAAAATTCTCCATACAGTAGTGTAAGAAATAAGGCCTTAAAACATTTAATAATACTCCTGATCCTTACAGTGCAAGCCTACAAACAGGTAAGAGTCTAGAAACTCATTTGTAGGGCAGATCCTCGTCTGACAGGATCTACTGTCCCACTGCAGAAACATGAGGTATGCCCAGCTGGGAGCTCCCTCAGGTCGTGAGTGTGGTGTGGCTGGTCTCTCAGCCTGCCATGGCAGTCCGCTGATGACCACACTGTCAGGACGGTGCTATTATTCCACAGCACACAGTCCCCCATGGAGAACACAGCTTTCATGGCAACTGTTCCTCTGAAGGCACCTTTTCTTTCATCTCCCTGCCCTGGCTTTGGAACCCATAATGAAACACAAAGATCTCAAAGATGATGACAGTGGGTCTTTAAGGACACAAAGGGCTACACCCACCTTTGTCTTAGCAAAAAGCCCCATCTCAGAGGCAATCCTGAGTGCTTCAACAGATAAACTAGGCCACGGGCTGCAGAAAGGCCTTCTGCAAGGTGGGTGGTGAAAATCTCAAACTGGACTGGGGGAGTCGCACGCAGGGGAGGCAGTTCCATAAGCAACCACTAGGACCCCAAGAACAGACACTTGATCACACCTGCACCTCAGCAGCTCTGAGCCTGGTGTGAGCAGGCACCCAGGGTTTGGGACTGTGGGCACTAAAGTGACCATAGATTCTGCAATGGTGAGGGGGAGCAGAAAGAATAAAGGGGCACCCTGGGGCCCCCCAGGAATGCTGAGGCATGTTGATGAGGTGGGTGTATATGAAATGGACTGCTTCTCATGTTTATTCATTACTGCTTCTCATGTTTATTCATTACTGCTATGTGAAAGCACTACACTGTCAAACCCACATCCCTCTTAGATGGTTTGGAACAGATTGCCCCTTTCTAGAGAAAGGAACAGCATGGAAGAAGAGTAGTAATTTTAAAAGTCCTAGCTATAGCTACACAGATTAATTTAGCGGGGGGCAAGGGGGCCACTATTAAGTAAAACGGAAAGACACAATAACTTTAGGTTGGCCACAGTGGCTGAAAATAACATCACAATGGCCACTTCACAAAGTTGAAGCCACACTTACCTCCCATGCTATGTGATATCCAAACCACCGGCCTATCCCCAACACCAGCAGCTCTGAGCTTCCTAAGAAGTTCGTTGCTTCTGAATGCAATGGACTTTCTGAACAAAACAAAAACAGCAGGCATGACACGAGGCTATTGATCCCCTCAATTTGCTGTCTAATTTTTAGAGTTAAGAACTTTTGTCTATAGGACCAACACTACATACTACCTTTAGAGTTAGAAATACCCCCTTCTCTCTGCTCAATATAAAATACCCCTATTCTCTCTTCTTGAACTCACGGCCTCAAGCAATCCTCCCACCTCAGCCTCCCAAAGCACTAGGATAACAGGCATGAGCCACCACGCCTGGGATCTCTCGGCTCAATTCCTGAAATTGTTCATTCTCTATTGTAACTTATTAACATTGGCATAATTAGGAATATCTAAGCCCAGAACAGGCCACTCATTTACTACATGAACATTGTTGGAGCATTGTGTCAGGCAATTTTTTCAGGTCAAACTTGAATCTCCCTGCAACTGCCCCTCAACACTTAGGATATGTCCTTTCTCATTCAAGGATATCACCAAAGACTGTGGTCTCTCTACTGGTAGTTAGGCTGCAAAAATATTAAACTTTCATAATTTTGGTTTATTCTTTAGAAATACTAGGATGCTATTTAGAAACACTAGAATGAGTCAAGTTCATTAGAATTTATTCCTTCCAATGCATGCTTTTGTAACTAGCATAAACAGGATGCTATTAGAATCAGAATTTGAAATAAGTAATTTTTAAACTAAAGAGGAACTTCAAAACTATCTAGTCTGGTAGTTTCAAACTGTTTATCTGCAGACACATTTCTTCAAAATAAAGGTTCTCCAGAGCTCCTCTGGGTGAAATGGGGAGGGAGACCTAGGGTCTTGCCTGCTCACCTTGACACCCTTCTTGGGCACCTACGGGAGGTCCATTCAGAAAGCAGTTTGGTAACACTGATTTAGACCAACTCTCTTAATCTGTAGACAAAGCTTCCCAGACAAGTTAACTGACTGGTCTAAGACTGCATAGCAAATCAAAGGTAGGATCTGGCTACTCTCATCCAGTAACTCTGAAATCGAGCACTCCTTTCCATGTATACAACTGGCACAGACGACATACAAGGGATATAGCAGCTGATATTTCTCAGCATCTTTCTCTTTGCTTCCTTTAGCCAGTATGATTGTGGACACAAGAACAAAAAACATCACTTTTACTTCTCATAGAAAAGGAGACTTTGTTAGAGAATCCATGATCCTCAACTATTAGAACAGTTGTAAATAAACCATGTTAGGAGCCCACCACTGATGATATACCTAAGCCTTCTCCTATTCCACTGCTTATTGAGAGCAAACTCCTTCTAGAAGGAAGAGAAAAAAGATTAGGTTTGTTTTTCATAAGAAAATCCTGTCTGTCGCATCAAAAAATTAAAATCACTTCCCATCCAAGAGGACCTAAACTTGCGGCCTGAATTCTTCCCTGTCCTCCTGGTCTAAAAGTCGCCTCTGTTACCTTTCCATAGGGCACCTTGCTCTCCAGTCGCTGAGGGTGGTGTCATACTCCACAGATATAATTCGGAGAGCAGGACAGTCTTTTGCTAACCATGTCTAAGTAAAATAAAACATATGTGAGAACAAGTATGAATCTCCACCACTGCAATTACTGCCTAGTACATGAAATTTACAACTAAAGGCCTATTGCAATATACCTAAAGATAGCACCGGAATAAGTTTTGAAGGTACTGTAAAAACAATTCCAGCATTTTATCTTTTTATGTCTCTGGTCTTGAAGTGGTACCAGTATTTATAGCATAAGGCCAATGAAGGTTTCAAGAGAATATTTCCAATTTTAACCCACTATAGCCAAAAGCAAGGCCTGTTTTAAAGTCTATATCAAACTGGCTTTTTGAAAGAATTTAGTAGAATGCTATCTCTCAGGACAGATGGCATAGTCTGACAGATTTTGGATCTGAGAATTCAGAGACACTAATAATAATGGTCACAGTTCTATCTCTGTGTACCCTAGGTCTACCATCATCTCTGTGCTTTAGTGCCACCGGAAAGCGCAAAGCATTCTTCTACTTGATAAGCCTTTGTGAAAGACAGTAAGTAGTAATGGAACAATGCCCTAGAAACTATTCACACATACATGCAGCATCACTTTTTTTTTTTTTTTTTTTTTGAGACGGAGTCTCGCTCTGTCGCCCAGGCTAGAGTGCAGTGGCCGGATCTCAGCTCACTGCAAGCTCCGCCTCCCAGGTTCACGCCATTCTCCTGCCTCAGCCTCCCGAGTAGCTGGGACTACAGGCGCCCGCCACCACGCCCGGCTAGTTTTTTTTTTTTTTGTATTTTTTTAATAGAGACGGGGTTTCACCATGTTAGCCAGGATGGTCTCGATCTCGTGACCTCATGATCCGCCCATCTCAGCCTCCCAAAGTGCTGGGATTAGAGGCTTGAGCCACCGCGCCCAGCCGGCATCACTTTTAATGAGCTTTAGATAAATTCCATTCAATGAATTCATTCCAGAATTAAGGTTCTTTGGGAGAAATAATATCAAAGAAATGTAAATTATAAATGAGCCAGGCATAGTGGCATGTGCCTGTGGTTCCAGCTACTCAGGAGGCTGAGGGGACGACTGTTTGAGCCTGGGAGGTGGAGGTTGCAGTGCACTAAGATCGCACCACTGAACTCCAGCCTGGGTGACAAAGTGAGACCCCCATCTCAGAAAAAAAAAAAAAGAAAAAAAAAAGAAAGAAATGCAAAGTATAATTACTTCTTCAAAGACTTTCTATTTTTATAATTATTAAGGTCATAGAATTAGGTACCTATTATAAATATAAGTATGGTTATGTTATTTTTGTATTACAACAAAAGTGAACTATTACTGGCTCTTACCCCTATTTTTTACTTAATGTTTTTAGAGTCATATACTGCACCCCAAACGGAAATTATACAAGATAGGGTGACAAGCCCAGTTGTTGTCATAACATACTACAAATCTCCCTAAGGGAAAGAAGAACTGCATGGAAAAAAAATCCCCGTACAAAGAGAAAAACAAGCAAGTCACAATCAGGGCCCCAGCAACCAGGGCCAGAGTCAGTGACTCCCTTACCTTGGGCCAACACGTTGTGTATCTGTCTTCCTCCTCCATAGGCTTTTCAATTACAGCCTGCTCACTGTCCTGCTGGCGCCATGTTTTGAATGCTGCTCCCATAAGGCCATGAATAAAAAGGACATCTGCTTTAATGGGCTGACTAATAGGGGAGAGAGTTTTAAAAAGAAGTGGAATAAATGCATTACTGCTTTGGTAAGAATCTACACAGCATTCTCTGTGGATGGTGCTTTAGCAGGTTTATGTGATATAAAACTGAATTCAAGCAAGCTTTATAAGCACAGGTTTGCTGAGAAACCCTAGAAGGAACTTTGGCATAGACATACATGAAGCATGTTCACTGTTCTCTAAAAATGGAGACTTTTCTAATCAGGCAGACCAACCACAATCAATTGTAATGAGCTTAGCAATCAATCAACTGACAGATGTCATAGTCAGATTACCCTCTAAAGACTTCCAATTGAGAATATTCTACAAATCAATAAAAGTATTTAAGAAATTAAAGAAGAACGTGCTAATAACAGTTTCAAAGTCAGTATATATAAAAGAGATTTTTGAAAATGTGTTAAGGAAACTAATACTTATAAAATGAGATTTCAAAGTAACATTCACTCGTTGCATATGACCCATTAAAAATTGTAGATAGTATGTTAGTTGCAAGCTATTTACAGTACACATACAATTATGCAATGCACATATAAAATACATTACCATAATATTTTATTTACAAATTGTAATTAACCAGGTAATTCATTTTTTAATTTAAAGGAAGTTTTTGCTATTGTCTGAGGTATTTTTTGTAAAGTGCCCTAAGAAAACCAAGAAATATGTTATTTTTTCAGTGTGGTCCCTTCTATATTTATTGTCTTAGCAATTATAGAACTAGATATAATGACCACAAATAACCTTAAAAAGGGGCATGAGTCAAACTGATTACAACTTATTCCTTCCAATGCATCCTTTTATAACTAAGTATAAACTTTCTCCAGTCCCTTGAGTTCTAGGTCCATGCTAATTTGGTTGCCACATAAGACAATGTTTTGTCTCCTTCCTGGTCAGCTGACTTCTACAATCCAAATCAGTTATTAACTCGGATCTAAGTGAAAATGCCTTGAACCAAAGGAGATATGTATTTCAAAGTTTAAGTGTGACGCATTATCAAAGGTGAATTCAATCTACCTGAAGGGAAGCCCTTTGTAAAATAACCACAATAATTTAGCTAGTTCACATGCTTTTCATGACAACCTCCAATTCTTCTGAGGTTACAGTAGACAAATTATTTTAGTAAATAAGATATTTGACTTATAAGGTATTTAACTTATCTGAATTATGCAGAAATAAGTTAAAAATTTGAGGTCTCTAGCCTTCACATTCCCAAAGGGGACAAAGTGACTCTCTTCTGCTCCCTTACCTTGTTCGATACTGGGGATGCAGCACATACACGCCATCCTGATATTTTTCTTGCACAGTTTCTCGATCTAGATTTGCCAGGATTCTGGCAGCGTGTGAGGCCTCCATAATGCGGTCAGATTTCATTGCTTCTGCCATGATGGACACCCAGCCTGGTGAAAAGTACACGTATCCTAAATACTGATGTGAATCCATCGCAGACCGTAGAGAGAAGTTTCAAACTGAATGTGATGGGAGAAAGGCAAACCTCGCGTGTCTGTCCTTGGCAGAGAAGTCCGACCACTCCAACCCCATTCTCCCCTGTGATCCTCTGAGACCTGTGGCACAATGCCACCCACATACCCCTTAAGGGACCTCAAAGAAGGAAAGAGGGCTTCAAGAGCCATTTTCTTATATAGAAAACCTAACACTAATAGCAATTATAGAGGTGTTCACAAAAGTGAACAAAATACCATGATGTTTTGCTTTTAACAAGAATTATGAAACTCAATACTAGTTATTTCATCCTGACCAGCAGTCAGTAATACCCCTTCATACAAATGAGGAAATTATTTCTTAATAATGAATTTGACACACAAAACTCTTGTTAGAATCTGGAGATCAGGAAGGAAAAAACATTTTTTAAAGGGAGGCAAACAGAAAATGCATGGATAATACTATGATTTCTTTTTTTTAATGTTTTTGTTTTTAAAACTTTATATACACAAATATGTATAAAAGTATATGTGCACACACACACACACAAACACATAAAGATCTATACACCAAACTTATAAAGTCATTACCTCTTAGGAGAGAGGTAGGGTGGAAGAGGGCTCTGTAAAAAAAGGTACGTTTAGCTTTTTTTGCTTTATCTATTTTCTGAAGTACAGTGAAAATCTATTTATTTATATAATTTATTTAATTTAAATAAAGCAGAACATGGGCCTTGAAGTTAGACTTGGACTCACATTTCTGCTCCCTGCTTACTTGCTCTGGAACCTCAGTCAAGTTATTTAGCAACTGAGCTAGAGGAAGGTTTTAATAAACTAATGTATGTGAAAACCATGGGCCTAGGCCCAGCAGGCACTCAATACCCGACAGCTGTCCCCATGCCCTTCTCCCACTCTTTAAGACAAAAGTGTTGAGTCACTGTGATGATGGGAAGCCAGTATTTAATAACCTAAAAGAAGCTTCAGACTCAGTACTTAACAATATTCAAATTTATAACATCAGAAGATTCCTCTTCAAAATCTGTTAAAGATTTTAAAATAATAAAATAAGAATATTTAAAAATTCTATCTATAAAGATAGACAAGTATGTTATTGGTATATATGAAAATATGGGCCGGGCGCGGTGGCTCAAGCCTGTAATCCCAGCACTTTGGGAGGCCGAAACGGGCGGATCACAAGGTCAGGAGATCAAGACCATCCTGGCTAACACGGTGAAACCCCGTCTCTACTAAAAAATACAAAAAACTAGCCGGGCGAGGTGGCGGGCGCCTGTAGTCCCAGCTACTCGGGAGGCTGAGGCAGGAGAATGGCGGGAACCCGGGAGGCGGAGCTTGCAGTGAGCTGAGATCCGGCCACAGCACTCCAGCCTGGGCGACAGAGCGAGACTCCGTCTCAAAAAAATAAATAAATAAATAAATGAAAATATGGCTTTATTTTTAATGAAGTCACAAGAAAAAGCATGGCACAAGCCATCTCTGGCTTTTTTCAGTTGACAAAATATGTTCACAATGTCCAAGATACCTCCACCTTTGAAAAATACCAAATGCCCTTTGGAAAACCTACGTCTTTCTTTAACATTGAGCATTTTAAAATTACATAACATCTGCATGCACTCATGCACCACATAATGTTTCAGTCAACAATGAATCACATATACGATGGTGATCCTGTAAGATTGTAGTACAGTATTTTTGCTGTGCCTTTTCTATGTTTAGATACTCAAATATTTCCCATTGTGTTACAACTGTCTACAGTGTTCAGTACAGTAACATGCTGTACAGGTTTGGAGCCTAGGAGCAATAGGCTGTCCCATACAGCCTAGGTGTGGAGTAGGCTCTACCATCCAGGTTTGTGTAAGTGCACTCTGTGATGTTTGCACAGTGACAAAGCTACCTAATGACACATTCCTCAGAATGTTTCTCCACTATTAAGCAATGCATGTCTGTACATGTTAACTGTAAAAAATAATGAAATAACTAAAAGTAGCATCTAATGATGAAAGTCTTGCTTTAGTACTTCCATAATTTCCCAACTCCATTTACATCCTCAGAGTAATGAAAGGTAGAAGTTTGGTGGACACTCTTTTGAAAAATATAGTCATATATCTATAATTTAAACATATACAATGGGCCGGGCGTGGTGTTTCATGCCTGTAATCCCAACACTTTGGGAGGCTGAGGCAGGCGGATCACTTGAGGTCAGGAGTTCAAGACTAGCCTGGCCAACATGTGAAACCCCATTTCTATTAAAATTACAAAAGCAGCCAGGTGTGGTGGTGGGCACCTGTAATCCCAGCGACTCAGAAGGCTGAGGCATGAGAATCACTTAAACCCGAGAGGAGGAGGTTGCAGTGAGCCAAGATAGCGCCACTGCACTCCAGCCTGGGCAACAGAGTGAGACTCTGTCTCAAAGAAAAAGAAAAAAAAATGTAGCTCCATACGCACTTTTTGAAACCTAAATGGAATCATACTACTGTTCTGTGACTGTACTTCAGCAATATGTCTTGGAGAGCTCTCTATACATATCAACTTCATTCCTTTGAACTACAGTATTAACGTCACTTGAGTACGCCATTGTTTAACCACTATTCATTCCTATTGGCAGACATTTAAGTTGCTTCCAACTTTTGTAAATCTGAAGGCAAAAATCTGCAGATCTGATACTAAGATTGATACATAAATATATAAAAACAGGGAAAGACACAGGATGCCTAAAAAGAAAAAAACACAGGGCAAGGTAGCAGAATTCAAATTGGAGTATTGAGAAGTAATGAAGACTGAGCAAAAAGAAGGTATATGTAGGTAACTCTTTCAGGAGTTTAGCTATAACAGGGAGGAGAGGATGTTATAGGGGATGCAGATAATGTTTTTCACATCTTCCTCCAATGTATGTGATCAGAGGGTCCAGCTATGAGGCAGCAGCTGACCATGAGACCAGAAAAAAGTATACATTCCTGAGACTGTGAAAGGAGACAGGCCCAAACATGGCTGGAGGCCTTATAAAAGAGGTGTCGCTCTTCCTATTATCACGAAAAGGAAAGAACAGGGTTGGTTTTTGTTAGTGAGAAAATTCCTTTTAAGGCTTCAATTGTCTCAGTAAAGTAGGAGGAGAAGTCACCCTCTGAGAGGAAAGAATATGTGGAAGGTTTAAGGAACTTGGAGAAGGTTTACAATAGTCATCGCTAAGAATGTTAAGGCATGTTGATTGGAGAAACATAATTGCTGAGCAATACTGAAGGTTCTTTAATTTGCGATCTCATAAGCATGCTGACAACCAATCTGCAATGATCCCACGTTCAGCCACAGAGTAAGCAGGCAGTAGGTTTCATCAAGGTCTTGACCAAGAGACTGCTAACAGGATCAAAGGGAAAGTGAGTTGTAGGTACTGGCAAAAATGTTTCTGAAATAACAGACCACGGAATATAAGCTGGGTTCAGGGAGGAAATAAAGAATAAAAAAGAGTGATGGATTGGGAGAGGATAAAGGGGTCTGTGGATAGAAGATTTCAATAGAGAAGAGAACCAGTCCTTATGGGGTAGATGCAAACCAAGCTTGAATGAAACAAGGATGTTCTCAGGGCTGATTTTTAGGTGAAGTGGTTTCAGGCAGTGACTAGGTTCAATGTATGACTTAGGAGTAGAGTACTAGACAGCTCAGGAGCAGAGCAAGAAGTCAATGAAGATGAGAAGGTCATGTAATTGAGGCCAAGGTGATGAGTGGGCTGTCCAGGAGATAAGAGGACTGAAGACTTGGGGTAGACCGAAGTTTCAGAGAAGAGTGATTTTTTTTTCTATAGCAAGATACTGATTTGATCAGGTCTTTGTCCTGCTTTGAATCCCTTAGTCTCCACTTCATCAATGAACCTATAGATAGCTCAATAGAAATCATCCAAAGTAAAGCACAGAGGAAAAAACTGAAACGTAATGAATAGAATCTCAGTAACCTGCAGAACAGAAAAAAAGAGATCTAATATCTATAATAGAAGTTCCAGAAAAAGATAAGAATAAAAAAGGACAGGCCGGGCGCGGTGGCTCACGCCTGTAATCCCAGCACTTTGGGAGGCCGAGGCGGGCGGATCACAAGGTCAGGAGATCGAGACCACGGTGAAACCCCGTCTCTACTAAAAATACAAAAAATTAGCCGGGCGCAGTGGCGGGCGCCTGTAGTCCCAGCTACTCAGGAGGCTGAGGCAGGAGAATGGCGTAAACCCAGGAGGCGGAGCTTGCAGTGAGCCGAGATCGCGCCACTGCACTCCAGCCTGGGCGACAGAGCGAGACTTCGTCTCAAAAAAAAAAAAAAAAAAAAAAGAATAAAAAAGGACAAAAGAATAAATATTGGATGATACACTGGCAGGAAAGTTTCCACATTTGATCAAAAACACCAAACTATCAATACAATGTATTGTATTCTTGAAAATTGCTGAGAGAATAGATTTTAAATGTTCTCACCAGAAAAAATGGTATGTATGAGGTAATGCATACGTTAATTCTCTCAGTTCAGTGGACCCCAAGCAGGATAAATATGACACCTAGGCATTTCAGAGTCAAAAATCAAACAGAAAGATCTTCAAAGAAGCCGGAGAAAAAAGATATTACATATAAGAGAACAAAGTGGGAATCCAAAGAGACTTCTCATCAGACAATGGATTCCAGGAAAGAGTGGAATGACATTTTAGAAATGCCGGAAAAAAAAAATAATATATATATACATACACACACACACACACACACACACACACACAGTCAACAAAGAATATCCAGGGAAGATATCTTTTCCTGGGCATAATATAAAGGCAAAGTAAAGACATTTTAAAATAATGAGGTGAAAGAATTTATTGCCAGCAGACCCAATACACAAGAAATACTAAAGGAAAGTCTTTAGGCTGAAGAGAAATATTATCAGATGTAAATTCATATATACAGAAAAAAAGGAGAGCACTGGAGATTATAAATATGCAAACAAAAAAGATTTTTGATTTCTTATATTCTTTAAATGTCACATGACTGTTCCTATGGTTTCAATGTGTCCCCTCCAAAATTCAAGTGTTGCCAATGTGACAGTATGAAGAGGTGAGCCTTTAAGAGGTGACTGGGCCATTAGTGTTCCTCTCACATTAATAGAATTAATTCATGTTTGAAGTGATTGCTATTGCAATTGCCCTGACTTGACCATTACGCATTGTATGCTTGTATCAGAACATCACTACATGTACATCCCCATAAATATGTATAACTATTATGTACATAAAATTTTAAATTCAAAAAATTTTAAATAAAAAAAAAGAGGCTTCATGCAACATGAAGGCTAGCTTCCCCTTCAGTCTTCTGCCATGTGATGATAAAACAATGAGGCCCTCACAAGACACCAATGGCCAGAACCTAGATCTTGAACTTCCCAGCCTCCAGAACTGAGAGACAATAAATCTGTTATTTATAAATTACCCAGCCTCCAACATATAGCCTTAGGTTACAGAAGCACAAAATAAACTAAAACAATTATTAAAACTTAAATAACAACAATGTAACCAGGCACAATGGCCCAAACATATAGTCCCAGCTACTTATGAGGCTAACGTAGCAGGATCGCTTGAGCCTAGGAGTTTGAGGACAGCCTGGGCAACACAGCAAGATCCTGTCTCAAAAAATAATAACAACAATGATAATATATTCTGAAGTCTATAAATAAGAGTAAAATATATTACAACAATACCACAAAGAATGGCAGGGGATGTGAACTGAATTATGGGGTTATAAGGATCTTACATCATATGAAATGGTATAATCTTAATTCAAAGTAGACTGTAAGGATACAACCATTAAAAATTACACACAAACACAATATAAAAAGCCAAAAGAGGAGAAAGAACTGAATTTAAAAACAAACACTCAAGTAATACAAGAAGTCAGAAAAAAGAAGAAAAAGAGGGACAAATAGAAAGCAAAGAGCAAGATGACCAACATAACCAAACAGTATCGAAAATTACATTAGTAAGTGCTGAAAGTGTATCCTCCATCCCACAGCACACATATATGTGTACATATACATTTATATGTATTTGTGTGTATATGTATATCTGTGTGTATATATACATGTGTGTATGTATTATCCAGCTCTTTCTACTGAAAGAGGCAAGAAGCAAAGACACCCCAGGAGCAATATGTACTCCTATCATTTAGACCTTGGTCTCTAAGAATCATTCTCCCACTAAAAGGATAGAGGTTTCTTCAGAGAAATGAGCCTAAAATATCTTGTTATACCAGGAAATAAGAAATGCCTCCCCAAAATAACGTGGGCATATCATAGAGGACATGGGCCAGTTTGCTGGAGCTCCCATTAGTCAAAGCTGGAACAATCTGGCACCAAATTATTAAGTAGAGCAATAAATTATAAACTATTAAAAATAGGAATTCATGGACCTGTCAATAGAAGGGAGGGAGGATATGGAGCGAGGGAGGAGGGAGAGAAAAGGACTCTTGCTTCCAGTAGAATGCCAAAAGCTGAAAAGGAAATGCAGAGGGTGTGCTGGAGCTAGAAAATGATTTTAAAACCATTAAGGTGAAGACTAGATTGGGCAGGAACTGCCAGAAGATAGAGCGCAGGATATTTGCTTGGTCTTAAAGTATCTCCCCACAGCTGGTTTATTACTTGCAAGAGGGAAAATCATTAATCATAAAATGAATCTCTTTTTAGTCTGACTATGCCTCTTGGTTAACCAAATCACATCAAAAATTACAGGCCGGGCATGGTGGCTCACACCTGTAATCTTAACACTATGGGAGGCCAAGGCAGGGGGATCACTTGAGCCCAGGAGTTCGAGACTAGCCTGGGCAACAAAGTGGGACCCCCGTCTCTATAGAAAGATTTTCAAATTAGCCATGTACAATGGCACGTGCCTGTAGTCCCAGCTACTCGGGAGGCTGAGGTAGGAGGATCCCTTGAGCCCAGGAGTTCAAGGCTGTAGTGAGCTATGACCACACCACTGCACTCTAGCCTTGGCAACACAGTGAGATTCTCTCTCAAAGAAAAAAAAATTACATAAATAATTAGATGATCATCATGGCAAACCTGCTCTCCTATGATCATCTACAACACTGATTATCTTAGACACAGATTATCTACAATCTCAAGAAATTCCTTGCCTTTACCAAAATAACATGTTCTAAGGACCCTACCTAACCCTAAATAGAGCCTTGTCTATTACAAATGAACATATCATGAGGGGTAGAGGTGGGAAAACAAAGTAAAAAATACTCAGTATGTAACGCTGTTACCTGAGCGAACTATAGAAGAATGAAGATGTTCATTCAAAGCCATATTTCCAATGATACGCATTATATTTCTCTGTACTTTAGGGCAGTCCTTGTGAAGTTGGTACAGCCTCTGAAGTAGCTGCAGGCCTCCATTTGCTTCGATTTTATCACAATGTGTGGATATCTGGCACAATAAATAAACGAAAGCTCCCTTAGACATTGCACAAATTCATGACGTGAGATGACACAGCCTGGTCATGGGGACAGCTAGGTAGCTCCTGCTCAAGGGCGGGGATGCAGGGAGACTCCTCAAAGCTCTTGTCTCAGCTTGCTTAAATCAGTAAATCCCTGTCTAAGTGGGAAGTGCTTCAAAATCATAGAAAAAATCCCAAGAAGGCATCTCTCACCAGGACTACTAAAATCATTATTCTCATTCTGCTTAGCTCTTGGTTGGATGTAACCTGACAATGTCATTATTACAAAATTGTTTCAATTTATAGTGACACTTTGACTTGAAATTACCTTAAAACAGTTCTCACCTTGAGAAATCTGCCACCTGTTCCCAGGAAATAGTCCTCTATGCAAGCAGACAGATTTTGTTCAGCAAATAAGGACTCACACAGGGCGAAACCAGTGACCTCTGTGGTCCCACACCCCATTCCACACAATGCCCACAGCTATGGGGCTAGCCTCAAACTTAGAAGTTGGAAAATTTTTTAAGAGAGAAAGATCAGGTAAAAGTAAAAAGGGATTGAAGTTTTAATGGAGAAAACAGATAAAAGAAAAAGAAAACATGCATATTAAGTTAAGGGAAGAGAACTGACCAACAAGTCAGTCTTTCTAATGTCACTGGGCACAGCCTTGCCTCTTCCCATCACTAGTTTTACTCAAGAACATGACACCATATGTACATATGGCAATTTTCATTTTCTAGATTTTTGTTAAATTATATCATATTTTAAGTGCTTTAAAATGTATGCCTTTTAAATATACTGTATATCAAGTAAGATCTGCAATCATTTGAGAGATTTCTGGAAAGGTAACTATTATATTCCATGCACTGCCCTTTCTACTGAAGATGCAGCTATTGCTTCAGAAAACAACTCAGGAGACATCACACTCGAGCAAATTTTCCCAGGTCCCTTCTGTACTACAACACCTTATTCCCTCTGCTTTGTGGTCAGTTCCTTATTTCATGGGTGAGAACTAAAGATGACTTTCTAGTGTAAAGGTAACTTTCCACACATGGCTTTTAAGCCATGTCTAATGTGTCCCAAAACTGAACTGGAGAGTTCAGAATCTCAAGGATGGTGTTTGTCTTGATGTGGGTCAGATCACCTGCAATCACCTCACCAGGGTGCTGGCTACAAATGCGAATTCCTGGACTCCACACCAAATCTATGACATTAAACTTGATACAAGTGAGTGGAAAAATGTGCATTTTTAAACACATTTCCTGGGTGATGTTTCTGCACTATGAGCACTACAAGGTTTGTTGCCTTTTTCTTCTTTAAACTGTCATCATGATACAAAAGTTTCTACGGTACCAAAGAGTTTAACCATCACTGATACATGCTACAGTCACACTTCAAGAGTACAGTCATCTAATATTTCCTTGTTTTTATTTTTTTGAGATGGAGTCTCGCTCTGTTGCCCAGCCTGGAGTGCAGTGGCACAATCTCAGTTCACTGCAACCTCTGCCACCCGGGTTCAAGCGATTCTCCTGCCTCAGCCTCCCAAGTAGCTGGGATTATAGGCGCACACCACCACACCTGGCTAATTTTTGTATTTTTAGTAGAGACGGAGTTTCACCATGTTGGCCAGGCTGGTCTCGAACTCCTGACCTCAGGTGATCCACCCGCCTCAGCCTCCCAAAGTGCTGGGATTACAAGCGTGAGCCACCGCACCCGGCCTGTTTTTTTCTTTTATCTTGTCACATCTTTGGCAGTTGTTTTAATGGAAATTATCTGAAAATAATATGTAAAAATATCTGAGAAAGGCAGTAGAAGACAACATAACTCAAAGGCAAATGCCACATTTAGATGATGGGCTAATTTCTTCTATGCAATTAAAATTAAATAAATTTTTAGAAATACTTAGCAAAATAGAATCTCATTTATTGGTGCTAAATCATGATTAGTCTAACAATCAAAACTGGAGGAAAGCAGAAATTTAAAGATAAGTGAAGGACTTTTCTCCTTTTACAGTAAATGATGATTACTGCCCTTGCAAGAATCAACTTATATAATTATTTCAATGAAATCATAAAAAGTAAACTACATTTTGAAAATGTAAATTACCTCAGAATGTTTTACTATAGCTTCTAAACAGAACATTTCCACTGTTGCTGAAGGAACTTCTCCAAAACTTTCAGCATAAGGAAGTCCATTTCCTCCAAAACACCATAAACCACCCTGAAATTAAAATAATTAAAATTTTTACTGAAAAAAAGTGACTAATATTCTTGTTTGACAAAAAAAAAATCTCTGTACTAATAGATGGCATTAGAAAATACTAATGTGTAGGGCCTCAAAATATGTTGGAAACGTAAAAGGAATTTTATGCAAACTGTGGGTTATCAGAACAGAAAACATACAAATTATTCCGAGAAGAGCGCAACCTTTGTGTCCTCCTCAAGTCTCTCCTCTGTGTCCTTTTGTTTGAAAGTGTGAAGACTAACTCACAATTCTTTAACAAGTAAGAAAAGCCCAGGATGTTCTACTGTCATCTCTTTCAGCCCCCCCGCCAGTGGTCAGAACAGTATATTATTTTCCAGATTCTGCTAATAGCCTACTTAAAGTCTAATAATCAACATAATTCAAAAGATATAAAGCATTATTGGACAAGTTAAAAAGAGAGATCACAATGACAATGATCACAGAGCTTTAAATTCTTCTCAAGTTGAAATTCAATTCAAGTTCATATGCAAGGATAAACAACAATCGTTACAAAAATTACAAAACAGAAGAGTAGTGGGGACTACTTCTAACAGATATTAAAACATAAATAATAGAAACATTTCATTTTTTAATTGAATGTTTTCAAAATTAAAACATTTCAATTTCAATTCTTATCACAGATCAAGGGTTAATGTCACTAATATGCAATAATCTCCTACAAGTCAGTGACAAAAAATACCAACACTATTATAGAAACACAAGCAACAGTCATAAACATAAACTTGTTAGGAAAATAAATATAACTCTAAAATATATAAAAACGTAAATTATATATTATATATTTACATTTATTATATATTATAATATACTATATATTTTTATATCTATATATTATATATACATTTTTATAGCTATATATCATATATAATATGCAAATTATATGTTTATATTTAGATTTTTATATTTTAGAGGCATTATACTTCTAAATATAATTCATTATATATAAAATACATAAATATAATAATATAAATAACTATATATCTGTTTATATATTTATTTTATAAATATATATAAACAACACTCAGCACTGTTCATGAGAGGCATGCACATTGAAAGGACACTGAGAAACTACATTTGTCATCTATCAGACAGACGAGGTTCTAGGGAAACAAGCACGCACAGCGCCCTGCTGCGAGTGGTATCAATGGCACGACTTCTATGAAGGACAACCTGGCATCAGCGATCAAGATCACAAGTGCACATGCCCTTTAATAATTGATCCTACAGAGATGCTCACACATATGGAAAGTGACAGATATGCAAGTTTGCTCACTGCTGCATTGTTTGTACAATAATAAAGACTGAAAACCTGCTAATATTCATCAATGGGGATTAGTTAAATCAATTATGGTACAGTTGTACAATGGAATGCTATGCCAGTCTAAAAATTTTGAGTCTCTTCTTACACTGATATATACCAATCTCCACAATAATCCTTAAGTGAGAAAAAGGTATAAAACGGTGTGTATGTATCCTGTGCTACTACTCATGTAGAGAGAGAGAGTGTGTGCGCATTGGGGTAGGAGAGACGGAAGGGATGGAGAGAAGATGTATTGCTGCATTGCTGTAGGTGCTTTGGAAGTGCTTCACTTTGGAGCTAGGGGTCATAATTGTGCGCGTACAGCCCACCCGCTGGCAAAAGAGGACAACTACAAGGTAATGGCTGAAAAATGTATACATTAATATAAAGCCCAGTGTTTTCTATAGAAAATATAATCCATAAGATTCTGCATTTTTAGTTAATTTATAAGGTCCATGGTTCAGTAAACCAAGTAAAAATAATTTTTGGTCACTCTATACTTTTTATTCATGCCTTCTTCTCGTATATAATATTCTGGTTTTTTACATTTAAACGTGCATTGGATCTCAGAGAGTCACATTATTTAAACTGAGGATTGAGATGGGGCTAAGTCATGAAAAGTCATCCTTCTGTGGCAGAGATAATGGTAAATAGCGGATTGGTGAACTTTGTCAGGGGGTAGGAATTTTTTCTTGAAGATTTATCACCACATCCTGGCTCCCCCAAACCCCTCTTCCCACCTTGTACCCTTGAATCATCTCATCTATTTCTACTCTAAATTCCCCAAGGACAGAGAGGGGAGAAGGCGAAGAAAAATGATCTTGGACTTTCATTTGTCTTGGCCATTTCGGCAGTGTGATGTAGAATGCAGTTCCCATTCCATTCTCATTGTTGGTGAAGCTTGTTACTTATGAATTGGCAGATTTTGTGGCAGTAAGAAGTACAAGCAAAAAGGAATGAATACAAAGGAACAAACTCACAGTATGGTTGTATGGATTATATTCTAAACCCTAATGTAAAAATAAATGTACATAGTTACTGCTGCTTTATACTGAATTAAGATATGACAAGACTAAATAAATTCATAAAGATTTAAGAAACACCAAACATCAAATTCTATGAGTAAAACAAACAATAATTTCCTAAGGATTAAGGAAGTGCATAGAAAAAACTAGAGAATGACGATATTGAAAACAACAATAAAGAGTAGGTACAGGCTAAGGGTGGTGGCTCACGTCTATAATCCCAGCACTTTGGGAGGCCGAGGCAAGTGGATTGCTTGAGCCCAGGCGTTCAAGACCAGCCTGGTCAATACAGTGAAATCCCATCTCCACAAAAAATTAGCTAGGAAAGGTGGTGCACCTACTATCGCAGCTACCCAGGAGGCTGAGGCGGGAGGATTGCCTAACCCAGGGAGGTCAAGGTTGCAGTAAGCCATGATCATGCCACTGAACCCTAGCCTGGGCAACAGAGTGAGACCCTGTCTCAAAAACAGACAGAAAAAAAAGGAAAAGGAATAGGTAGAAAAATTGAAGGCAACAGTAATATATAAGAGCCAATCTCTGGTGTTTTGTTTTGTTTTGTTTTGTTTTGTTTTGTTCTTGAGATGGAGTCTCACTCTGTCACCTACGCTGGAGTGCAGTGGTGTGATCTCAGCTCACTGCAAGCTCCGCCTCCCAGGTTCAAGTGATTCTCCTGCCTCAGCCTCCCGAGTAGCTGGGACTACAGGCGCGTGCCACCACACCCGGCTAACTTTTTGTATTTTTAGTAGAGATGGGGTTTCACCATGTTAGACAGGATGGTCTCGATCTCCTGACCTCGTGATCCGCTCACCTTGGCCTCCCAAAGTACTGGGATTACAGGCATAAACCACCGTGCCCGGCCCATCTCTGGTGTTTCCTCATAAAAAGTTACAACCTTAGAGCTCTGTGATTTGTCCAAACTAACTGGTCTTTAAAATTATGTTCATTCTAAAGCAGGAGTTTTTAACAAGGTCCTTAGGGGTATGGGGTAGATAGAATTCAAGGCAGGCAGGGTGTAAACCTGGATGGAAAAAAAATTACCTTTGTTTTTTCCTAACCTCTAACTGAAATTCTGCATAGTATTCAGTTATGAACACAGACAATAAACCACAGTAACACTAGCAGTCCCTGTGACTCTGTTTGTAAGGGAAAGCACAGGTATTTTCGTATCACATCTCATGTTGCAGCTACCTGAAAATACAGTTATATTCACCCTTCCTTTCAATGCCAACTATCACCAAATGGTGAAGTTGCATTCTCATACTAGTGATCCCAAATCTACACTGCTTTCCGTATTCTCTAGCAATAATGATTTGAGATCAACAGTTCAATGTTCTCATTCAGCGAAGCAACAACAGCATTCACACTGGTATGTCATTAAAAAATAAAAGGTACATATTGAACAGAACCATATGAAGCTGCCTCTTTTCCCCAGCTCTATCCACCGAAGGCCTGAAAGCAACGACAGCAGCAATGAGCTTCCCTAGCCCAGAACTTGGTTACTAAACACCATAAGCCCTAAAAGGAACCAAGGCTGCTTAAAAAATCAGCTGATTCTAGGGCTAGAATAGGGAAAGTCTAAGACGAACATTTTCTAATGCCAGAAAATAAGCAAGTGCTCCAAAAATAATGACAAACCATTTCCAAAAGACACGGGAGACAACCTGAAGGGGCTCCCACAGCCAAACCTGAGACAATCTGAACATCAGTATGAATAAGGAGAGTAATAGATTATAATCTAGTGAAGAAAAATAACCACATGTGATCCCATATGGATTAGAAAGAAAGGCAGAAAGGAGAAATGGGAGGAGGAAGAAAGCTTTTCCTACAGAAGAGTACTAAATAAATGAATAAGGAGTAATAAAATTAGGGGGAAAAACTCAGCATTTTGTAACCACCTAACAATAACTGTTATTCAGGCAAGATTCATTCAAAGAATATTATTAAATAAAACCACTGGCTGAAAGTTTGAAGAGCAACAGGACAGTCTCCTAATTTCAAAGTAGTACCTCCTCCTACAAATCGTGTATTAATTTCTTTTTTTTTTTTTTGAGACAGAGTCTCACTGTGGCGCCCAGGCTGGAGTGCAGGGGCGAGATCTCGGCTCACTGCAAGCTCCACCTTCCGGGTTCACGTCATTCTCCTGCCTCAGCCTCCTGAGTAGCTGGGACTACAGGCACCCACCACCACACCCGGCTGATTTTTTGTCTTTTTAGTAGAGACGGGGTTTCACTGTGTTAGCCAGGATGGTCTCAATCTCCTGACCTCGTGATCCACCCGCCTCAGCCTCCCAGAGTGGTATTAATTTCAAATAAAGAAATATATTAACATTCAAGCAGAGAAAACTGGCAGACATCACTTTAATCAAGTGAACAAAGGGAACATCAGCAATAAGGGGTGAGCTGGCATCACGTGCTTCCGGGCATGACATACTGGGAAGGACACAAAATCACCTCTATCGTATTCCTATAATAACACACACCCAAATTTAATCATGAGGAAGCATAAGACAAACTAAACTGAGGGCCAATCTACAAACCACTGCTTTGTACTCTTCAAAAATGTCAATGTCATGAAGACAGAGAAAGGCCGAAAAAATTTTCAGGTAAAAGGAGTCTAAATACACAAGACTCACATGCAACACTTAATACCAGACTAGATCCTGCAATAGATTTTTTAAAAAGAAAAAGGCTGTCATAGGCTGGGCGCAGTGGCTCATGCCTATAATCCCAGCACTTTGGGAGGCCAAGGCGAGCAGATCACCTGAAGTCAGGAGTTCGAGACCAGCCTGATCAACATGGTGACATCCCGTCTCCACTAAAAATACAAAATTAGTCAGGCGTGGTGGCGGATGCCTGTAATCCCAGCTACTCAGGAGGCTGAGGTAGGAGAATTGCTTGAACCGGGGAGGCGGAGATTGCAATGAGCTGAGATTGTACCACTGCACTCTAGCCTGGGTGACAGAGCGAGACTACATCTCCAAAAAAAAAAAAAAAAAAAAAAGCTGTCATAAAAGAATTACTGGGAAAATTCAAATATGGAGTATTTTAATATTAGACAACAGTATTATATCAATATTAAATTTTCTGAATTGATAACTGTACTGTGGTTCTTTCAGGGAATGTCCTTGGGGCATCATATCTGTACCTAATGAATGGCTCAGGGAGAAAAATATTAAATGTGTGTGAATAGGTATCTTAAAATATATCTGCAGAGAGAGGGAAAGTAAAAGGGAGGGATGATATAACAAATGGGATAAAATGTTAGTAATTGGTGAATCTTTTTTTTTTTTTTTTTTTGAGATGGAGTCTCACTCTGTTGCTCAGGCTGGAGTGCAGTGGTGTGATCTCGGCTCACTGCAAGCTCTGCCTCCCAAGTTCACACCATTCTCCTGCCTCAGCCTCCCAAGTAGCTGGGACTACAGGCGCCCGCCACCATGCCTGGCTAATTTTTTTGTATTTTTAATAGAGATGGGGTTTCACTGTGTTAGCCAGGATGGTCTCAATTTCCTGACCTCGTGATCTAATTGCCTCGGCCTCCCAAAGTGCTAGGATTACAGGCGTGAGCCACTGCGCCCAGCCAGTAATTGGTAAAACTTAATGAAATGTATTATTTTTGCAATTATTTAAATTTGAAATTATTCCAAAATAAAAAGTTAGAGAAAAATTTTAATTAACTTCAACTTTCATGTTTTAAATATATTTTATTGAATGCATCCATAAATACATGTATTAATTATATAAGAATTTATTTTCTCTTTTGATAACAGTATTTCAATATAATTTGTTTCCTTTGTAATCTTATGCATTATATTTTATGCATTTAGAACTGAATTCCTAGACTTAACCAAATCACAAAAGGAGTCCATGGTATTCAAAGGTTAAGAACTCTGTTCCAAAACCAAACATTATTGTGTTGGCTATATGCTGGGGTTGACAGTCGCCTCCGTACATGAGGAGTTTTGTTTATTTATTTTTTAGAGATGCAGTTTCACTATGTCGCCCAGGTTGGAGTGCAGTGGCTGTTCACAGAAGCTATCATAGAGCACCACAGCCTCAAACTTCTGGACTGGGGTATCCTCCTGCCTCAGCCTCCTCAGTAGCTCGGACTACAGGCATGAGCCACTGTGCCCAGCTTGAAAGCAGTTTTATATAGAAACAGCACACTGACACTGAAGGGCCCTTGGGGACCACTATGAGACAGGTCTGTCATAAACTGGGCAGACAGATTACTGCAAACCAGATGGACTCTCTCCACCCGCCATGTCAGCACCCCCAGCCTCCTGGCATATGTGAAATCCAGGAGGCATGACAAACTTGAGGCAGAGTAGGGGGAATAAGAATAACGAAAAGGAGGCCAGGCGCAGTGGCTCACGCCTGTAATCCCAGCACTTTGGGAGGCCAAGGCAGGCAGATCACAAGGTCAAGAGATCGAGACCATCCTGGCTAACATGGTGAAACCCTGTCTCTACTAAAAACACAAAAATCAGCTGGGCATGGTGGCTCGCGCCTGTAGTCCCAGCTACTTCGGAGGCTGAGGCAGGAGAATCGCTTGAACCTGGGCGGCAGAGCTTGCAGTGAGCCAAGATGGAACCACTGCACTCCAGCCTGGGGATATAGCGATGCTGTGCCTCAAAAAAAAAAAAAAAGTAAAAGGCAGTGCTTACTGGCCTAAAGAGATGGGACATTAGAATTAAAATAAAATATTTATTTGAAAAATTAATTAAAGATATGCTACCTCTTGTTTTAAAAAAAAGAACAGGGACTCAAATCAAAGTGAAACCAGTACCTTCCAAGTGGAAAAATCAAAGGTGCTTCATTAAACATAAAGCATTCATTGTTTTTTAAAAAAATGCTAAAAACAATTTTTTTACTTAAAGGATGGATCTATATGTGTCTGTGATCTGCCCAAGTAGAATGGAAACGTTTCAAGTGTCAGTTTCATCATTTCCAGTGTGATCTATGTTTCCTAAATATACTGAATTGGTGTAGCGTAAAGACAATGCAATTAAAAGGTCATACGGTCCAGGCACGGTGGCTCTCGCTTGTTATACTAGCACTTTGGAAGACTGAGGCTGGGTGGACCTCTTGAGCCAGGAGTTAGAGACCAGCCTGGGCAACATGGCGAAATCCTGTCTCTACCAAAAATACAAAAACATTAGCCAGGCCTGGTGGTACATGCCTGTAGTCCCAGCTACTCGGGAGGCTGAGGTGAGACGATCACTTGAGCCCAGAAGGCGGAGGCTGTAGTGAGCCAAGATCATGCCACCGTGCTCCAACCTGGGTGACAGAGTGAGACCCTCATCTCAAAAAAAAGGTCAAACGAATTACTTTTTCAGAAAAACTTCAGTTAGGGGAAGATCTTTAAAATGAGGCACCTGGAATGGGTAGGAGAAGTTGTCAGAAGACCCAGGTCCTCTCCAAGGTGGTGAATGTTAAAACACACAAACACATGATTTTTTTTTTTTTTTTTTTTTTTTTGAGACGGAGTCTCGCTCTGTCACCCAGGCTGGAGTGCAGTGGCCGGATCTCAGCTCACTGCAAGCTCCGCCTCCCGGGTTCCCGCCATTCTCCTGCCTCAGCCTCCCGAGTAGCTGGGACTACAGGCGCCCGCCACCTCGCCCGGCTAGCTTTTTGTATTTTTTTAGTAGAGACGGTGTTTCACCGTGTTAGCCAGGATGGTCTCGATCTCCTGACCTCGTGATCCGCCCGTCTCGGCCTCCCAAAGTGCTGGGATTACAGGCTTGAGCCACCGCGCCCAGCCAACACATGATATTTTAACTATGAACACACACATACACATGCACAAGGCCAATTTAAACTATGTAACTCTTTACTGCTGAGGCCAAGAATTCTGCACAAAGCAGCAGCAATAGTGGGGCCAGGCACAGTGGCTCACACCTATAATCCCAGCACTTTGGGAGGCCAAGGCGAGATTACCTGAGGTCAGGAGTTTGAGACCAGCCTGACCAACATGGTGAAACCCCAACTCTACTAAAAATACAAAAAAATTAGCCTAGTGTAGTGGCACATGCCTGTAGTCCCAGCTACTCGGGAGGCTGAGGCAGGAGAACTGCTTGAGCCCAGGAGGCAGAGGCTGTAGTGAGTCGAGATCACACCACCGCACCACTCTAGCCTGGGTGACAGAGGGAGACTCCATTTCAAAAAAAAGAAGTGGCATGGTGGTATTAAACCACTTTCCCTCTCTTCACTTGGCAAAAGGTAAGGTTACAGAACACTATAGAAGGTAGAGGAATATTAACTAAACAGTAATGTCAGGCCAGGTCTCAGGAGCTCTGACATGGGGGTGCAGGAGAGAAGTTAGTGATGGGAGTGGGAGACACTATGGCAGAACACAGAGAAGCACCCAAGTCCACAAGACCCTGTCTGTAAACAGCCTGGTCCCAACCAAGCTGAAACTGTCAGATGTTAGACAAGGCCTGCTGAAAATGAGGTGGTTCCTTGGCTTCCAGATGAAAAGCAGGGGCATAAGAATAGAGAAGGGAAGAATACAGATTTAGATAAGAAACTACTTGGTATGACAGGCCCGTGGTTTCCTAGGTTTGACACCAACAGCACAAACAACAAAAGAAAAAAAATGTATAAATTGGACTTCATCAAAAATGTTTTTTACTTTTAAATTTTTTTTTTAGGGACAGGGACTTGTTCTGTTGCCCAAGCTGGAATGCAGTGGCACAATCACTGCTCACTGCAGCCTTGAATTCCTGGGCTCAAGTGCTCCTCCCGCCTTAGCTTCCTGAGAAGCTAGGATCACAGGTGCACACCCCACAACTGGCTAATGTTTTTCTTCTTTGTAGAGATAGTCTTGCAATGTTGCCCAGGCTGTTCTCAAACTCCTGGGCTCAAGTGATCTTCCCACCTCCGCCTCCCAAAGTGCTAGGACTACAGACATAAGCCACCATGCCTGTCCAGACTTCATGAAAATTAAAAACATTTGGGGTGCACAGGTCACTATCAAGAAAGTGAAAAGAACCCACAGAATGGGAGAAATATCTGCAAATTACATATCTAATAAGAGATGTGTATCCAGAATACATAAAGAGTTCTTACAATTCAACAATATAAAGAACTCTTACAATTCAACAACAAAAAATTTCAACTCTTACAATTCAACATATCTAATAAGAGATTTGTATCTAGCATATATCAAGAACTCTTACAATTCAACAAAAAAAAAAAAAGGCCCATTTTTAAATTGGGTGCTACAACATGAAAAGATGCTTCGAAAGGACAAGTAACCCAATTTTAAAATGAGCAAAGGGAGCCATGGTGGCTCACACCTGTAGACCCAGCTATTCAGGAGGCTGAGGTGGGAGGATCACTTGAGCCCAGGAGTTCAAGGCTGTAGGGCACGTAATGATTTTGCCTGTGAAGAGCTACTGCATTCCAACCTGGGCAACACAGTGAGACCTCATCTCAAAAACAAAAACAAAATCCCTAGTTAAAAAAAAATTGGGCCAAGGATTTGAATAGATATTTCTCCAAAGAAGATATGTAAGTGCCAACAGCACGTGAAAAGGTACTCAACATCATTAAGCATTAGGAAAATGCAAATCAAAGCCAGAATGAGGATACTACTTCACACACAATGGGATGGCTAGAAGAAAAGATGGACAATAACATATATTCCTGGTGGGAATGTAAAATGGTAAAGTCCCTGTGGAAAACATTTGAAAGTTACTCAAAAAGTTACACGGAGTTACCACAAGACCCAGAAATTCCACTCCTAGGTATATACTCAAGAGAACTAAAAACATACAACCACACAAAGACATGCACATGAATGTTGATATTGAGATCTAATAAGAAACATATATTTGGTCTCCACCCCTGGTTCCCTCTAGAGTGATGAGTGTCTTCTGTATGCTAATGAGATGACTGGTGGCTGGAGGGCCCCTAAATAGTTTCAGGAAGGGGGCTGGTGGCCAGAAAGACTAAGGGCATGATTAGAGGGTTGGGACTTTCTGCCCTATTCACCAACCTCTGGGGAGGACAGAGGGCCTGAAGGTTGAGGTGATCACCAAAGGTCAATGATTCAATCAACCATGCCAACTGATTAAAGCCATGAAAATCCGAAGGACAGGGTTCGGAAAGTTTCTGGATACCAGAACCCGTGGAGATATCTGGAGGGTGATGCACCCGGAGGGGCATGAAGGCTCAGCACCCCTTCCTATATAGCTTGCCCTATGCGTCTCTTCCATCTGCTGTCCATCCCTCTCCTCTGTCATATCCTTTATAATAAACGGTAAGCATAAGTCAGGTGTTTTCCTGAATTCCATGAGTCATCCCAGTAAATGAATCAAACCCAAGGAGGGGGTCATGGGCACTGCCAGTTTATGGCTGATCAGAAGCACAGGTCACACTTGGAACACGTCACTGGCATCTGAAGTGGGGGGCAGTCCTGTGGGACAGAGCCCTTAACCTATAGGCTCTGATACCATCTCTAGGTAGAGACGTCAGAACTGAATTAAATGGAAGGACACCGAGCTGGTGTCTTATGGAGAATTGCTGAGTGTGTAGGGAAAAACCCTCCACACTTCTGGTGTCAGAAGTGTTAAGGGGTGTGAGAAAGAAGGAAAAATGCTTTGCTTTTTCCCTATCTTGTACAGTACAGTTTTTTTTTTCCCAATTAGAAATGTTCATAGTATTATTCATACATAATAGCCAAACGATAGAATGTTCATAGAAATATTATTCATACATAACAGCCAAAGAATAGGAATGACCCAAATGTCCATCATTGATGAACAGATAAATAAAATGCGGCATAGTCATACAATGGACTATTACTTGGCCATAAAAAGGAATGAAGCACTGATATGCCACAATGTGGTTGAGCCTTGAAAACATTATGCTAAGTGAAAGAAGTCAGACACAAAAGGCCACATATTAGATGATTCCATTTATATGAAATGTCCAGAACAGGCCAATCCATAGGAAAAATAGATTCGTGGTTACCAGGGGCTGGAGAGGGGAATGAGTGGTGACTGCTAATGGTTAGAGGGATTCTTTGGGGGATGGTGAAAATATTCTGGAATTAGATTGGAGTAATGATTATACAACTCTATGAGTATATTAACATCGAATGAATTGTATAGTTTTAAAGGGTTTTATGGTATGTGGATTATAAAGAAAACTAGTTGAATTGGAAATATCACCATAAATTTAAGACCTTTTAAGAAAAAGGTAATTGTTCTGCTCTGTTACTTAGGTGTCTAGGAGCCCCCAAGGTCCACCAGCTCTACCTTCATGAAGAACTATTACGCACACCTAGTGCCTGGGTTTTGGACTCTTAACCTTTTCCTGTAAGAAGAATCAGATCTCCTTGGAGAAGTAGCCATATCTCGTAGGGCAGGAAGAATCAAAAAGAGCCAGGGATATCTTGTCAAAAAACCATGGCACCTTCTAGCCACTTTGGGAACAGAATTTAAAAGCATAAGAAGGTCAGTGTACAGAAAGGGTATAGAGGCCAGACGACGGAACTCTCAGCTTCAAAAAGAAAACACCACTATAATTCACTGGAGCAATTCCAAGACATGGCCTAAAAGGGGAAATTACGTAAAGTATACTAGACAAGTCCTGTCTACTGATGTGTCCCTAATTTCTCATAAAAGGGAAAAATGAGAAAATGCATTTAATTGGTCAAAGAATATAGAATACTGTGATTTTTTTTACTGACAAAATACGTTCCTCTCATTGAGATTACATAGTTACTGCAGTTAATAATGGTGGTTATTCGTTCTGATTTCTCTTAGAGGTATGAGATTTTTATAAAGAATAACTTGCACCCCAAGAATATCAGAATTCAGTATTCACTGAGAGCCTTGTTTTCTTCTTTTTTTTTTTTTTTTTTTTTTTTTTTGAGACAGGGTCTCATTCTATTGCGCAGGCTGGAGTGCAGCAGCACAATCACAGCTCACTGAAGCCTCAATCTCCTGGGCTCAAGCAATCCTCCCATCTCAGCCTCTCAAACAGCTGGAACTACAGGCACATGTTACCACGTCCAACTAATTTTTTTTTGTAATGTTTTATAGACATGGGGGTTCTCGCTGTGTTGCCCAAGCTGGTCTCAAACTATTGGCCTCAGGCAATCCTCCTACCTCAGCCTCACAAAGCACTGCGCACTGGGATTACAGTTGTCAACCACTGCGCTCAGCCCTGTTCATTCTTTTTTTTTTTTTGAGACAGTCTCACTCTGTCACCAGGCTAGAGTGCGGTGGCACAATCTCGGCTCATTGCAACCTCTGCCTCCCGGGTTCAAGCGATTTTCCTACCCCAGCCTCCCAAGTAGCTGGGACTATGGGCATGCGCCACCACGCCCAGCTAATTTTTGTATTTTCAGTAGAGATGGGGTTTCACCATGTTGGCCAGGATGGTCTCTATCTCTTGACCTCGTGATCCACCCGTGTCAGCCTCCCAACACGCTGGGACTACAGGCATGAGCCACCACACCCGGCCCTCATTCTTTAAGATAAAATTTTAAGAGTTACTTCCTGTGAAGCTATAAATGACCTCTTAAGCAGAGTGAAGGGCTCCTGAAATCACCTTTATCTCTCTTACACACTCTGTGACTGTTTATTTACCTGCCTCCCTGTCATCCCTGACATCCAGCCCAGGGCATGGCACACAACCAGAAGTTAGCATGTTTACTCAGTTACTGGGTGAATGCTAGCCCCTGACACAATACATTGGAAAGAGTGGACACTCAAAAATATTTACTGAAGTGAATACATGAGCTAACCTTCTGAGCAGCTAGACTCTGACTGCTTTCACTAAGAGCCAAAGATGTAAAATACTGGATACACTCATCCAGCTCTGTTTGAGGTAAGGAAGCCAGCAACTGCCTGAGCTCTTCTTCAGTGGAAGAATCCTGAAATGAAACGAAATTCTTCATAAATACTCAACAACTGAGTACAACAAAAAATATCCAAATACTCAAAGCCAATATTTGCCATATATATATATATATATCAAAGCCATATATGATATGTGCATCTCTCTCTATATATACATATACATATATATATGATACAGAGATATAGGGAAAGAGATATCAGAGATTAATTACTGCTTTCAGTCTTGAAAACAGTCACCCACCCAGGTAAATAAACAATCATTTAATTTTGAATTCTATATTTTCACGTTTGCTACTTCAAACTGAGAGACGTACTGTAAACTTTAACTCTGAATTTTCATCTGACATCTTGACATTCTCGACATCTTGACTCAAAATGAAGTATTGCACCCTTACTAATTAAAGCTACTGCTTTTTAAATCCAGAACTTGTTACTCATTTTCTCTAATAATTAATATCTAGCATATTCATTTTCCTATTTTTCAAAAAGCTGCGAACGCATAAGTTTTAAGAGTTTCATTTTCTGGTCTAGGAAAAATACTCAAGAAGCATGCTTTAAATCTGTCGCAGTGTTTCTCAACCAGGGGCTATTTTGCCTCGGCAACATCTGGCAATGTCTGGGGACATTTTTGGTTGTTACAACTAGGGGGTGCTACTAGCATCTAGGGAGTAGAGTCTAGGGATGTTGCTACACACCCTACAATGTACACAACAGCTTCCTACCACAAAGAATTATCTGGCCCAAAATGTCAATAGTGCTGAGGCTAAGAAAACCTGACCTACAGAAACTCAGAAGGGACCAACTCATGGATGCTGATATGCTATGGCATGTCACCCACTGGTTTACAGAGACTCCCAATTCCCAAAGGCAGAAAATAATATAGCAGGAACGGCCCCTCCTGAGGAACCAAATATTTGTATAACTACTATGATTTCAGTTTTACATTTCAGTTTTACATTCCAGTTTATCTGCTTGTGAGAAGTAGCCAACAACTACTTTTTTAAAGTATTTTGTACCCAAAGTGAAGATAATATATTAAACCATTTTTCACTCTCTAAATTATTATTAATATTGTTTTACTTACTTCTTTTAAAGATGGCAAAGGAGGTGGTAGGAGAAAAAAGCGAAGATCACTCTCTTTGCTTCGTGCCAAACCAATAAGAGTTTTCGGATCACAGGCTTGAGCAATTAGCCTATACTGGTAATCTATTGAAAAAGCATTATCTTTTGTTAATACCAAAACCAGCTGATAGATGTTGTAAAGATTAACTGAACAAACTACTGAAAGCACTCTAAGTTTTAGACTGCTCTGCAAATTTGTAATCCAAAATGTCCCAAGTGCAACTACATTTACAATACCTATAAGCTAGCTACATTTCCAGGACTCATCTCACAGTTCTCCTCAACGTATATCCGGAGACCGGGTCACAGCCTAACTTTTTGGAAAAAAGGAAGCTCAAAGGTGGAAACTGGTAAGTCAGAACCAATTTAACTTCTTTTTAAAACAATTCCAGCATTCAAAAGCTGTTTCGACCACTACTCAAAACACATGAGGTTGCGTTTAAGCCTACTGCCCCGTGGTGATGCTATGGTGCTTTGGTATTCATAATGCCCATGAATATTTAGTCTGCAGTTCCAAATACCAGTACTTTCAATTAAACATGCCATTCTTTATATATCAAAAACAAAATTCCAATCATGAAAGCAAACATTATTTTCAATAGTGGCAGTTTATAACCTGGGGTTGGCCGGGCACTGCAGCTTAGGCCTGTAATCCCAGCACTTTCGGAGCCGAGGCAGGTGGATCATCTGAGGTCAGGAGTCCAAGACCCGCCTGACCGACATGGTGAAACCCTGTGTCCACTAAAAATACAAAAATTAGCCAGGCGTAGTGGTGGGCACCTGTAATCCCAGCTATTCGGGAGGCTGAGGCAGGAAAATAGCTTGAACCCAGGAGACAGAGGTTGTAGTAAGTGGAGGTCGTACCACTACACTTCAGCCTGGGTGGCAGAGCAAGACTCTGTCTCAAAAAATAATAATAATAATAACCTGGGTGAGTACTTCTGGATCAAGTGGGGAACTTTTTCAAAATCTATGGGCCAGGGTACTTCCTCTGATTTCTCTGATACAGTAAGTCTGGAATGGAGCCCTGGAAGGCAAATTTTGAAAAATATTTCTATTCTAAATCTCCACCAACATTAAGTGAGCTTATACTTACATTATAAATTATTATAATTGTAGCCGCCAACCAATTAACAAATTAATTTTCAGAGATCTCATTCTGAGTTTAACTTTTCTTTGAGAATTTTTTTTTTTTTTTTTTTTTTGAGACAGTTTTGCTCTGTTGTCCAGGCTGGAGCGCAGTGGTGCAATCTTAGCTCACTAACGACTCTGCCTCGTGGGTTCGCAATTCTTGTGCCTCAGCCTCCCAGTAGCTAGGATTACAAGCACACGTCACCATGCCCAGCTGAATTTTTTGTATTTTTTTAGTAGAGACAGGGTTTTGCCATGTTGCCCAGGCTGGTCTTGAACTCCTGGCCTCAAGTGATCCACCCTCCTCAGCCTCCCAAAGTGCTGGGATTACAGGTGTGAGCCACTGTGCCTAGCTGAGAAAATTATTTTTTTCTATTTTGCCCATTTTTACAAGACAGCTCTACTAACAAAATATAGTTTTGTCCATGTACTATAACCAGAGCAGATATGAGTTCTTTTTAAAGTATTTTTATTGTAAAATGTGTGACTCTGAAACACAATTACATATTTCAAATAGTCCATTAAAAATGATATACACACATACAAATTGGGTACATTCAACTATTAGTATTAGAGTCAAGTAGATTGTAAAAGTAAAAGCAAATATAATTGTATGGTGTAGCAAGCAATTAAGTATACTTCATTAAACAGAAACCCAAAGAAAACTCAAGTACATTAGGCAACTATCAGAATCAAGAGTTGCTCTCAAAGAAGTATGTAACCAAATAAAACTTTGTTCCGGTAGAAAGTTACACAAATATATATACCTCATTTTTGAGCTCATTCTTACCAAACACATTTGACTACCAGGTCAGCAGGCTTTCTACTTTCCGTATCATTGAAGCTTCTTAAAATTTTTAAAATACTTTTTATATATACTAAGACTGCCTGAATTATTTTCCTTCCTGAATCTCACTCCCTTGTCTTTTACATCGGAAATCAAGAGCCAGCTGAAGACCTGCCACCTGTTCGGGTGGTCTCATTACCATGCCAATGATGGGCCTCCGACATCTCCTGCACAGCCTCGAGTCGCGTGGTTTTGTCATCTGACTTGCTCTTCCGTAGGAGCAGCCACACAGCACACTCATGATCTTCTATATCAACTGTACTAAAAGGGTCTTTGCAAAAAGAAAAAGCCAAGACAATATGAACAGCTAAGATAATACTTTTATCTTCACTTTAAGATGGTAATTTATAAATATTTGAAATCTACAATTGGACAGTTAAATCCATGTATATAGGTATTGATAAAAACTGATATTATTTGTTCTCAATTCTGTAATATTATCTTTTATATTATTATGAATATTGTGTGTGCTTTTTTTTGGTGGGGTTCAGGGGTCAGTTTTGTTTTGTTTTTTGAGACAGTCTCACTTTGTTACCCAGGCTGGAATGCAGTGACACGATCATGGCTCACTGCAGCTTCAACCTCTTGGCCTCAAGCAATCCTCCCACCTCAGCCTCCTGAGTAGCTGAGATCACAGGTGTGTACCATTAGGCACAACTAATCTTTTTCTTTTTTTTCTAGAGACAGGGACTTGTTACATTGCCCAGGTTCAACATGTATGCTTTTGTTTTGTATATTCTGGTGTCTTTCATATGTGGTCATTTTAAAAATCTTTTTCTCCCCAAAACTTTTTCAAAAAGATCAAATATATGAAAGAAATTAAAGAATACATTAACATAGGCTGGGCACAGTGGCTCACGCCTGTAATCCCACCACTTTGGGAGGCCCGAGGTGGGTGGATCACAAGGTCAGGAGATCAAAACCATCCTGGCTAACACTGTGAAACCCCGTCTTTACTAAAAATACAAAAACAAAAAATTAGTCGGGTGTGGTGGCGGGCGCCTGTAGTCCCAGCTACTTAGGAGGCTGAGGCAGCAGAATGGAGTGAACCCAGGAGGCAGAGCTTGCAGTAAGCAGAGATCGTGCCACTGCACTCCAGCCTGGGTGACAGAGCAAGACTGTCTCAAAAAAAAAAAAAAAAGAATAAGTTAACATCCATACATCACATCTAGATTCAATAACTCTTATTATTTTATCATATTTTCTTAATCTATATTAACATGTAATTTTTCCCAAACTATTTGAAAGGATGATGTAGACAAAATGACATTTTACCCCTTCACAGTTCAACCTGCATCTCCTAAGAACAATCCTGCATTCTCTTAAATAACCACAATGCTATTATCACACCCAAAAACACTAACAAAAATCTTCCCAAATCATCTAAAATTCAGTCTAATTCCATAGTCAAGCTTCCCCAATTTTTCAAAAAAAAAAAAAATTTTTTAAGGTTGTTTTCTAAAACCAGGATTTAATAAAGTCTCTTTTAACTGTAGAAAGTTTTCTCATCTTTTATTTTCACAATGCCAACTTTTTAAGGAGATCAGATAAGCTCTTTTGTATCTAGCTCCACATTGTAGATTAACCTGATTGTGAAATCTATGATTGTGGATGTACTATGCTCATTATGAGAAGGCATGGGAGTGATTTTCTAACAAATTTAAAATTATAAAACACTTATCAAGAGAATAGGGTATATTTTATCTCCATATTTATTCACAATTACCTAAGGAAGGAAGAAAACTGTCCAAAGCATTAAGCCCTTAAAATTAAATACAGTCCAAGAGAATAATGCTAATTAATTTTCTTTCTTTTCTTTTCTTTTCTTTTTTTGAGACAGTCTCACTCTGTCACCCAGGCTGGAGTGCAGTGGCACGATCTTGGCTCACTGCAACCTCTGCCACCTGAGTTCAAGCGATTCTCCTGCCTTAGCCTCCTGAGTAGCTGGGATTACAGGCACCCACCACCATGCCTGGCTATTTTTGTATTTTTAGTAGAGACGAGGTTTCACCATGTTAGCCAGGCTGGTCTCAAACTCCTGACCTCAGGTTATCCACCCACCTCAGCCTCCCAAAGTGCTGGTGTGAGCCACCGCACCTGGCCTGATTAATTTTCCATAGCTATAAAAAATATTAGTATAAGAAATGAAAAAAAGTATCAAGTTGATCATTCCAATGACTTTCAGATTACTGATAAGGATTCCAAGTCACATATTTGATATTTACCAGCAAATGGATTCCGTAGTATCTTGGCGGATGTTGCCAACACTTTTCTTACTGCTTTGTGAAGTTCTTTTCTTGCCTGCCAGGCAATACCTAAAATGATCATAAAATTAAGTAAAACCAAGAATGTATTCTTTTTTTTTTTTTTTTTTTTGAGACAGAATCTTGCTCTGTCGCCCAGGCTGGAGTTCGGTGGTGCGATATCCGCTCACTGCAGGCTCCGCCTCCTGGGTTCACCCCCTTCTCCTGCCTCAGCCTCCCGAATAGCTGGGACCACAAGCGCCCGCCACCATTCCTGGCTAATTTTTTTGTATTTTTAGTAGAGATGGGGTTTCACCATATTAGCCAGGATGGTCTCAATCTTCTGACCTCGTGATCCACCTGCCTTGGCCTCCCAAAGTGCTGGGATTACAGGCGTGAGCCACCACGCCCCGCCCAAGAATGTATTCTTAACACTATGCTCCAGTGTTTCAAAGAGAAATGTATAAACTCCAAATTTTTTCACAAAGAAAATACAAAATAGCATCGCTGTCTTTTTATTGTCACTATTGATGCAACTAAAACCATTATGGAAACACAGAGCTCTCAATTCCAAAATAAGATTGCTCTCCAAGTTAGGGAAAAGTAAAAACAAAAACACTAACTACAAAAACACTTACTAAAGCTAATGAAAATCTCCACATACAACATAGGTTTTGCAATATCCAGGAAAATGTCCTTCATGATGAGCTCACCTCAAACTGAAGTTTGGAGATACTTTACTAAAGAGATTAAGTCTTATTATACAGGTATATTATAAGCAACAACAATTATCTATGTAATTGAAATTGTAAACATACCATAAAAGCATTTTGAAATACAGAAAGTGATATAATAACTAATAGCAACAGAGCAGCGGGTGACAGACACAGGAAAGCAGTAGAGCCTGCCCCACTCGAGGAACATCATGTTAACTGGCACATTCTGGCTAACAGTGTATGAACAGGCAGCTGTGAGTCAAGTGTGTGACTCACCATGCTACCTATATGCTGAGGAAAATACACTCCTCTGCTGTAAAATTTCATGTTCACCATGCAACCATATGATCACTAATGAGGGCTTCCATGTGTCCTAAATATTGAGAAGTGGAATGTCCTAACTAGTAAAGACAGGTTTTCTAGCCTTGGTGACAGATAATTATAATGAGTTGGCATTCATATTGACGAATGTATCTCATGTGTTTGGTTTGCATGAATACATCCCTTAAATAAGGTAGAAATATCGCAGAGCTAAATGACAAAATCATGTTTTTTGTACTTGCCAAACTGAGAGCCAGCCTCTGTATTGACAGTTCCACTAAGGTGTGGAATTCCAGGTTCAGACTAAAAATGCCAGTTAGTCTTCACTTCACTTAGTTTTAGGAGAGTTGCAAACCTGGATTAAATGTGGAAGTCTAAACTTTGGTCCTTAATTAATTCTTTAGGAACTTGGTTTTCACAGGGTTTGGTGATTCTTAGAATTAGCTCAATCTGTACTACTAAGACTGTGTTTTAAATAGACATATTTTTAAATTCAATGACTAGCTTCCATTTTTCACAAAGAGAGGCTTACTTCACAATAAACTTACCATGATTTTCTCCTTTATCTAAAGAAACTGTGTGCACATATATATATGACTTCATTTTTTCTCTTTCTACCACTTGAGTATCTAATGTCACAGCTTTCTTCAGGGCCAGAACTTCATATGTAAGAAATAGAGAACCTCTTAAAGAGAAAAGAAAAAATGCATCACAAATACACAATCAAAATGTAACACAAGAGCTACTCTTCTCTATTAAGTTTGTCATAGTAAACTTCTTTCTTTTTTATTGGGAAACATAACATGTATACAGTAACATGCATATAACATTTATACAGTCATGCGCCATATACTGACTTTTTGTTCAAGGACAGACCTCACATACGATAGTGGTCTCATAAGATTATAACGGAGCTAAAAAAATTCGTATCTCCTAGTGACTGAGTAGCCAATGTAACACATTAATCACATGTGTGTGGTGATGCTGTGTAAACAAATCTACCGTGCTGCCTATCCTAGAAAAGTCCAGCACATACAATTATGTAGAGTACATAATACTTGATAATAATAAATGTTACTGATTTATGTATTTACTATAGTATACTTTTATTGCTATTTCAGTGTGTACTCCTTCTACTGAACTGTAAAATGCCTAAGGCAGGTCCTGCAGAAGGTATCCAGAAGAAAGTGTTATCACAGGAAATGACAGCTCCACGCGTGTCACTGCCCTGAAGACCTCGCAGTAGGACAAGATGCGGAGGCGGAGACAGTGATATGGATGACCCTGACCCTGTGTAGGCCTAGGCTAATGGGTTTGTGTTTTCATTTTTAATAAAAACATTTAAAAAGTTAAAAAATTGTTTTTGCTGGCACAGTAGCAAGGCCTGTAGTCTCAGCTATTCCGGAGGCTAAAGCAGGAGGATCCCTCGAGCCCAGAAGTTCAAGGCTGCAGCATGCTATAACTGTACCCACGAGTAGCTACTGCTCTCCAGCCTGGGCGACAGAGCGAGACCTCGTCTCAAAAAAAAAAAAATATATATATATATATATATTTATATATATATATTTATATATATATAAAAATATATATATATATATATATATACGGAGTCTCACTCTGTCCCCAAGGCTGGAGTGCAGTGGCACGATCTTAGCTCACTGCAAGTTCCACCTCCTGGGTTCACGCCATTCTTTCACCTCAGCCTCCCAAGTAGCTGGGACTACAGGAGCCTGCCACCACGCCCAGCTAATTTTGTTTTTGTATTTTTAGTACAGACGGGGTTTCACCGTGTTAGCCAGGTTGGTCTCAATCTCCTGATCTCGTGATCCGCCCACCTGGGCCTCCCATAGTGCTGAGATTACAGGCATGAGCCACTGCACCCGGCCTCAAAAAGATTTTTTTTTTTTTTTGGGAGAGGGAGTCTCGTTCTGTTGCCCAGGCTGGAGTGCAGTGGTGCAGTCTTGCCTCACTGCAAGCTCCGCCTCCCGGATTCACGTCATTCTCCTGCCTCAGCCTCCCGAGTAGCTGGGACTACAGGCACCCACATCACGCCTGGCTAATTTTTGTATTTTTAGTACAGACAGGGTTTCATCTTGTTAGCCAGGATGGTCTCGATCTCCTGACCTCATGATCTGCCCGCCTTCCCCTCCCAAAGTGCTGGGATTACAGGCATGAGCCACCACACCAGGCCAAAAAGATTTTTCTAATAGACAAAAGTTTATAGAATAAGGACATAAAGAAATAAAACATTTTTGTATAGCTATATGATGTGTTTGTGTTTTAAGCTAAGTGTAATTACAAAAGTCAAAAAGTTTTTCAAAAATTTAAGCTGATACAGTAAAAAAAAAAAAAAAAAATACAGTAAGCTGAGGTTAATTATTAAAGCCAGGACTTTATTTATTTTTAGAGACAGGGTCTCAACTATGTTGCCCAGGTTGACCTCAAACTTCTGGGCTCATGTCATCCTCTTGCCTCAGCCTCCCAAACAGCTGGGACTACAGGCCCACAGCACTACATCCAGCTAGGTTAATTATTAAAGAAAAAAAATACTGTTTTATAATTAGTGTAGCTGGGTGCAGTGGTGCATGCCTGTAGTCCCAGCTAGTTAGAAGCCTGAGGCAGGAGGATCACTTGAGTCCAGGAGTTCAAGGCCAGCCTAGGCAAAACATAGTGAGACTCTGCCTTTAAAGAAAATACAAAATTCAGTGGCTCACGCCTATAATCCCAACACTCTGGGAGGCCAAGGCGGGCGGATCACCAGAGGTCAGGAATTCAAGACTGGCCTGGCCAACATGGCAAAACCAAGGCTCTACTAAAAATATAAAACTTAGCCAGGCGTGGTGGCAGGCGCCTGTAATCCCAGCTACTCAGAAGGCTGAGTCAGGAGAATCGCTTGAACCCAGGAGGCAGAGGCTGCAGTGAGACGAGATTACGCCGCTACACTCCAGCCTGGGCGACAGAGCAAGACTCCGTCTTAAAAAAAAAAAAAAAGTGTAATGTAGCCTAGGTACATAGTGTTGATAAAGTCTACAGTAGTGTACAGTAATGTCCTAAGCCCTCATGCTCACTCACCCAGAGCAACGCCCCGTCCTGTAAGCTCCACTCATGGTAAGTGCCCTATGTAAGTGTACCATTTTAAAATGTTATTTACTGTACCTTTTTTTGTTTGGATATGTTTAGGTACACAAATACTTCCCATTGTATTATAATAGCCTATAGTATTCAGTACAGTCACATGCTGTACAGGTTTGGAGCCTAGGAGCAATAGGCTGTCCCACACAGCCTAGGTGTGGAGTAGGCTCTGCCATCCAGGTTTGTGCAAGTGCACTCTGTGATGATTGCACAACAATGAAATCACCTAACAACACATTACTCAGAATGTATCGCCATTATTGACACATGACTGTATATATACATATACATGTATATACACATTTCAGTTTACAAATAATAAATAGCTTCATAATCATATCCAGGCAAGAAACAGAATGTTAACAGCACCCCAGAAGCCCACAGTGTGTCCTCCCGATACTGACCTGTTCTCATCTCTATATATGATTCTGATTTTTATTATAACAATGTGCTTTTCTTTACAGTTTATATATGCATCCTTAAACAACAGAGCTTAGTTTTGCCTGTTTTTGAAATTCATATCAATGGAATCACACTACACGTATTCTTTTGCTCAGCCTTGTATTTATGTGAGTCATCCATGTTGTTGCACGTAAAATGTAGTTCCTGCACTTAGATTTTCGTATAGTATGTGATTATCCATTGCATGGATATACTACAACTTACTTATTCACTCTCCCATAGATGGGCACTGAGAACGTTTCTAGTTTGAGTCTATCACAACAATGCTGTTACGTATCTTATATATCTGTACCGTGCATACATGTACGTGTACCTCTATCTATCTACACATACATATATCTAGAATTACATACCTTCTGATAGTATACATATTCAATTTTACTAGATAATGACAAACCGGTTTTGCGAAAAGATGAGCCAATGTGTATTCCCATCATCTACCTGAAGTTAATTTTAAATGTTGTTTGTTGTGTATCTCAAAATGAAGATTTCTTTTTTCCTAATCAGATTGACTTACACACTCCCTAAATCCTGACACAAACATTGCACTCTGGATTCAGAGTTTAGCAACATTGTTTTCCTACACCTTCTTCTGACCTTTGGTTTCTACCCTCAGGCAAACAGATAAAACAAAGTTCAGACACTGGTTTAGCACCAGAGGAACACAAAGAAGGCTCTTTAGAATCCTCTGCCCTCGGCCAAGGGCAGTGGCTCAGCCTGTAATCCCAGCACTTTGGGAGGCCAAGGCAGGCAGATCACCTGAGCCCAGGAGTTCAAGACTAGCCTGGGCAACATGGCGAGACCCTGTCTCTACTAAAAATACAAATAATAATAATAATACAGCCAGGTGTGGTGGTACACACCTGTGGTCCAGCTTGGGAGGCTGAGGTGGGAGGATCACCTGAACCCAGGGGGCAGAGGCTGCAGTGAGCCGAGATCATGCCACTGCACTCTAGCCTGGGTGACCAGAGTAAGACACTGTCTCAAAAAAAAAAAAAAAGAATCCTCTACTCTCTTCGGGATGTATCTGAACTTTTATCTTGTTTTCCATGAAAGACAAAATTCTTTACTATAAGAAAAAACTGTAATTAATTTTCACTATATTCCTGAACATAATTGTGAGCTAGACAAACTGCATTACAGAAAAGGTTATATATACATTTATGCTTTGCTCAGAATGAGTCAAAGGGAAAAATTATCTAAATATATTTTGCCGTACATTACAATGTCATGGAGAAATGTATGCATTTGGATAAAATGCCAAATATATCTCTTTTATCATTTCAGCATCTGAGAGTTAATTTTATATTTGTACTAGTAAAAAGTATTAACAAATACAGTACAACAGTATTACATATATATTCCTCCCCCTAAAGAAAAGTAAAAGAAGGAATATGAAAAATAACAATTTGCTGAAAGAGGGTCACTGCATTCATTACATGTGCTCCTGAGGGAGCATCAAATGGGAGATGTCCATCTGTTGGTTTTCTCAGTCAGCCTCAATTTCCTTTCACGCAAGCTTTATGGTGAGTTAAGGGATTTTCCAAAATACTTTTGACTATAGTCAATTTGCACCTTTTTCACCCACTTTAGAACCTAATACAAGACGTGACTCTAAGTATGTCAAAACTAAGTGCGTGCCTGATACAGGTGCGTCAAAGTGCTTTTCTCACAGCAGCAGTGCCTGGCAGGCAGAGTTCCTAGTACACATTTGGCTCCAAGAGAAAGCACTCTTCAGAAGGTAAGGAAACCACATCATGACAACATTTAACTGGTGGGATCAGTGATTAAATCCACCAGTCTAATTCCAAAATCTATACCCTTTCAATACCTCATGCAACCTGTAAATCACTGCCATTGAGATTTCCAATAGAGTAAAATGAAGCCAATTAACATTCCACAGTTGACAACTTACCCTAAAATAAGTGATCCAGTAAACTTTATTATATTTCCTTCAAAAGAAAAAAAGTCAATGTGATGAATTTCATTTTTAAAAGTGTGAAAGGAAATAGGCAACAGTGTCTCTACCTATATCATATGTTATCAGATAAGAAGCTCTTATTTTTATATTAATATAATCAGTTGCTATTAATAAATGGTCTCCTATCCTTAGACACAAACACACAAATCAACAAGCACTGAGTGCAAATATAATGTATACTGAAGACATTTCATACCTTCCCTTTCTCCACCTCCTAGTCCCTGTTCCACTACTGATGCTGGTAGGACTACAATGCTTCCACCAAATGCAACATTCAGGCAGCTCGCTTCCCTTCTGACCCCTTTTAGTTAACAACCCATTAAAGAAAGAAATGGGAAGCATTGTCCCTATCACTACTAGAACTATATTGAAGGATTATATTGTCAAGTGAGGACACGAAAGAATGTTTTCTAAAGTAATTATGTTATAGTTGATGGTTAGGTATACATGTACATAGCCCCATTTAAAACAGAGATTAGACCAGGTGCAGTGGCTCACGCCTGTAATCCCAACACTTTGGGAGGCCAAGGCGAGCAGATCACCTGAGGTCAGGAGTTTGAGACCAGCCTGGCCAACATGGTGAAATCCCATTTCTACTAAATATAAAAAAAAAAAATTAGCCAGGCTTGGCGGCACATGCCTGTTATCCCCGCTACTCGGGAGGCTGAGGCAGGAGAATCACTTGAACCACGGAAGCAGAGGTTGCAGTGAGCCGAGATTACACCACTGCACTCCAGCCTGGTCGACAGAGCAAGAATCCATCTTAAAATAAATAAATAAAATGAAATAGAGAGTATATTCTACAAGTTCATTTATAAATGTTTGTTTGGGTCTTGGAAAACTTTTTTAATATTAAAAAATTCCTATGGCAGACACTGCTAATTGCCTGTCCAATACACATGCCCTTTAATCCTTACAAATACACAACCTGATTACCACCTAAAAATATTCAAATTCCTAGACAACTCTTTAGCTAGGGCTAACTGTGTAACACAGTTGTAGCCAATAGGATATAGATGGAAGTCTATAGAGGTGGATCCCTCCCCACATAAAAAGACAAAGCCTCAAAATGGCTTTTGGCCCTCTGCTTCTTGATACCCAAGGATTCACCATCTTGTGACCATGAGGACAATAAAGAGAATGGAGCAGGAAGACAAGAAGATTGCTAAACTGTAATTCCTGCCCTAACTGTCTCCACCTTGACTTATTATTATGTAAGAAGAATGAAAACCATATTAACCTAAGCCACTGGACTCAAGCTTCTATAACATGCACTGAGCACAACCTTAACTGATATGGTACTCATGATGATTAGGTACTGAGGCTAGCCCACAAAACTCTTTATATATATTTGTATATAATATTTACATATATAATATTTATATATATAAAGAAAATATATATAAATAAATATAAAGATTTTATGTATATATACAGAGTTTCACTCTGTTGCCCAGGCTGGAGCGCAATGACACAATCTCAGCTCACTGCAATCTCCACCTCCTGGGTTGAAGTGATTCTCCTGCCTCAGCTTCCTGAGGAGCTAGGATTACAGGTGCCCACCACCACACCCAGCTAATTTTTGTATTTTTAGTAGTGACGGGGTTTCACCATGTTGGCCAGGCTGGTCTTGAACTCCTGACTTCAAGTGACCCACCCACCTCAGCCTCCCATAGTGCTGGGATTACAGGCATGAGTCACAGCACCTCACCCGGCCTTAACCTATAATTTAGTGCACATATTGAGACACTCCTTCGTTCAGAGCTTCAACTCATGCTGCCAAAAAGACATTTGTCCTCACTTCTCTTTTTGTATTTAAAACAGTATCAGAATTTTCTACATGAAAATGATCTATCCTTAAAAACAGATTTCTCTTAAAGATCAAAAAGAAACTCCACGAGGAAAAGGAGTTTGTTTTATTCAATATTGTATTCTTAGGGCCTAGAATTGTACCTGGCACAATTAAATTGTACCTGGTCAATTAAATATTTTGTTTATTGTCAAATGAATAAAAGATGTTCTAGGCCAATCTTCTCATTTTACACACAAAGGAAATAATGCTCAGAAAAGGTAAGTTATTTCACTCTTCCATTCAACAAAAACTATTTGATCACCTACTATATGCCATGCATAATAACTAACTAGGTTATAGTGGTAAACAAGATAAAATACTGCCTTCACAGAGTTTATAGTGGAAACTGTAAGATAATTAACTAAGTTCTACGCTGACCCTACGAAATGACAAGTAACAGATCCAACCTGGCCTAGGGTGTCAGAGAAAGCTTCCTAAATGAAGGCAAGGCTCCAAATGGAGTAGACTGGAGACACATCCCGAGCCCCCGGAAGGCAAGGATGACACCTTCCTCGCTCACCACTGTATTCCCAGAACCTAACATGGGTGCCTGGCACTTTATTTTGCAAGAGCTTAATAAATATCTGCTGAATGAAAATGCAGTTATATTTAAGTTTACGATGATGAGTATGAAATTTGACAGGAGAAGTAGAAGAGGGAAAATAATTCTCAAGAAAAAGGAGTATGTATGGCTCTGGGTCTATAAAATTGGGGTGGACTATTAGTACAGAAACACATAAACCAATTTGAGATTTAATCATGGGTTCAAAAAGATTTTGTGGCCCACCTTAGAAGCGGCCACAATTCTATCACTGTTCCTATAAGAAAAGAAGAGTTGTTTAAGCTGTACTCACTGATGTCTCTCCAGCGTGTGCCACTTTTCGGCGGGGAAGTAGAGGTTCCTACTCTTCTGCAACAGATGACACAATAAGCAGCCAGGGACATTCTGTGTAAGCAGAACAATCACAACAAATTTAATTTAGCATCTAAATCAAAACACTTGTTCTAACTACAAGAACATGTTACCATCACAGTGGATGACCCACAGAGTTAAATCTTTCAAGACTACGAAGAAAACTTTCCAATTAAAAAAAATTTCTCCCTTAAAAACTTAAAAGGGACTTATTAGAATAATATTTTGTTAGTATTTTCATTATTCTTCCTCACACTGTGTCCAATTGTGCATAATTTTCACAATTGGAAAGATGATCTAAATATGATACAATCATTTCCAGAACACAAGAATTAACAGGTAACAAGAATAGACATATTATTAATCAGAATACCAACATAGGCATGAAAAGAATTGAATGTCTTTGAAAATATATATATGTATTTATCTCTGATGACTGAGGCCCTAAAGAAATGAGAAGCTCTACGTGGACAGTACACTTAGAATCCATAGAAGCATTTAGCTTTTCTCTAGTTCTTTCAGGATAGTACCCATGTTGTTTAAAATTTTTGAAATTTGTTAATTGTTGGCATTCTATCAAAGGAGAGCTGTCACCCAACTAATTCATCAACTGAGTAAAGATGATCTAAATATGATGCAATCATTCCCAGAACACAACTCATTATTCTAGACCCATATCAGATTGTCTTTGGATAGCGAGGTTTTTTTTCTTTTTCTTTTTGCTATAAGGGAAAGGAAGGAAGGTACCTCTCTCTTTTGTTTTGTTTTCTATTTCTGCTTTTTATTATTTTCTTCTTTCTTTCTTTGGGTGCAACTGTCCTTTTCCTAACTTCTTCAATAACGCCTAAGATGAGCATTTCTTGTTCCTTCATAAATGCATTTAAGACTATAAATTATTATAACTCCAGCACATTGGGAGGCTGAGGTGAGTAGATCACTTGAGGTCAGGAGTTCAAGACCAGCCTGGCCAACATGGTGAAACTCTGACTCTACCAAAAAGAATTAGCCAGGTGTGGTGGCACACTCCTGTAGTCCCAGCTACTTGGGAGGCTGAGGTGGGAGAATTGCTTGAACCTGGGAGGCGGAGGTTGCAGTGAGCTGAGATTGTGCCACTGTTGTCTCCAGCGACAAAAAGACTGTAAATTATCCCTCTGAAATTCCACTGTAATTTTTCTCTAATCTGTGAACTGTTTTAGAGTGTGGCTTTTAGTTTCCAAATATATAAAATTTTTTAAGATCTTTTTTTTATTTTTTGAAACAGGGTCTGGCTCTGTTGCCCAGGCTGGAATGCAATGGTGCAATCACCACTCACTGCAACCTCTGCCTCCCAGGCTCAAGCAAGCCTCCCACCTCAGCCTACCGAGCAGCTGGGACTACAGGTGCCCACCACCACACCCAACTAATTTTTTGTATTTTTTGTAGAGACAGGGTTTCACCATGTTGCCCAGGCTGGTCTTGAACTCCTGACCTCAAGTGATCCACGCACCTCAGCCTCCCAAAGTGCTGGGATTACAGGCAAAGATTATCTTACTGTGCTATGTGATATAGATTCTTTAAAATTGTGAAGACTTGCTTTGTTACCTCTTCCAGTCAATATTTATAAATATATCATATAAACTTATTCTTTGTTGTGAGCAGAATATATCCATTATACTAGGCTTGTTAATTTTGTTGTTTCTATAGTCTTGCTAATTTTTTTTCACAGCTCCAAATGGCCATTGAATAGCCTTGCCAATTTTTGTCTGCATGATCTACCAGTATGAGAGGGGTTTTTTAAAGTTTCATACTGATTTGTGCACTTGTCGATTTACCCCTTTTGTTGTCCTTTTTTTATTTATTATTCATTAAGCAAATACTTATCTGAGTTCCTATGAACGAAGAACTGTTCTAGATGCTAGCAATTTAACAATGAAAAAGAAAAATTTGCCCTTGCTTTCATGGATCTTACTCTCTAGTGCAGAACACCCCAATTAGTGTGGCAAACAAATACTACCCTTTTTGGGGGGCCATGTGAAAAGATATGCCTAGGTGCACACAAATTCACGATTATTAGGAACTTAGTACTTTGTTCCTTTTGTCATCACATACTATCTTCCTTTATCCCTATTAACATTTACTGCTTTAAGTTCCTTGCCAGTTTTCTCCAAAGTATTTAACTATCTTAACTTTTTCCATCATGGTTATAATCTATTGGTATCATTTATAATTTCAAAACCTCTCTTTTAATAGATGAATTTAATCCATTTACATTTATCACATGTTGGATAGATCAGGATTTTTTTTTATTACTCTTTAATTGCTTAAAGTTATACCATTTATTTCTATTCCTTTAGTAAATAGCTACATTTTAAATGTGCTATATACAGTATGAATTTAAACAATACAATTATCCTCCCAAATGAGACTATTAAAATACTTTAAATCCAATCCTCTCCTATCTTAGGTATTTTTGTCTAGTATTTTAATTCCATTTTATTTTTAAACATCCCAAAAGAAGTCATTTTTAAAAGCAGTCAATCTAAATATTTACCGACATCTTGTGAATTTCCTTCCTTACTTTTGTTTCTTGCGTTCACAACTTCCCTCTAGGTTCAAATCAGTCTGATGAAGGTATATCCTTCGACAGTTCTTTCATGAAGGCATATATGTAGTTAGCACTCTCACTCTCAGCATGTCTAAAAATGCTCTATTTTAGATACACTAAAAAACAGTTGTGTTTGGGCCAGGCGTGATGATTCATGCCTGTAATCCCAGCACTTAGAGGTCAAGGTGGGCAGATTGCTTGAGCCCAGGAGCTCTAGGCCAGTCCAGGGGTTCAAGATCAGTGAGACCTCATCTCTCCAAAAAAATAAAAAAAATTGGCTGGGCCAGTTGGCATGTGCCTGTATTCCCAGCTACTCGGGAGGCTGAGGCAGAGGAATCGCTTGAGCCTGGGAGACAGAGGTTTCAGTGAGCCATGATCACGCACTACACTCTAGCCTGGGAGACAGAGTAAGATTCTGTCTCAGAAAAAAAAATAGTAACAGTAATAGCTGGGTTTGGAATTCAGGGTTTAGAATTCAGAATAACAGTAGGTTTCCTTCGGTACATTAATGATATTTTCACTGATATTTCTTGTTGCTCAGGAGAAATCTAAGTCTAATTGTTGTTTCTTTGTAGGCAAAACAGTAGCAAAGAAGTTTAAGAAAGTGCTCTGTAGGACCACACCGCCTGGTTTCAAATCCAATTCCACAAACGACTTGTATTAGTCTTTTTTTTTTTAAGAATGCTTTGACATCTTAGGACCTTAAGGACCCAGGGAATGACTGCCTCTCTCTGGGTCTGGGATAGCTAACTGCTAGAGGTAGCAAACAACTTGCCTGTGAGCATGCCTCTCATATGCAAACCAACCAATCCCAGCTGCACACCCCCAAACACCACACACAGCCAATGCTTCCCTTACTCTAAATCTCCTCGGAGCCAGATACTAGACAACTAGAGACCACCTCTCTGGTCTGCCAAAATTATTCGAACTATCCAATCCTAAATGTGCTCAGCTCATCTACCCTGTCTCGCTCATTCCTTCCCACAAAAAAAACACAATAAAAGCAAGCTCTGGCCCATGCTTTCACATTGTTCCTTATGCCTCTTGAATGACCCTGGTACTTCCCCATGTGGCCTTGCATGGTGTGGTATGCCCATTCTTCCTTGGGAACTGTACATAATAAACTCTTCTTTCAAGGTAGTTGTCTCTGTGTCTGTCTTCTTACCATACCTGATTAAAACAAAATCCACGTACATTTGAAAGCACTACACATATGATAATGGGCTAGTTAATTAACCTCTCTGTGTCTCACTTTCCTCATCTATAAAATGGTGGTAATAAGGGAACTACTGTAAAGGGTTGTTACAAATATCACATAAGTTAATATATGTAAAACACACACAATAGTGCCTATTCCAAATTAAGTGTTCAATAAATACTACTTATCATTAGTATCAATATTATGTTCCATCTGGCAGTTTTAAGATCTTTGTTTTTGATGTTCTTACAATTCTCTACTTTATGTCTGGGTATGGGTTTGTTTTTATATACCCCACTCAAGATTTGGTATGCTCCTTCGATCTTAGAACTCACATTTTTCTTCAATTCTGCAATATTCTTAATAATTATCACTTTGACCTCCATTCAACTTTTACTTTCTGGTACTCCTATTAGATGTATGCTAGATTTTTAAAGTCTAACCTTCAAATCTCAACTTCTTCCATTTTTTTCTGTCTCTCTGACATGCACTACGGATTATTTCCCCAAATCTACCTTCCAATTCATCATCTTCTGTTTAGTTGTGTTTAGACTATCATTTGATCCATCCACTGAGTATTTCAAAAATTTTTATTTCTAAAACTTCCAGGTGACTCACTTTTATACCTGCCTGCTTTTTTTACACAGTTTTTGTCTTAAATGCAGATTTTTTTTTAATGACCACAAATTATTCCTTTTCCTATAACCATGATCTTTGGTAGTTCCCTCCCACGGTGACTTTAGATTGATCTTACGAGTAACTTTGGCCATAGGACAACAGAAGCATAATGCAAGCTGAGACTTGGGAAGTACGTGCACATCGAAGCTTCTGTCTTGTTGCTCTTGAGAACCCTGTGACCAACACCATGTAAAGATGCCTAGGTTAGTCTGCTAGATCACAAGAGAAATGTCCAATATCCCCATTAATGAAGCCAACAAGTACCAACTGACAGCCAGCACCAGCCGCCAAGCATGTGAAGCCACATCGAACTAGCCAGCCCCTAGCTGATGGTACAAATCCATATTCAGCCCTTAGCGTGCAAGCAATAATAAATGTTTTAGCCAGTAGCCTTTAGGATGGTTTATAATGCCTCAAAAAGCTGACATGTAATTTCTAAACTTTATACGAGATATATGAGGTTGCTGCCAGCATAACTTGGTATACTGTTTCACAGTAAATTTTACTTTTTTATAAGTAGAGGGAATAGAGGAATACACTATAAAATAACGATAAAAAGTATACCATAGGGCCAAGTGTGGTGGCTCATGCCTATAATCCCAGTGATTTGGGAGGCCAAGATGGGATGATTGCTTGAGACCACAAATCAACTGACTATATCTGTGGCACATGCCTGTAATCCCAGCTACTCAGAAGCCTGAGGCAGGAGGACTGCTTGAGCTCAGGAGCCCAACACCAGCCTAGGCAACATAGTGAGACCCACATCTCAAAAAAACAACAAAAAAACCCTAATGGAATATGTAAGTATGGGCCTATTCCACTCCATCGATCTATTTATCTATCCTTATATAAACACTGCACTGTTTAGATTACTGTAGGTTTTTTGTTGTTGTTGTTACTGTGTTTGTTTTGTTCTTGTTTTTGACAGTCTCACTATGTTGCCCAGGCTGGATGGAGTGCAGTGGCCCGATCTCAGCTCACTGAAACCTCCGCCTCCCAGGTTCAAGCAATTCTCCTGACAGCCTCCCAAGTAGCTGGGATTACAGGCACCCACCACCACACTCGACTAATTTTTGTATTTTGGGTAGAGACAGGGTTTCACCACATTGGCCAGGCTGGTCTTGAACTCCTAACTTCCTGATCTACCCACCTTGGCCTCCCAAAGTGCTGGGATTACAGGTGTGAGCCACCGTGCCCTACAGATTACTACAGATTACTGTAGTTTTTAAAGTAAGTCTTGAAGCTAGCAGTATAAATTCTCCAGCTGTGTCCTTCCTTTTCAAGATGAACTATTCTAGGTCCTTGGTACTTCCACATAATTTTAGAGTCTGCTTGTCAATTTCTATTTAAAAGCACCTTTAAGATTATGGGGCCAGGCGCAGTGACTCATGCCTGTAATCCCAGCACTTTGGGAGGCCGAAAGAGGTCAGGAGATTGAGATCATCCTGGCTAACACGGTGAAACGCCATCTCTACTAAAAATACAAAAAAATTAGCCAGGAGTGGTGGCGGGCACCTGTAGTCCCAGCTACTTGGGAGGCTAAGGCAGGAGAATGGCCGAAACCAGGAGGCGGAGCTTGCAGTGAGCCAAGATTGCGCCTGCACTCCAGTCTGGGCAACAGAACAAAACTCCATCTCAAAAAAAAAAAAAAAAAAAAAAAAAGATTACGATGGTGATTACATAAAATCTGAAACACTGATGTTAAGTAGAGAACGGGGAGAAATTTTTAGACTAAGAAAGACACAGAAAGTAAAAGGGAAGAGACTATAACTTAAAAATAAAACAAATATTTGAAAATTCCATTAAGTTTAACAACATGGAGGTCACTGGGATCTTCATATCAGCAGTTTCATTGCCCTGGTAGAAAAAGCCAGAGTGAAACTTCATTTCATGCTTTCATTCTGATTTATAAAACCTGAATTGTAGCTGGGTACACAGATAAGAAAAAAGACTACATCACCTTTCTTTCTTTCTAGTTAACGATGGGCACTTACTAAGAAATGGCTAATGAAATATGAGTGGATGTGTCGTGCAATTTCTGAAAAGTGTCCTTAAAAAGAAGGGTATGCGCCTTTCTTCCTCCTTCCCTCCTCCCTCTTGCTAGAATGAGCAACTGACAGTTTGAATTAAAGCAGTCATCTTACCATGAAGCATCTTATTAAGGACGGTAGAGCAGTCAGATAGAAGAATCCAAGTCCCTGATGATTACAGAGCTGCTGCCATAAAAGCATGGCTGCCTACCTATGAAATTACATACATATTTAAGCCAGTATTATCTTGTTTTCTGTGTAGTACAGCTGATCTAATTCTAACACACCACAGTTCTTAATATCTATATGCCAGTGATCTCAGAGTACCTCTAGCTACGACCTTTCCTGACCCATCTATCCAACAGCTATTGGAACATTTTCACTTAGATGTCCAATAAGCCTTTCATACTTAACTATCCAAAACAGAATTATTTACTTTTTCTATCCAAACTCTTCTTCCACAAATCTTCTCCATCACCATCCACCAAATGGTCAATGCTTTTTTATTGTAAATGGTAAATGATCTACCTCTTAACTGAAGCAAGAAAACAGTTGTTGCCCTTGATTCCTTGTTTTTCCCTTACCCTACATCCAAAGCATGCATAGTTGCTCTTCTCTATCATCAAAACATACCCCAAAATCCATCCATTTTTCTCTGTATTCACTGCTACTCTTGTCTAGTTCAAGCCAATATCATCTCTCATTTGGAGTAATAAAATGACACCTCAATGGTGCTTTTTGTAACTTAAAAAATCCTTCTCAGATTAAAAAAAAAAAAAAAAAGTTCTGGAGATAGATAGTAGTGCTGGTTGCACAATGTGAATGTCACTGAACTCAACATCTCAAAATGGTTAACATGATAAATCTTATGTGTAACAAGATTTAACAAAGCAAACAAAAAAGAAATCTTTCCTAGAGACAATGGTCTCTTATATTTCTTTCCAAATACCTTGCAGCTGTGCCATTCACATTTAGGTCTTTATCTGGAAACTGTCGTCAGTAGTTTGAAAGAAAGAATCTAATCCTGTCTGTATTCCACAACGATGCCACATATTTCATCATCCTTTATTAGAATATTCTATGCTTTCCCCCTGCTTTGTAATACTACTTAGTGGTATACTAAGCTCCCATCATAAACACGTATGTTTCTAGTGTCTCTATTCTGTTCCATGAATCTACTTCTCTATCCTTGAATCAATATCATACCACCTTAATAATTACAACTTTATATTAAGCTTTGGTATCTGATAGAGAGAGACCTTATTTTTCTTCTTCTTCAAAATTGACTTCACTATTCTTGGCCCTTTGCCTTTCCATATAAATTTTAAGTTCAGCATGTCAAGTTCCATAAAACAATATGGTGATTTTAATTGGCATCACACTGAATTTGTACAATTGAGGAAAACTGACATCATTTTGTTGAGTCTTTCCATCCATGAATACGGTATATCTACCATTTACTTGGGTCATCTTTTGTGTTCCAACAGAGCCTTACAATTTTCCGTCTAAAGGACTACGCAGCTTTAGGTTGATCTACTTCTAGATAACTTCAGTTTTCAACGCCATTATGAATAGTGTCTTTATTATTAAAACTCCTAGTTAATTGTTACTGATATACAGAAGGTTTTTAAATGCAGAAATTAAGGCAATTTCTGACATCCCCCGGCCAAAATAACCCCTCTAGTCACCCTTTATCACATCACCAAATGGTACTTATTCCTTAACCGATTTGTGTCTCTCTGCCCCAACCAAAATTAGTTACTTGTTCACCATTGTATCCCAAGTGTCTAGAATAATAGCTGGCACACATCAAGTGCACAAAAATGGAACTGATGAGGTCAAGGAAGAGAATGTATGCAAGATGAAAAAAAGCAAATTGAAAGAGGGAACTAAATGGAAGAGCTGGGTTCCTAAGCGATCACATGAACACACACGATGTAAAAAAAAAAAAAACGCAGTATGAGGTCGGGCGCGGTGGCTCACACCTGTAATCCCAGCACTCTGGGAGGCTGACGGGGGCGGATCACCTGATATCAGGAATTCCGGACCAGCCTGGCCAACATGGACAAACCCCGTCTCTACTAAAAATACGAAAATCAGCCGGGCGTGGTAGCGCACGCCCGTAATCCCAGTTACTAGGGAGACTGAAGCAGGAGAATTGTTTGAACCTAGGGGACGGAGGTTGCAGTGAGCGCAGATCGCGCCACTGCACTCCGGCCTGACCGACAGACCGAGACTCCATCTCAAAAAAAAAAAAAGAAGGTAGCATGAGCTTAATTCGGGAAGTACAATTTAACCTAAGGAACAGAAAACAAGAATCTCATATCTCAACTAGTAAAAATAATGAGAGTGCTCCTTTAGATTACAGAACAGATTTGGGGAAAGGGAATCACTTCAGAAGCTTCTGGGGTCTTTCACTTTTAAATGACCGTTGCCGAGTTTAGAGATCTCTCAGTATTCAATCGGTTCCATCTCTGGGGTTAGAGAGGGAGCCGGAAGCGGTGGTCTGGAAGGCTCAGAAGTGACCGGTGAGGCCCTTTCCTCCTCCTCCTCATTATCTCTCCGTGACTACCGAGCCCGGGAAGAAGGACCGGTAGGTGCACTCCCCGAGGCCTCGACAGCAGCCAGAGAAAGGCAGCGACCGGGAAAGACGAGTCAGGCTCGCGACCACCAGAGAGAGGCCCTCACACCCAGGGGAGCGTCAGCGGGTCGGTCCGGTCCGCGCGCCTTACGGTGGCGCCCGGCCGTGCCCGGCCACTGCCCTCACCATTCTCCACTCCCCACCGCGCCCAGCTGCTCCGACGCCCCCGTCCGCCCCCACACTAGCCCGGCCTTCACGTCCTACCTGCCGGCACGCAGACTCAGCCTGTCCCCAACTGCTCGCCGGACCCAGTTGTCTGGGGAGCCCTCCCCTTTCCTCGGCTCCCGGCCGGGGACTTCCACCCGGCGGCGGGCGGCTTATGACCCCGCCCCTTCGGCCCTCTCCGGGCCCGCCTACTGCCGGCTCGCTCCACTCACAACAGCGTCCCTAGCGCGATGACGTATAGGCGCAGGCGCATTGTGTCGGCGACGCCGAGGCGCTTCTGCATCTGTGGGCTGAGGTGTGTGGCAAGCGTCCGAGTGGCTGGGGAAAGTGGGGTGTGGGCAGACTGAGGGGTCCCAAAAAAAGAGGGGAAGAAGAGGAAAGCCCAAGAAGCCTGTCCACCGGGTGCTGGGGGCACAGGGCGGTGTCCCCCACTCTCTCCAGGCCCTTCCTGGCGGGGCCGCACTGCAGTTCCGCACTCGTTTAATCGTGGGTTTCCTGTGGGGCTAGGGCTCGCCCTGCGCCCAGGTGTAAGTGGAAGTTAGTTAAGTGGGCGGACGCTGAGTGATTTCTTTCCAGCCTAGGTCCGCACAGGACGTGATTTATTTAGTGAAGGGGCACAAGATCTGGAAACCTGGCTTGTACTTTTTTCCCCTTTCCCCGGGAACTACGGCTTAATCTCTTCCTTTGGTCTCCTCATCTGTAAAATGAGGTGGTTGGGGCCGGGCGCGGTGACTCACGCCTGCAATCCCAGCTCATTGGGAGGCCGAGGCGGGTGGATCACTTGAGGCCAGGAGTTCGAGACCAGCCTGGCCAACATGGTGAAACCCCGTCTCCACTAAAAATACAATAAATTGGCCGGGCACGGTGGCTCACGCCTGTAGTCCCAGCACTTTGGGAGGCCGAGGTAGGTGGATCATTTGAGATCAGGAGTTCAAGACCAGCCTGGCCAACATGGTGAAACCCCGTCTCTACTAAAAATGCAAAAATTAGCCTGGCGTGGTGGCGGGCGCCTGTAGTCCCAGCTGCTCGGAGGCTGAGGCAGGAGAATCTCTTGATCTCCGGAGGCAGAGGTTGCAGTCAGCCGCCATCACACCACTGCACTCCAGCCTGGGCGACAGAGCGAGACTCTGTCGCAAAGTATATGTGTGTGTGTGTATATATATATACACAATACAATACAATAAATTAGCTGGGCTTGGTAGCTCATGCTTGTAGTCCCAGCTACTCGAGAGGCTGAGGTGGGAGAATGGCTTGAACCTGGGAGGCAAGAGGTTGCAGTGAGCTGAGATCGCACCACTGCACTCCAGCCTGGGCGACAGAGCCAGACCCTGTCTCAATAAAATAAAATATAAACTAAAAGGAGGTGGTTGGGCTCACTGTGTAATTTTTGAAGCACCTTTCAGAACTATCTTTGAGTCCTGTCTCCCAGGATCTTACCCTTTGTCATTCTCCTGAATGGGAAAAGAAATCCTTTGAATAACGGACAGTTTACACCTGGGTTGGGCACACTGGTGTAGAGTTAGGCTGCTTGCTTCTATTAGGGGTAATTGACCTTGGGTAGAGTTGGTTGGCAAGTAAGATGTGGCAATATTCCAAGTAGACTCATTTTAATTTTGTTAAAAAATCAGAATGTCTCTTAATGTTAACTGTCTTTCATAGACTTAACTGTTAAATATTGACACTTAATTATTTTGCCTCATTTCAGAGGCAGTCCCCAAAGTATATGAAAGTTAATGATTTTTAATTCAGTGTTACCTTCTTCTTTTTATTAGCATTCTTGAGGTCATCTGAACCTTCTGACTAAGAAAACATGGTCAACGTCTTGAAAGGAGTGCTTATAGAATGGTTAGTAGTTTTGATACTTCATGAGTTTTAAGTTTAAATATTGAATCTTGACTTACGTGTGTGTCTTTTCTAAAACCCTGTTGTTTTTAAGATATGAATGAAATCAAGTCTTTCACTTTTAACAAGTGGCACAGATTTTGTTGCAAAGTTCCTAGTGCCAGATTTCAGTCCCTCTGTTGAATTGATGGAACTGGCATGATCAGAGGCAGCATATTTGTTAGATGAGTCATCTTTAGAGGAACAGTGTTTGCATTCTCCTCAAACATGACTAGAATTTTAGGTCCTGAAAGAGTTCAGGAACTTGCTTAAGTCTTTACCATTACAAACTGTGGATTTTAAAGAGAAAAACAAGAGAGCCAAGTGGAGAAGGTTTCTTAAATTCCTTTAGATACATTCCAGAGGAGAAACTAAAAACCATAAATGGGCAGGGTTGAGGTCCTCAAAGCAATCCAATGTCTAGGAACCCTGCTCTGTGGACACTCCCATTGTCTGAAAATACTACTGTCTACCTTTCTGTGCCTCTAATATGGATTGAGCCAGTGCATGGATAATGATACTGTTTACTGTGATGGCAAAGCTGAGGAGGAGAAGGACCAAACCCTTGGACACTGCCAACAATTAGAACAGCACTAGCCAATAGAAATCTAATGCAAGCCACAGATACAGTCTTACATTTTTTCTAGTTACATTAGAAGTAAAGTAAAATGAAACAGGTGAAGTTAATTTCTTTTGTTTAACCCTGTCTGTGCAAAACACTATGCTTTCAACACGTGCTAAGTCTTCAAAAAAATCTTCATCTTCAAAGTCGACTGGATATTTTAATTTTACAGCACATCTCACAGACTAACCATGTTTCAAGGACTCCGTAGTGACCTAACTAGTGGGCTACCTTATGCCTAGTGCAGATTTGGAGTTTTGATAGAGGAGACACCAACAAAGGCAACTAAGAAGAAAATAGCCAGTGAGGTTGGAGGGAGGAAAGCCAAAGGAGGAAGTGTTTCGTAGGGATGAGTAGGCTGTGTTGGGCACTGTTTGAGAACTGGCATGAGATGAGGACTGGAGTTTTGATGAGAGCCATTTTAATGGAGGGTGGGGAGATGCCAGATTGGAGTACTGTGAAAAAGGAAAGGGAGGTGAGGAGGTAGAGATGGAGACTTTGGAGAATTTTTACTGTGATCATGAGCAAACTCATAGAGAACTAACTGGATTGGTAGCTGAGGAAGGACATGGTGAGGGACTCAGGTTCTTGCTATTTTTATTTTAATGTGAAAGACTAGAATGTACGTTGATGAGAGTGAACCACTATGGGGGAGTGGTTTTTTTCACTTGGAAAAGCAAAGGGGTTGGGATCTGGACCCCAGAAGTTCTAAACACACTGTTCTGTTGTCTTTTGAAGAATCTAGGTTTGATGTACTTATTTTCCTATTAATTTGTCATAAACATTTTCCTCATTGACCTTTTAGTGTTATTTTTAAATACAGAGGATGCACATACACAGAGTGTCAGCTATCCCTTTTCTTTCCCTCTTGTTTCTTCCAATTCTAAGTTTAATCTTCACCCCTGGGTTTGTTAAATATTCACTTCTCTCTTGTGGGGGTTTTGTGTTTTTCTTGGTGTTTTAGATTCACGCATCTAGAATTTATTCAGAGGAGCGGCATAGGATTGTTAAATATTCACTTCTCTCTTGTGGGGATTTTGTATTTTTCTTGGTGTGTTAGATTCATTCATCTAGAATTTATTTGGAGGAGAAGCATATTATTAGGTGAGGATCTAAATGTAGCTTCCTTTTTTTTTTTTTTTTTCTTTTTTTTTTGAGACCGAGTCTTGCTCTGTTGCCAGGCTGCAGTGCAGTGGCACGATCTCGGCTCACTGCAACCTCCGCCTCCCGGATTCAAGCGATACTCCTGCCTCAGCCACCCGAGTAGCTGGGACTACAGGCACACACCACCTCCCCTGGTTAATTTTATTTTTGTATTTTTAGTAGAGATGGGGTTTCACAATGTTGGCCAGGATGGTCTCTATCTCTTGATCTGTGTCTGCCTCCCAGTGCTGGGATTACAGGCGTGAGCCACCATGCCCAGCCTAGCTTCTTTTTTGTTTTGGGCATTTTTGTCTGTTCATTTTGCCAAATAGCTAATTCTCCACCATTTATTTCCTTTCCTAATGATGCTTGATGCCTCCTTAATCACATGATTTTACTCCCCTTGCTATTCTCTTTCATCCCTTCCCACATTCATCTTTTTTATTGCCTATTCTAGAATAACCTTGAAATAATTTAGTCTGTTTCCAAAATAATCCTTTTGGCATGATGGTTGGAATTGCATTAAACCTACAGTTTTAATTTTTTTAAAAAATGACTGGATTGGCCGGGCGTGGTGGCTCACGCCTGTAATCCCAGCACTTTGGGAGGCCGAGGTGGGCAGATCACAAGGTCAGGAGATCGAGACCATGGTGAAACCCCGTCTCTACTAAAAATAGAAAAAATTAGCCGGGCGCAGGGGCGGGCGCCTGTAGTCCCAGCTACTCGGGAGGCTGAGGCAGGAGAATGGCGTGAACCCGGGAGGCGGAGCTTGCAGTGAGCTGAGATTGCGCCACTGCACTCCAGCCTGGGCGACAGAGCGAGACTCCGTCTCAAAAAAAAAAAAAAAAAAAAAAATGACTGGATTACATCTTAAAGAACAAAACTCTGGGGGGACTCTGAAGTCTCAGTGCCTAGTTTGCTGTCCTGTATCTAGCCTCTGAATTCTGCCTGGTCTCTCTAATGACTGTCCATCACCTTGCACTTCTGGATAATCCCCAGACTAGCATCATCTGGAGCTTGTTAGAAATGCAAAAATCTCAGACCTTACCCTACATCTACTAAATCAGAATTGTGCATACAAAGAATCTTGTTAAGATATTTAAATTTTGAGAAGCAATAATACTGTTAATCAGCTTCAGTTTAGTAATCAGTTTCCCTGTGGAGAAGTGTTTTGCACCATGACTATTAAATTTTATTTTGCAGGTAGGTACCATCCTTGCAAAACTAATTTTTCCCTTCAAAGTGAATTCTAAAGTGTGGTCTGCACAATTTTTCAAAAGGGTAACTCTGTCTTCCCAAAAACGCAAGTCTTCCAAAAAGATTTTGGGCTTAAGAAATAACATAGATTCACAAAGGAAAGGGTATGGCCAGTGCTAGTGGATTCCCCTTCACAGTCAGATGCAGATGTTAGGATGGTAACTGGAAAAGTCCTTCAGTTTCCCTCATGTCTATATTTGATGCCAAGGAGAAGCTTGTTAATAATACGATATCAGCATAAGTCTGTTTATTACTTCATAATATCCATGGATTACATGAAGCATTTAGGCATATTGGAGTATAGAATTTCATAGGTCTGGAGTTTACAGGGAAACCACTCAAGGATCTTCTACAACTGTTGCAGGTGGACACCAAAATTGAGGCTCAGCCCTGGAGGCCAAGTTGGTTTTTGGCTTCATGCAGGAAATAATTCAAGAATGAGCCCACAGAGTAAAGTGAAAGCAAGTTTATTGAAAATAAGGGAATAGGCCGGGCGCGGTGGCTCAAGCCTGTAATCCCAGCACTTTGGGAGGCCGAGGCGGGCAGATCACGAGGTCAGGAGATCGAGACCATCCTGGCTGACACGGTGAAACCCCGTCTCTACTAAAAAATACAAAAAACTAGCCGGGCGAGGTGGCGGGCGCCTGTAGTCCCAGCTACTGGGGAGGCTGAGGCAGGAGAATGGCGTGAACCCGGGAGGCGGAGCTTGCAGTGAGCCGAGATCCGGCCACTGCACTCCAGCCTGGGCGACAGAGCGAGACTCCGTCTCAAAAAAAAAAAAAAAAAAAAAAAAAGAAAATAAGGGAATAAAAGGGTGGCTACCCCATAGGCAGAATGGGGTGGGGTGGGTGGGCAGCAGGCGGGGCCTGCTAACTGGCTATTTTATGGCCGTTTCTTGATTATATGTTAAACAAGTGGTGGATTATTCCTGAGTTTTCTGGAAAAGAGACAGGGATTCTGTGGAACCAGGAGTCCCCAGTCCAGACCATACAGGGTAATTTCCAGATATTGCCATGGCATTTGTAAACTGTTACGGTGCCCGTGGGGGTGGTTTTTAGCGTGCTCATGCATTATGATTAGTGTATGATAGTGGTGAAGGCTGCTTTTGTCACCATCTTGGTTCTGGCTGGTTTCTTTACTGTATCCTCGCTTATCAGTCGGGTCTTCTGACCTGTTGTTTACTGTCTCTCCTGTCTTAGAAACTAGTTCTGCTGAATTCCTATCTCACAGCTGCTTCCACTGTCCCAGGAATCTCTCCAAATTCCAGTCCCATCATTGTATTAATATAAGCTAATGTGTAATAACTTATATAGTGCTGTTCCACATATATCTTAAGTTGGCTTCACTTACTGCCATATTTAAGCTCCATTTCTATCAGTTATGTTTAACTGATTTTTAAGTCTGCAGAGATTTGCTAAAGAAGTAAACCAAATTATGATGATGGCCATTTATTCTGACCTTCAGTGAATTGAAAAATCAGGGCACTTGGATATAGTTAAATTCTTAACTCCCAAGGGCTTATCACATACTAAAATTGAAGGCTATAAAAAAAAGTTTTATGTTTATAAATTTACATTTTTATGTCAAAACTGAAAGGTTGGTGAAAACTTCCTCTTTGTTGGGATCCACCATTAACTGCCAGGCTCACAGTAAGTATTCTCCCAAGTCTAGCCTCCCAAGCAATTCCCAAAGCAAGCAACACATGACCACAGTATGTCTGTGTCCAGTTCCAGATGCTGGAGCAGACCTCTGGTTTAACAGTTGCCACAATTGGTTTGGCAAGTGCTTCAGCAAAAATTTGTTGGCAAGGTGCAAATTCCAACCAGTTTACATCACAATAGCAAAGAATCTGGAGAAATATGTATTATTAAACCACCCTTATCCTTATGAGTTTGGCTTCTAAACCTGTATTGTTTCTGAGAAGCTAGTAAGAAGTATGACAAAACCAATCTAACCATTGTTCTGTTTTTTTCTCAGCATGTATAAATCTTTTCTCAGCCTTTGCTTCTCAGTAGGGCCATGTTCACTGAAGTTTTCCAGGCACCCAAAACAGTGCCTGAGACAGAGACAGAGAGAGAAAGAGATACACATACACATATGTATCTCTTTGTGTTACTAAGCTATGGCTTAGTAAATATTTGTTTACCGAATGAATTTTGTTAACAGAATTGAGTCCAGGTTTGTGATCTCAGGCAAAATTCCAAATTTGTTAATGTTCCTTTATAGCCTCTCTAGTCCTACAGTGAGATTCACAGTGGATAAGATGAGATTCTTGATAAACTTTTAGTTCAAAACAGATGTGTATACTAGGCCTCCATTTAGCATGTTATATATCAAAATAGCTTGTAAATGAGGAGGCTGTTGTCTTCAGTCATAGCTTTTAAAAAGCAGGCATGCCACCAAGCTGCTGATGGAAGTGTAATCCTGAGAAACAACTGAAAGCAACTTGTGATGGGTGTTTTGTGCTTTTATATCCTTTAACACAGTAACTCCGTTTCTGTAAGTTTAGGAAATCACTGGGCGCAGTGGCTTACTCCTGTAATCCTAACACTTCAGGAGGCCGAGGCGGGTGGATGACTTGAAGTCAGGAGTTTGAGACCAGCCTGGCCAACATGGTGAAACCCTGTCTCTACTACAAATACAAAAATTAGCCAGGCATGGTCGCAGACGCCTATAATCCCAGCTACTGGGGAGGCTGAGGCAGGATAATCACTTGAACCCAAGAGGCAGAGGTTGCAGTGAGCCAAGATCGTGCCACTGCACTCCAGCCTGGGTGACATGGTGAGACTCCATTTCAAAAAAAAAAAAAAAAATTTAGGAAATGATCAGAACTGCCAATAAAAATGTGTGAATTTAATGTGCTAGAAAAAGAAATTTGTTGATTGTGGCATATTTTAATCAAATAATATAGCTATTAAAATATTCTCAGACATTTTAAGTGATTCAGGGAAATGACATTGCACAATGATGTTAAGTAAAAACACCTGGATTCCTGTATTAACACTGTTTTCCATGTGACATGTGCTATGGAAGCACTTGCTAATATTAATTTAGTTTTCACAACAGCCCTTTGAGGTAGGTGCTATCATCCCCATTGCATGTACAAGGTGAGATGCAGGGAAATTAATCAATTGCTCAGTTACACAGCTGTTGTTAAACTGGGATTTTTAAATCCTAGTATTGTGGCTCCAGAGCCCAAGCTACTAAACTTTACATATACTATCTCTCCATTATAAAACTAAGTATAATATTGTATTTGCTTTTTTTTTTTTTTTTTTTGGTGGCAGAGTCTCACTCTGTCACCCAGCCTGGAGTGCAGTGGCACGATCTTGGCTCACTTCAGCCTCTGCCGCCTGGGTTCAAACAATTCTCCTGCCTCAACCTCTCAAGTAACTGGGATTACAGGCACCTGCCACCATGCCTGGCTAATTTTTGAAGTTTTAGTAGAGACAGGGTTTTACTATCTTGGCCAGGCTGGTCTTGAACTCCTGACCTCGTGATCCACCTGGCTCAGCCTCCCAAAGTGTTGGGATTACAGGCGTGAGCCACCGCGCCCAGCCTATGTTTGCTTTTTAAGAGGTTATATGTATGTCTTAGAATTATACCCATATATATTCACAGGTTAATGGTTTCGTAATCAAAATAGTAAATTGCTGAGACCAGCTCGGTCGGGGAGACCCTAACCCAGCGGCGCTAGAGGAATAAAAGACATACACACAGAAATATAGAGGTGTGGAGTGGGAAATTAGGAGTCTCACAGCCTTCAGAGCTGACAGCCTCGAACAGAGATTTACAGAGATTTACCCACGTATTTATTAACAACAAGCCAGTGATAAGCATTGTTTCTATAGATTATAGATTAAAAGTATGCCTTATGGGAAACAAAGGGATGGGCCGAAATAAAGGGATGGGTTTGGCTAGTTATCTGCAGCAGGAGCATGTCCTTAAGGCACAGATCGCTTATGCTACTTTAGTTTGTGGTTTAAGAACACCTTTAAGTGGTTTTCCCGCCCTGGGTGGGCCAGGTGTTCCTTTTCCTCGTTCCAGTAAACCCACAACCTTCCAGCGTGGGTGTCATGGCCATCACGAATATGTCACAGTGCTGCAGAGAGTTCGTATATGGCCAGTTTTGGGGCCAGTTTATGGCCAGATTTTGGGGTGCCTGTTCCCAACAGTAAATCATTTGATAGGGATAGAACTAACTGTAATTTAAACCTCTCTGCCTGTATCCTCTCACAGGCTCTTGGCATTTTAATTGCTCATTTGAGTACCTACTATGAGCAAGATGTTTTAGAAATATTCTCTGGTCCATCAACTTTGCAGTGTAGCTATGGTACTAACATTGCTGTTACAGATCACAAGCTCTTTGGCTCCCTATGTAATAAAAATTAACACAGCTACACAGTTTTCCCAGATGAGGCTTTTAATTCAGGGTTTATCCACAAATGCAAGGGAGACAGTACAGTAGTAAGAACTCTGCTGCTGATCCCCACAAAAGCTGACAGGGACTTTTTGATTAGGCAAAGCTTGGGAATTGACATCAGGGATAAGGTATGCAGGCTGGGCTGGGCAAAGCACATGAAGGGTACAGTATGTGGTCAGCATCTGTGGTTGCAGTGGTTATCTTGAGTAATGGGCCACCTGGTGATCTGGCCAGTGACTACGAGTACCAGGTTGCAAATCAGTTGTTCAGCTTTCTTTATTATTATTATTATTATACTTTAAGTTCTGAGTTAAATGTACAGAACATGCAGTTTTGTTACATAGGTATACATGTGCCATGGTAGTTTGCTGCACCCATCAACCCATCACCTACACTAGGTATTTCTCCTAATGTTATCCCTCCCTTAGCCCCCCACCCCCCACAGGCCCTGGTGTGTGATGATCCCCCACTGTGTCCATGTGTTCTCATTGTTCAAATCCCACTTATGAGTGAGAACATGTGGTGTTTGGTTTTCTGATCTTGTGATAGTTTGCTGAGAATGATGGTTTCCAGCTTCACCCATGTCCCTACAAAGGACATGAACTCATCCTTTTTTATGGCTGCATAGTATTCCATGGTGTATATGTGCTGCATTTTCCTAATCCAGTCTATCATTGATGGACATTTAGGTTGGTTCCAAGTCTTAGCTATTGTGTATAGTGCCACAATAAACATATGTATGCATGTATCTTTATCGCAGAATGATTTATAATCCTTTGGGTATATGCCAAGTAATGGAATTGCTGGGTCAAATGGTATTTCTAGTTCTAGATCCTTGAGGAATTGCTACACTGTCTTCCACAATGGTTGAACTAATTTACACTCCCACCAACACTGTAAAAACTTTCCTATTTTTCCACAACCTCTCCAGCATCTGTTGTTTCCTGACTTTTTAATGATTGCCATTCTAACTGGTGTGAGATGGTATCTCATTGTGGTTTTGATTTGCATTTCTCTAATGACCAGTGATGATGAGCATTTTTTTTTTTATATGTCTGTTGACTGCATAGATGTCTTCTTTTGAAAAGTGTCTGTTCATATCCTTTGCCCATTTTTTGATGGGGTTGTTTGCTTTTTTCTTGTAAATTTGTTTAAGTTCTTTGTAGATTCTGTATATTAGCCCTTTGTCAGACCGGTAGATTGCAAAAATTTTCTCCCATTCTGTAGGTTGCCTGTTCACTCTGATGATAGTTTCTTCTATCTGTGCAGAAGCTCTTTAGTGTAATTAGATCCCATTTGTCAATTTTGGCTTTTGTTGCCATTGCTTTCATGTTTTAGACATGAAGTCTTTGCCCATGTCTATGTCCAGGTTTTCTTCTAGGATTTTTATGGTCCTAGGTGTTATGTTTAAGTCTTTGATCCATCTTGAGTTGATTTTTGTATAAGGTGTAGGGAAAGGGTCCAGTTTCAGTTTTCTGCGTATGGCTAGCCAGTTTTCCCAACATCATGTATTAAATAGGGAATCTTTTCCCCATTGCTTGTGTGTGTCAGGTTTGTGAAAGATCAGATGGTGGTAGATGTGTGGTGTTATTTCTGAGGCCTCCATTTTGTTCCATTGGTCTATATATCTGTTGTGGTACTAGTACCACGCTGTTTTGGTTACTGTGGCCTTGTAGTATAGTTTGAAGTCAGGTAGTGTGATGGCTCCAGCTTTGTTCTTCTTGCCCAGGATTGTCTTGGCTATGTGGGCTCTTTTTGGGTTCCATATGAAGTTTAAAGTAGTTTTTTCCAATTCTGTGAAGAAAGCCAGTGGTAGCTTGATGGGGATAGCATTGAATCTATAAATTACTTTGGGCAGTAAGGCCATTTTCACGATATTGATTCTTCCTATTCATGAGCATAGAATGTTTTTCCCTTTGTTTGTTTCCTTTCTTATTTCCTTGAGCAGTGGTTAATAGTTCTCCTTGAAGAGGTCCTTCACATCCCATGTAAGTTGCATTCCTAGGTATTTTATTCTGTTAGTAGCAGTTGTGATTGGGAGTTCACTCATGATTTGGCTCTCTGTCTGTTATTGGTGTATAGGAATGTTTGTGATTTTTGCATGTTGATTTTGTATCCTGAAACTTTGCTGAAGTTGCTTATCAGCTTAAGATTTTGGGTTGAGATGATGGGGTTTTCTAAATATACGATCATGTCATCTGCAAACAGAGACAATTTGACTTCCTCTCTTCCTATCTGAATACCCTTTATTGCTTTCTCTTGCCTGATTGCCCTGGCCAGAACTTCAATACTTTGTGGAATAGGAGTGGTGAAAGAGAGCATTCTTGTCTTGTGCCGATTTTCAAAGGGAATGCTTCCAGTTTTTGCCCATACAGTATGATATTGGCTGTAGGTTTGTCATAATTAGCTCTTATTATGTTGAGATACATTCCATCGATACCTAGTTTATGGAGAGTTTTTAGCATGAAAGACTGTTGAATTTTGTCGAAGGCCTTTTCTGCTGTTAAATTTTGTCGAAGGCCTTTTCTGCATCTTTTGAGATAATCATGTGGTTTTTGTCATTGGTTCTGTTTATGTGATGGATTACATTTATTGATTTGCATATGTTGAACCAGCCTTGCGTCCCAGGGATGAAGCCTACTTGATCGTGGTCGATAAGCTTTTCAACGTGCTGCTGGATTCAGTTTGCCAGTATTTTATTGAGGATTTTCACATTGATGTTCGTCAGGGATATTGGCCTAAAATTCTCTTTTTTTGTTGTGTCTCTACCAGGGTTTGGTATCAGGATAATGCTGTTCTCCCAGTTCCCTGACTTCCTTTTCCACTGAGCTTATCCTCCACCTCATCACAGCCACTCATTCTCATAGTTGTAGCTAGACTTGTCCTTCCTTACCCACATGCCAGCTCTTCAGTCTCATTTCAGGCATCAGCCTCTGACCACCACCTCCTCTTTTGAGTTCACTCCCTCTAATACCTCACCCCATCATTTCTTCAACTTTGCCAGACCTATGGTCTATTGATATTCCCATCTGTTCAGATTCCCACCCCTTTCTAGCTTCCAATCTACCTTTCTGGTCATTGTAGCAAAATTTCTCAGTAAAGAGAAGACTTGGTTCTCTTCACTGTCTCTGATTTCTCTCCTCCCATATGACACCCACTCCAGTCATGCTTTCCCTATTATGACTCCACCAAAACTGCTATTGTCAAGGTCCAGTGACTTTCTGAATACAGTGGGCAATTTTCAGTCCTTATCTTGCTATACCCTGTAAGCTTTTGACAGAATTGATCACTCCCACTTCCTGAGTAGCCTTTGTTCACGTCGCTTTCAGGACTCTTTGGGTTTTCTTTCTACCTCAGTGGTCACTTCTTACTCAACTTCTTCACTCAGGGGCCAGTAGGCATCTCAAAATATAACATCAAAAACTAAACCTTTTTTTTTTTTTTTTTTTTTTTTAATACAGTCAGGATATCTCACTGTGCTGTCCAGGCTAGTCTCTAACTCCTGACCTCAAGCCATCCTCCAGCCTAGGCCTCTCAAAGTGCTGGGATTACAGCATAAGCCACTATGCCCTCCCTAAAACCAAACTTGATCTTACCTGCAAACCTCTTCTTACACATTCCTCTTTATCTCAGTAAAAATCTCCAGTCTTCCATTTGCTCAGACCAAAAATCTTGGAGTTTCCTTGTTCCTGTTTCTCAAAGCTCATGTCCAGTATTAGCAAATCATGTTGGTTTTATGTCAGTATATATCTAGAATTCAACCACTTCTCATCACCTCCACTATTACCACCTACATCAAAATCATCATCTCTTGCCTGGATGTCACCTCATGGGTCCCCTGCTTCCATCCTTGCCTCTGCCACTCCCAGTCTTTTCTCAACCCAGCAGCCAATATGATCCTTACAATTAAACTTTAAGTCAGTTTGTAAGTTAAATCATGTCACTTGGTAAAAGCCAAAGTCCCCCAAATCAGTTCTGAGGCTCATACTCATCTATGAATAGAAGTAATTCCTGTGTTAGCATCAGTTAATACCTGTGCTTGTACTTAAACCTTATTTTTCTTGTTTTCAGTAAATTATAGTGACATCTTTTGTATTAAATTGTTACCTTTACAATTGATATTGACAGTTCTCAAGACACCAAAAGATTATGTGAGATTGTTTTCTCAAGAATTGCAAAAATCTGTGGTGCAGCTTGACATTTTTATATTTATTTTTTGCTAAACACATTGTGTATTAGATCTAAAGAGTGTCCTTTGTCATAATTCAGGGTTTTTATGAAAGAGACATTTTGCTGTAAATCCTATTCTTTCCAAAGCAAAAACCACAAGTTAATAAAATTGAATTTGGATCTTTTCCCTTGAGTACCTATTGCAAGCCAAGCACTGTCCTAGACATTATCTCCTTTAATTTCCGTAAACAATTCTGTTAGGTAGCCTCACTTTTGTATTTGGGAACAGAGGCTCTGGGAGATAAGTACGTATTCTATTCAAGGTCACACAAATAAGTGATGAAGCTGGGGTTGAATCCAGGTATGACTCTTGCTATACACCCTGCCTGATCAAAGTGACTGTTTAACTGGTTTTGTAAGTTAATTTGTCACTGGTAAGACATTGAACACCTGCTGTTTCCTTAGATGTAATGGGTATAGACAAGGAAGAAATTCATTTTTTAAATCAGTTAAGAAAGCTGTGATTCTAGGCCCTACTAACTACAAAGCTTTGAATATTCTTTCATTTTTTTCACTTAGTGACAAATTATTCTTTAAAAATCTTGCCATTGGCCTCTGCCTCTTTAACTTACACTAATAGTTCTAAAATGAAGCCATGTCTATAAATTGTTAACACTTGAGGCAGAGAGGAAGTGAGGGATTGAGTAACAGAACTTTAAAAATCATTCTAAAAATTCTACATGTTCAAATTTAATTGCTCAAGTCTCTGTGGTGTGATTTGACAACAAGCGGTCTTACAATCATGTGTTTGTCTTCACAGTGATCCTGCCATGAAGCAGTTTCTGCTGTACTTGGATGAGTCCAATGCCCTGGGGAAGAAGTTCATCATTCAAGACATTGATGACACTCACGTCTTTGTAATAGCAGAATTGGTTAATGTCCTCCAGGAGCGAGTGGGTGAATTAATGGACCAAAATGCTTTTTCCCTTACCCAAAAATGAAAATACTCAATATGGACCATTTAGGAATTATAAGCAGCAAATGTGAAAGACTTGCCACTTGATAGGTGACTGATTAGACATAGAGGGTTGTTGTAGGAGCATGCCACAGGAAAGACCAAGGGATCATGATCATTTGTTCAGAAAAAAAAGCCCCTGAACTGATTTTGTTATACCATAGAATTTAAAAAAAAAAAAAAGGCTTTAACAGTTGGCTGTAATTTGTCTTTTATTATCCTTTATTAAAATACGAATGTCAATGCTTTTCCTGCCTTTTTAATACAGGAGTGTGCTTTTAAATTGTCAGTGTAACATAGGTATTTATTTTGCTCATCCCTGTGAACTGTGCATTTTTGCTGTGTGGATATGGTTGTTTGGTTTCAGTTAGAAACGTCATAGATTTGCTGTTTGAATATGCCAAGATGGGGACTTTGACATTATGTATGTCTCACAAATCCTACCTGCATACCAGCCAGCTCTATTGATGAAGATGTAAAACTAATGTAAACTACAGTTTGCATTTCCCTGAAAATAGAATATTGTTTTTTAAGAGGGTTAGAAACAACCAAATGGGAAAGGCACATGCTGCTTTGCATCTTTAGTTTTTCCTTGTTCAAACTTTCTTGGCCACATTTTCCCATCTGTATTCTTTTTTATTAAGAAATCAGCTTAGGGAGGCTGAGGTGGGAGGATTGCTTGAGCCCAGGAGTCCGAGGTTGCTACAAACACACCACTGCACTCTAGCCTGGACAACAGAGAGACCCTGCCTCAAAAAAAAAAAAAAAAAGAATTCTACTTGACCTTATTCCCTATAAGAATACTTATCAAACTTACCTAAAAAAGAAAAATAGGGTCTGGGTGCGGTGGCTCAAGCCTGTAATCCCAGCACTTTGGGAGGCCGAGACGGGCGGATCACGAAGTCAGGAGATCGAGACCATCCTGGCTAACACGGTAAAACCCCATCTCTACTAAAAAATACAAAAAACTAGCCGGGCGAGGTGGCGGGCGCCTGTAGTCCCAGCTACTCGGGAGGCTGAGGCAGGAGAATGGCGTGAACCCGGGAGGCGGAGCTTGCAGTGAGCTGAGATCCGGCCACTGCACTCCAGCCTGGGTGACAGAGCAAGACTCCATCTCAAAAAAAAGGAAAAATAGGAACAGCCATATGCAAAGTCAGCCCAATAGGAAAGGACTTACTAGATTAAAATATATTGTGGCCTGGGCTCAATGGCTCACACCTGTAATACCAGCACTTTGGAAGGCTGAGGCAGGCAGATCGCTTGAGCCCAGAAGTCGAAACCCTGTCTCTACAAAAAACTACAAAAATTATCTGCCTGTTGTCCCAACCACTGGGGAGACTGAGGTAGAAGGATGGCTTAAGCCCAGGAGGTTGAGGCTGCAGTGAACCTTGATCATTGCCACTGCACTCCAGCCTGAGTGACAGAGACCCTGTCTCCAAAAAAAAAAATGTATGTGTGTGTGTGTGTGTGTGTGTGTGTGTGTGTGTGTGTATAGCAAGAGAGAGTTCTGTGATCAATTGAAGGCAAAAACAATAACACTGAGAGGGGCTTTGCTTCCCTTCCTAAAGGAAATGTCATTGGGATGAGTTCCTAAAATGGGAATTTTCCAAGAGAAAAGAGAATTTTCATGACATGTAGAATCTTATCAAATCTGTTTTACCTGCTTCCTTATGGTATGTTTATTCAAAGCACTTGTGTACCATTTTTACTCACACAGCATTACTGAATCTGGAGATTTTCAGTTAGGTATATTTTACATGATTCCCACCCATATAAGAGTCTATACAGTTCACAGTTTTCATTCCCTCATAGCAATGCAAAAAATTTTGATGAGTTACTAGTACTAAAACTTGTTAAGTAAAAGATGATTCTTAAGAATTTCCAGGCCGGGCGCGGTGGCTCACACCTATAATCCTAGCAGTTTGGGAGGCTGAGGTGGGCGGCTCACAAGGTCAGGAGATCGAAATCATCCTAGTTAACATGGTGAAACCCCATCTCTATTAAAAATACAAAAAATGAGCCGGGCGAGGTGGCGGGCGCCTATAGTCCCAGCTACTCGGGAGGCTGAGGCAGGAGAATGGTGTGAACCCAGGAGGTGGAGCTTGCAGTGAGCTGAGATGGCAGCACTGCACTCCAGCCTGGGCGACAGGGAGACTCTGTTTCAAAAAAAAAAACAAAAAAAGCAAAAAAAAAAAAAAAAAGAATTTCCAGCTATACTAAAATGTTACTAATGTATCTTATATTTCAGGCATGTCTAAATCAACTTTTAGTATTCCTCAGGCATTTGTTACCAACCTTTCATATTAACATGAAACTTAGAAAATTTTTGATAGTATCCCAGAGTTAAAAAGGTATTAGGATTTTTGCCACTGAAGTAAAAAAGAGAAAAAAAGATATTTAGGAGAAAACTATTGAACAGTGACTGCAAAGAGTATTAAGTGAAATAAGTGAAGGAAAATATTAGCTCTTATTTATTAAAAGTTGTGTTGGGGCAAATGTTAAATATCTTTCTTTCTCTGGACGTTATTAAGAAAGATAGAGGCCGGGCGCGGTGGCTCAAGCCTGTAATCCCAGCACTTTGGGAGGCCGAGACGGGCGGATCACGAGGTCAGGAGATCGAGACCATCCTGGCTAACACGGTGAAACCCCATCTCTACTAAAAAATACAAAAAACTAGCCGGGCGAGGTGGCGGGCGCCTGTAGTCCCAGCTACTCGGGAGACTGAGGCAGGAGAATGGCGTGAACCCGGGAGGCGGAGCTTGCAGTGAGCTGAGATCCGGCCACTGCACTCCAGCCTGGGCGACAGAGCGAGACTCCGTCTCAAAAAAAAAAAAAAAAAAAAAAGAAAGATAGAGTGATGTGAATGATAGGAAGCCCACCTGTAACCACTTAGCTGACATGTCCAACTATGAGTGAACAGGAAATAAGTGACATTTACCTAGGCTGTTTGTTGGAATCTGACTAGCATTATTTGATTTGGCATACTTTAAATGTCCAGAGCAAGGATGTTGGTGCTTGGCACCAAGAAATTTACTACTATTTAAAAAAAAAAAAAAAAAAGTCCTAAAGGTAGCATTAAAATGTCTTAACTGGCCGGGCGCGGTGGCTCAAGCCTGTAATCCCAGCACTTTGGGAGGCCGAGACGGGTGGATCACGAGGTCAGGAGATCGAGACCATCCTGGCTAACACAGTGAAACCCCGTCTCTACTAAAAAATACAAAAAAACTAGCCGGGCGAGGTGGCGGGCGCCTGTAGTCCCAGCTACTCTGGAGGCTGAGGCAGGAGAATGACCTGAACCCGGGAGGCGGAGCTTGCAGTGAGCTGAGATCCGGCCACTGCACTCCAGCAAGGGGGACAGAGTGAGACTCCGTCTCAAAAAAAAAAAAAAAAAAAAAAAATGTCTTAACTGGAGGCAGGAGGATCACTAAAGCCCAGGAGTTTGAAGCTACAGTAAGCCAAGAAGGTGCCACTGCACTGCAGCCTGGGTGACAGAGTGAAACTTTGTCTCTTTAAAAAAAAAAAAAAAACTTAACCATAAAAGAATCATAAGTTATGGAAGGTAGCTGATCAGTCACAGAACTATGGACTAAAGCCATGATATTGAGTGTTATATTTCTCAATAAAGGTTTTTTTCTTTTAATACTGTATTAGGTCAAAGTTCAAGGTCTTAATTCCTTGAATTCCAATTTCCTTGTGAAATTTCATGTGATTAATTTAAAATTCCAGGGATCCTATCTAACATCACAGTTGATTGATATAAAAATGTATTTTGAGAAATCAGTTTTGGTGAACAGTAACAGCATTACAGATAATAGGCAACAAACACTACTGCGTTTTATTTCTGATAGGCATTATAGGTGGTAATCCAAATGATTAATGATTTTATTGCTCTTTATATTATCTAGAACAGATGATTTGACATAATTGTACTTTTTTCTGAGAAGCTGATAATGTACTTACTACTCTATTTTGTAGTTATACAATAAATCTTAGCTGACAAGAAACTAGGAGTAAAAGCTCTGACAAAAAACCTCTGCTGTAACTAAAATACTGAGATCATTCTACCTTAACAAACTTAACAGGTGGGGAATGGGGTATATTTTAAGGATGGAGAAATTATGCAGTTTCCAAATAGAGTCAATAAATATTCTCAAGTGTATGTAACTCAATTTCATTTGCAGCAAAGGTAACACTGAAATGTCTATGGTTGAGATTATTGGATAAGCTTTTTAAAAAAACACTGTTCTCAAGATGGGCAAGTGATTAAGAGCACTGATTGGGGCGGGGCACGGTGGCTCACGTCTGTAATTCCAGCGCTTTGGGAGGCCGAGGTGGGCGGATCACAAGGTCAGGAGATAGAGACCATGGTGAAACCCCGTCTCTACTAAAAATACAAAAAATTAGCCAGGTGTGGTTGGGTACCTGTAGTCCCAGCTACTTGGGAGGCTGAGGCAGGAGAATGGCGTGAACCCAGGAGGCGGAGGTTGCAGTGAGCTGAGATCGTGCCACTGCACTCCAACCAGGGTGACAGAGCGAGACTCCCGTCTCAAAAAAAAAGCACTGATTGAATCCAGATTCCTTGAGTCCAAGTGTCAGATCTCTGCTTACTAGCTCTGGAATCTCAGATGTTTCATTGATTGGATTTCTTTGTGCCTCAAATGAGTACTCATTTGTGTAAACAGGAATGCCCTTCTTTAAAGACTATTAAAATGAATGGGAGTTAACATACAAGAGGTCTTCAAAAAGTTCATGGAAAATGCATATTATAAAAAAATCATGCTTAGATTTCAAAAATTTTTGCAACAAAATAAACTCAACATTATAACATGTCCGAACAGGATCTAGTTTGAGGCACTAAGAAGGGTATCAGTTTAAATAGAGCCTCTGTCAGAACAATATGAATTCTGCTAAAACTGAAGCAAGAACAAACATCAAATTTATGGCAAAGCTTAGGTGGAAGAATGGTGCAATCATTGATGCTTTGCCAAAAGTTTATAGGAACAACACCCCAAGGAAATCAGTTTACAAATGGATAATTCATTTTGGCCGGTCACGGTGTCTCACGCCTGTAATCCCAGCACTTTGGGAGGCCGAGGCGGGCAGATCACGAGGTCAGGAGATCAACACCATCCTGGCTAACACGGTGAAACCCCGTCTCTACTGAAAATACAAAAAGTTAGCTGGGCGTGGTGGCGGGCGCCTGTAGTCCCAGCTACTTGGGAGGCTGAGGCAGGAGAATGGCGTGAACCCAGGAGGCAGAGGTTGTAGTGAGCCGAGACTGCACCACTGCACTCCAGCCTGGGCGATACAGCGAGACTCTGCCCCAGGAAAAGAAAAAAAAAAAAAAAAAAGATGGATAATTCCTTTTAAGAAAGGACGAGACAATGTTGAAGATGAAACCTACAGCAGACCATGTCACTTCGTGAGGAAAAAATTATCTCATGCCCTACTTGAAGAGGACCAATGATTAACAGCAGAAACGATAGCCAATACAATATGCTTCTCAGTTGGTTCAGCTTTTGTAAATCTGACTGAAAAATTAAAGTTGAGCACACTTTCCACTCAATGGATGACAAAAACCATCGAGCCCAGGTCAGCCGCAGACAAAAGCAGAGCTTTCGATGGAAATGTTAAACAAGGGAGATCAAGATCCTGAAGCATTTCTTCAAAGAATTGTAACAAAGAAAAACAGACTTTTAAAACCTTAAGAAGAATTCAGAGACAGGCATAAAGACTGCTTGGTGATTTTAAGAGGACTGAGATCATTTTGGGAGAGATCATCTTCAGAAAATGACCAGATACAACAGGAATTTAACATGGCAACCAAACCAACCCACTAACACACGTTTAAATAAGATACCCAAATGCAGAGAGAAAGGCACAGTCATCATGCAGAGTATTCGCTACTCGTTCAAAAAATCTATAGTTAGGCCGGGCGCAGTGGCTCACGCCTGTAATCCCAACACTTTGGGAGGCTGAGGCGGGCGGATCACAAGGTCAGGAGATCGAGACCACGGTGAAACCCAGTCTCTACTAAAATTACCAAAAAAATTAGCCGGGCGCGGTGGCAGGCGCCTGTAGTCCCAGCTACTCAGGAGGCTGAGGCAGGAGAATGGCATGATCCCGGGAGGAAGAGCTTGCAGTAAGCCGAGATCGCGCCACTGCACTCCAGCCTGGGGAACAGAGCGAGACTCCGTCTCAAAAAGAATAAAAATAAAAATAAAAATAAAAAAACCAAAAAATCTATAGTCGTCCGAGTCCTTTTGCTCAAAACATCCAGTGATATTTCTTTTGCTGAGCTGTAAAATAAAGTATCTAATTATTTTGCAAACATTAAAAAAAAAAATTGTCACAGAGAGAAACATGGCTTTACCAGTATGACCCTCAAGACAAAATGCAAAACAATGGCTACCAAGAAGTGGAAGAGGTCCAGTCACAGCAAAAGCAGACCGATCAAGAGCAAAGGTCATGGTAACAGTGTTTTGGATCCTCAAGTCATTTTGCCTGTTGACTTTTTGGAGGGCCAAATAAAGATATCATCTGTTTATTAGAGTATTTCCAGAAAGCCAAAGCTTAGCAGAGAAACACCTGGGACAGCTTCACCAGAGGGCCCTCCACTGTGACAATGCCCTTGCACATTCCTCTCATAGAGCAAGGGCAGTTTAGCTAGAGTTTCTATTAAAAATCATTAGGTATCCCTCTCCCAGTCCTGATTTGGCTCCTTCTGACTTCTTTTTGTTTCCCAATCTTAAAAAAATCCCTAAAGGGCACCTGTTTTTCTTCAGTTAATAAAAAAGACTGCATTGACATGGTTAATTTCCTAGGACCGTCAGTTCTTTAGGGATAGACTGAATGGCTGGTATCATTGCTTGAACTTAATGGAGCTTATGTTGAGAAACAAAAAAAATATATTTTTATCTTTTAATTCTATTTTTCCATGAACTTTTTGAAGTTCCCTCATATATAAAGCAGATCGTTATGAAATTGAGTTACCTTGAATCTAGAAGAGCACAATGATAAAGGGGAAGATAGAAATACACACACGGCCGGGCGCGGTGGCTCAAGCCTGTAATCCCAGCACTTTGGGAGGCCGAGACGGGCGGATCACGAGGTCAGGAGTTCGAGACCATCCTGGCTAACACGGTGAAACCCCGTCTCTACTAAAAAATACAAAAAACTAGCCGGGCGAGGTGGCGGGCGCCTGTAGTCCCGGCTACTCGGGAGGCTGAGGCAGGAGAATGGCGTAAAAACCCAGGAGGCGGAGCTTGCAGTGAGCTGAGATCCGGCCACTGCACTCCAGCCTGGGCGACACAGCGAGACTCCGTCTCAAAAAAAAAAAAAAAAATATATATATATATATATATATATATATACACACACACACATATACATTGTTTTCCCCATTGTCACAATGCCATGCAGAAACTAACAGATGAAGGAGGAGAATTCCTTAAGAAAGAGCATTGGGTAGCTAGTCCACCAGCAGTCTGATGCTTTCACTGATCTCAAAACTGTCTCTGAGCAACTCTACCAGGAAAGGTGTCAGGATAGTTAACATTTCTGAAACCATTCTTATCTTTGCCTTCATTCTGGAATGATAATTAGTCTCGTATAGAATGTTTGGATCACAATCCATTTCCATAAAAACTAGGCTATTTTTTTCATTGTCCTCAGAAATGTACTGAGTCCAGTTTGAACTTTATTCTTTTTTTTTTTTTTGAGACAAGGTCTCACTCTGTTGCTCAGGCTGAAGTGCAATGGCGTAAACTCGGCTCACTGCAACCTCCCAGGTTCAAGTGATTCTAGTGCTTCAGCCATCCCTAGAGGCATGCACCACCACACTTGGCTAATTTTGTATTTTTAGTAGAGACGAGGTTTCACCATGTTGGCCAGGCTGGTCTCGAACTCCTAACCTCAAGTGATCCAGCCTCCCAAAGTGGTGGGATTACAGGCGTGAGCCACTGCGCCCGGCCTGGACTTAACTTTTGAAGAACTCTTTCTGTTTGGACTGCAGGAGCTTTCTCTTCGCTCATCTCTTGTTTTCTCACCCAGCTGTTCTTTTTCTAGTTGGCTGTCATTCTTCATCCCTCCCTCCCTTTCCTTTGTTCCTCTGCAGTTAATTATTTCTTTGAAATTTTGAAACTTCTTAATGTTGCCTGGAATACATGAGTCTTCTTGATCTCTTCAAACAGGTGGTTTGTTTTGTTTTGCTTTGGGGAGAATTCTTTTGATGTTTTTGAATTAGCTGTTACAACTTTAATACCTGTATTGTTTGTTTTCTTCAGAAATGTATTAATTCTCCATGATTAACACCTTTATGTTGTTATCTCATTATTTTCATTGCTTTTTAATTCTCTGTTTTAGGAATGCTTTTCAAGTTCGTCACTAAAATTGATTTACTTTCTTGAAAACCTGTTTCTGCTGCACCCAACATGATTTAATCTTGGCTACTGAGCTTTTGGTTATGTTGCACTCCCTTTAAAACCACTCCTTAAGTACAGTGTTCGCTCTTTGGGTAATGTGTACACTAGAAACCCAATCCCCACCTATACCCAGTATATCCATGGTATGAGCATGTATGTGCACCCCCTGAATCTAAAATAAAAATTTAAAAAAAACTATACCTGTCACAGCTTGGTTTTATTTTTAATTGAAGTTCTCTTTTTATGAGTGACACACATTCATTGCAGGCAGACTGAAAAAGGGAAACAAAAGAAAATACAACTCGACCATAATCTCACCACTCAGGAGTAGCCACAATTAAAATGTGAATAGCAGGCTGGGTGTGATGGCTCACACCTGTAATCCTAGCACTTCGGGAGGCCAAGGCAGGAGGATCCCTTGAGCTTAGGAGTTCCAGAACAGCTTGGGTAACATAGACCTTGTCTCTACTGAAAAATCAAAAAAATTAGGCCAGGCGTGGTGTCTCATACCTGTAATCCCAGCACTTTGGGAGGCCAAGGCAGGTGGATACTTGAGGCCAGAAGTTCAAAACCCTCCTGGCCAACATTGTGAAACCCCATCTCTACTAAAAATACAAAAGTTAGCCAGATGTGATGTGCACACACAGCTACTGGGTAGGCTGAGGCATGAGAATCGCTCGAACCCAGGAGGCGGAGGTTGCAGTGTGCTAAGATGGCACCACTGCACTCCACCTTCGATGACAGAGCATGACTCTGCCTTAAAAAAAAAAAAAAAAAAAAAAAAAAAGACCGGCATGATGATGCATGCCTGTAGTCTCAGCTACTGGAGTTGGGGGAGGTGCTGAGGCAGGAGGATCGCTTAAGCCAGAGAGGTCAAGTCTGTAATGAGCCATGATTGCACCACTGCACTTCAGCCTGGGCAAGAAAGTGAGACCCTGTCTCAAAAAAAAAAATTAAAAAGCTAATGACAATCTTCACTTTTTTTTTTTAAGAATATAAAAAGAGAGGTCAGGCACGGTGGCTTACGCCTGTAATCCCAGCACTTTGGGAGGCAGAGGTGGGTGGATCACAAGGTCAGGAGATCGAGACCATCCTGGCTAACACGGTGAAACTCCGTCTCTACTGAAAATACGAAAAATTAGCCGGGTGAGGTGGCGGGCGCCTGTAGTCCCAGCTACTTGAGAGGCTGAGGCAGGAGAATGGCGTGAACCCAGGAGGCGGAGGTTGCAGTGAGCCGAGATCGTGCCACTGCACTCCAGCCTGGGTGACAGAGCGAGACTCCATCTCAAAAAAAAAAAAAAAATATATATATATATATATATATGTGTGTGTATATATATATATATATATATATATATATATATATATAAAGAATTCTACTCCCCATCCCAATGAGATCACACTGCTTTGACACTTGCCTTTTCACTTAATTCTTCATGTTCCTTTATTAAAAACCTGAAGCAGGATTTCTATTTCAGAGGAAAGTTTTTCTTCTGATTTTAGATGGGGAGCTTTCTTAAAACGTTGATGCCTGGCCTCAGCCCCCAGTCATTCAGATTTAGTTGCTCTGGGATGGGACTCAAGCGTCAGCATCTTTAAAAGGCCTCCCTGGTGCTTCTGCTGTGCAGTCAGAGCTGAGAACTCCTGGGCCAGTGTGTGCACAATGGAGACTTTGGGTAGGAGGGTTTGTTTTTGGGTTTCGTTTGGTTTCCAGTAGGCTAATCTACCAGCACAGCTGTTTCCTTTTACTGCCAAGGAAATGCTGAGTCTGCCCAGCAAGAACCAGCTTTTGTTAAAATTCACTAATTAGATAACTGATTCCCCAAGTCGTTGCGGGATCCTATTTATTGACAGTAGCTACCTTGAGTCGGATCATTTGGTTAGACAGAGGAAAGTCATTGCAGCACTCATAATTGGTTAAGGTTTTTAAAAAAACAAAAACAAAAACATAAATTAACTAAGATATTTTAGTCTTGTGTTTATTTACTATTTACCTTCCTTTTTTTGTGCGTGTGAAACAAACTGTTAAGGTATGTCAGTATATCCTTTCTCAGGAAGAGATTTTCGGAGGTAGATGTCTAATTCAATATTAACTGGCTTACCTAACTCTCATCACTCCTCTGGTTCCCTCAAGCCCTCAGTAACATGTGCACTTACATAAGGTCTTTGGATGTGTGACTTATATTTTATTAAATTAAGGACAGAAGTTGAGTTTGACACACAAAAACAGAGAGAGCAGAGGCAGGACCATGAGAGATATACAAACACACCTGATTTAGTGACATGAAGAATTCACAGAAATCTTGGAAGGTTTTGAACTTCTGTGGAGACATGGAATGGAAGGGTTAGTCTTATGTCAGGCTTATCAAACACATTAAATCAGGTGCTATTTGCAACTGTAATTTGTAACAATTGCACTTTGGATATTGTAATAGAAGTTACCATGTCTAAAAGTAAATGTTCTATGAGTGTTTAAACCTCTAACTATGACTATACTGAGCAATTGGTCCAAAAGCCGCTCTGAAAATTTTCCAGCATAAAGTTCTTTATGGTCTTGACTGAGGCAGATATGCCATTGAGGGCTTCTTAGTCTATATCAGTGCTTTTCAACTTTAAAGTACTTACAAATCATCTGGAAGTCCTTGGAATGCAGATTCCAATTGAGTGGGTGTGGGCTGGGGCTTGAGATTCTGCATTTCTAGAAGGCTTCCAGGGGATGGTGTGCTGCTGTCTGGCAGGTCACATTTTGAGTAGCTAAGCTCGAACACCCAAAGTGATGGTATCATAGAGAAATAGAAGTTAAAGAAAAATGTTTAGGCCAGACGCGGTGGCTCAACCCTGTAATCCCAGCACTTTGGGAGGCCAAGGCACGTGGATCACCCGAGCTCAGGAGTTCAAGACCAGCCTGGGCAACATGGCGAAACCCCATCTCTACTAAAAATACAAAAAATTAGCCAGGCGTTGGAGAATCGCTTGAATCTGGGAGGTGGAGGTTACAGTGAGCCGAGATCACGCCACTGCACTCCAGCCTGGGTAACAGAGTGAGCCTCTGTCTCCAAAAAAAAAAAAAAGAAAAAGAAAAATGTTTAATGAGTCAGAGACCATGATCATATGGATAGGTAATAAATATTCTATATGTGTTATATGTATTTATCTCCCAAAGTTTAAGTGGAACAAAATTGACAGCAGATTCCCTTCAAAAGACAAAGATTCATTATCATCAATATCTTTCTCCTCATCATGATTTTTTTTTTTTTTTTTTTTTGAGACGGAGTCTCCCTATGCGGCCCAGGCTGGAGTGCAGTGACCGGATCTCAGCTCACTGCAAGCTCCACCTCCCGGGTTTACGCCATTCTCCTGCCTCAGCCTCCCGAGTAGCTGGGACTACAGGTGCCCACCACCTCGCCCGGCTAGTTTTTTGTATTTTTTAGTAGAGACGGAGTTTCACCGTGTTAGCCAGGATGGTCTCGATCTGCTGACCTCGTGATCCACCCGTCTCGGCCTCCCAAAGTGCTGGGATTACAGGCTTGAGCCACCGCACCCGGCCCTCATCGTGATTAAGTATGCTTTATGGCATATATACTGTCTCCCTCCCCAAACCAAAACCAATTTTTTGAAAGGGGTGGCCGGGCGCGGTGGCTCACGCCTGTAATCCCAGCACTTTGGGAGGCCAAGACGGGCGGATCACGAGGTCAGGAGATCGAGACCATCCTGGCGAACACCGTGAAACCCCGTCTCTACTAAAAAATACAAAAAACTAGCCGGGCGAGGTGGCGGGCGCCTGTAGTCCCAGCTACTCGGGAGGCTGAAGCAGGAGAATGGCGTAAACCTGGGAGGCGGAGCTTGCAGTGAGCTGAGATCCGGCCACTGCACTCCAGCCCGGGCTACAGAGCGAGACTCCGTCTCAAAAAAAAAAAAAAAAAAAAAAGGTCAGGTAATATCAAAGCAAAACTAGTCCAACCACCTTTCCAAGCTTGAACTTTCTCTGTCACATCTTATACCCCTGCCACGTTGTCACTTGTTCTATTCTTTAATATCTCCAGGAAAACTCACTACCTTCTAAGGCAGCTTTCTCTAGTTCTCTGTTTACCTAAAATATACAGAAATAAATACTAGTTAATCTGTAGAACTTTCCCCCCAAGTGTTTACTATTATTTTATTTGAGACTATTGTAGCTTTTGCTATGATTTGAACGTCCTCTTCCAAACTCACGTTGCAATTTCATTGCTGGCCAGGTGTGGTGGCTCATGCCTGTAATCCCAGCACTTTGGGAGGCCGAGGTGGCCGAATAATGAGGTCAAGAGTTCGAGACCAGCCTGACCAACATTGGTGAAACCCTATCTCTACTAAAAATACAAAAATTAGCCAGGTGTGATGGCGGGCTCCTGTAATCCCAGCTACTCAGGAGGTAGAGGCAGGAGAATCACCTGAACCTGGGAGGTGGAGGTTGCAGTGAGTCGAAGTTGCACCACTGCACTCCAGTCTGGGCGACAGAGCAAGACTATTTAAAAAAAAAAAAAAAGGATGCCGGGCGGGGTGGCTCAAGCCTGTAATCCCAGCACTTTGGGAGGCTGAGGCGGTGGATCACGAGGTCAGGAGATCGAGACCATCCTGGCTAACATGGTGAAACCCTGTCTCTACTAAAAATACAAAAAAAACTAGCCGGGCGTGGTGGCGGGCGCCTATAGTCCCAGCTACTCAGAGGCTGAGGCGAGAGAATGGCGTGAACCCGGGAGGCGGAGCTTGCAGTGAGCCGAGATCGTGCCACTGCACTCCAGCCTGGGTGACAGAGTGAGACGGAGTCTCAAAAAAAAAAAAAAAAGGAAATTTCATTGCCATTGTGACCATGTTGACAGGTGGAGCCTTTTTTTTTTTTTTTTAATGGAGTCTCGCTCAAATCTCGCTCAAGTCTGGCTCACATAATCACTACGTGCTGCTGAGCTCAGCAGGGAAATAGGGATACAATAGTAAACATGAAACTTGCTCTTTTTTCTCCCCAGGCCCAAAATGTTCCTGATGCCGATTTAGAACTTCAGTGCTTCAAAATAGCTTAGTGTCTGTGTTAATATTAGCTGTAGTTTTCAGAGACTTCACAAAATGGAATTTAAAATTTTTTTTTCATTCTTCTGTTTTTTGTCTTTCTTTTTTAGCTTTTTCTTCCTGCTCCCACTGCACTGGGATTATTTTGTACTCCTCTAGCAGTCCCATGTAGATGTTTCTTGTTGGGAGTCAGCCCTCCATCACAAGTGATTCAGGAATCCCGGCCCTTTCTATCTGGTGGCTTCATTCTCTAGGGCCTCAAGTTCTTTACACCTAGCTGGCTGGCAGGCGAAGAGAACATGTGGAGAAACACAGCCATTTCTTTTTTTTTTTTTTTTTTTTTTTTTTTTTTTTTTTTTTTGAGACGGAGTCTCACGCTGTTGCCCAGGCTGGAGTGCAGTGGCGCGATCTCGGCTCACTGCAAGCTCCGCCTCCTGGGTTCACGCCATTCTCCTGCCTCAGTCTCCTGAGTAGCTGGGACTACAGGCGCCCGCCACCGCGCCCGGCTAATTTTTTGTATTTTTAGTAGAGACGGGGTTTCACTGTGGTCTCGATCTCCTGACCTTGTGATCCGCCCACCTCGGCCTCCCAAAGTGCTGGGATTACAGGCTTGAACACAGCCATTTCTTAAAACTGCCTTGGCCAGGAGTGAGACACATCATTCCGATTGCGAGCATCAGTCACATGGCTCCACTTGGAGGTAGGGAGGTACTAGGAAATGCAGTCTCTGGCTGGGCAAAGACTTCCTGGTTACAGTTCTATCACATCAGAGGATTCGTGGTGTACAGTTAGTTAGCTGCCACTTCTGCAATACCCAAAACGTTGGCATGATTTTGCAGCTGTAAGATTATTTCAACATAGCTAAATCATTGCTGGGATTGCTTACTTTTGTGGTCTAATACTTATATAATACTTAAATGTTTAAGTCTTTCAGAGATTATCTTCCTCCACCTAGTTTTTTTTTGTTTTGTTTACCTTTTTTTCTTTTTTTTGATACAAGGTCTTGCTCTGTCACCCAGGCTGGAGTGTGCCATGGCATGATCATGGCCCACTGTAGCCTCAACCTCCCAAGTTCAAGCAATCCTCCCACCTCAGCCTCCTGAGTAGCTGGGACTACAAGCCTGTGCCACCATGCCTGGCTAATTTAAAAAAATTTTTTAGAGATGGGGGTCTCCCTGTGTTGCCCAGTTATAACATATATAACATATGTATTATATATGTTATATAATACATATATAACATATGTATTATATATGTTATATAATACATATATATATATAAACTCCTTGGTTCAGGCGATCGTCCCACCTAGGCCTCCCAAAGTGCTGGGATTACAGGGCTGAACTACAGTGAGTGGCTTATTTTTTTATATAACAAAAATTATTTATTGAGTGTCTGCTTAGTGATTCTCTTTGGAGCAATGTTTACTTACAGTATAAATTATTACATGACATTTGCATCCATTGGTCCTATTGGCAAACATCAGTTGCAGAGTCTGAAGTTACAAAATCTAAGTTTTTTACTGAGTAAAACCGAAAATGGCTAGCATTTACATAAAAATGAACAATTTTACAAAATAGAGGTGATAATGGCACATAGTCCTAATTAGAAGACTTGCTTTCCTAAGAGCATGTGAGTGCCAGTGTATTTTCAATAGGTTTTGTCTGTTTTTTGACATCTGCTTTTTACAGTGCTGATGATCTCTGTTAATTTCCTGAATGACGCCTTTATCGCATTTCAATCTCTGATTTCTTTTTTCAAAGTTTTGTCTTAAGGCTTCACTGTCTTCATTTGGAAAATAGTGTCATAATCCACAAAGACCTGGAAACAAACACAAGGCATAGAAAAGGCATTGAGGGCCAGGTGCAATGGCTCAGGCCTGTAATCCCAGCACTTTGGGAGGCCGAGGTGGGTAAATCACATGAGGCTGGGAGTTTGAGACCAGCCTGGTCAACGTGGTGGAACCCCGTCTCTACTAAAAATACAAAAATTAGCCGGGCATGGTGGTGTGCACCTGTAATTCCAGCTACTGGGGAGGCTGAGGCAGGAGAATCGCTTGAACCCGGGAGGTGAAGGTTGCAGTGAGCCGAGATCGCACCGCTGCACTCCAGCCTGAGTGACAGAGGGAGACACCGTCAAAAAAAAAAAAAAAAATCATTGAGGTCCTCAGGACAAACTTGAAACAGCTGGGAAGATTTTGTATGTATGAGAAAGACCAGCCTAAAATTGTTTAAGGAACAAGGGAGTTTCTCATCTCAGAGAACAGGAGGTTTCAAGATAGTGGAGGCATGTGGCACATACACAGGTTGGCTGTTTGGGAGGGACAGTGACCCTGCCAATTGTCTCTGGTCCTCCGGCCTCACTGTGTTGGCTGTGTCCTCTCACGGCCACAAGGTGGCAGCAGCAGCCGCGGGCACTGCAGCCTTCCCGGAGGAGCGGTTCTCCGACTCAGGACTACTTCCTTTTTTTTTTGAGACGGAGTCTCGCTGTGTCTTTTTTTTTTTTGAGACGGAGTCTCGCTCTGTAGCCCGGGCTGGAGTGCAGTGGCCGGATCTCAGCTCACTGCAAGCTCTGCCTCCCGGGTTTTTACGCCATTCTCCTGCCTCAGCCTCCCGAGTAGCCGGGACTACAGGCGCCCGCCACCTCGCCCGGCTAGTTTTTTGTATTTTTTAGTAGAGACGGGGTTTCACCGTGTTAGCCAGGATGGTCTCGAACTCCTGACCTCGTGATCCGCCCGTCTCGGCCTCCCAAAGTGCTGGGATTACAGGCTTGAGCCACCGCGCCCGGCCCTCAGGACTACTTCCTATCACAAGCTTAAAAACCAAGGACGCCAAAGAGCTTTTCAAAAAAAAATATATATATATATGTGTGTGTGTAATATATATATGTGTAATATATATGTGTGTAATATATATAATGTTTATCAATATTTATCATTTATAAATGAATAAACTGAAAATTTTAAAATATTGATTTATTTAAAAAATAATAAATCTATTACATGTTAACATACATCACACTTTTTTTTTTTTTTTTTTTTTTGAGACGGAGTCTAGCTCTGTCGCCCAGGCTGGAGTGCAGTGGCCGGATCTCAGCTCACTGCAAGCTCCGCCTCCCGGGTTCACGCCATTCTCCTGCCTCAGCCTCCCGAGTAGCTGGGACTACAGGCGCCCGCCACCGCGCCCGGCTAGTTTTTTGTATTTTTTTAGTAGAGACGGGGTTTCACCGTGTTAGCCAGGATGGTCTCGAACTCCTGACCTCGTGATCCGCCCGTCTCGGCCTCCCAAAGTGCTGGGATTACAGGCTTGAGCCACCGCGCCCGGCCCTCAGGACTACTTCCTATCACAAGCTTAAAAACCAAGGACGCCAAAGAGCTTTTCAAAAAAAAATATATATATATATATGTGTGTGTGTGTAATATATATATGTGTAATATATATGTGTGTAATATATATAATGTATATCAATATTTATCATTTATAAATGAATAAACTGAAAATTTTAAAATATTGATTTATTTAAAAAATAATAAATCTATTACATGTTAACATACATCACACATTTTTATGACAAAAATAACTATATTTTCCAAAAAAAAAATTTAGTGAGAAGTTGGCATTGTTTTACATTTTTACATGTTTTTGATGTCAGCTTCACTGAGGACAGACAGATGGTTTCTCCTATCTGCTTCTCATGCAATCTGTCATACGTCGCACATCATCACATAGCCTCTGGAAGAGTCCAGCGTACACTTGCAAGAGGTGAGAGTGGAAATGACATCTTAGTATTATTATGAAAACAGTTTGACCCAAAGACCCCCGAAAGGGAGAGTCCTTATGCCTCTTTCAAAAGCTAAGAAATGGGCTGGGCTCGGGCGCTCACGCCTGTTTGGGAGGCCAAGGTGAGTGGATCACTTGAGGTCAGGAGTTCGAGACCAGCCTGGCCAACATGGTGATACCCCATTTCTAGTCTCTACTACAAAATTAGCCAGGTGTGGTTGCACGTGCCTGTAATCCCAGCTCCTGGGAGGCTGAGGCAGGAGAATCGCTTGAACTCGGGAGGCAGAGGTTGCGGTAAGCTGAGATCACGCCACTACACTCCACCTGGGTGACAAAGCGAGACTTCGTCTGAAAAAAATAAATACATAATAAAGAATAAAGGCTAAGAAACGGTTTCTGAAAGGCTTCCCCAGTACAGTATCCCCTGTGTGTAACTGACCAGAACTGAATCAATTTGCCTGTTTCTAACGAAAGAGAATAGCATTGGCACGATTTGCTTATAGCAATGACTCTTGAACTTGGTGTGCATCAGAATCACCGGAGGAGTGTGTTAAACCACAGACAGGCCCCCAACAGCAGGGCTCTGATTCAGGAAGTTTGGCATGGAGCCTGAAAATGTGCATTTTTAACAATCCCCATTACTGCTTCTGCTGCTGGGCCAGGGACCACATGGTGGGAACCTCTAGCACAGCCCAGTCAGGATGTGGGGATGCGGCCAGGCTTCCTGGAGTGGACTATGATATGGACACACATGGATATCTTAATAAACTAGGGTTCATTAGCAAGTAAGTCGGGAGAATGGCTGTGGGTACAACCAACAGTATTTGCTATCCTTATATTTTCAGAAAATTTATGGTAGACTCCTCCAAAATAAATGCTTGAACAATGGTCCTGTTAGTGACTTCTTAGTGGTTATTAAGTATATCTTGGATTCACAGTCAAGGGAAGAAAAGGGTGGGGGAGGAAGAAGGGGAAAAAAAGGAAAGTATGGCATAGAGATAGAAATTTAACTTTAGGCCGGGCGCGGTGGCTCAAGCCTGTAATCCCAGCACTTTGGGAGGCCGAGACGGGCGGATCACAAGGTCAGGAGATCGAGACCATCTTGGTGAAACCTAACATGGTGAAACCCTGTTTCTACTAAAAAATACAAAAAACTAGCCGGGCGCGGTGGCGGGCGCCTGTAATCCCAGCTACTCAGGAGGCTGAGGCAGAAGAATGGCGTAAACCCGGGAGGCGGAGCTTGCAGTGAGCTGAGATCCGGCCACTGCACTCCAGCCTGGGCGACAGAGCGAGACTCCGTCTCAAAAAAAAAAAAAAAAAAAAAAAAAAAGAAAGAAAGAAATTTAACTTTAGGGACTAGCACAGTGGCTCACACCTGCAATCCCAACACTTTAGGAAATAGAGGCAGAAATATCACTTGAGCCGGGAAGTTTGAGAACAGCCTGGGCAACATATCGAGACCCCCATCTATTAAAAAGAAAGAAAGAGGTCAGGCGCGGTGGCTCAAGCCTGTAATCCCAGCACTTTGGGAGGCCGAGACGGGCGGATCACGAGGTCAGGAGATCGAGACCATCCTGGCTAACACAGTGAAACCCCGTCTCTACTAAAAAAATACAAAAAACTAGCCGGGCGAGGTGGCGGGCGCCTGTAGTCCCAGCTACTCGGGAGGCTGAGGCAGGAGAATGGCGCAAACCCGGGAGGCGGAGCTTGCAGTGAGCTGAGATCCAGCCACTGCACTCCAGCCTGGGCGAGGGAGCCAGACTCCGTCTCAAAAAAAAAAAAAAAAAAAAAAGAAAAAAAGAAAGAAAGAAAGAAATTTAACTTTAAAATTTCCCAGTTTGGTTTTTTTGTTGTTGCTGTTGTTTTGTTTGTTTTTCTCTTCCTATATAGCCCTCCTCGCTTGAGAAATTTACGTTGGATGAACTTGCTGAGGAAAAACAAAATGTAACTGGGGGCCGAGTGTGGCCCCTTATCCCCATAATCCCAGCACTTTGCAAGGGCGAGGTGGGAAGATTGCTTGAGGCCAAGAGTTCAAGACCAGCTTTGGCTACAGACTGAGATCTCATCTGTACAAAAAATTAAAAAAATTAGTTGGCCGTGGAGGTATGTGCCTGTAGTTCTAGCTACTCAGGAGGCTGAAGCAGGAGGATCCCTTCATCCCTGGAATTGGAGGCTACAGTGAGCTAGGATCATGCCACTGCACTCCAGCCTGGGTAACAGATTGAGACTCTATTTCTAAAAAAAGGGTTTGTTTGTTTTTTTTCTTTTTTTGAGACACAGTCTTGCTCTGTCGTCCAGGCTGGAGTGCAGTAGTACGATCTCGGCTCACTGCAACCTCTGCCTCCTGGATTTAAGTGATTCTCCTGCCTCAGCCTCCAGAGTAGCTGGGATTACAGACAGCCGCCACCACACCCAGGTGGTGTATTTTTTGTATTTTTAGTAGAGACAAGGTTTCACCGGATTGGCCAGGCTGGTCTTGAACTCCTGATCTCAGGTGATCCACCCGCCTTGGCCTCCCAAAGTGCTGGAATTACAGGCGTGAGCCACCACGCCTGGCCCTAAAAAAGTGTTTTCAAGATATTTCTTATGGGAGGTTGGTATAAATATTCCAAACTACAGCAAAGTCATGGGTCGGAAAAGAACCCTATATATATTTCTATGAGTGAACTTCATTTAAAGAGCTATAGGGCTTTCAAGTCGGGAAGGGTCAGGGAACTATGCCCCCTGCGCATTTCACAGACTCTAAAATGGAGGCTGGAGAGATGTAGTAGTGTGCCCAGGTGGTGGCACAGATGAGAACCCAGGCCATGTGACCGTCTATTCTTCAGAAGTCTCGATTAGTTCTTCCAAGTGGTGGTGAACACGAACACAAAACCAGATAGAACAAACAGATTCTATACGACAGATAAGACCAAAGCGTTTAAGGGGATCGCTATTTGAGGGAAGTCATGTCCACTGAATGATGCTTCAGCTACAATAGTCTTCAGGCTCAGACATGACAGCCCTCGGCTGCCAGCTCCATGGCTCTCCCACCCAGCAGCTTCACAGAGGGCAGCCAGCTTCCTGAGGCTTGGCTCCAAACTGGCTCCAGCACCAACACCTCCCGGCCCTGGGCCTCCATGCTGGCTCCTTCCCACGTGGCCCCACGAGTAAATCATGGATTCCATCTTACTCTGCTCTCAGTCACCAAACTTCAAGGCCTCCAGGTCTCCCCTGCCATGGGCCTTGGACAGGTCCAGCCCGTCACATCCTTCATCCTGAGCCTTGTAGAGGAAGGTGTGAGGGTCATTGATCCCTTTCCTCCTAGAGGAATGCAAGTTTCTTTTTTTTTTTTTTTTTGATTTTTTAATTAATATTTTACTTTAAGTTCTAGGGTACATGTGTACAACGTGCAGGTTTGTTACATATGTAAACATGTGCCATGTTGGTGTGCTGCACCCGTTAACTCGTCATTTACAATAGGTATATCTCCTAATGCTAACGAGTTTCTTTTTTTTTTTTTTTTTTTTGAGACGGAGTCTTGCTCTGTCACCCAGGCTGGAGTGCAGTGGCCGGATCTCAGCTCACTGCAAGCTCCGCCTCCCGGGTTCACGCCATTCTCCTGCCTCAGCCTCCCGAGTAGCTGGGACTACAGGCGCCTGCCACCTCGCCCGGCTAAGTTTTTTTTGTATTTTTAGTAGAGACGGGGTTTCACTGTGTTAGCCAGGATGGTCTCGATCTCCTGACCTTGTGATCCGCCCGTCTCGGCCTCCCAAAGTGCTGGGATTACAGGCTTGAGCCACCGCGCCTGGCCAACGAGTTTCTTTTATAAAATCACTCTTCCTCTGTCCTAGAGAACACTTTTTCTTTTTTTTTTTTTTTTGAGATGGAGTCTCACTCTGTCACCTGGTTGGAGTGCAGTGGCACGATCTCAGCTCACTGCAACTTACACTTCGTGGGTTCAAGCAATTCTCGTGCCTCAGCCTCCTGAGTAGCTGGGACTACAGGTGCACACCACCACACCTGGCTAATCTTTTTGTATTTTTAGTAGAGATGGGGGGGGGGGTTTCACCATGGTGGCCAGGCTGGTCTCGAACTCCTGACCTCAGGTGATCCGCCCACCTCAGCCTCCCAAAGTGTTGGGATTACAGGCATGAGCCACTGCGCCCGGCCCCAGGGAACACTTCTACACATCAAGAGGTAGGAAAGCTTTTAGAACACTGCCAGAAAAAAATGTTTCCCAAAACAGTTATGGCTACCTGCCTTAACAGCTGCTTACCTAAGACCAAGTCAGTGCCTTTGTATTGTTGTTGCTGTTTGTTTTGAGATGGTTCCTTGCTCCGTCTCCAGGCTGGAGTGCAGTGACACTATCTTAGCTCACTGCAACCTCTGCCTCCTGGGTTCAAGTGATTCTCCTGTCTCAGCCCCTTGAGTAGCTGGGATTGCAGGCGTGCGCCACCACATCCAGATAATTTTCGTATTTTTAGTAAAGATGGGTTTTCACTATGTTGGCCAGGCTTGTCTCAAACTCCTGACCTCCAGTGATCCGCCCACCTCGGTTTCCCAAAGTGCCGGGATTACAGACGTGATCCACTGCACCTGGCGCCAAGTCACTGTCTTTTGAACTGTCGACCACCCTGCTTAAAGAAAGTGTGGGCTAGGTGCAGTGGCTCCCACCTGTAATTCCAGCACTCTGGGAGGCTGAGGTGGGTGGATTTCTTGAGCCCAGGAGATTGAGACTAGCCTGGGCAACATAGTGAGACCCTCATCTTTTTTTTTTTTTTTTGAGATGGAGTCTCGCTCTGTTGCCCAGGCTGGAGTGCAGTGGTGAGATCTCAGCTTACTGCAAGCTCCACCTCCGGGGTTCACTCCATTCTCCTGCCTCAGCCTCCCAAGTAGCTGAGACCACAGGTGCCTGCCACCATGCCTGGCTAATGTTTTTGTATTTTTAGTAGAAATGGAGTTTCACCATGTTAGCCAGGATGGTGAGACACCCATCTTTACAAAAAAATAAAAACTTAGCCAGGTGTGGTGGCATGCACCTGTGGTCCCACTACTCAGGAGGCTGCAGCAGGAGGATCATCTGAGCCTGGAGAATTTGAGGCTGCAGTGAGCTATGATCACGCCACTGCACCCCAGCCAGGACAATAGAACAAGACCTTGTCTCAAACAAAAAAAGAAAATGTGTACCCAACTATGTGCATCTACTGAGAGTCTGCTCAGAATTCAGGGCCCTAAAGGACCACCTCAGCAATGAAAGGATCGGGAGGAAGGAGAGTGGTGCTTCAACTGTGTACAAAGTACTGCAGCCCGCTCACCTCCTCTCTTCTCCTGGATGGGAAGAAGGAGACAATGACAAAAGCTCTCTTTTCTTGTAAGCCATTTTCTCCCTTCCAGAGTGAGCCAAGCAGTCCTTTTGGTTCTAGATCTTGGTCCAGGTATTATTTTGCTCTGGGAGGCTCTGAGCAGCCTGGGAAGGGGAAGAGTTAGCTGACTAGAGCCTCGAGCCTTTAAGGCAGAGGGTGAGTGGGACCCTGGGTTGCATTCTGTGCGTCCAGCCCAGGCCACCAAAGTCAAACGATAGAAGTAGGTGGGCTAGGCCGGGCGCGGTGGCTCACGCCTGTAATCCCAGCACTTTGGGAGGCCAAGACGGGCGGATCACGAGGTCAGGAGATCGAGACCATCCTGGCTAACAGGGTGAAACCCCGTCTCTACTAAAAAATACAAAAAACTAGCCGGGCGAGGTGGTGGGCGCCTGTAGTCCCAGCTACTCCGGAGGCTGAGGCAGGAGAATGGCGTAAACCCGGGAGGCGGAGCTTGCAGTGAGCTGAGATCCGGCCACTGCACTCCAGCCTGGGTGACAGAGCGAGACTCCGTCTCAAAAAAAAAGAAGTAGGTGGGCCAAGGCTACTTTGCAAGGCCACACACCTCCCGGTGACCGCCCTAGCAGAGGCCCTTCCTTTTCTGATCCAAAGCCCCTTCATAGGTTCCCACATACTTGTTCTCATTTGGACAGTGCCTGGTTCAAAGTAGAAGCTCAATGAATAATCAAAAAGGAACAACCCAGCCGGGCATGGTGGCTCACGCCTGTAATCCCAGCACTTTGGGAGGGCAAGGTGGGTAAATCACGAGGTCAAGAGATTGAGACCATCTGGCCAACATGGTGAAACCCCATCTCTACTAAAAATACAAAAATTAGCTGGGCGTGGTGGTGCACGCCTGTAGTCCCAGCTACTCGGGAGGCTGAGGCAGGAGAATCACTAGAACCTTGGAGGCGGAGGTTGCAGTGAGCTGAGATCGCGCCACTTAAGCCTGGCGACGAGCAAGACTCTGCCTCAAAAAAAAAAAAAAAAAAAAAAAAAAAAGAACAACCCTCCCATACAATTGCTCTCAATGGGACAAAGTTCACCAGCAGGGGCTTGTAAGTGTGTTTCTTCCCAGGTTAAACATTCTTATTTTCTTCATCAGATGTTTGTAAAACTGTATGACGTTGTAAGACAGCTTCTAGAGTCCTCACCATCCTGGCCACCCTTCAAAAGGATGTGCTGCAACTCATCACTCTTTCTTAACATGTGGCTGTGGTGGCCTCCAGAACTGCAGGACAGTCTGCATGAGGCATGGCTGAGCGGAGCACGGCAGGGCTACAGCGTTTCCCCTGGTGCCAGATGCTGGGTTTCCAGTGATGAAGCCTCAGCTAGTGCTAGCATTTTTCACCTTCAGGCATTTTTCACCTTCAGGACACCTTGAAAGGGGAAGGGTTTGCGTCTTATTCTTCAAAAGCTCTGACTCCTCTGCCATCTCCTTATGTCCAGGAGCCAGTTTCCCTATCCCCTTCCTGAGTGTCTTGGTGGCTGAAGGGCTTGAGACAGCGGAAACTTTGGGCTCTGAGTTATATTACAGCCAGGAGGGAGGGCAGTCGCCCAGCAGGCTGCTTGGTGACAGGGAGGCAGAGAAGAGGCCTGTGAGAAGAGCTGCTGAAGCTTCACTGTCTGGATGTCTTAGAGGAACATCATGACCAGGGAGGGGTGCAAAGAAGTGTGGAGAGAAGGGAAGGGAACAGAGGCCAACCCAGGTACCTGGCTGGCTGTGACTGCGGATCCCTTGTGCCTTCAGGCCCAGCCTTAGGGTATGACAGTGGTGCTTAACCACCGCCAGGAGCACAGCCACATTTTAATGAGTGGTCAAGATATACTGTTACCAGAATGCCTATCAGATTCAGTTGGGCTCTGAGCTCACTGTGTGACCCAAGGCAGATGCAAAGGAAAGTTTTATTTATTTATTTATTTATTTATTTATTTATTTATTTATTTAGAGACGGAGTCTTGCTCTGTCGCCCAGGCTGGACTGCAGTGGCACGATCTCAGCTCACTGCAAGCTCCACCTCTCGGGTTCACGCCATTCTCCTGCCTCAGCCTCTCGAGTAGCTGGGACTACAGGCGCCCAGCACCACGCCTGGCTAATTTTTTTGTATTTTTAGCGAAGACAGGGTTTACGGATGGTCTTGATCTCCTGACCTCGTGATCTGCCTGCGTCGGCCTCCCAAAGTGCTGGGATTACAGGTGTGAGCCACTGGGCCTGGCCGGGAAAGTTACTTCAAGAGTAACTTTCGGAGTTCTCCCAGAAGCCACCGCTCTTCCTCTTTCCCTAAGCGGCCTGAGGTAATCTGTGAAAATGGTTCGCTATTCACTTGACCCGGAGAACCCCACGAAATCATGCAAATCAAGAGGTTCCAATCTTCGTGTTCACTTTAAGAACACTCGTGAAACTGCCCAGGCTATCAAGGGTATGCATATTCGAAAAGCCACGAAGTATCTGAAAGATGTCACTTTACAGAAACAGTGCGTACCATTCCGACGTTACAATGGTGGAGTTGGCAGGTGTGCCCAGGCCAAGCAGTGGGGCTGGACACAGGGTCGGTGGCCCAAGAAGAGTGCTGAATTTTTGCTGCACATGCTTAAAAATGCAGAGAGTAATGCTGAACTTAAGGGTTTAGATGTAGATTCTCTGGTCATCGAGCATATCCAAGTGAACAAAGCACCTAAGATGCGCCGACGAACCTACAGAGCTCATGGTCGCATTAACCCATACATGAGCTCTCCCTGCCACATTGAGATGATCCTTACTGAAAAGGAACAGATTGTTCCTAAACCAGAAGAGGAGGTTGCCCAGAAGAAAAAGATATCCCAGAAGAAACTGAAGAAACAAAAACTTATGGCACGGGAGTAAATTCAGCGTTAAAATAAATGTAATTAAAAGGAAAAGAAAAAAAAAAAAAAGAGTAACTTTCAAAGAAAGGTCACGTATCTCAGAATTTCCGGGAGCTTGGTCAGGGTAGTAAGAAGCTTTTCCCAAATTTGACTCTAGAGTTACAGGCCAGCCAGCTGACAAGAGTCACGATCATGAATGCCACATGGGGGACGCTGTTTCTTACAGCGATTATCCTTTTGCAATTATTATGTGATTTTAATTTCTTCAAGTGTGTTGCCAAAATCTACTGTTTAAAAGTATTTAAACACAATAAAATGGGACTAATTGGACATGTGGGATTTCAAAGAACAGTGGAAGGGTCCCCATTACCAGATCTCCCTCCTAATGGCTCCCAAATGCCGCCGATTTCTAAATAAGCAGCAACATTTTTCATTTCACAATTAGCAAGGTTTTTAGAGAAGCGTAAAATGCAGGCCTCCCAAAGGGCTGGGAGGCTCATGCCTGTAATCCCAGCCTTTTGGGAGGTCAAGGCAGGAAGACTGGCTTGAGCCTAGGAGCAATACAGTTGAGACCTCATCTCTACAAAAAGTTTTAAAAATTAGCCTGGTGTGGTGGTGCGCGCTTGTGGTCCTAGCTACTTGGGAGGCTGAGCTGGGAGGGTCACTTGAGCCTGGGAGGTTGAGGCTGCAGTGAGCCAAGATTGTACCACTACATTCCAGCCTGGGCAACAGAGCAAGATCTTGTCTCAAAAAAAAATTCATAACAGATGTAATAGATTATTATAAATGAGTTTTAAAAGTTTTAAATCACTTTCATTCTGAACATGCAGAGGGAGAGTAGATTCCTCAGGGGGCAGGGGTAAGGTAGGGGCCAGAAGGCAAACACTGAGGGAAACAGGGAACAGAAAGAACAGCAAAAATAAGAACAAACAAGGCACAGAGTTTGGCCCATGATAAGCATTTAATAAAACTTAGCTATTATTATCATTGTTATTTTTCAGAAACAGGGTCTCACTCTGTCGCCCAGGTTGGAGGGCTATGGCTTGATCACAGCTCACTGCAGCCTCTAACTCCTGGGCTTAAGTGATCCTCCCACCTCAGCCACCGAGTAGCAGGGGACTACAGGTGTGTGCCACCACCGTGTCTGGTCCTTAGGTATTATTATTATTTTTGAGATGGAGACTCACTCTGTCGCCCAGGGTGGAGTGCAGTGACACAATCTTGGCTTACTGCAAATTCTGTCCCCCAGGTTCAAGCAATTCTCCTGCTTCAGCCTGCTGAGTAGCTGGGACTACAGGTGCCTGCCACCACGCCAGGCTAATTTTTGTATTTTTAGTAGAGACGAGGTTTCACCATGTTCAGGCTGGAGGTATTATTGTTAGTAGAAGTCGTATTTTTTTTTTTTGAGATGGAGTTTCACTCTTTTTGCCCAGGCTGGAGTGCAATGGCACAATCTCAGCTCACCGCAACCTCCACCTCCTGGGTTCAAGTCATTTTTGTACCTCAGCCTCCTGAGTAGCTGGGATTACAGGCATGCGCCACCATGCCCAGCTAATTTTTTGTATTTTTAGTAGAGACAGGGTTTCTCCATGTTGGTCAGGCTGGTCTCACACTCCCGATCTCAGGTGATCCGCCCACCTTGGCCTCCCAAAGTGCTGGGATTACAGGCGTGAGCCACCGCACCTGGCTTATTATTATTATTGAGACGGAGTCTCGCTGTGTTGCCCAGGGTGGAGTGCAGTGGCATGATCTCGGCTCACTGCAACCTCTGCCTCCTGGGTTCAAGTGATTCTCCTGCCTCAGCCTCACAAGTAGCTGGGATTACAGGTGTGTGCCACCATGCTTGGCTAATTTTTGTATTTTTAGCAGTGATGGGGTTTTGTCATGTTGGTCAGGCTGGTCTTGAACTTATGATCACAGGTGACCCACCTGCCTTGCCCTCCTAAAGTACTGGGAATACAGGCATGAGCCACTGTGCTCGGCCGAAGTATTATTTTTTGATTGAGCACCTCTTGTGTGCCAGGCATATATTTTACATGTTTTATTTGACTATTTCAACAGCCCTGTGAGGTAGACATTGTTTTTTGAATGTATGGCTAAAGACACAGCGTTTGGAATATTGTTCTTGTCACTTGTTAGCAAGTGGTAGAACCAGGACTTCAGCGAAGATACTTGCTCCAAAGACATTTGCAAAACCACTGACACTGTGCAAACTGACACAGGCAGAAAACAAACTTGAGGGACTTCTCAGTTTTGCTGAGAGTTGGGTATATTTGTACCCAAGAAGTGCTGGATAAAAGAGAGTTTATACGTGTGGGTCTTACGGAAAACTGTGGTATTAGTAGAAGAGTAGTTTCAAGGTGAGTATTATTTTTTTCATTTTGCAGAAGAAAGAACACCTGTATTATTCATTCTTGATGGTATTTGTTATATCATTTTTATACTGTTATATAGATTGTATTTATTGAGCCAAGAAAGTTCATCTTTAATCCTTTTGTTCTTTAGTCTGACAGCAAGGGTCACATTTTCCATAATTTGCTCCAGGTCAGGGAAATGCATGCTGATCCCTGATCTGTGTGTGTGTGTGTGTGTGTGTGTGTGTGTGTGTGTGTGTGTGTGTGTGAGAGCACACGCAAGAGAGAAAGCGTTTTTTTTTTTTTGTTTTTGTTTTTTTTTGAGACGGAGTCTCGCGCTGTGTCACCTAGGCTGGAGTGCAGTGGCGCGATCTGGGCTCACTGCAAGCTCCGCCTACCAGGTTCACGCCATTCTCCTGCCTCAGCCTCCGAGTAGCTGGGACTACAGGCGCCCGCCACCACGCCCGGCTAGTTTTTTGTATTTTTAGTAGAGACGGGGTTTCACCATGTTAGCCAGGATGGTCTCTATCTCCTGACCTCGTGATCCACCCGACTCGGCCTCCCAAAGTGCTGGGATTACAGGCTTGAGCCACCGCGCCCGGCCGAGAAAGAGTTTAAAAAATGTTATGTAGGCCGGGCGCGGCGGCTCAAGCCTGTAATCCCAGCACTTTGGGAGGCCGAGGCGTGCGGATCACAAGGTCAGGAGATCGAGACCACAGTGAAACCCCGTCTCTACTAAAAATACAAAAAATTAGCCGGGCGCGGTGGCGGGCGCCTGTAGTCCCAGCTACTCAGGAGGCTGAGGCAGGAGAATGGCGGGAACCCGGGAGGCGGAGCTTGCAGTGAGCCGAGATCGCGCCACTGCACTCCAGCCTGGGCAACAGCCTGAGACTCCGTCTCAAAAAAAAAAAACAAAAAACAAAAAACAAAAAAACCAAAATGTTATGTATAGGCAGGACACAGTGGCTCGTACCTATAATCCCAGCACTTTGGGAGGCTGAGGCGGGTGGATCACCTGAGGTCAGGAGTTCGAGACCAGCCTGACCAACATGGAGAAACCCCATCTCTACTAACAATACAAAATTAGCCGGGCGTGGTGGCACATGCCTGTAATGCCAGCTACTGGGGAGGCTGCAGCAGGAGAATTGCTTGAACCTGGGAGGCGGAGATTGTGGTGAGCTGAGATTGCGCCATTGCACTCTAGCCTGGGCAACAAGAGTGAAACTCCGTCGCAAAAAAAAAAAAAAAAAAAAAAGGGCCGGGCGCGGTGGCTCAAGCCTGTAATCCCAGCACTTTGGGAGGCCGAGACTGGAGGATCACGAGGTCAGGAGATCGAGACCATCCTGGCTAACACGGTGAAACCCCGTCTCTACTAAAAGATACAAAAATATAGCCGGGCGAGGTGGCGGGCGCCTGTAGTCCCAGCTACTCGGGAGGCTGAGGCAGGAGAATGGCGTAAACCCGGGAGGAGGAGCTTGAGTGAGCTGAGATCCGGCCACTGCACTCCAGCCTGGGCGACAGAGCGAGACTCCCTCTCAAAAAAAAGAAGAAGAAGAAGAAAAAAAAGTTACATATACATTTTGGCCAGGCGTGGTGACTCACGCCTGTAATCCCAGCACTTTGGAGAGGCCAAGGTGGGCAGATAACCTGAGGTCAGGAGTTGGAGACCAGCCTGGGCAACATGGTGAAACCTCGTCTCTACTAAAAATACAAAATTAGATGGGCACGGTGGCAGCGCCTGTAATCCCAGCTACTCAGGAGTCTGAGGCAGGAGAATTGCTTGAACCTGGGAGGCGGAAGTTGTAGTGAGCCGAGATGACACCACTGCATCCCAGCCTGGGCGACAGAGCGAGACTCCGTCTCTCTTTTTTTTTTTTTTTTTTTTTGAGACGGAGTCTCGCTCTGTCGCCCAGGCTGGAGTGCAGTGGCCGGATCTCAGCTCACTGCAAGCTCCGCCTCCCGGGTTCACGCCATTCTCCTGCCTCAGCCTCCCGAGTAGCTGGGACTACAGGCGCCCGCCACCTCGCCCAGCTAGTTTTTTGTATTTTTTTAGTAGAGATGGGGTTTCACCGTGTTAGCCAGGATGGTCTCAATCTCCTGACCTTGTGATCCGCCCGGCTCCCAAAGTGCTGGGATTACAGGCTTGAGCCACCGCGCCCGGCGGAGACTCCGTCTCAAAAAAAAAAAAAAAAGTTATGCACATATTTTAAAGTAACTCTGTCTAGAAGTTTTAAATTTTGAAGGACCATATTCTTCCTTTGATCTCTCCACAGTATTTAACACAATAGTGAGCACTAAACTGAAGTGCAATACTAATTACATTGAATGAAGATTATCTTTTAAGGTACTTTAAGACATAAATGCAGTTTTATTAAAGTTTTCAAAATTAAGTTTCGGAGTGCTTATAAAATAGCATCAAATAATGCTGATCTTAATACTTTTATTAAGTGCATTTTACATATATAATATATATATAATCTTTTTGAGACAGGGTCTCACTCTGTCACCCAGGCTGGAGTGCAGTGGTGCAATCTCGGCTTCCGGCAACCTCTGCCTCCCGGGGTTCGAAGGATTCTCGTGCCTCAGCCTCCAGAGTAGCTGAGACCACAGTTAAGTGCATTTATATTTATTCAAACATGAGGCAACTATTCTTGTTTTAGTTACTTTTAAATTAAAATTTAATTTTCTTTTGTTAAAGCCGAGTTTCGCTATGCTCAGGATGGAGTCCACAGGCATGATTATAGCTCACTGCAGCACCCAGCTCCTGGTCTCCAGGGATCCACCCGCCTCAGCCTCCAGAGTAACTGGGACTACACGCCACGCTTGGTTTACCTTTTTTAAAATAAAAAAAGTCTAGGTAGCATTTGTCAAAATTTATAAAATAAGGTCAAGTGTAGTGGCTGATGCCTGTAATCCCAACACTTTGAAAGGCAGAGGCAGGAGGATCACTTGGAGCCAAGAGTTCGAGATGAGCCAGGGCAACAAAGCGAGACTCCTACACTCAAAAAAAAAAAAAGTCACAAATGAGCTGGGCACGGTGACGGGTACCTGTAGTCACTAGCTACTCGGGAGGCTGAGGCGAGGCATGGAATTTCAGAATTTAACAAACTCGGTCCAACATTTTTTTTTTTTTTGACAATAGTCACAGAATCAGGAATTCTTAAGTCTGAAACGGATTCGAAAACTTTTGCAGACAAGCAAACTAGAAAACAATGCTGAGCCCTTGAGGAAGAGTGGCTGCTATTCCTAACCATATGGGGCCTCTAATGCTGCAAATCAAGGAAAAAAGAATGCTGCTTTTGTTGTTGTTGTTTTGTTAACCACACGTGTGAAGAGTCACACAATCAGCTATGCTATTTCTTTGCACAAGCTGGAAAAAGGAGAGAGTATGAAGTTTCGTTGTTAACAGGACATCCATTTAACAGGAGACGGAAGGCTGTGAATTGTTCTTCCCTAAGTTAAAATGACGCTATCCAGTCCTTTCTCCATAGACAACTGAATAAGAGATCCTCTGTCTGGGATGTCACCATCGCGGCCACTCCGGTGACCGTTTTCCCGGGGAGCTGCGCGGGTCGGTGGTGCCAGCGCCTCTGTGCTCCCGGCGGCTTTCCCTGTAAGACATAATGGGACTGGGACGTCCACTTCCGGCTCAAACGAAGTTCAGACGGCTCGCTAGCGGCGCGGTGCCCGGGTGCTGAGGCCGTCCCGAGCCAGGAGACTGGAGGCCTAGGCCCGGCACTGTGGGCATCGTGGGCACCGTGGCGCGGTGCGGGCCGGGGGCGGGGGTCTCCTGGGGTGGCGGCGCCTGGGGTGCGAGCAGGTGGCTCGGGCAGGCGGCGGCTCCGGTGGCGGGCGGCGCGGCGGCCCGCGGCGGGGCGTGGGGCACGCGAGCCCTAAGCCGGGAAGGAGGGCGGCCGGGGGGCGCCAACGGCCGGCGGCGGGGGCCGGAGCGGTAGCGCCGGCCGGGGAGGCGCCGCTCGCCGCGCCGGGTCACGTGGCGCGGTCACGTGGCGCGCAGCCGGGCCGGCGGCGGCGGCGGTGGCGGTGGAGGGAGGCGGAGACTCGGCCGAGACGCTGGGGGAGGCGGCGGCGGCGGCGGCGACGCGGGGCTGCCGGAGGCGGAGAGGCGCGGAGGAGCCGCTGGGGCTGCCGCTACGGCCGCCCGGAGGTGAGCGGGCGCCGGGCCGCTGTCGCCGCCGCGGCGGGCTGGGCGCCGCGCAGTCCCGCGGGAGGGGGCGCCGGCCCGAGCGCCGTCCCTGCCCCGCCGGGCGTGTGTCCCCCTGCGGCGGGCCCCGGGGTCGGCGCGGCGGGCTTGGTGAGCGCGGCGGGCGGGGGTCGGGGCGGCGGCTGCGGGAGTCTCGGGAGGGGGCGGCGCGAGGGGGCGTCTGACCCGGGCCCGGCGGCCGTGGCCGCTGCTTGGCTGTGGGAGCCTTTTGTCTCCGCGTGTGAGAAAATGGGGCGAAAGCTGAGCGCGGGGCGGGCGTGCTTGTGGGGTGGTGCGTGTGGTGTGTGTGTGAGATCGGGAGGCGTTTGGCTTGGAGCCATTTTTTTTTTTCTTAATTGTGGAGACAGAAAATCCCTGAAAACGGTTTCCCCAGGGAGACTGGGCTGCGCTCCTCCTCTTCCTCCCCGGCGTCGGGCCCTAGCGGCTTCCCCGGCCGCGCCGCCACCTCCCCTGCCGGGCCGGTCTCCCCAGCCCGCCCGCCCCACCTTCCGCGAAGCCCCCGGGCAAGCCGGGTGTCTGCAGAGCGGGCCCGGTCACCTGTCGTGGCAGCTGCATGGAAATCCCGGCGCTTCTGCTGTCTGGAGTCTGTGCTGTTTCCTCTGGCAAATCACGGAGATTCTGCTCCCAGCACCAACCCTTCCTCTTTGCCATGCGCTCCACAACACGGAGCAGGACGCCGATTCCAAAGTTTGACCCGCTTGGGATAATTAGCTGGAAGGTGTCTACTTCTTCCTGTGGTGACACCGCTTCAGGGGTGGGAAGGTGAGAGTGGCCTGGCTTTGTGGAAGGAAGTGAGGGTGACACAGCCCTCTCCGGGGTTGATGTCCGTTAGGGACCTATTCCTTCTACCTGCTGAACTGCCCTTGTCATCAGAAAGTCTCTTAAGACTTTCCCGTCGGGGATAATCAACTCCCCTCGCCAGGAACTGTCTCCTGGATCTCTTTGGGGTCTCCCCCCACCCCCCTTTTGTTTTACAGTAGTTCAGCACCTTAAGGATATCCATTAAGTCATTGCCATAGGCAGGTTTATGAAAAAGCACAGAGGAAGTTATTTCGAAGGTTTTGAAGAACATAAAAACCCGTTGTAGGGGTGGGTGTGAGTGCCTTCCTTTGTGCCTCTTCCTCCGTGTCTGGGGTCTCCATTTCTCAGTTGAAGTTCTTGCAGACAAACCCGCTGGGAATGGTGCCGTGGTCCTGGAAAGTTCTCCCCGGGCTCCGCAGCGCCAGATTGCTGGGGTGTGAGATCGTGATGGATGACAAGTGATAGGGCACCTTGCACATAGCCAGGCTGCAATCCAGAGAGGCCACGGGCAGACTCATCTCGCGTTGTGCAGTGATAGCCACGTTCTGAATGGGAAAGTCACAAGTGTCCTGTCTTCTAGTGAAGTCCTCGTTAGATAACTGGCATGAAAGTGCTGATATGAATAAATTGTGAATAGCTAAATTTGATGTTTAGTTCCTCAGTTGGAAGAATAGTACTTAATTTGTATGAAAGTTGTTAGACGATGTGAATTTCCTTTAAGAATTTTAAGAGCCAGGCCGGGCGCGGTGGCTCAAGCCTGTAATCCCAGCACTTTGGGAGGCCGAGGCGGGCGGATCACAAGGTCAGGAGATCGAGACCATAGTGAAACCCCGTCTCTACTAAAAATACAAAAAAATTAGCCGGGCGCGGTGGCGGGCGCCTGTAGTCCCAGCTACTCAGGAGGCTGAGGCAGGAGAATGGCGGGAACCCGGGAGGCGGAGCTTGCAGTGAGCCGAGATCGCGCCACTGCACTCCAGCCTGGGCAACAGCGTGAGACTCCGTCTCAAAAAAAAAAAAAAAAAAAAAAAAAAAAGAATTTTAAGAGCTGTATATTAGGGCTGTAGAAGTAGCAGGTTTATTTATTTTTGGTTTTGTTTTTTACATTATGTGGGGAGGTGTTGGCTTCCAAAGTTAAAGTCCGTAGTGCTGAATTAGAGGGAGGAATATGGGGAAAAATGTTTTCAACACAATGGAACTTTCATACATGGAAGATGATTAGGAAGTCATGATTACTTCCCGTGGTTGAGAAATACGAACTTTATGCATTTACTATTGTTTAGTTTAAAATAGTGTCCTCTTCATTTAGAAAGTTTGTGTGTATAAATCATATTTAAATCATATTTACCTTTCAGCCTTGCATATGGAGTTCTAAGAGTGCTAGTTTGGTTATTCACAGTTTTTTACCTACCAAAACTCTGAATAGAAAAAGATTTTTAACCCATAAAGCAATGTGTGGTACCCGAAGCCTGTTTTAAATGGAATCATCCAACATTGACGCTGAGATGGCGAGTAATGAAAGAAGGATCAGGCCAAATTTCAGCCCTCTCACTGGATAGTTTATAGGACAGTGGGAAGCCCAGGTTTTCTTTTTGATTTTGCTATAGATTCCAGTATCTGAATTCAGGAAGGTTTGTGGAGTGGCTACCATGTACATGGCTAAGCTAGGTGGGAATGTTTCTTCATCTCTTCTACTCATTTACAGCATCAACTAACAATCTCCTGGAGAGAGTGAAGATATAGAGTGGCTCAACTATGCATGTGATTTGTAAAACGCATTTAAACATTGAGTTTAAACGCATTTCTCTTAAGAAATGCTGTGTTTTAGTTACTGCATGGGTTTCTGTTTAGGATTCTGTGAAGCATTTCAGTATTACCAAAAGCCTTACAGAAATTGTACATTTGTCTGTAGTTGAGACTGCATGGAATATGTAATTAAAATGTCAAATTTTTAAAATTTGGCTGAGATAGTGTTAATTTAGTTTCTAAATTCTAACATACTAATTTTTTTGTGGTAAAATGTGCGTGCCATAAAATTTATCACCCTGGTTGGGTGGGGTGGCTCACGCCTATAATCCCAGTACTTTGGGGGGCTGAGGCAGGTGGATCCCTTTAGGCCAGGGGTTCGAGACCAGCCTGGCCAACATGGTGAAACCCTGTCTGTACTAAAAATACAAAAATTAACCACTCATTGTGGCACACACCTGTAATCCCAGCTACCTGAGAGGCAGAGGTGAAAGAATTGCTTGAACCTGGGAGGCTGAGGTTGCTGTAAGGTTGCAGTGAGCAGAGGTTGCACCACTGCACTCCAGCCTGGATGACACAGTGAAACTCTGTCTCAAAGAAAAAGAAAAAAAATTTTAAGTGTATGGTTCAGTGGCATTAAGTACATTCATGTTGTCATGCAACCATCACTTCTGTCTAGAACTTTGTTCAGATTCCCAAACTGAAACTCCAGACCTGTTAAACCCAAACTCCTTGTTTTCCCCTCCCTGCATCCCTTGGAACTCACCCCTCTATTTTCTTTTTTTTTTTTTTGTTTTTGAGATGGAGTCTCACTCTGTTGCCCAGGCTGGAGTGCAGTGGCCGGATCTCAGCTCACTGCAAGCTCCGCCTCCCAGGTTCACGCCATTGTCCTGTCTCAGCCTCCGGAGTAGCTGGGACTACAGGCCCCCGCCACCTAGCCTGGCTAGTTTTTTGTATTTTTAGTAGAGACGGGGTTTCACCGTGTTAGCCAGGATGGTCTCGATCTCCTGACCTCATGATCCGCCCGTCTCGGCCTCCCAAAGTGCTGGGATTACAGGCTTGAGCCACCACGCCCGGCCTCACCCCTCTATTTTCTATCTCTACGAATTTGACGACTCTAGGTACCTCATATAAGTGGAATCACACAGTAATTGCCCTTTCATGACTGGCTTATTTCACTTAGCATGATGTCCTCAGGGTTCATCCATGTTATAGCATATGTCAGCATTTGCATCCTTTTGTTCTTGCTGTTGTTTATAGAGACAAGGTCTCATTATGTTGCCCAGGCTGGTCTTGAACTCTTGGGCTCAAGCAGTCCTCCCAGCTAGGCCTCCCGAAGTGCCCGGTTTACAGGCATGAGCCACCACGCCCAGCCGAATTCCCATCCTTCTGAAAACTGAATAATATCCCGTTGTATGTATATACCACATTTTGTTGATAAACGTTTTAGATTTTTGTATACTAAGTGTTAGTAACTGTGGTACTTCATGATGATCAGGAACCTTGTATTTGACCTTAGTGAAAAGACCATGAGGCAATGATCAGGAACTCTGACTAGAAGTTATAGAACACTTGTTTTATTAAAACAAATTTAATTAAATGAGTTAAAACAAATTAATTATTTAATGCATAGAAACTCTTTAAAATAAGGATCCATGGGGAATAAAACCAATAAGTGTGTTAAATCCTTGGTGGGTCCTATCACTTCCCTTCTATGTGGATGATGACATTTACAGCACATCTTTCTGAAGTTGCGACTGATGCAGATGTTGTTGTTTTTAATTCCAGCTAATGTTACAGTGGTGGTATATTTCGCTGAATGGAAAGGTATATTCATTTACAGGACTCCTTTAAAATTCAATAAATCTTAAAGGGAAATATAGGTAAATGTTAATAGAATTCCAGTATGGGAAAAGTCTTTCTAAGCTTAACACCAAATAGAAACCTATAAAGTAAAAGATTTGACAGCAGTTTTTACAGCGTATGTTATTTTCAGTGTCTGTATAGTGAAGAATGGCAGGAGCAAAAAGACAAATGACAAACTGGAAAAATATGTGCAACATATATTAAGCATCTCAATTTATATAGAGCCATAAAAATCAATGAGAAAAAGATGAACAGTTCATTAGAAAAATGGGCTAAGGACATGAACAGATCTTTTTTTCTTTACATTTCAACTTTTTATCATGGAAATCTTTTTTTTCTTGTGGCCATTCATTTAGTTAAGTGAAGAACGTCAATGTATTAAGAAGGTCCCTCTTTATCACATGATATTTCTTAGCAGATATTTTGGAATGCTCAGAAGATTCCACTTCCAGTCACCTAAGGCCTCCTAAGACATAATTTAAAGTGGGACTTGAACAGAAGTGTCTTCAGACTCTAACTGAAATAGTAGAAGTAGTTTCTGTTTAAATCCTGGAAAACCTTAGATAAGGTTTGTGAAACTGAAAAAAGATCAAATCAGCACACACAGATAAAGGATACAACAGATACCAAGATGGGTAAATGCCCGATTTTTTTTTTTTTTTTTTTTTGAGATAGGGTCTTGCTCCGTCACCCAGGCTGGAGTGCAATGGCCCCATCTCGGCTCACTGCAAGCTCCGCTTCCCAGGTTCAAGCAATTCTCCTGCCTCAGCCACTTGAGTAGCTGGGACTACAGGTACATGCCACCACACCCAGCTAATTTTTGTATGTTTAGTAGAGACAGGGTTTCACTGTGTTGGCTAGTTTGGTTTTGAACTCCTGACCTCGTGATCCACCCGCCTTAGCCTCCCAAAGTGCTGGGATTGATTACAGGCGTGAGCCACCACGCCTGGCCGTATTTTCAGTCCTTATAATCTGTACAAAGCTATGAGGCAACCAGTAGACCGTATCTCACTAGGCAGACTTTGAGGAAGATGTTTCCCATTTGAAATACAAGAAATTATTTATGAAAATAAGGAGATGAAGAGGGAGAAGTTCTGTGCTTCTTGCTGTATTTACCTTTATTATATTCCTTTTTTTTTTTTGAGACGGAGTCTCGCTCCTGTCTGGAGTGCAGGAGCCGGATCTCAGCTCACTGCAAGCTCTGCCTCCCGGGTTCACGTCATTCTCCTGCCTCAGTCTCCCGAGTAGCTGGGACTACAGGTGCCCGCCACCACACCCCGCTAATTTTTTTGTATTTTTAGTGGAGACGGGGTTTCACTGTGTTAGCCAGGATGGTCTCAATCTCCTGACCTCATGATCCACCTGCCTCGGCCTCCCAAAGTGCTGGGATTACAGGCGTGAGCCACCGCGCCCAGCCTGCTGTTTCTTTTTTTGTTGCTGGAGCCCCTGCAGGTTTCTGGTGTCTTGGGGGTATGATGTTACTTGTAGAGGCAGATAGTGTCGCTGCACTGCCAGGTCCTGGGGAGGTGGGTGGGCTGCTCACAGTTTTATTGGCATCCAGTTCAGATGAAGCTCCTGCAGTTGCACCCTGGGTCCCTTTTCCAATCTGATCCTTCTTTTTACCTTTCCTTCTTCCCCAGATAGAAAGAACATTCTCGCATTGGCAGCCATCTTTCTAGATCTGGGGTAACTTTTGGGTCATAAATCTTTTTTTTTTTTTTTTTTTTTTTTTGAGACGGAGTCTCGCTCTGTCACCCGGGATGGAGTGCAGTGGCCGGATCTCAGCTCACTGCAAGCTCCGCCTCCCGGGTTTACGCCATTCTCCTGCCTCAGCCTCCCGAGTAGCTGGGACTACAGGCGCCCGCCACCTTGCCCGGCTAGTTTTTTGTATTTTTTTAGTAGAGACGGGGTTTCACCATGTTATCCAGGATGGTCTCGATCTCCTGACCTTGTGATCCGCCCGCCTCGGCCTCCCAAAGTGCTGGGATTACAGGCTTGAGCCACCGCGCCCGGCCCATAATTCTTAGGCAGTTTTGCCTTGTTTTTCTTTTTCAAATCTCCCTTTCCTTGTTCCTTTGGTTGACTATCTCTAGTAACTTTTCCACCCTTCCAAATGTACGTGGCACCAGGAGAATTTTCAAGAGCCTCAACATCTACTTTTAGAGACATGCTATCTAATGATGGCAAGTGTTTACTAAGAGCTTTGCCTTTCTCTGGATCTACAAGTGAGTAAGCAGAAATAAGCCATGCCAGGGTGTGAATATCTTTTGGATTTTGTTTCCATAGCTGTTCTAGGTCACTAATTGCCTCCTCCTCCTGCCCATATTTGAGCTTGAAGTTTGCAGCTTCTCTTATCAAGGACAAATGAGCAGGAGATTTGGGCTGATGGTTTTGATACCACCGGATAGCTTGTGTGAAGACATCAGTGGTACTATTAATATCTTCTTTGTGGCAATACATGGTCGCTAATGCAGACCCCATGCCTGGCTTCTGCTTTAACTCCTCTATGCTTCTCAATATTAGACATGCTAAGAAATAGTCTCCTGAGAAATTTTCAACTGTGCCATGGTCAGCTTAATTTCATCTGCATTTTCTTGATGCTGATCTGAAAATTCCTGAAGCAGCTCTATTGCTTTTGTGTGCTGCTTTTCACACAGAGCTGGGCGGCTTGGATTAACACAGGTAAGAGATGCTCGGGACTGTGAGACTGTAAACAGGCAGATATTTTGAGGCAGTGTTTGGCCTGGTTTGTGTACATAGCAAGTAATACCTTGTTAAATTCTTTTTTTTTTTTTTTTTTGAGACGGTGTCTCGCTCTGTCACCCAAGCTGGAGTGCAGTGGTGTGACCTCGGCTCATTGCAACCTCTACCTCCCCGGTTCAAGCGATTCTTCTGCCTCAGCCTCCCGAATAGCCGGGACTACAGGCATGCGCCATCATGCCCGGCTAATTTTTGTATTTTTAGTAGAGACGGGGTTTCACCATATTGGCCAGGCTGGTCTCAAACTCCTGACCTTGTGATCTGCCTGCCTCCTCCTCCCAAAGTGCTGGGGTTACAGGCATGAGCCACCACGCCCGGCCAGCTTTGTTAAATTCTATAGCTTGTTGTTGTTTCTTGGAAAGCTTAAACTCTACTCTTTCCGCATTTGTTAATTTCACTTTTTTCTTGGAGTCAAAGACATTTTGGTCCTTGTTAATGGTAATGATGTTATTTGCAATTACAGTTAGTAACCGCACATCGGTTGGTTTTAGTTTTATTATTTGATTGTAAAGTTGCAAAGCCTCCTCAGTTTGACCCTGAAGCTGCAGGATATAGGCCATCTGACCATGAATGATGGCCAGTCCTGCCTGTGGGTCTTCCTCAGTCCCATCAGTGTCTTCTGATAATGAATGGTGGCAAAGACCTTCAGCTTTTCCTAGGATTTTCATGGCCTGGTTCAGCTGGCCATGGATCAGTGCACATGCAGTGTTGTAGCACAGCTCATGTGTGCCTTCTTGGAAGCCCAGGCTCTCTGGAGCCACTTTTTCCCCGTTGCTTTGAGCTGCAACAAATGCTGAAGGGTTTGTTTTCCTCTCCTCATCATAATCATCGTGGGAGTTTCAGACGAAATCTCTTCATGCTGCTAAGCATTCATCATAGCATTCCAAACGGTATAACACTGGTCCATAAAGCTCCTTCAGTTTGTCTGTCTGCTGGTTGGCACTTTCTGTTGTCTTCAAGGCATTCTCAATTCTGTTCAGCCTGTACTAGCAATACGCCTTTTCAAAGGAGAGAGAGTTAATTGGCTAACAGTTTGGTGCGAGTATTGATGACATTCAAGGCTTCCCTGAAACTTCCATTCTGGATAAGGCATACCACTTTACAGTGCAGGCCAGTTACATCATCTTTGTTGATCTGCAGTATCTTATTGACAGTCTTGAGAGTGCTCATGAGGTTGCCGTTCTGGCCTTACCAGTTTGTTTCACTCCAAAGTGCAGGCACTGAAACTCCACCCCACTGCTCACTGTCGCCCAGGCTGGAGTGCAGTGGCACGATCTCGGCTCGCTGCAACCTCCACCTCCCGGGTTCAAGCGATTCTCCTTGCCTCAGCTTCCCAAGTAGCTGGGATTACAGGTGCCCGCCACAACACCCGGCTAATTTTTTTTTTTTTTTTTTTTGAGACGGGGTCTCGCTCTGTCACCCAGGCTGGAGTGCAGTGGCCGGATCTCAGCTCACTGCAAGCTCCGCCTCCCGGGTTCACGCCATTCTCCTGCTTCAGCCTCTCAAGTAGCTGGAACTACAGGCGCCCACCACCTCGCCCAACAAATTTCTTTTTTTTTTTTTTGTATTTTCAGTAGAGACGGGGTTTCACCGTGTTAACCAGGATGGTCTCCATCTCCTGACCTCATGATCCGCCTGCCTTGGCCTCCCAAAGTGCTGGGATTACAGGCGTGAACCACCGCACCCGCACCCCCTTGGATTATTTTAAAGCAAATCAAGCTGTCATATAATTTTGTCTGTAAATATTTTAGTATATGTCTCTAAAAGAAAAAGACCCCTTAAAATACTTACAATACTATTATCTTACCTTAAAAATTTTTTTCTTAGTATCATCAAATATCCAATGAATACTCCTTGACTGCAGTATATATTTGTGTGTGTGTGTGTGTGTGTGGGCGTGTACGTTTCTGTGTGTTTACATCATATATATATTTATATATATATGATTGATTGAATTAAGATCCAAATAAGGTCCATACATTGCAATTGGATGGTTTAAAATCTCTTTTAACCTATAGGTTCTCTATCTTTTTTTTTCTTTGCAAGTTGTTATTAAAGAAACTGAATTTTACTCTTTGCATCCTTATAATGTAAAATATGTTCTTTTATTTCTTGTGTTTCCTATACATTAGTAGTTCATTGTAGAGCCTTAATCAAAAGAATCCAATTTTATTTTTTTGTGAGGGCAGGATTATTTTCATCAGGAAGTCTGATTTCTTTCTTTTTGTGAATTAGCAACCATTCTTGAATGTTAACTTGGTCCATGAGTTCAGGAGGGATTACAATGTGGTTACATCCTATCATTTAGTTATTAGCTGAAATATATATTTGTGTATGTGTGTGTGTGTGTGTAGAAATTCTCCTTTGTCAATTATTTGGTTACCTTGAGGTATAGAGTATATAGAAAGGGTGTGAAAAGTGTCTTATTATTTCCCTTGATTTACCAGTTTTGAAAGTTATGGGCCGGGCGCGGTGGCTCAAGCCTGTAATCCCAGCACTTTGGGAGGCCGAGACGGGCGGATCACGAGGTCAGAAGATCGAGACCATCCTGGCGAACACGGTGAAACCCCGTCTCTACTAAAAAATACAAAAAACTAGCCGGGCGAGGTGGCGGGCGCCTGTAGTCCCAGCTACACAGGAGGCTGAGGCAGGAGAATGGCGTAAACCCGGGAGGCGGAGCTTGCAGTGAGCTGAGATCCGGCCACTGCGCTCCAGCCCCGGCGACAGAGCGAGACTCCGTCTCAAAAAAAAAAAAGTTATGATTTGGCCCCCTAGCATCCTCTGGTGGTGGTGGTGGATGAGGGTTTTTAATTTTAATTTTTTCGCATAACATTATGAACTCCTATTTTAGCATATGTGGTGTGTTTCAGTCCATTGCAGTTACTGTCCTTTTGATGCTCAAATTGCCCCCTCTTTGGGCAGTGGAGGCTTATTTAGGTTGGCCCCTGAGTCCTTCTGACGTATCTCTAGTAATCTCAGAGCTTCCTTGCTTTATGGTATGATGAGATGTTTCAGGTTCATCCTGTATACTTTCTGTTTCAGACATGGAATCAGAGCAGACCGTTTTTAAAAGAAAAAAAAAGGAAAATTAAATGTGCAATAAACAAAATGTTCAGTTTTACTAGTCATTAAATAAATAGAATTCAGAGCAAAAGTAGATACCATTTGTTATGGACTGTGTGTTTGAGCCCCGCCACCCCCCTTCATATGTTGAAGTCCTAAGTCCCAGTATGATGGTATTTGGAAGTGGGGTCTGTAGGAGGTAATTAAGGTTAGATGAAGTCATGAGTGTGGGGGTCCTCATATGGGATTAGTGTCCTTAGAAGAAGAGACAATCAGAATGTTTGCTTTTTCTCTCCCCATGTGAGCACACAGCAGGATGGCAGCTGCCTACAAGCCAGGAGAAAAAGCCTCAGAATGAAACCTACCTTACTGGTACCTTGATCTTAGACTTTTAGCCTCCAGAACTTCAAGAAATAGATTCCTGTTGTGGCCGGGCATGGTGGCTCATGCCTGTAGTCCTAGCACTTTGGGAGGCTGAGGTGAGAGGATCACTTGAGCACAGGAGTTTGAGACCAGCCTGGGCAACATAGTGAGACTTTGTCTCTATTTGTTTATTTTTTATTTAAATAATAATAATTTAAAAACCCGTAAAATAAACATAAAATAAATTTCTGTTGTTTAAGCCACTCAGTCTGTGGCTTTATGGCAGCCTGAGCAGACTAAGACAGTATTTTTTAATGATTATGTTGGCAATATAATTTAGACAGAATTTTTTTATTTTTTTGGAGACAGGGTCTCACTTTGTCACCCAGGCTGGAGTGCAGTGGTGCAATCATGCTTACTGCAGCATGGCCTCCCAGGTTCAAGTAATCCTCCTCCTTTAGCCTCCTGAGTAACTGGGACTACAGGCATATATCACCGTACCTGGCCAATTAAATTTTTTTTTTTTTTTGTACAGATGAAGTCTCACAATGTTGCTCAGGCTGGTCTTGAACTCCTGGGCTCAAGGGATCCTCCTGCCTTGGCCTCCTGAAGTGTTGGGGTTACAGGTGTGAGCCACCGCACCTGGCCTAGACCCAGTTTAGACCTTTATGGATTTGAAGTGATTTGGTAAAGTTTAATATACGGTATCACGTTATGATGACTTCTGCTGTTCCTTCTCTTGGTAATCTTATTATTTGGGCATCTCCTGTTGGGGAATGCGAATGATAAGGATGATGGTAATTCTCGGTGCTGGTGCAGATGAAGGAAGGTATGTCCTCTCAGCCTAAATAAACATTGATGCACTCATTCCAGATAGCTGCTGTTATATATCACAATGCAAAGTGTGCATAGCCTTCTACCCAGAAAGTCCACATTTAGTAGGAATTTATCCTGAAGAAATAATAGGAAATGTTAGAACAGATATGTGTGCATAGTAAAGAACAGCAAATAACCTTAGATAAGGAATGATTTAGATAGATTATATTATCTTCCTTGCATGCAGCCATTGAAAGTGATGACATGTGTTTATAGTAACCAATCCGGAAAGATACCCATAATATATTATTGAGTGAAAAAGATGGGTTCCATAAACATAGGCACAGCACTTAGAAACATATAGGCACAGAAGATGCTGAACAACTAGGCTTTGAAGGCTTAGCTCAGGGGAGCTTCAGAAACCACCTGATAGATGTTTGTTTAGGTCACCATGGTCTCAAAGACCGCACCAACTGCTTTAATTCTCCTGTCATAAGATTCAGATTTCCTGGACTGAGCATATGATTGACCTTGGGTAATTTGCCTACCCCTTGCGGGGGGGTGTGTGTGTGGGGGTGTGTGTGTGTATACTGCTCTCAATTGACATTTCCATAAAGACCATATAGAATGTGAACGGACTCACAAGGAGAGTTGAGGTTATTTTAACCAAAGAAAGGGGAAGACATGCCAGGAAGACAAGGAGATAGATGCTCACTACCTATTTAGCTAAAATTATATACATTCTGGGTGGCTCTTGCCTGTAATCCCAGCACTTTGGGAGGCCGAGGCGGGCGGATCACAAGGTCAGGAGATCGAGACCATCCTGGCTAACACGGTGAAAGCCCGTCTCTACTAAAAATACAAAAAATTAGCCGGGCGTGGTGGCAGGTGCCTGTAGTCCCAGCTACTCAGGAGGCTGAGGCAGGAGAATGGCATGAACCCAGGAGGCGGAGTTGGCAGTGAGCCGAGATCGCACCACTGCATTCCAGCATAGGCGACAGAGCGAGACTCTGTCTCAAAAAAAAAAAAAAAATTAAATACATTCTTTGCTCAGAAACATTAATCACCACATCTCCATAAAATTACTGCAAACTCTGATAAATATGTGCTTTCTTTTCCCTTTAACCATCTCTTTAACATGTTAGGATCTATACCAGTGAGTCAGCTCTACTTGGTTTCTTGCTTTCATAGAAAATAGTTGGTGAAAATTAAAATTTTGAATTCATGAATTTAAAAAATTACGCCCTTTTTCCTTTTAAATATGGCTAATTTAGAATCATATTTTTTTCTAATGTAAGTAGAAATAACAGTCTCTATACTTACGTGGTGTCAAGGATACTCACACGTGAGAGAAAGAGTATTTTAAGAATAGAATTGAGATGTAGTGTTTATGGAAAGCTCCAACAGTAATGGTGTGCTAGGTTATAGAGTGTAGGAAATTATTCTGTAGGTGTGCAGAGGTGCTGTGCAGAGGATATAGATTTATTTGAACATCTTTCTCACTGTTATTTTTAATGAGAAACACAATTAGAGTCAAAATGGATTTGAGAGAGCTTTGCAAAAGATACACACTATAATGTAAGATACTGATTTCTCACTTTTTAAAAATTAAAGATTCAATTTAGACTGTAATGGATGGGAAAGGATTTGGAAACACATTACATGGGGTATTATGTTATTACCATTATTTCTACTGTTTCTTCCTTTTGTAGTTTTAACAGGTATCCCAGTTTGTAATGGGCATGTTAGATCCCCTGGGATAAAGTGCCTGTACTGTCTGATCTATTAACGTCTGGTTAAGTCTAAGAAGTTGATCTTTTACGTCAATCATAGTTTTTTTTTTTTTTTTTTTTTTTTTTTTTTTTGAGACGGAGTCTCACTCTGTCGCCCAGGCTGGAGTGCAGTGGCCAGATCTCAGCTCGCTGCAAGCTCCGCCTCCCGGGTTTACACCATTCTCCTGCCTCAGCCTCCCGAGTAGCTGGGACTACAGGCGCCCGCCACCTCGCCCGGCTAGTTTTTTGTATTTTTTAGTAGAGACGGCGTTTCACCGGGTTAGCCAGGATGGTCTCGATCTCCTGACCTTGTGATCCGCCCGTCTCAGCCTCCCAAAGTGCTGGGATTACAGGCGTGAGCCACCGCGCCCGGCCAATCATGGTTTATGAAAGATTTTTATGAAAGATTTTTTAAGATTTTTATGAAAGAAAGCTATGAAGTCTTATAGCTTTCATTTGTATGTTTCAACTATTGATCCAGCTGGTTACTAGTTGGGACACTACATTCTGAAGACTCATTTGTATCTGCTTTCCAAAACTGTTGCTCAGCAAGTTTGAATTTTACTTAAATGTTAATAGACTGTTGTCACTGGGTTCAGAATTTTTTCATCCTACTGGATGTTTCTTTTATTAGTTTCTTGTCAAGGACAAAAGGAAGATTAGTTTAAACTTCTTGAGTCAGTTATACCTCTGATTTGTGTGTGTGTGAATAATTTTCAGTTCCAGTTAGGGAAGTCAAGAGTTTTGTGTAGAAAACTCTTAGAGGACCATGGTATTCTCCCCTGCAACTGTGCCTTTCCACTATCTTTGGCTATTAAGAGTGTGTTTACCTCCATGGGGAAATGCACATCATTGTTAGCAGCAGCTATGGCAAAATGGTAGTGTCAGAGATTCTCAGACAACACACTGAGCTGTTAGTGCTGGCGCAGTTTTAATATTCATGAACAGTTGATCAGCAGTGATGTCACTAGAGGCTGAGAAAATATACAGGATTATCTTTACACGTAATCAGTTTCTTAAGCTTCAGATGACCCTCTTAGCCCCAAAACCGGAGGCACAAATTCAGCTCCAGTGGTTAGAATATCAAGACCTACATCACAAGAAGTCAGGCTTATGCTGTGCCCCCAAAACCCATCAGCCAAAGCTGACATTTTCAGCAGAGTTACTGTTTAGAGTTGTTAAATAATCAGAAAATTTAACTGTATGGTTTTTTTTTTTTGTTTTTTTTTTTTTGAGACGGAGTCTTGCTCTGTCGCCCAGACTGGAGTGCAGTGGCCGGATCTCAGCTCACTGCAAGCTCCGCCTCCCGGGTTCACGCCATTCTCCTGCCTCAGCCTCCCGAGTAGCTGGGACTACAGGCGCCCGCCACCTCGCCCGGCTAGTTTTTTTTTTGTATTTTTTTTTAGTAGAGACGAGGTTTCACCGTGTTAGCCAGGATGGTCTCGATCTCCTGACCTCGTGATCCGCCCGTCTCGGCCTCCCAAAGTGCTGGGATTACAGGCTTGAGCCACCGCGCCTGGCCTAATTTAACTGTATGTTAACAGTCAGATTAGAGAATGCAATTTAAAATGTGATGCCTGGCCGTGCATGGTGGCTCATGCCTGTAATCCCAGCATTTTGGGAGACTGAGTCGGGAGGATCATTTGAATCCAGGAGTTGGAGACCAGCCTGGACAACAGAGCCAGGCTGGTCTTTTACAGATAATGAAAAAATTAGCCGGGCATGGTGGTGCACCTGTGTCCCCGCTATTCGGAGGCCTGAGGTGGGATGATCGCTTGAGTCTGGGGAGGTCGAGGCTGCAGTGAGCCATGATTGCACCACTGCACTCCAGCCTGGGTGACAGAGCGAGACCTAGTCTCCAAAATAAATAAATAAATAAATACATACATAAACAGTGATGCTTGGATTTAATGTATCTGAGAGAAAGGTTTAAAGAGGTTGGGTTGCTCAGGCATGGTGGCTCACACCTGTAATTCCAGCATGTTGGGAGGCTTAGGTGGAAGGATTGCTTGAACCCAGGAGTTGGAGACCAGCCTGGGCAACATAGGTAGACCTACTTCATCTCCACAAATAATTAAAAAATTAGCCAGGTGTGGTGGCATGTGCCTGTGGTCCCAGCTAGGTGGGAGGATCACTTGAGCCCAGGGAGGTCAAAGCTGGGTGACAGAGTGAGACCCTGTCTCAAAAAAGAGGTTGGGTCATAGGAGAAATCCGTAAGATGAATGCGGTTGACACTGAGGTCACCTTTTCGAGGCCTTACAAGTAATTTGAGCCTTTTCCATTTTTATTCTTGTCATATTTTCCCATGAAATGAGAAACTGAGTCTTATGTTTCATATGTAAAAACTACTTTTTTGAGTTAATTTTCTGTTGCCTGAATAATGAAATAAATAATCTAATATTTGAAATGCTTGGGGGTAATACACAATAACTCTTAATAAAAGAAAGCTCACATTTTATTATCTTATTCCATTAGTAATTATTTTTAATACTGGGACAGAAGTAAGAATGAAAGTGGCACACATTGTGTTTTGTCTTTTTACCCAGCTTTGCCTGTGAGGGACTCGGGAATAAATTAGGTAGTGTAGGATTGGGATGCTGCCCAGAATCTATCTGTTGTAGCTTACTCTAATGCATCAGTTCCCAACGTTTTTGGATTTATGACATTCTATTTGTGTTTAATTTTGCATTTCCCTCCTCACAACTTCAATGGCTGTGACAGCCAGGTCTGTGTTATCAGTGGAGAGCAAAGTGCTGATAGGAACTCCACAAATTATCTCTCTCATTCAGTTTTGTCTTAATTACATCAACCTTTAATTTTAATGATCACTTTCAGACTTTTCTGGACCATTAACAACCTTCTCAATTACATTGCTATACAGAATATGTTTATTTAAAGTTTTTGACCAATTAAAATGCCTTGAAAAATTTTGTGATATGGTATAAAAAGTAGTCAATGGGCGGGGCGCAATGGCTCACACCTGTAATCCCAGCACTTTGGGAGGCCGAGGTGGGTGGATCACGAGGTCAGGAGATCGAGACCGTCGTGGCTGACACGATGAAACCCCGTCTCTACTAAAAATACAAAACAAAACAAAAAATTAGCTGGGCGTGGTGGCGGGCGCCTGTAGTCCCAGTTTCTTGGGAGGCTGAGACAGGAGAATGGCGTGAACCCAGGAGGCAGAGCTTGCAGTGAGCTGAGATCGCGCCACTGCACTCCAGCCTGGGCGACAGAGCGAGACTCCATCCCCCCCCCCCAAAAAAAATGTAGTCAATGATAGTGAGTGAGAATTGTATTTTACGTGCATTTTTGTGATATTAAGTATCATTTGGTCCCTCTTAGGCTAAAACTGCTTCTTTTTTTGAGATGGAGTCTTGCTTCGTCACCCAGACTGGAGTACAGTGGCACAGTCATAGCTCACTGCACCTCGATTTCCCTGGCTCAAGTGATCCTTCCACCTCGTCCTCCCAAAGTGCTGGGATTAAATACATGAGCCACCATGCCTGGTCATAATGCGTTTCTTTTCTTTTTTCTTTTTTCTTTTTTTTTGAGACGGAGTCTCATTCTGTCGCCAGGCTGGAGTGCAGTGGCACAATCTCGGCTCACTGCAACCTCTGCCCCCCAAGTTCAAGTGATTTTGTCTCAGCCTCCCAAGTAGCTGGGACTACAGGCGCCTGCCACCACACCCAGCTAATTTTTGTACTTTTAGTAGAGACTGGGTTTCACCATGTTGGCCAGGATGGTCTCGATCTCTTGACCTCATGATCCGCCCGCTTTGGCCTCCCAAAGTGCTGGGGTTGATTACAGGCGTGAGCCACCATACCCAGCCCCAGAATGCTTTTCTTTACAGAGATACATAGAACCAATAATGTTTATGAGATGCTTTGAAATCAACTTTCTGTAAATTTATTGTAAAATAAAGAAGTCTCAAGGTTGACCATATGATTCAGAAATGGTAGGAGTATTGTTCTTAATTCTGAGAGCCTTGGGATACCACATTTTTTCTTCCCTTTCTTAGTGTTTCACAAATACCTTGGCTGACTGATGCTCATATAAATGGAATCTCCTTGGCTGTCCTTCACTCATGTTTAGAAAGAAAAATGGCATGTGATTTTACTAATAGGGAATTGATCTGTTACTCTGATGCATACAAGACAGCCAAAACTTGGGAGATAAGGCAAGCACTATCAGGTGAATGATACCAATGATCTGTGGAGGTCAGTTTAAGCCAATGACTTCACCCTTCTAATTTTCATCAGTTATTCATTATTTATTACCAAACCTTTCACTAGATTGTTAATGACTAGCAGAATTGGTTTCGCTCCTTTGGTGTTGAGTAGTAAAGTGGACCCCAGATGAGATGTTCCAAGAAGAAGGCAGACAGGGGAGGCTGGGCTCATTCACAAATTAGATCACAAAAGAGCCCCAAGAAGTTAAGATCTGGTTAATTCCTTTCTCTTCATTTTGTGTCTACCTGACCTTAAGTACTGTCTGTTACCACATAATATTATTTTGAGAAGCAGACTATTAATATTTTATAGCATGGGTTTATCTAATGTTGTTGGAAGATTGTTAATCAGCTGGGATGCATACCTTCAGCTACTGAATTTTTAGTTTGATGGTTTAATACGGTCATACTCTTCTGTGTGAAAAATATTTTGTTTCTTGGCTTCTGTATTCATGTGTGGAACTTCATTGTCATGTGAGATTTATAACCTTCTGCCTCTTAATTCTTTTTTTTTTTTTTTTTTTTTTTGGAGACGGAGTCTCGCTCTGTCCCCCAGGCTGGAGTGCAGTGGCCAGATCTCAGCTCACTGCAAGCTCCGCCTCCCGGGTTTACGCCGTTCTCCTGCCTCAGCCTCCCAAGTAGCTGGGACTACAGGCGCCTGCCACCTCGCCCGGCTAGTTTTTTGTATTTTTTAGTAGAGACGGGGTTTCACCGTGTTAGCCAGGATGGTCTCGATCTCTTGACCTCGTGATCCCCCCGTCTCGGCCTCCCAAAGTGCTGGGATTACAGGCTTGAGCCACCGCGCCCGGCCTGCCTCTTAATTCTTAATGTAACATAACTAATATTTTTAACATGATTCTAACTTAGACTTAATATAAACAATTTTTATATATAGGGACATTTGAAAGAAGTACACTCTTCTAATTCTCTGGTCTCCTTATACATTTAAAAACACACAGAAATGACAATAAAAAAATTCCTGAGATAGATTGGCTTTAATGTAAACTGCTGAGTTATAGGTAACTGTATTTTATTTTAAAAGATGCTTTTTCTTTGGATATGTGAGTCTTTCTAAAAATCCAGGTAAATGGGGCTCCAGGTGGGAAATGACTGCTCACCTGCATTGAAGCTTTTCCACTTCCCTCTTCTGGTGCTGATTGACTGGTGCTGAAATTTGAGTCTAGTTTTGACAGTGCGGAGTCTTTGCACTCCTTAGTCTTTTCTCAGGACCCCCACTTCTGGCTTGACCAGATCACTATCGTAGGTACCAAGTAGCTAAGCTCGACATACTGAGCTCAAAGAGGAAAGGTTTTACATTCTAGAAGATTTTGGTTAGGAATGGTCAGATTAAACAGAGGTTAGCTGCACTGAAGCCCTGCTTTCTCTAGCAGAACTCTCAGGCTGCAGAGAACCCAAGGAATTGGATGGTTGGGACAAAACATGTAGTTGAAGGAGATTTTGAATGTGAGTTTGGACGGTTTTGAAATGTGTGAAGCAGTTGTAGCAGATAGAGCATCTAGGCCTGTAGCCTTTTGTTTTTTTAAGTTTATGGAGTTTACTGTGTTACTGTTTTCACCTCTTACGTGTATACATATTTTTCATGGTTGGTTGCCTTGTAACTCTATGTTCACGACATACTTTGATGTGTACAAGTTTATTCTATGTAGTCAAACCTGTCGACCTTTTTTCTATTGTTTCTATTTGATGATTTGCTTAGAAAGTCTATTTCTCATGGAATTTTTTTTCTTTTTTTTTCTTGAGTGGATGTTGGGTATTTTAAATTTTTTTTAATAAGCTTTTATTTATTTACGTTTTTAGATGGAGTCTTGCTCTGTCACCCAGGCTGGAATACAGTGGCATGATCTCAGCTCACTGCAGCCTTCGCTTCCTGGGTTCAAGTGATTCTCCTGCCTCCGCCTCCTAAGTAACTGGGCCTGCAGGCATGCACCATCACACCCAGCTAATTTTTGTATTTTTAGTAGAGATGTGGTTTTGTCATGTTGGTCAGGCTGGTCTCGAACTCCTGACCTTAGGTGATCTGCCTGCCTCGGCCCCCCAAATGCTGGGATTATAGGTGTGAGCCACTGCATCCGGCCATAAGCTTTTTATTTTGGAATAATTTTGAATTTATAGAAAAGGTAAAAATATAGTAGAGTTCCCATATAGCCTTATCTCAGCTTGCTCTAATATTAGCATTTAATCTTTTTTTCTTTTTTTTTTTTATTTTGAGATGGAGTCTTGCTCTGTTGCCAGGCTGAGTGCAGTGGTGCAGTCTCGGCTCGCTGCAACCTCTGCCTCAAGTGAGAGGTGATTCTCAAGTTCAAGTGATTCTCCTGTCTCAGCCTCCCAAGTAGCTGGGACTACAGGTGTGCACCACCACACCCAGCTAGTTTTTGTATTTTCAGTAGAGATGAGGTTTCACCATGTTGGCTAGGATGGTCTCGATCTCTTGACCTTGTGATCTGCCCGCTTTGGCCTCCCAAAGTCCTGGGATTACAGGCGTGAACCACCACGCCCGGCCAGCATCTTGCATAACTACTAGAGCATTTGTCAAAACTAAGAAATTAACATTGGTACATTATTATTATTTGAACACCAGACTTCTTTCAGATTTTGCCAGTTTTTTCTTTTTTTTCCCTTATTTTAATGAAAGCAAGTTTATTAAGGAAGTAAAGAAACAAAAGAACGGTCACTCCGTAGGCAGAGCAGCCTGTTCTTTTCACTAATGTACTTTTTCCAGGGTACCACATTGGATTTAGATGGGGTAGGTTTTTCTATCCATGTTTGTATAGAACTTTACAGCTTTACAATTCAGAGTCCTTTCACACATATACGGTAATTTAGATGGAAAATAATCTTGGGCATTGTCTCATTAGACACATCTGCTCCATGAAGCTTACGTGTTGGCAGAGGTGCTGCTCTGTATGTTTGAGGCCACAAGAAACTTGGGCATAGAAATCCCATTCAAATTGTCAGTCCCTGCTTCTATTTTCCATTATTTGTTCATCTTAATTCCCTATGATGTTTTGCTCTCACTCTGCTGTCTTGTTCTTCTTTTGCCTGGACCTGAGTGGAAAATTAGGATATGTTGTTGCTGATTTTTAAGTCTAGGAGAGAAAGTCACCCTCATTGTGAGGAATAACGTATTCCTACACATCAGTCTCCAGGATCTAGGTGCGAGGCATGACCAGTCTTCCAACTTTATTGCCTAGACAAGACATGTTGCCTGGATAAAACGCGTGTCTTACTCTTCAGATAGGTTTGAAAATCTGTGTGGCCTGCTCTCCTGTCTCTGCCTTGCTGTAAGTGGAGACAGATGGAACTAAGAGATGGAGAGGGCAGGCGGGGAATTAGGCAGAGCAGGCTGCACGTTGGGTGGCTTCATGTCAGGTGCGCTGCCTGGTCAAACTATCATTAGAAGGGAGGCCTTAAATGCCTCTGGATTTATTATCTTGTGGCTTCTCAGCTTACACCTGTTAATGTTAATGACCTGAGTTTTCTCATGGGTGACCAGTAGTAGCTTCTATTTGTGCATTCAAATAATCTCCCCTCTTTCTAACTAAAACACTTTTTTTGATTTTCTCAACATTTTCTGACCTATAAAACACCACTGCCCTGCCTTTCCATATAGAAGATAGAATCTGCCAGGCACGGTGGCTCATGCCTTTAATCCCAGCACTTTGGGAGGCCAAGGTGGGCGGATCACCTGAGATCAGGAGTTCGAGACCAGGCTGGCCAACATGGCGAAACCCCGCCTCTACTAAAAACAGAAAAATTATTAGCTGGGCATGGTGGTGGACACCTGTAATCGCAGCTACTCGGGAGGCTGAGACAGGGAGAATTGCTTGAACCCAGGAGGCAGAGGTTGCAGTGAGCTGAGATCGCCCCACTGTACTGCAGCCTGGGTGACAGAGCAGGACTCCGTCTCAAAAAAAAAAAAAAAAAGAAAAACAGTGAGAATCTGATTATTATGCATGCCTATGGAGGAGGGGTCAAGGAAAGAGTGGAGAAGGGAATCCTGGTTTTGGCCTCCAACCAAATCATTAGTAAATTGATGGAGACAGAGTCTTGCTCTGTGGCCCAGGCTGGAGTGCAAAGGCATGATCTTGGCTCACTGCAACCTCCGCCTTCTGGGTTTAAATGATTCTCATGACTCAGCCTCCCGAATAGCTGGGATTACAGGAATGTGCCACCATGCCCGGCTAATTTTTGTATTTTTAGTAGAGATGGGGTTTCGCCATGGTGGCCAGGCTGGTCTCGAACTCCTGACTTCAAGTGATCTACTGGCCTTGGCCTCCGAAAGTGCTGGGATTACAAGCGAGAGCCACTACGCCCAGCCCCCCAGAAACACCATTTTTAAGGTAGATGTCCATTAGTAGATTACACATACTTCAGTTTGATCAGATAAGAGTGTTGGCCTTTTCTCCAAGGAGTTTTTCTCAATGGTTTGTGACTTTTTCCATTGTAAGTAATAATCATTGCTTACTTATGTTTAACACCTAGTTTACAAAGTATTTTTCCACATATGCCATTTCATTTGGTCTTCACAGCAACCTTGCACAATATGTCAGCACATATTTTCATATTTTGTGAGAAAACTAAGGCTGAGATTTGCCTGTAGTCATAAGATGTTAAGCAGAAGTCTTGAGACTTGAGTCTGCATCTCCTGATTAAAAACTCTGTGTCCTGGCCAGGTGCCCTGGCTCACGCTTATAATCCCAGCACTTTGGGAGGTTGAGGTGGGTAGATCACCTGAGGCCAGGAGTTCCAGACCAGCCTGGCCAACATGGGGAAACCCTGTCTCTACTAAAAGTACAAAAATTAGCTGGGCGTGGTGGTGGGCGCCTGTAGTACCAGCTACTCAGGAGGCTGAGTCAGGAGTATCGCTTGAACCCAGGAGGCGGAAGTTGCAGTGAGCTGAGATTGCACCACTGCACTCCAGCCTGGGTGACAGAGTGAAACTCTGTCTCTGAAACAAAACAAAACAAAAACAACAAAAAAACTCTGTGTCCCTTCTCTTACTCCCTCACTCCCACCCTGTGGCCTCCCCTATGCATTGGTCCTGTCATGTTTATGGATCCCCTGCAGGTGATGCTGGTGGGGCTTTCTCTTGGCAGTTGTAGACACTATTGGGGACCAGAGCGTGTACCCCAAATGGATAACTGGCAGACTCTGTCGATTGCACGTCTAATGTTCTTTCTTCCCTTCTAAGTAGAATTGGAATTTTGTTTAGAGAGCCTCTTGTCCTCTGTGTGACTCTGGGGAAGGTGATCTTATCCCTAGCACTGGGGTAAATCCTGACTGGTTTCAGCTAGTCGCATGGGTCCCATTCTCCATACGTGATGACTTTAGGGGTGAGCCAGAGACCTAGTTCTGGTCAATGAGATTAGTGGGAGGTCTGTTCAGAGGTTCTGGAAAACTCAGCCTTACAGCAACAACACTAGGAAAGGTGGCCTTTTCTTCCTCTGAAAGTTGTCATGTCTGGGTGTGGTGCCTGGAACAGTTACAGTTGTTTTGCTGCTGGTCTGAGCATGAAGCCAACATCTGGGAGAGGACTGAGCCAAGCCAACAGCAGAGAGAACTCTGCAGAGCCCTGGTGCACCATGCCTGGCACCCACTCACCTTGGACTTGTTCTGTGAAATAAATTTTCTTATTGTTTGTGCCAATTTAAGTTAGGATTATCTGTTACTTGCAACCCAAGATGTGCTAACTGATGCAATAGCTTTCATTCATTTCCTCATTGCATGAAGGAGAAGTACAGGGTATAAAGGCAGAATTGATCTAGTCAGAAGGTCAGAGGTGGCTTCCTTGGGGAAATACAGAGCCCTTGGTGGGAGAGATCCCTTTTCTTGCTGGGCCTTGTGTGCCACATTTAAGGATTTTGGTCTTTATTGCAAGAGCAGAGCCTCTTATTAGTTTAAGTACTGGGCTATTGCATGAATGCAGTGAACTCTTACTACTTAAAGTAACTCTCTAGTTACTTAAGCTACTCCTGCTAAAGAACACCTTGGCTTAACATTCCAGAGTTGAGTTTGATTTGCTGAGCAGGCAAGGAACAGTCAGTGGTTAAGGCTCTGGTGATTAGTAGGTGTGTCCAGAAAGCACAGGAGAGCATCTTTGCTTGGAATCTGATGAAGTGAACAGCCCAGATTGTTTTCTTTTTTCTTTGCCAGTGCATGTATGTGTGTATGTGTTTCTTTTTTTTTTTTTTTTTTTTTTTTGAGACGGAGTCTCGCTCTGTCGCCCAGGCCGGAGTGCAGTGGCCAGATCTCAGCTCACTGCAAGCTCCGCCTCCCGGGTTCACACCCTTCTCCTGCCTCAGCCTCCCGAGTAGCTGGGACTACAGGCGTCCGCCACATCGCCCGGCTAGTTTTTTGTATTTATTAGTAGAGACGAGGTTTCACCGTGTTAGCCAGGATGGTCTCGATCTCCTGACCTCGTGATCCACACGTCTCGGCCTCCCAAAGTGCTGGGATTACAGGCTTGAGCCACCGTGCCCGGCCTTTTTTTTTTTTTTTTTTTTTTTTGAGACGGAGTCTTGCTCTGTCACCCAGGCTGGAGTGCAGTGGCCGGATCTCAGCTCACTGCAAGCTCCGCCTCCCGGGTTTACGCCATTCTCCTGCCTCAGCCTCCCGAGTAGCTGGGACTACAGGCGCCCGCCACCGCGCCCGGCTAGTTTTTTTTTGTATTTTTAGTAGAGACGGGGTTTCACCGTGTTAGCCAGGATGGTCTCGATCTCCTGACCTCGTGATCCGCCCGCCTCAGCCTCCCAAAGTGCTGGGATTACAGGCTTGAGCCACCGCGCCCGGCCATGTGTATGTGTTTCTGTATGTGTGTGTATGTATAAACTGTGATATGTGTGTATATGTGGTATGTATACTCACATGTACACACACACAGGCAGCTTTCATGTTTTCTACTTTAAGGGTAACTTGTGAACAGCCTGTTGTTCTCTAAGTCTTTGATCAATTAAATAAAAAAGTTGCAGCCAAGAAACCAAGAAACCTGTTAGCAGTTATAAAAACAAGATTGGTGGTCTTATTGTAAATACAATTTTGAGAATGTATTAATATGTCTGAAATTGAACTTTTTAGCATTTCCAAAAGTTTTCCTCCAGATTTGATAATAAGATCTACTCTCACTCTTATACATACGGATGTATTAGCAAAACTGGATTACATCCCAGTGTAATCAGGCAGGGAACCTGTCTGAACCATATAGTGGAACTGCAATGAGAAGCTACAGTATTCTTGTAATTATATTAGGACGTGATGTGGTCCCTCCCTATGTTTATTAATTAGTGGAGTTGTAATGAGCCTTCCCCCCTGTGCTTTTAAGGATGCTGATCAGTGGGCATCCAGGTAGGATTTTAGTTGTGTTTGGGAGCCTTCTGTGTAAAGGTGGGAGGGATTGGTGTTTCAGGTGGCAGCAGGTGAGCCTCCTGCCAAGTTGGCATAATGGGAACAGGACTCTTCTGAGCTGCCATCTGTTTGTGGCTGATAGGAAACCAGCAGTGATTTCTGAGGAGTGAGAAACTGTTCCATTTATGTTGAAATATTTAGGCTGGGCATGGTGGCTCACGCCTGTAATCCCAGCACTTTGGGAGGGTGAGGCAGGAGGATCAGTAGGTCAGGAGATCGAGATCATCCTGGTTAACACGGTGAAGCCCCATCTCTACTAAAAATACAAAAAAAATTAGCCGCTGGTGGTGGCGGGCGCCTGTAGTCCCAGCTACTCGGGAGGCTGAGGCAGGAGAATGGTGTGAACCCAGGAGGCGGAGCTTGTAGTAAGCCGAGATAGCGCCACTGCACTCCAGCCTGGGCGACAGAGCAAGACTCCATCTAAAAAAAAAAAAAAAAAAAAAAAAAAATTTAGAAATTAGTAATGTTAAGACTGTGCTGATCAGGTGTTAGTAGGTTGGAGAAAATGGACTGTGGAGTGAGTTTTTGTTGTTACTAATTTCAGAAGATGCCTACTTTGTTTGACAACCCCTGCCCCCTCTCCCTCCCAAAAAACGAAAAGCCAGGACTCTTTTAGTTTCTGCCCACCCAGACTTACCACTCAGGTCAGCCTCAGCTCTGTACTGAGTTGCCTTAGGCCAGGGAACACGTTATTTATACGACTGTCACATGTACATTGCCTGTGGTGTATTTGCAATGCAGGGGATTCAGTCTGTCTCAAACTCTTATGATGTGTCTTTTTAAAAAACTGTGATAAAATATACATAACAAAATGTATTATTGTAATCATTTTTCAATGTACAGTTCAGAGCCATGAAGCAACATTTATATTGTGCTGCTGCCATGGTGTGTCATGTTTCAACCAGGTGCTTTGACGTACTTTAAAAATAGCAGACGCTTCTTCTGTATGGTGAATCATCAGCATGTTTTCTCTAACGTGATGTCCCTTTGGTTTTGCAGCTTGCATTTACTTCTTTCCTGTAGGAGTTGATTAGGTGAATGGAGGTGCTGTGTCCACGTTTCTTCTGGGTCTGATTTGCTGCCCTTGCAGCTGGGGAAGCTGTACCCTCCATGTATGTTGTCTTTGATGGTATCCTGAAAACTTTGCTTTGTCTCCCCCGTATTATACTCTCAAAGCAGCGGTATGAAATAGAGAACAAATCATTTCCCCTTTAACCTAGCATTAGTTGGTAGGTTGGCTGGAGGAATTAGTCTGTGGCCCAAGGGCCTACCAGGAAGTTGCTGTGGAGCCCTGCAGTGGCCTGGTGTGGAGCGGCGAGTTAGGGTTATGTGGTCTAAGCCCTGCCACGGGAGCAGGTTCCAAGGGGTGGCTGATCTCTTTCTGGCTCTAGGACTCTGCTGGGTTCAGTCAACCACCTGTAGATTTCTGTCTTGCCTCTTTCAAAACAATCAGCGGAAAGAACTGTAGAACCCTCTGTTAGTCAGGGGATTCTTGGTTACTGGGGAAAGAGACTTAACTAACACAAAAAAAGGGAATTCAGTGGAAGGATTCTGGGCTGTCTACGGAATCCAGGCCAGGAGCCAGGGATTGGGCTAGGATGCTGCATGGATGGGGCCAGGAGGACTGCTCTCTTCTCTTCTGCCTCTTTCCCAGCTGTCAGCTCCCTGTGTTTCTGAGTTATTCCTTTTCCATCATGGACCAGCATCCTCTGCTTCTCGGTCCAGGTGGCAGAACCTGGCTGCCAGCCCCATGTTTTTCATATTATGACCCAGGTGTCCAGAGAGAGATTATTTTCTTTGTGTTCCAGAATTTCCAGGGAAGAGCTGATGAGTTGGTGTAGAAAATGGTGACTTCCATGGTAACGGTGGGAGGATGGAAGCCATTAAGGTAGTCATTGAGGTTCAGCAGAAGGTCTATCCTTGTTGCAGTTTATAAAAATGTTAGAGACACCACTCCAACAGTTAAAAAATAGGAAAGGACGCGGGCTGTGAAAGCTCCGAAGCCTTGCATTAAAATTTAAAGCAAAACAAGGCTGGGCACAGTGGCTCACACCTGTAATCCGAGCACTTTGGGAGCCCGAGGCGGGTGGATCATCTGAGGTCGGGAGTTCGAGACCAGCCTGACTAACAGGGAGAAACCCCATCTCTACTAAAAATACAAAATTAGCCGGGCATAGTGGTGCATGCCTGTAATCCCAGCTACTCAGGAAAGCTGAGGCAGGAGAATAGCTTGAATCTGGGAGGCGGAGGTTGCGGTGAGCCCAGATTGTGCCTCTGCATTCCAGCCTGGGCAACAAGAGCGAAACTCTGTTTCAAAGAAAAAGCAAAACAAAACAATCAAATCTGATTAAACTAAATTAAAACAAAATGCTGCCATCACCAGGGCTAACAAAAAATCCTGCAAGATTGAAGATTTGAACCTGCTGAACAAATTTGGAAGCTGCTTTTTGTAAAATCAAAGTTCTTTTTTAGTAAAATAAATTATAGCTTATATTCATATCAGCATTATTTGAGCTCAGAGAATTGTGACCAAAGTTTAACCAAGCAGGGTAGTTTGACATGTGATATATTTACCTGAAACACAGAATAAATAAAATATTCTAAATTTACCAGGCACAGTAGCTCATGCCTGTAATCCCAGCACTTTGGGAAGCTGAGGTGGGTGGATCACCTGAGGTTAGGAGTTCGAGAACAGCCTGACCAATATGGTGAAACCCCGTCTCTACTAAAAATATAAAAAGTAGCTGAGCGTGGTGGCACGCACCTGTAATCCCAGCTACTCGGGAGGCTGAGACAGGAGAATCGCTTGAACCCAGGAGGCAGAGGTTGCAGTGAGCCGAGGTTGCGCCATTGCACTCGAGCCTGGGCAACAGAGTGAGACTCTGTCTCAAAAAACAAACAAGCAAACAAACAAACAAACAAAAAACTAAATTTAATAATATTTTAAATGCACAAGGAGATCTTTCTGTTAGAAGGCCCTTTTCTAAAATCTACTAATTTCATATTATAATTTGAACTTTCACTTAAATCAGTGTGTGCCAGTGGATCTGTCCTCCCTTGCTGTCAGTGTGTCTTATCAGGGTCACTGATTCATGGGTAGATCACATACTCCACTGACTTCTGAGGTTATGAAAAATAGCTGTTCCCCTTATAGTTGTTTGGTTATGCACGTAGATACCCTGTATGATTTTGAGAACTCTATGGAATTCAGTTGGGATTGAATCCTATGTGTGAATTGTGAACCTGTATGCAGTAATCCAAGGTGAATTGAAAGCATCATTTAATTATTGCAATTTTGAACCACTATTGACTAAAAATCAGAACAGTGGCTAAGAGATCATAATGCTTTGACACCAGTTCTCTAACACCAGCTGGGTTCAACTTGGTTCTGATACTAACCGCCTGAACTGGATGTCAGACATGAGGGCTTATCTCTGCAAGGCTGCTCTCATGGCAGACACCAGTTGCAAGTCTTCAGGCTACCTGCACTTCTGACCAACTGGCTGTACATTTGGGGATTCCACCACCTTGTCAGGTTTGATAATTTGCTAAAACAACTCACAGAAATCACAGAAGATGGTTTTATGATAAAGGATACAACTCAGGAACAGCCAAATGGAAGAGACACATAGGGCAAGACCTGGGAGGGTCCTGGATGCTGAGCTCCCATGCCCTCGCCCCATGGAGTCAGAGTGCATCACCCTTCTGGCACATCCATGTATTCATCAACCAGGAAGCTCTTTGAGCTCGGGTGTTTATCGTGTCGGTGTCTTATGACATCACTGGTCATGTGATTGAGCTCAGTCTCCAGCCCCTCTTCTTCCCAGAGGTCAGGGGTGGGAATGAAAGTTCCAGCCCTCTAATCACATGCTTGGTCTTTCTGGAATGGCCAGCCCATCCCTTGAAATGTTCTAAGGGCCCACCCTCTGTCACCTCATCAGTGCAGACTCAGATGTGGTCAAAAGTGGCTCTTCACAGATAACAAAAGACACTCCTGTCACCCAGAACATTCTAAGAGTTTTAGGAGCTCTGTGCCAGGAACAAGGGCAAAACCCAGATATATTCTTTCTGCCACATCCATGATTTAGATAAAACTTGGATTCTTGCAGGAAGTTTCTGAGGATATTAAGGTGTTCATAGTGTTTAAGCTTTCTGCATAAGGATGACAGAAGGAGATCCCCTAAGTGGAGTGAGGGGAGAAGAGGGATTTGGATAGAGCTCTGAGAAATGCCAGCATTTGAACAGTGAGTAGAGGATGAGGGGCTGGGGAATGCCTGGGGAGGTGGAAGGGACACAAGGAGAACTGGCTGTCATCGACGCCTGGGGAAAAGTATATTTCTTTTTCTTTTTCTTTTTTTTTTCCGAGACGGAGTTTCACTCTTATTGCCCAGGCTGGAGTGCAATGGCGTGATCTTGGCTCACTGCAATCTCCACCTCCCAGGTTCAAGCGATTCTCCTGCCTCAGCCTCGCGAGTAGCTGGGATTACAGGTGCATACCACACCTAGCTAATTTTTTGTATTTTTAGTAGAGATGGGGTTTCACCATGGCCAGGTGCGCACCACCATGCCTGGCTAATTTTTTGTGTTTTTAGTAGAGATGGTTTCACCATGGCCAGGCTGGTCTTGAACTTCTGACCTCAGGTGATCCGCCCGCCTTGGCCTCCCAGAGTGCTGGGATTACAGGCACGAGCCACCACACCCGTCTGAAAAGTGTATTTCTAGACCAGTGCTTTCCAGGAGAATTTTCTGGCCTGATAAAAACCATCTGTATTGTTGTGCAGTAAGGTAGTTACCAAGCACATGGAGGCTGTTGAGCAGTTGAAATGCAGCTAAGGCATCTGAGAAACATAATTTATATTTTTATTTAATTGTACTTAATTTAACCATATGTGGCTAGTGGCTACCATTTTGTACAGTGCAGTTTGATTTGAGGACATGGTCAGTGGGTTAAGAAGGATAAGGGCTTCAAGTATACTTTTTCCTTTCAGCCATCATGCTCTAGGGCTGAAGTTTTAGAGTAGCTTAAGACTGTAGAATATTCCCCACAGAGAACTTAGGTAATTGGGACAGTCTCAGAACGTCTTGGGACCTGGTAAATGTCTTGGGCTTCAAGGGTAAGATCCAGTTATTCAGATACTTAATGAACATAAATGTCAAAATGAGACAGTGATTTGATTGATGGAGAGTCTTAAAAAATATAGGCGAGGGATATGAATTTCTGTAACATGCAGGGTTCAGCGGCATGTAACAGAAAACTCAAGTGGCTCATACAAGATGACTGCTGACTGTTCATGTAGCGGTCTGGAGGCAGGTGGGCATGGGTGGGCATGGGCTGATTGTATGGCTCCTGCTGATCAGGGTTCCAGGATTCCTCTGCCTTTCTCTTTCACCATCTTTAACCTCAGAATTCCTGACAGTGCATGATGACTACTGGAGCTCAATAATCACACTGTGACCAGGCAGGAGGAGAAGAGAGGGTGGGAAGGGCAAAGGACTCATCTTCCAGATGAGCTAGTCCCCCTTAAAGATCTTTCCTGGAAGCTCCCTCTTCGCCTAACAACTTGACTTTCTGTTATGCTTCATCAGCAACAACTACATGTGAGGCGGGGAAATGAGTCCTTGATCTGGGCACTTTGCTGTCCCAAATAAAACCGAGATTCTGTTGGTGAAGAAGAAAGGGAGACTGGACATTGGGCAGAGGCCTGGCAGTCTCTGCCTTGGTGTGGAAAGGGTGCACCTCCGTGCATATGGGAGAAGGACCAGTGCCTTCATTCCCTGACATCGTGTCCATGAAGGCACCTGCTGTCGCAAACACCAAACCATCATTCCCACTCAGCCTCCGCAGGTTTCTCTGCAAGCTCCCATGTAGGTTGGCACAGCTTTTACAACAATCCCTTTTGGTTCTCAGAGCTCTTCTGGAGACTTTAGTTGTGGGCTGCCTGCCCCTTAGGTTCAGGTAACTGATAACAAGCCTACAGCGCTCCTGAGTGCTCCCTGAGAGAGCGTGTGAATCAGAGGTCAGTTTCAGAGGCACATTCTCAGGGGTTGTATTCTTCACCTAGGCCAATGACCACTTAAGTCTTCCTGCACATTGTTCCTTGCAGGGACAGCTGGCTGCTGGGCACACATGGGGGCACAAACTGGATAAGGCTCCTGCCCATTCGGGAGCTTAGGTCAGTAATTTTCCTAGTTCTTCTACAAAGAATTGAACTGTTTACCCTGCTGCGTACATTCTGTTAACCTTTTCAGTGAGGATTCCAGAAGAGTCTGAGAGAAGGCTGGAAGAAGGCTGGAGGGTGGTGTCATGGGATGCATGTGCAGATTCAGAAGTGGTGGGTGCAGAAGAATAGCGTCCAGGACAGGCAGCTGTCGCTGTGCCATGTCATTTGGCACCCTGCGATGTCACCTTGCTTTTCAGGAGTGCAGCCGGTTGTGGACATTTTGGAATTGTTTTGCTTTTGGAATGGGTGTTGGGGTGAAGCATTCTTCTGCTGGGTTTTCAGTTGTAGCTCTGACTAGCCACATCACTTCAGCCAAGTCATTTCTCTCTGGGCCTTAGATGTTTCCTCTGTGAGGATGGAGTTGCCACATCCACCTAGAATATTGTTAGAGCCTGTGTGGCTAAATGCATGATCTTTCTCTTTTTTTTTTTTTTTTTTTTTTGAGACGGAGTCTCGCTCTGTCGCCCAGGCTGGAGTGCAGTGGCGCGATCTCGGCTCACTGCAAGCTCTGCCTCCTGGGTTTACGCCATTCTCCTGCCTCAGCCTCCTGAGTAGCTGGGACTACAGGCGCCCGCCACCGCGCCCGGCTAATTTTTTGTATTTTTTTTTTAGTAGAGACGGCGTTTCACCGTGGTCTCGATCTCCTGACCTTGTGATCCGCCCGCCTCGGCCTCCCAAAGTGCTGGGATTACAGGCGTGAGCCACCGCGCCCGGCCGTAATGCATGATCTTTCAAAATCTTCACCTGTCATAATCACTCATAGTGATACCAGGTATGCGGAGGTTGAGGGCAAAGAAGTAAAACAGATGTGTCTTTATCTTTGTGTCCCTGTATCTGTGTGTGATTGATGTGCCAGACTGAACATCCTACCAGTTTAAATTACCTGTGGTACTTCAGAAACCTGCTGCTAGGTTGTTAGATATATTTTTAGGTTGACATAAGATCTTTTATTTAGCCTTTCAGCAGTTTAGCATTTTTGGATTTAATATCAGGACTTGAACTGTTTACCAGCCACCCCTGAAAGGCCATGACGGGTTGTTAGTAACTTGACTAAAGCACTAATTACAACTGGGCCTGAGCCAGGGGACTGTCTGCTAAGAACTAGACACTCATGGAGTGAATGGCTAAGTGAGCCTAGCCAACCACTTAACGTTTCAACCTCAAGGTAGTTTTATTATCCTCTGCTTAATTTATAAATAGTAACTCCTGATCTGTTAAAGACTTTATTCGTTTGTGAAAAATACTCTAGAGAAGAAAGGCAATTATTAGTGCTATTGATGGAGGTAAATATTCTGAGGGTTCTTAGCCAGAAAATAGAAATTTTGGCTAAATTAAAGAATAGGTATTAAATTTGGTAGTGACATGGGTCTATAATGGAATGAAGCTATGAAAAAGAAAAAACTAATTCGCTGGGCGTGATGGCATGTGCCTGTTTTCCCAGCTACCTGTGAGAGTAAGGTGGGAAGATCGCTTGAGCCTAAGAGGTTGAGGTTGCAGTGAGCCATGTTTGCACCACTGCACTTCAGCCTGGGCGACAGAGGGAGACCCTGTCTCAAAAACAACAGGCCAGGCGCAGGTGGCTCACGCCTGTAATCACGGCACTTTGGGAGGCCAAGGCAGGTGGATCACCTGAGGTCGGGAGTTAGAGACCAGCCTGGCCAACATGGTGAAATCTCGTCTCTACTAAAAATACAAAAATTACCCGGGTGTGGTGGCAGGCGCCTGTAATCCCAGCTACTGGGGAGGCTGAGCCAGGAGAATTGTTTGAATCCAGGAAGAGGAGGTTGCAGTGAACTGAGTGAGACTCTGTCTCCAAAAACAAAAACAAAAACAAAAAAACAAAAAACCGGAATAAAGACAAAACTTATTAAAACTTTACTCATGAAGTAAAAGACAAAACTTCAGTGAAATTGATGCAGCCTATGGAGTTGGGCAGGCGCAGAGGAACTGTGGCCTTGGCAGAATCACGTTCAGGAAATGCGTAGGAGCCCATTCAGAGGTTTTTACGGGCTCTGAGGTGGTGAGGGCAGTGGTGTGTGTCATTGCTGAAATGAACTTCAATTTGAAGAAAGATCGCTCTGATGTTTCTGAGAAGTAGTGCCATTTGAGAATTTGGGAATTTATATGTATGTTGGTTTGTCGTCTTCACACCAGAATCTGCTTTATTTGCACGTCAGTCATAAAGGTCATTTACCCATTTGGCTTATTTGTGTGTTTAAAATTAAAACTCAAACCATTTTCCCTCTGTAGAAAATGTGGCTTGTGTGGTATGACATCTTACTGGAGTTGGAGGGAGGCATGGTGGGCACCTGAATAAACATTGATCTGGGGAAGATGCCCCTGGAGGGCTGCCTGGACAAGTCCCTGATGCTACTAGATTTCCTACTTTCAAAGGACTAGGAAACATTTTTTCAGCTTTAAAGGATTTAAAAGCCAGTGGTATTTCAGAATAGTGCTGAAAGAGCCCTGCTGTTGAATGAACATTGGGAGCTCTGCATGTGGGTTGTGGCAAATCCTTTATCCCATGAGGCCCTCTCTTCTCCAGGCCTCTAAGTTCTATAGACCGTCAGTGCCGCCCCTGAAATGTCCTGTCTTAAATAGAATGCCTTGAACCATACCTCTGCATCAAAAATGTGGAGCCAGGGGAGCTCCAAGGACTGGGGATTCTCGGTGCCTTCAAAATGACAAGTTAGAAGTACTAAGGTAAAAGCAGAAAAGCATCTGTTTGGGACTGACTTTCAGGTGGTGCTTCTGACAACACACAGCAGTCAAGTTACTACTGTGCATTTAACAGGGCACACCTTTTAGCTCCGAAAGAACCTTAACTTTTTCAGTGCTTCTTTATCGCAGTATCACCGTTGGTTTTTACAGCATTCTTGAGAAAGGGCAGAGCAGATAGCCTGTTCACTTGCAGATGGGAAAGCTGACTTTCGGGTAGCTGAACCCATGCCAGGTCTCTCAGCCAGGATACAGCAGGTTAGCCAGAAGCTGTCTTCTGATTCGTGGTCTGATTCTTTTTCCAATTCAGTTTCCCCACCCCTCCTTTTTAAAAGAAGTTTTATTTTATGACAACTTTACTTACTTGCTTATTTAGAGCTTAACCTTCTCCCACAAAACATTTGAGGTGGCTTAAATGTAGTGACTAAAGAGGAAGTTGGCCAGGCGCGGTGGCTCACGCCTGTAATCTCAGCACATTGGGAGGCCGAGGCGGGCAGATCATGAGGTCAGGAGATTGAGACCAGCCTGGCCAACTGGCGAAACCCCTTCTCTACTAAAAAAAAAAAAAAATTAGCTGGGTGTGGTGGCACACCTGTAGTCCCAGCTACTTGGGAGACTGAGGCAGGAGAATTACTTGAATCTGGGAGGCAGAGGTTGCAGTGAGCCAAAATCGTGCCACTGCACTCCAGCCTGGTGACAGAGCAAGACTCCATCTCAGGAAAAAAAAAAAAAAAGAGGAAGTAATGTTGATACAAATTTTTGGCTCAAGTAAGGCAAATACTTGTTTTTTTTTCCCATAAGCATTGAGAATGAGGATAAGAAGAAAGCTGTTTCTTTGATTCAACTGAAATCTTACCTGTGTGCCCAGACCTCCCCACCAGTTCTTAGATCATTGGACAGCACCCCCAATATTAAGCGTGTCTAAAACTTTTGTATTTCACCCCAAATTCAGGATGGTATGAATGGAGAAAGGAGTAACACATGAGGGAGCTTCGTGGTTATAGCTGCATTGCCTTTACCTTTTTGGTATTATACTTACTATATCATACTTTGTATTTTTGTGTGTTTAAACATGAAAAGTAATAAAATATTATAGTACATTTGTAAAAGGGGGAAAATCACCCCTAGCTTCCACCATTATTATAACTCTTAAGCATAGCATTCTCTTGAATTCGTTCCTCATATGCACTTTTTCCAAAAAGTTCTAAGCAACATTATAAACACTGTTGGAAGATTTTAAAATTTAGCATAGCATAAGCATTTTTTCATGTTTTAAAGTGGTTTCATAATTATACTTCTTTTTGAAAAATTTTTTATTGTGATAAACTTTACCTATTTTTTTTGATATAGGGTCTCACTCTCATCCAAGCTGGAGGGCAGTGATGCCAGTCACGACGCACTGCAGATTCCAGGTTCAAGTGAATCTCCTGCCTCAGCTTTCTGAGTAGCTGGGTCTACAGGCATGTGCCACCATGCCCAGCTAATTTTTGTATTTGTTTGTAGACATATGGTTTCACCTTGTTCCCAGGCTGGTTTGGAACTCCTGGGCTCTAGCAATCTGCCCATGTTGGCCTCCCAAAATGCTGGGATTATAGGTGTGAGCCCCTGTGCCCAGCTAAAATGTACCATTTTAACCATTTAAAAGTATACAGTTCGCTCTACATATCCGCAGTTTCTCCATGTGAGGACTGAAAACATTCAAAGAAAAAAAATACAACAAAAATATAGTAGAACAATAGCATTTACATTGTATTAGGCAATATAAGTAATTTAGAGATGATGTATCTGAGGGATGCATATGGATTATATGCAAATAATGTGCCATTTTATATGAGAGACTTGATCATTTAAGGATTTTTAACCCCCATGGATACTGAAGGACAACTGTGTAATTCAGTGGCATTAAGTATTACGTTCATGTTGGTATGCAGCCATCATCACCATCCATCTCCAGAACTTTTGTTCATCTTCCCAAACTGAAGCTCCGTGCCCACTAAACACTTCCCTTTTACCCCTTCCCCAGCCTCTGATAACCACCATTCTATTTCTGTGTCTATAAATTTGACTACTCTAGATGCTCATATTAGTGGAATAATAAAATATTTGTCCTTTTGTATCTGGCTTATTTCACTTAGTGTGATGTTCTGAAGGTTCATCCGTATTGTAGCATGTGTCAGAATGTCCTTCCCTTTCAAGGCTGAATGATACTTCATTGTATGTAGATACACATTTTGTTAACCCATTCATCTGGTTTTTTTCCTTTATAATCCAGGACAGTGCTGAAACGCATTCATCTGTTGATGGACACCGGGTAATTAAACTTTTTGAAGACTGTAATAGTCAATCAAGTAGATAAATCATACTAGAAGATGCAGTTTTTGCTCTCAAAGAATATTGAAGTTGATATGCCAACATGTGAAACACAGAAAATGAAAGCAACTAAGTGACGTGAGAAGCCAGTGTGGGTTTATACAGAGTAACCAAAGGAGGCTGTCCTCGCCTTTCATCCAGTTGTTAGACTGAGGGAGGGTAGGACCTGGGAGGATTCCAGAAGAAGGTCTTCAGTTTGATTTCTGACCCTCCCACTTCTGCTGCTCTGTTAGGCCTCTGTGTACAGTTAGCAGCCATCTCATAGTAAATCTTCCAGATCATTAGGAGGTCCACTGCTTTGTCAGGACAATTTATACCTTTTCTCAATTAGCAAATTGTGTGGCAATCCAAAGTTAACTGGAGTGTTGCTCCCCTTTTCTGTTTTGCTCCCGTGTGGATGTAGTGCAAGAAGGCCTGCCAAGGTCAGGCTCCCATTTCCTCCCTGGGTTGGTATAGACCCGTTTGTTGGCCAGACATTGCCTAAAGCCCTGTAGTCGAGGGTGGTGTGCTTGCATTTGCCTGGCTGAATTAAAGCTCTTTGGTGCTTTTCTATCAGTCGAATCCCTTCTCCTCCATGTCTTTTAGAAATTTAGAAGGGTTTATCAGTGGTACCTCACTCTGTTTTCCACAGGTTTTTAAAACTTTTTTTTGTACTTTTACATTTGTTTGATTTTTTTTTTTTTTTGAGACGTGCTTTCGCTCTTGTTGCCCAGGCTGGATTGCAATGGCGTGATCTTGGCTCACCGCAACCTCTGCGTCCCAGATTCAAGTGAATCTTCTGCCTCAGCCTCCCGAGTAGCTGGGATTACAGGCATGCACCACCATGCCTGGCTAATTTTCTTTGTATTTTTAGTGGAGCCACGGTTTCTCCATGTTGGTCAGGCTGGTCTCGAACTCCCAACCGCAGGTGATCCACCCGCCTCCGCCTCCCAGAGTGCTGGAATTACAGGTGTGAGCCACCGCACCTGGCCTTGTTTGATCATTTTAATGGGACTTTGGGGAGAGGGAATAGGTAAACAGATGGCTCATTCATCATCCTGAATTTATTTTTGTGTACTATTTATCATCTTAAGTCTGTTTGGCTGCTATAACAAAATACCTTAGACTGGGTAATTTATAAACAATAGAGGCTGGGCGCGGTGGCTCACGCCTGTAATCCCAGCACTTTGGGAGGCCGAGGCGGGTGGATCACGGGGTCAGGAGATTGAGACCATCCTGGCTAACACGGTGAAACCCGGTCTCTACTTAAAAAAAAAAAAAAAATTAGCCAGGCTTGGTGGCGGGCACCTGTAGTCCCAGCTACTCGGGAGGCTGAGGCAGGAGAATGGCATGAACCCGGGAGGCAGAGCTTGCAGTGAGCTGAGATCGTGCCATTGCACTCCAGCCTGGGCGACAGAGCGAGACTCCGTCTCAAGGAAAAAAAAAATACTAAACAGACATGTAGTTCTTACACAAAGTCAAATTTTCGAAACTAAATTACCTTATCATAACGTATACAAAAATTATCTGGGCGTGGTGGCGGGCGCCTGTAGTCCCAGCTACTAAAGAGGCTGAGGCAGGAGAATGGCGTGAACCCGGGAGGTGGAGCTTCCAGTGAGCTGAGATCGCGCCATTGCACTCCAGCCTGGGCGACAGAGCGAGACTCTGTCTCAAAAAAAAAGAAAAACCAATAGAAATGTGTTGCTTACCATCCTGGCAGCTGGGAAGTCCAAGACCAAGGCACCAGTGGACTTGTTGTCTGGTGAGGGCTTAATCACTTCTCAAAGGCCCCACCTCGTAATGCTATTACATTTGGTATTAGGTTCCAACGTAGGAATTTTGGGGGGACAACAACATTTGGATCATAGCAATTACATTTTCCTATTTACTGAACTCTTTTTTTTTTTTGAGACGGAGTCTCACTCTGTCACCCAGGCTGGAGTGCAGTGGTGCAATCTCAGTTCAGTGCAAGCTCCTCCTTGCGGGTTCATGCCATTCTCCTGCCTCAGCCTCCGGAGTAGCTGGGACTACAGGTGCCCGCCACCACGCCCGGCTAATTTTTTATATTTTTAGTAGAGACGGGGTTTCACCGTGTTAGCCAGGATGGTCTTGATCTCCTGACTTCGTGATCCACCTGCCTCGGCCTCCCAAAGTGCTGGGATTACAGGTGTGAGCCACCGCGCCCGGCCTGAACTCTTAATTGTTCTGATTTCATTCGATTCTGTTGGGTTTTCCAGATGCAAAATTATATTACTTATAAATCAGGGTGATTTTTGGCTCTATTTTTATATGACTTTTTTTTTCCTGTTGTAATATTCTGCTTGTAGTTTCTAGAATGATACTGAATAGCACTTTTGGTGGGCATCTTTGGCTTAATCCTCACTTTAGCCTTTGGCACTGTTGGCTTTAGTCACTTTCTGCATATTGCCAAATTGCTTTTTGGAAAGGTGCACTAGAATTGGAGAGCGCTTGTCACCCATGTCCACACCCAAGCTTAGTGACCAAAGCATTGTGAAGGGTCTTCCCAATTTGTGGCTCTTGTCATTTTAAAATTAAATTTGGGTTTACCATTTATTATTTTTTCTAGAAATTCTGGAGTCTGAGAATAGAATTGGTCTAGGTTTGTACATTGTTTTGTTCTCACCAGATAATTACACAACTTTTTCTTCCTATTCCAAAGCAACAGTGTTGTGGAGTGGAAATTACTGTTGTTAATTTTGGCACCATAGTTTGGTGAAAAAGTATGGATCTCGGAGCCAGATATCAGAACTTAGCTCTGTCACTAATAGCCTGGTGACTTTTCATAACCTTACTTAAACTCTTTGAACTTTAGTTTCAGCATTTGTTTAAAAAAAAAAAAAAAAAAGATTTCACTGTGTCTCACTGGGAGATTGAGAACATGGAGTAAGATGCAAAGTGGGCCCTTCCTTAGCAATGGAGAAATCATTAGCATTCACATACCAAGGCCATTCAGCAAGAAATTGTTGCCATTTGAAGATTTTGATAGACTTTAATTTTGATCAAAGGTGATTTTATAACCTTTTTTTCTCCGTGATTCTTTATCCCTAATTTCCAAATGGAATCAGGGTCAATGATAATTGTATCTGCATATTTCTTTAATAATCTATTTTATTCCAGATTTTAAACATTGCTTAATGGGTAGAATATAAATGAAATTACAAAAGCAGTGTCCAACATTTATTGAGCACTTTACTATGTGGGCAGGTAATTGAGTACTTTACATATGTTTATTTAATCTTCCCAACATTCCTACTTCTTGGGGAAATGAAGGTGCTTGAGAGGTTACCCAGTCAGGTCGTGGGAGAGCCAGGTCCGGGGCCTGGCAGTTTTGCTGCTGAGCTGCTGTCACTGTGCTGCCTTTGTGGTCTTTACAGGGTTGTTCCCTTTATTCTGTGTTCCTTAAGCCCCTTTTATTGCTTTGAGATCTAGGAAAAAACAAAACAAAAACACTGAGTTTTTGAAAATTTTGAAAATTTAATTGTTTTAAATAGTGTCAAATGTACAACATTCATATCTATTAAATATATGTTAATTCTACTCTGTAGCAGTAAGACCTTTTCTTATCCAGGCAGTATAATTAGATCTTCTATTTATCTTTAATAGCCTTCTGTTTATCTTAAGAACTCTGGCTTAATTTTCTCTTGGATTATTATGAAGCCTTCATTATTGGGATATTTTTGTCAGTAAATTGTCCTGACTTGGTCCAACTTGGAGCTCTCTTTCTTTCTTTGCTCTTGCATCATCATCTGAAGACCCTACCTTGGCTTTAGGCTGCCAGGGACCGGTCATTCCAACAAGATTCTCTCAACTCTGCTCCACAGCACTTTTTTGGCTATTGATTGCAGGATTTACCTTGTAGTATTGAAGCTGGTTTATTTTGCCCATCTTCTGTCACTGTGTAGGGTGCTTCTCGGGGCTAGGGACTGGACTTCGATGAGTTTTGCATTGTCAGCACCCAGCCTGTTTGGCCTGTGGTGGGCACTCACTAAGTGTCTCTGGTACCAGGGCCTGTGATGGGCACTCGGTAAGTGTCTCTGGCTTGAGTGTTGCTTGGCTGCTTTCCTCGTTTCACACTGCACTTTAGACTATTGCAGCTAAAATTAGCACACATCATCTGTTGATGGGATGCTTGTCTCCTTTTAAGCGTTTCTCAAGCTTTCAAAATTTCTTCCTGAAGTTTGTCCTTCACAGATGAAATTGCTCCTGAATTAGAGGGAATTTACTCCAGGCTTCCTTGTGCTTAAATGTGGCAACTTTTAAGGCTGCCTTCATTTTTTGCCTCAGAGTTTATAAAGCAGCCTAATGTAAATAGATGCTGTAGGGCCGGGCACGGTGGCTCACGCCTGTAATCCCAGCACTTTGCGAGGCTGAGGCAGGTTGATCACCTGAGGTCAGGAGTTCAAGACCAGCCTGGCCAACATGGTGAAACTCTATTGAAAATACAAAAATTAGCAGGGCGTGGTGGTGTGTGCCTATGATCCCAGCTACGTGGGCGGCTGAGGCAGGAGAATTGCTTGCACCCAGGAGGCGGAGGTTACAGTTAGCCGAGATTGCACCACTGTACTCCAGCCTGGGTGACAAAGTGAGAGTCTGTCTCAAAAAAAAAAAAAAAAAAATTCTGTACTTAGCTTATTTAATATAAGCAGTTTTATGCTAGTCTCTGCTCTGTCGTGTTTTGTTTCATTTTCAATTGTTGCTTCTCATGTGGTAATGAAGAAAGCATTTAAAGGCCAACTTAGGTGGGTGCCTATTTTGGTCCAGCTTGCTCAAGTTGTGTCATGACTCATTGATGAGGAGGAAGGGCAAGGAGACATCTAACTCTCACAGGCTTTGTTTCTTGTAGCTCAGAGAGGGTTCCTTTAATCCATTTTAGAATTTTTTTTTTTTTTTTTTTTTGAGATAGGTTCTTGCTCTGCCACCCAGGCTGGAGTGCAGTGTGCCATCATAACTTGCTGCAGCCTCAAACTCCTGGGCTCAGGCGAGCCTCCCACCTCAGCCTCTGAGTAGCTGGGGCTACAGGTGGGCCACCACATTTGGCAAATTTTTAAATTTTTTATAGAGATGGGGTCTCACTCTGTTCCCCAGGCTAGTCTCAAACTCCTGGGCTCAAGCCATCCTCCTGCCTTGGACTCCCGAAGTGCTGGGATTACAGGCATGAGCCACCGCGCCTGGCCCCACATTAAAAATTTTGAAAGAGTAGCTTTGATTCAGGTTTAACTGTCCTCCTAAAGAAAAATAAAATGTTCTGAGGCGTTTTATTTTAAAGTTGGAAAGTACTGGGAATAAATCTGTTTCAGGGGAAACATTGAAATGCTACATTTGAAAATCTGTAGAATTTGCTTCAGGTGAGACAAAGGATGGGGTAAGTCATTGAAAGGACTCACTGGGACATGTGTGTAGTGGAGGGTTTAAAAGTATTTGCAGGAAAAAATTGAGAACCTTTCATTTCTAAATTAGAAATGTCTGAGTGAATTTAGGAGGAAGGGACTGGTTAAGTACCCAGGGGTTGGTTCCACAGTTGCTGAGCATCCGCTGTCACCAAGTCAGATGTGGCTACGGTCCTCGGGGAGGTGACAGGTAGGGGAGAAAGCCTTATCCACGAGGCTTTAATTCAAGGTGCCAAGGACCATGTGATTTGGCAGCAGGTGCATTTCAAGCATAAAGAGGTGGATTTTTTCAGTTGGGAATTACCAGTGGTCACCAATGTTTTTATCATCAGATTCTTTTTATATTTTCTTTCTTCCTCCCTTCCTGCCCCCATGGCTATGATCTTATTACTAGCCAAGAATTGTTGTTTAGTACAAGATAATGGTATTAATGGCTCATATTTGTTTATTAATTATGCTTAATGTGAGCTGAATGAGGCAGAGGCTGGAGATGGAGAAGAGGATCTGGCGGTGAGTGCTGTGGAACCCCAGCATCCCAGGCCAGGCAAGGCAGAGGAACAAGCAGAGGAGACAAAGAATCACAAGGGAGGAGGAAACTATCAGAAAGTTCCTGTAGAGAGCTTACAGTTAACTCACTGAAATCCCTCTACAGCTGCCTGAGATAGGTTTTGTCATACCTCCATTTTACAGGTGGGGAAACTGAGACCTTGAGTAGTTAAGTAACATAACTCCAATGCAGGAAGTAGTCATTGACAGACCCAGGATTTGAAGTGAGGCTGTCAGCCTCCCGAGTTCCTCCTCTTAATCACTACTGCCTTCCAAGTTTCTAGAGTGTTTCTGTCAAAAACAAATGTGACAGTTTGGTTTGTGTAACTTTACTATAGTAGATCTGTAGTTCTCAATACATACTTTATCTTAGCCAGAAGGCTAAGGAAGCGATTGATATGTGTTTTAAATATTGAAAAAGAGCTTCTGGACTTTGATTATTGGGTTTGTAGAAGAATAGAGATCTCATGAGCTGGCTTTGGGAATCTGGTCCCATCTTGTCGTTTTGCCTTCTGGCGAAAGTGAAGGCCCTTGTTGAGGGACCTACCCAACACTTCACTGGAACTTGAGCCTGGGTCTCTTGAGTCCACGGTCAGAGTTTTTCCCATTGCACTATGATGTCCTTGGAATGTGTGTTCTTTACACAGGCAGTGTTGCAAGTGAAAGTTAGGAAAAGTCAAAATGGGTAAGATGTTAAAAGTGCCCTTATCAAGAGCACAGATAAGCTTCAGGAGCCCCATCCAGTGTCTTCATTGAACTGGACCCCTCTGCCGTCCTCTCCTTGCTCAGGTATTGAGACTCCCCTCTCTTTGGTTTCCTCCTCCCTATTCACTCTTCTCACCCTCCTCTGCTGGCTCCCTACCTTTATTTACCTGATGTGGGGTTCCACAAGGCTCACCACTAGAGCCTTTCTTCCATCCTCATCCTCCCTCACTGGGGTCAGTATGTTCTGTAGTTAAAACTCACCTTTGTGTCGATGACACTGACTTAGCTCCAGTCTATATTTTGACTCTGAGGTTCAGATATGAGTGTCCAGCTATTTACTTGACCCTGCCTTTTGAATGTCTCCTAGACATTGCAGACTCAACATGCCACCTCTGTTCATGGCAACTCCATGCCCTGTCCCATTCTTCCTCAGCTCAATTACTGCCACCACCAATTGGGAATTATTCATAACTATAATAGCTGACACTTACTGAGAGTTTATTATGTGCTGGGCACTGCCTCAAAAATATTACACGAATTTACACAAATAATCTGTTTGGTCCTAACAGTAATACCATGAGGCAGGTTATGGTAATAGTGATAGCTTATATAACTCCTAGTGTGTACCACACACTGTTTTTAGCATGTTACAGATATTAACTCGTTGAATTCTTGTCACAGATTCATGAGGTAGATACTGGTATTATCTCTAATTGATAGGTGAGAAAACTGAACTACAGAGAGATGAAGTTACTTGTTCCAGGTCCCTCGGTTACAACTTGCCTCCCAGGCTGGGTGCCGTGGCTCACACCTGTAATCCCAACACTTTGGGAGGCTGAGGTGGGCGGATCATGAGGTCAGGAGTTCGAGACCAGCCTGGCCAACATGGTGAAACCCCATCTCTACTAAAAATACAAAAATTAGCTGGGCATGGTGGCGGGCACCTGCAGTCCCAGCTACTCGGGAGGCTGAGGCAGGAGAGTTGCTTGAACCCGGGAGATGGAGGTTGCAGTGAGCCGAGATCACGCCACTGCACGCCAGCCTGGGTGACAGAGCGAGACTCTCTCAAAAAACAAACAAACAAACAAAAAAAACCCCCCAAAAACCAAAAGCCTGCCTCCTGGCTGCTCTCTTGTCCTTCTCTCTAGTGAGCATCTTAGTGCTGGCCACCACCAGCTGTCCCCGGATCACTGCAGCAGCCTCCTACCTGTGCTTTCTGCTTTCACTCTGTCCTCTTCCACACAGCAACGATGTTGGTCCTGAAATGAAAACCAGAACATTTCATTTAAACCTTCCAGTGGCTTCCTGCTGCACTCGGAATAAAATATAAGCCGCTTTCTGTTGCCCACAGGCCCCTCCTAAGGAAACCCCCAACGTCCTGGTCTTTTCTGTATCCTCATACGTGCCAGTCTTTCCTGCCTCTTGTTAGCCTTTTATTGATCTTTTCCATTTTGTTGTTCTCACCATGAGAATGTAAGCTCCCTGAGGGCTAGAGCTTGATCAATGTAGAAAGAAGTAAGAAAGAAAGAAGTACAGGTTTAATTTTAGGCTCTATCAGTGTTCCATTTGGAAATTGTGTTCTGAGTTTCAAAAGAGCCAAATCTTACTAGACTGGAACACAATCCAGTGCCGAGTTGTGGAGTGCTTGTATAGTTCTGCCACTGTCTGGAACCCATACAAGTGTCCCTGCACAGTTGCAGCTGCTTTTTTTGTTGTTGCTTCCCTCTTAGTCCTGCCCATTTGCCTTACGTGCCACAGTGTTTGAACTTCATGAGGCTTCTGCTTGCGAAACTGTGGTGATTCTGATCGTTCTGTGGATAGTGGAAGAAACCTGGCCAGGGACGTACAGGGAGAGAAGCTAAGCCTGAGAAGGTTTGGCCATATTCCTGCCTGTGAAAGACCATGGGAGATGGTAATCTTCAAGGTCCCATACTGACCCTCACCAATTCAGATTCTCCTGGCACTGATTTGCAAATTGAGCAACAAGTCTAGCTGTCTAGATGGCCACAGTTACTATTTTCTTTAGCTCTCAGTGCCCATTCTAACCCATGGCAGCTCTTTGTCACTGTCCCTAGAGATTCCTTTGAACCCACCTTGATGCACATAACTACACTAATGGCAAATGCTTTCATTTTTTCAGTAACCAAACCTGTCAGCATGGAGCCCAAGGAAATAGGTCTTATGAGAATTTCTGTAGTAAGCAAAAACATAGAATTTGGGGTAATATTAGTAAATAAGCAATAACTTAGCAAATTAAGATCTTGTTTGTAGTTCTGCTGTGGAGGAGAGTAACTTGTCATCTTACTTAAGACCCTGTGACTTCCAAAGAAGTGTCATTCTGTGAAAGTGTTGAGGGAGGGTAGGCCCCTGCTATGAATTTAGGAGTGTGCAGTTCACATATACTTTCTAAATACTGAGCAGGAGTAATGACTGTAATAAACTAGGGAGACTTTTTTTTTTGTTAAGGCAGAGTCTTGCTCTGTCGCTCAGGCTGGAGTACAGTGGTGTGATCTCAACTCACTGCAACCTCTGCTGCAAGGGTTTAAGCGACTCTCCTGTCTCAGGTCCCCAGGTATCTGGGATTACAGGTCACGCCACCACGCCTGGCTAATTTTTGTGTTTTTAGTAGAGACAGGGTTTTACCATGTTGGGCAGGCTGGTCTCGAACTCCTAACCTCAAATGATCTGCCCACCTTGGCCTCCCAAAGTGCTGGGATTACAGGCGTGAGCCGCTGTGCCCGGCTGGGAGACTTTTTCTTTTTCTTTTTCTTTTTCTCTTCTCTTCTCTTCTCTTCTCTTCTCTTCTCTTCTCTTCTCTTCTCTTCTCTTCTCTTCTCTTCTCTTCTCTTTTCTTTTCTTTTCTCTTTCTTTTTCTTTTTTGACAAGGTTTTGCTCTGACAACCAAGCTGGAGTGCAGTGGCATATCATAGCTCACTGCAGCCTCAAACTCCTGGACTCAAGTCATCCTCCCATCTCAGCCCCCCAAGTAGCTGGGACTACAGGTGTGCAACCACCCACTGGCTATTTTTTTTTTTTTTTTGTAGACGTGGAGTCTCACACTGGTCACAAACTCCTCTTTCTTCTAAAGCAACAAAAACGTGTTCTTAGTTGACAGTGGAATGGTAAACATGACTCTCAGAACTGTTGTACTGAGTTCATGACTTGTTTAGGTGACAGGAGGTCAATATAGATGGTGCCAGCTTCACACCCTTGTGTCATAGGGTCCCTTTGCCCAGCACTCTCTTTTTAAATTCAGAATAATTGGGAAGTGGTGGGTGTAAACCAGCACTGCCTTCTCTGCAGACCTACCAAGGTGTTATGCAAGCAGTATATTTACATAAATTTATATTGCATAAATATATAGTATATTTGCTAATAATAATACCAAGGTATTATGGAAATAGAGAAGGCCTAACTTATTAGAACCCACGTTTGTTTGTTTGCCAAGACCTCTGCTGGTCTTTTTTTTTTTTTTTTTGGTCTTTTTTTCCTTTTTTCTATTTTTCTTTTTTGAGACAGGGTCTTGCTCCCGTTGCACAGGCTTAAGGGCAGTGGCATGATCATGGCTCACTACAGCTTCAACTTCCCAGGCTCAAGTGATCCTCCCACCTCAGCTTCCCAAGTAGCTGGGACTACAGGTGTGTGCCGCCACACCTGGCTAATTTTTTATATTTTTTATTAGAGACAGGGTTTCACCATTTTGCCCAGGCTGGTCTCAAACTCCTGGGCTCAAGTGATCTTCATGCCTCAGCCTCCCAGAGTGCTGGGATTACAGGTGTGAGCCACTGTACCTGGCCCTATAGCATCTATTTACTTAGGTCTGTCTCTTGGTCTTGGATGTTACCTTTGATGACCTCTCAGTCAGGGAGGTCAGGAAAATGAGATTTCTTTGTAGATATTAAAGAATATCACAGAAAGTACTTTTGGTATTGCAGCCCAAGTACATCATGGGTTAAAATGACTTTTACAGATTAGCTGTGTAGCAGTGATAATGCTTATCATATTACTTCTCTAGAAATATTTTTTCAGAGTTCTGAACAACCTGTTTATGAGAAGACTTTAACAGCGTAGTCCGTGGGTTAATTGGGGAGATTTATGTTAGAGCCACCAGAAGCAAGGGTTAGCTTTGGCCACAGTAGCCAAAACAACTCTTGCGCCACCCCTCCCTCCTGCTCAGTGTGGCTCGTGTAGGTAGTTGTCTGGTTTCTAGCATCACGCTAGGCTTGGTTACACTGAGTTTCTGGTGGCCTGGAGGGTAACTTTCGGCCTTTGTGTGGAAGCTGTCACTTTGCACCTTAAATATCAGATTGTAATTTGGGGACTTCTTGAGATGATGTCCTTCAGTGATGCAGATATTCTGAAACAACTCCCTGCAGCAGTCCCAGGTACCAGAGATAGCCCTTCTTTTCTTTTTCTGGCAGCAGTAACCTTTGTGGTCTTTCTGGGCCATATCAAGCTTGGCTTGATTTGTTTCCTTCACTCAGAGAGCATTATATCACCTCCCATCACCTCATCCCTGGAATTCTCTTGACTTATTTTGCTGCTGTGACCTTTGAACCAGAGCCCAGGCTCAAGCTTTTGTTGGGTGGAGGTGAATGTGGACTCCCTTCTTCTTGTGCTAAATTCATCATCATAGGCATGGAGTAACTGAGCTTCAAGGGATCTTAAGTCTGTTGCATGTCAGTCAAGTGGACTGCCCTCTGTTTGTGTTAGATGAAGTATTGGGGGAAGTGTAGGGTCTGTGTTTTCACAGCTCCTTTGAGACTGCTAAAGGTATCCGGCCTGTACTGTGTGGTACAATGAGCTGTACTGACAATACACCTTCACAAAGAGCAAGTCTAGCACTGTGTCTTTCCATACAGTTGTTTTGATGTGTAGTGCATTTTGTAGCGTTTAGAGGGGAAATGTAGAAGAAGATACTAGTTTTGTTTTTTTTGGCCATATGCTTCAGTGTAAAATGATCCAGCACTTTCCAAAAGATATTTTTATTAGTAGTACTAAACTATTATCTATATGCTCATGTTGATTAAATTGATTGAAAAGCTTAATTTTCAATACATATACTTAGATCTTTCCTAGACAAAATGTAATATTAACTTTGATAATACTTTTTGTTTGATGTCATTTGAGAGCATTTTGACATCGTAAGTTGAGAACAGTTGCTCTGATAATAGATTATTTTCTTCTTTATCATTTTACCTATTTTATTAGTATATTTTGTTTTTTAGTAGGTGCCAGCAAGTATTCTTTATTTGATTCTGATACTTTTCCCCTTTAAGAGTCTTACTGAACAAATACTTTTAGAGGACCTCGTACGTTTAGGGCACTGTTGTAGAACCGGTGAAAGGAAGGAGAGCCGGAGGTAAGTCGCAGTCTCTATTTGGGGAGCTTCCCTGGGTGAGTTTAGCTTTCTTTGTGTAGACCCCATGGGGATCCAGAATACTGGCCATAGTTTTTGAAAATGTAGAACAATTAGTAGATATTCAGAATTCAGAACTTAAATTATATATGCTTTCTACCATCTAGTTTAAACTTTTAAAAGATACTGTTAAATTTACACTTAAATTGCTTTAGTATGTCTTTATGATTTTAGCTCAAGTATGATAGAACGAAGATATGTTCCTTTCCCTTCACTGCTGTGTTCTGATCTTAATGTTAAGGGAAGATAGTAATATCGTGTTTGACACTAATACGTTTAGAAGATAATTTCTAGCCCCAGTTTATGATAGCTATGTACATTTATGAGGAAAATCTTTAGCACATGGCTTACATGGTGCAGAAATTAGTTTCAAATGACTTCATCTATGTTTAATATCTGATCATTATGTTAAGAAAAAAGGAGAAAAGCAAATGGAGACTCTCCCTCTCCCAGGCCATTTGACAATAACATAATTGGGAACATGTCCTTGGCCTCTCTCTTCCTCCTCCCCGCAGAATGATGTAGGTCCTCTTTACTCTTAGTGAGATATACAGCAGACCTATTCATTCACTTCCAAGAAGTTCTCAAAACAGCAGACAGCTGTGAACACTTGATACGTGTTTGGCTTGGAATTCAGCGTGTGAACTTCTGCCTAGACGGTTTTTCCCCAGACCAGAGGGCTTTATTTCAGAACACAGTTGTGAAGTGAGGTGATGCTTCTTTACGGCGCGGCTAAACCTGCACCACTAACTGCGTGGATAGACAAGAGATGCACCATGGTAGTCGTGAGGGTCTGACTTTCTCCATAACTGGGAAGTTAAAATGGACAGTTTGGCAAGAAGGAAAGTTGCATATTTCTCATGTATTCTATAGCCATTTCCTTTTGTTTATCAACGTGAATGTTGAGAGTTGGACCTCAGTATGAATTTTAATTAGAATTGTAGTATAGCATTAATCTTACTATGGTAGCAAGACCAGTGTAATATGAATACACTTAAAAAAAACTTATACATTATGAAATGAATAATTGAAGCCATGCCAAGTCCATGATACTATGCATTCATGCCATTTTATCTTTTTTTAATTGCTTTTTTATTTTTGATATTTCAACTGATCATTTATTACCTTTTCCTCCCTGGTTGTTTAAAGTTATCTTTTCTTCATTTTTCTTTAGCAGGAATCTATTTTATTAGCGTTTTGGGACAAGTGGCTACCTGAATATAGATTTTATTTTTGTTGTGAAAATTGGTTTCTTGCAGATATTCTTCAGTGAAATTAAAAAGTGCTTCATGCCAAAGGAGAAAACTGGTCAGGAGGAGTCCCTGCATAGTTTGATTTCCACTTAAATAAAGCCCTGCCTCAGTGCCTGTGCAGCTGTCTAACTGTTGGCTGCCGAGACAAATCTGCAAGCCTAGCTCTCCTTATGGAGTGGCGATAGTTGGGTGATTAATTGAAGATATGATTTTGTATTTGAGGACCCAAGCAGAAGAAAGTCTCACATTCTAATGGTGTTTGAAAGATGTCCTCTTTTAACTATTTAAATTGGGAGAGAGAAATGCTGTAATTTGTCATCTAAATTAGAAAGTTAAACCTGTTTTATTCTTCTTAGCACAGTGCCTGGGATGTTGGGCATTCAAGTGTTTGTACAGTGAATGAATAAATGGACAGATGGGTGGATAAATAAATTTAGTTGATCTTTATTTAAAAAATATTTCATTCAAAAAGAAATGAATAGCAGATACCTTACATTAAATGTGAGGAGTAATAGCTCCCTTGTAGCTTTTGCACTCCCATTTCTTTGGGCAAATGACTGGGGTAAATGGATTATGATATGGGGCCGGGGTGAACCACCTCACTTTGTGGGTGTTATGGGAGGGATATTTAAAAAGGCAGAAGGAGAAAGAAACAAAATCTCATTTGTTTCCATGCATTTTACTGGTATCTTAGCGAGGTAATTCAGACTTAAATCCTAGGCTGAAATTCCTGCCTTAATTTTTTTTTTTTTGAGATGGAGTTTCGCTCTTGTTGCCCAGGCTGGAGTGCAGTGGCGTGATCTCGGCTCACTGCAGCTGCCACCTCCTGGGTTCAAGCGATTCTCCTGCCTCAGCCTCCCGAGTAGCTGGGATTACAGGCGCCCACCACCACACCCAGCTAATTTTTTGTATTTTTAGTAGAGATGGGGTTTCACTATGTTGGCCAGGCTGGTCATCTTAATTTTTTTTTTTTTAATTTATAGAACTGGCCTAAATACAGTGAGGCATTTCCATTCTGGTTTTTATCCTTCCATTAGCCTGAAGGGGTGATGGGGGCAGGTGGTCACATTTCACAGCGAAGCAGGGAGGCAGGGAAATGCAGTGCCGAGCCTTAGGACCAATCCTTAGCTTGTTAGCTGGCCTCATTAAGAGTTATGATTTTTAGGGAGAAGGGGAAGGACAGATTCTCTTGTCTGTTTTGTTCATAGCGTGTTTTGGACCACATTAACCTGGCCCTTAAAACATTGCTTTGACTGAGTTACCCATGAATGTTAAGCTTTTATTCATGTTCGCTATAGGAAATAATTGTAAATCCTGTTTTTACATTTGTATGAGATTATTGTCTTTGTCCCTTCCACCTTCTGATGACTCTTCCGTAGTGCTTCATTGGTGACATTTCTTCAAAATTTAATACTGGGAAAAACATCTTTCCTGGCTAACTAGACAGTTTCCTCATTTCTGATGAGATTTGTGTAAGCCATCCTGAGTCTGTCTTTGCCCTGATCAAGCGTATACTTAGGGCCAAGGTTTTAATGCTTTGCGTTAACATTTTTGCTGTCTTCTTTTTCTTAACTCTATTTTTCCTCTTAAAAGTTATTATAAACAATCTTGTTTTGTATGTGCTTTTAATTAGGTGCTTTACATTCTTCTTGGAAAGAGTCATGTTTCTAATAGATTCTTTAAAACAACAGTGCATGTTCATTATTAAGTACTTCCTTTGAATTTATGCTTATTGCTCCTGTAACCTTTTCCCACTAACCCTAGTTGATTTTTCTTTCTCGTTTAGTCCTGGATCAAGCTGAGTATCTCCACGTTTAGATGCATAAATACTATTTTGTTAAGATCTTATGTTTGTGATATAAGAACTTGAAGGAAATAGAACTGATTTGTTATTTCTAAAAGGTAAGCTTTTGATAAGTGAATATGAATTCCCTCTAAGAACTAGATGATATAAATCATTGCTGAACCCCAAACTAATGTTCATTATGTCCAGCTGTGATTCTAACCTTTGACTGAAATGTGGGTTAAGGGAACATTTGGATCATTATCTTTTTTCCTGCTACCCAGTGTCTACTCTTTGATTTGAGGTAATGTTATTTTCTGGGAAGAACGGCCACAAGATTGAAATCCTGCCATTAATTTTCTCATGTTATATTTGTGCACCTATAGGACATGGTAGTAGTCAAGAATCAACTGAATTTTCCCTGACACTTTTTATTCTTGTTAGTGTTATTGTAATAACACCTGTTTAAAGCAGGCATCTGGATCTTCCAGGAGCACAGATGCTTTCTTGATGAACCTCATGTCATGTTAACCCTTTCTCTGTCTAGAAATATTTTAATTATTTCATATACAGAACGTTATATTACGTGAAACTCTATGGGCCGGGCGCGGTGGCTCACACCAGTAATCCCAGTACTTTGGGAGGCCAAGGCGGGCGGGTTACTAGAGGTCAGGAGTTCGAGACCAGCCTGGCCAACATGCTGAAACCCCACCTCTAAAAATACAAACATTAGTTGGGCATGGTGGCACACACTTGTAGTCCCAGCTAATCGGGAGGCTGAGGCAGGAGAATCACTTGAATCCAGGAAGCAGAGGTTGCAATGAGCTGACATCCCACTACTGTACTCTAGCCTGGGTGACAGAGCAAGACCCCGTCTCAAAACAAACAAACAAAAAACCCCTATAAAGACCTGCGTCTGTAAGAGCCTAGATACAGTGCTGCCACCATGGCTCTATGGCTTCTTTTAGCCTCATTTTGCCAACTTGTAACTATTAATATCTTCCATAAATGGTTATTATTGTAATAAAAAAATCATTTTTAGAAATTTTGGAACACTATGTCTAGCTACATTCAATAGTAATTGAATCAGGATAATAAATGTTTCGAAGCCCCTGGTGGTAGTTCACTTATTTCCCACTCTGTGTAACAAAGTTCTTGTGTAAAACATAAGGTTTTGGCTTGTGCTGTGAATCTTAGCACTTTACAGCGGGCAGAGCACAGCATCCCCTTCATTCATCTTAGTTCCTTGGTTTCCTGTGTGCTGTTTCCTGCCTGAATTTGATTCAACTTTGGATCTGTGTGCTTGTCCTTACAGAATTATATGTGCAAGTGATACTACTATGTTCTTAAACTATCCTCTTTATTGGTGGAAGTACCAGTAAATAGAATCATTATATTCATTTACCTACCAGTCATCCTTCAGAACTAATTGAAGTGCAAGTTGGTCTCCTTTCACTAGGAAATAAACTGCCTCCAGCCTTCTGCTTCAGCAGGTCTGCTCCTTGTACCTCAGGCTCCTCTTCCACCCCAGCCAGCTTCAGCCTCTCTCTTGTATTGGCTGCTTGTGTTTTTCTTCACCCTCTCTGGGAGTCCCCTGGGGTATCCTCCTCTCCTTTGGCAGCTTCTGTGGTTTCTGCGCTCACTTACTTCAGGGAATGGTTTCTAAACCACATCCAAAGTTAAAAGTGGTAGATTATGGACCCTCCTGTAAATGAGGCTGACCATATATTCTGGAAAACTCTCCTGCTATGAGCCCTTAGAAATACTGCAAAAGATAAAGCAAACATCCTTTAAAAGTCTTTATCAGAAGAAAGTGAGAGAAATCCATAGATAGGGAAAAAGAAAGAGGAGTGAGTGTTTCTGGGAGACAGAAGGTCTAAAACTGGAGTGAGAAGTGAGCCAGACAGAGACCAGGCTGAAAAACAAAAACATCCATCAGCAAATGGAGTTAAAAAGAAAAAGTCTCTTTTGAGACTCTTTGGCTTGGGGTTTGAATTAATGCTACCTGCATGGTCTGGAAAACCCCAAGCTGAGAAACGAATCTAAAGGCTTCTGAGTTGGAAGAGCCCCGGGGTGCTTGGCAGAAAGAAATAAATGCAAATCCCTTCAGGAAGAATGCTGCCCTCCACCCGCTGATGAAGAGCTGGGGATATGCTGACGACAGAAACATTGCTAGACGTATAAGGAAATGAGCCGCCATGAATGAGAGTCAGCTTAAAGTCAGTGATGACATGCCATCTACTTGATTCATTCATTCCGTGCTTTTTAGCTGACCACCCATTATATACTGAGTGCTGTTCTCAGTGCTGTGGTTATAATGGCAAAACATTCTGTGGGGAAATGGGTACTGAGCTGCTGACCAGAGGCTTTGGTACATTTGGCCTACAGCCCTGCCCACTTCAGGGCTCTGAGTTAATGCTAGAAAACTGGTGCTTGACTGGTCCCAGTTTGAAAACTGCTGATTATGTTAATTCCTGTATTTTACAAATGAAAAAACTGAGACCACAGTGGTTAAATAACTTGCCTGAGGTAGGAGCCTCAGTTTCCTTGCCTGTGGAATGGGGATGATACCTACCTCACAGGGTTGCTGTGGCCATGAAAGGTTAACTGGCATGTTGTCTGCCTCAGATATTTCTATTCTTCCTTTGTCTTCGTCTTTAATGATCACAGATAGTACAGGGACCCAGTTCTCCTGCTTTTCAGGTTCAACACTTTTCTGTTGCTGGTATGATTCTCAAGGTCTTTGATTGTTCAAGCCTACACAGAGCTCCACGCCCTCACTCTTAGTTGTTCTCTGATTATTTCATGTATGTGAGTTTCCCCTTCCTAACAGATTGTGAACTGTTTACGTTCAGGGTCCAGAGTTTGTATTTTTATGTTAGCTTTATGTTATCTTTATCTAGTCTTGGACTGGTCTGATTTGTTGTTGTTGTTAAGCAACAATAAACAATTATTTATCAATAAACAATTATTATTTGTTTGTTGTTGCTTGATTAATCACAGTAGTTCCATTGTAATGAGGAAACAAGAATATTTCTGTCCAAAAAGTCATTATGCGAGAGTGTTGGCAAAGGAAAACACTTTTGCTGGCCATTTATGATGTTGACATCTGTATTCTGCTGCTTCAGCCTCTGACTGATGATTGCTACCTGAATTCCTACTGCAGTTTGCCTTACAGTACAGGCCTGCTCATTCCTTCTGTGCCAGGCCTGTTTGTGAATGCTGTTCACCACCCTGAGATTCTCTCTGTATGTTGGAAATCATTGAATGAATAGCTCAAGCCGCTTCCATGTAGTTGTAAGCACATGTATTAGGATTGGAAGTGCATCCATTTGTATGGGCACGGGTCCATGGTTAGCTTTGTTTTCCTGTCGCCCTGCCCTGCCCTGATCTCTGGCCTAGATGGACGGCGTGGGCGTGCTGTCTGTGTCTTTCCTGTCCATCTGTTGGCCGAGGGTCAGGCACTTCTGCTTACCATCAGAACCAGGAAGGAATCACTTGGAATTCATCCCTCCCATAGAACCCAACTGTGGCTGGGCTATAGCCAGGGCTCTGTTCGGTTGCTGGCTGCGTTTCAGCTCTCCATTTGAATCCTTTCTATATGAAAAACATGAAAATGCCAGGGGATTATTTTTGCAAGTAAAAAAGATGGCAGCAGATGTGAAAACAGATTTACTCATCATGATGTAAATTGGTGTTTTGTTTTCATTTTAGTTTAACAATATATAGGTATTCATGAAAATATTTGGCTGTAAAAAATTAGGAAAATTACAAACTGCTGTTATCTGTTGCAGTTCATTCAATTCAGTTTTATTGGAAAGAACTTGAAATTGTAAGTTAAAAAATTTACTGAAATTTGTGCTAGTTAAGCTTTAAGAATTATAAGTAATAATGCAAAAGACATTTTAAAATTCAGATTTATCAAAATCAATTGTACCTTTCTTTGTACAGATAAAATAATTTTCTGGAATATGGAATGTGGTGGTAGAAGTAATGCAGACTTGTTTTACCACAGCCTTCATTTTCTCTGGCAATTATTTCTGCGTTTATTCTGTTTTATAAAGGAAATGGCTTGTGTTTAGTAATTTCCTCTGTACCTGTAACCAAGAGAATAAACTTGTTATTACATCTAAACTTGTGTATTCTTGTATACATGCTGGACCAGAGACTAGTTAAAATGTTCTGTGTTACCATGGGTCTGCGAAAAGATCTTGTCTTACTGGTTTTGTATTCCTAGTAAATTTCAGTATGATGATATCACCTAAACACTGTAACTATGGGACATTGGCAGGAGCTTGGGGATATTTTTAGCTACTTGGAACTCTTATTGTAATGGTATTTATTAGTAATTCAAGACAAATTTTATTATATAATTATGCTCGATGGGTTTATTGCCATGCAAGACTGCAATGTTTTAGATGACTAGAATTTAGCTTTTTAAGAACTCCACATTTTTATTTCAGCTCTTTCAATGGAAAATTTTCTAAAATATGCAATTTCCTTCTTAATGAGAAGGTAATGAGCATAATAGGACTTGTAATTGCCCACCCAGGGTCATCTCTTTATTCTTTTGTGAGGACTCACAGTAATGCTTTTGGAAGGGGTCAGCATGTTGGGCTTCTTTCTACATTTAATGGTCATTTGTCAACAAATATTTACTGCGTTCTTTTCTAGGTCTGGAGATTCAGTGATGAAGGCATATTTCTTGCCCTCAGAAGGTTCACATTGTAGTAGGGAAGATAAACCAGGTAGTAAATCTTAGGACACAATGGGATGTTTACAGTGAAGAGGAGAGGCCAACCTGGAGTATATGGGTTTGAGATCCATGCAAATCTGGGTTCAAATTACAGGGTGAATGGAGTTGTGTTAAGCTCCATCTAGCACTTGCATGGCTAGACGTATGCATGTGTAGTGTTTATTTCTGTCATAGCAGTAAAAAGACTTCTCCTATAGTTTTTGGCCTATAAAATAATATAATTTATGACATCATTGGAAAAGTGTATTCCTACGTGGGGTAATTTGTTTCTAGAGTAAAACAGTTTTAACACCATATACAAATAAAAGCACTTTTATTCAATTGAACATGCATTTATTGAATACCTAATATACATGTACATTTTGCTTGCTAGATGTCTTGATGAATAGACATTTAAAAGTCCTTACCCTTAAGTAACTCACAAGTTAGCACGGATGATAGGGGCTCAAATACTTAAAATATGGTGTAGAATTGAATGAGCAACTTAAGGTAGAAACATTTGCTGTAGAAGACCATACTTGCTAGGGAGGAACTGGCAAAGATGTATGGAATAGGTGATGTCGAAGCTGCATCATGAAAGATGGCTAAAATTGGGGGAATTTGGGATGAGCATGTACTTAGGTGGATTAGCTTGGAGCTTAGTACAGGCAATAAATATATTAATACTTTGAAAGGAGCATAATTTTTATAGAGGACCCTGGTGGAAGACAAGACTGGCACGATAGGTAGGTGTAAGGCCCTTCTGTGAAGGCCCTTGAATGCCAGGCTGAGGAGGGTGTTCTTAGCCAGTGAATGTGACCAAGTGACTGTTCTTAAAGTTGCAAATGATATTATTGCAGCTGTCCTTTAGCTCATTGGCAAAATGGGTGAGTATTAACTGAGGGGAGGTCATGTGGGTCTAGAGTGAAGAGCACTGAAATTATCAATTGGTTTGAATTCTGGCTTCAGCACTTATTATGCTGGGGGGACTTCAACTTCAGGCAAGTTGCTCAAAACCTTTCTGAGCCTCAATTTCCTCATAGAGAAAATGGGAATAATGATTCCTTTTATATGGCTGTCTTAAATGACATAACATTTATGAAATCACCTTTAGTAATTTGCATGTGCAGTTTGTTTGGGATTTCAGCCTAGGTGGTTTGTTTTTTTTCTTTCCAATCTTCCCATACCTTGCATTGATTTTTGTTGTCTTCTGTGCTAGCTCGGAGCTCCAGTACTGTGTGGCAGTAGGGTTCTCATCTTTCTGCTTTGTCTGGGATTTCTAGTACAGCATGATACAAACATCTTTATCTCATTTCGTTCTTAAATATGATATTTGCTATAGATTGTAGGTAAATATCCTTTATCAGAATAAGGAAATTCTCTTCCTAATTTGGAATCTAAAAAAAAAAAGAGTGTTGAATTTTAGGATACTTTTTTGCTTGTATTGTAATAATCTTTTTCCCTGCTCTTTACTCTTTTAGTATGATGAATTATGTCTAATAGATTATATTTCTAATTAGTAGACAAACAGATTTTCTAATAACCTCTTAGAACTAGTTGTGGATATTATCACTTTTTTAATATTCTAGTTGAGTTTATGTAATACTGCTGTAGGCTATTCTTGAATGTTTGGTAGAACTTGTTTGTAAAATATGTGGCCTGATTTCTTTGTGGGATGATTTTAAACTACAGATTCATTTTCTTTAGGGGGTATAGAACAGTTTAGACTACCTTTCTTCTTGAGGTCGTTTTGTTAAATTGTGTTTCTTAGGAATTTATTCATTTCATATGTTATCTAATTTTATAGCATTAAGTTGTTCATGGTATTATTTTATCTTAAGTTTCATGGTGTCTAGTTAGTTGTAGCCCCCTTTTCATTCCCAGTATTTGTATGTGCTGCTCTCTCTTTATCTGTCTTGCCAGAGCTTTGTGTCTTTGATTACTTTTTGCAAAGAATCAGTGTTTGGCTTTGTTTAGCCTCTGTAATTTTTTTTCTTTTTATTTCTTTAATTTCTGTTTTTATTATTATCTTCCTTTACTCTCTTTTGGTTTATGCTGTACTTTTCTAACTTCTTAAGTTGAATGTTTAGCTCCTTAATTTATAACATAAGTTTTCTTTTATAAGATAAGTTTTATAACATTTTATAACAGTTTCTTCTTTTATAAGCATTTTGTTTGTTTGTTTGTTTGTTTGTTTTTGAGACAGGGTCTCATTTTGTGGTCCAGGCTGGAGTACAGTGGCGCAGTCATGTTTTACTGCAGCCTTGACCACCTGTGCTCAAGTGATCCTCCTACTTCAGCCTTCTGAGAAGCTGGGACCACAGGCATGTGCCACCATGCCTGGCTAATTTTTTAATTTTTTGTAGAGATGGGGTCTCTCTGTGTTGCCCAGGATGGTCTTGAACTCCTGGGTTCAAGCAGTCCTCCCACTTTGGCCTCCTTAAAGTGTTGGGATTACCCATGTAATCCACCGTGCCCAGACTAACATAAGCATTTAAGGCAATGAATTTTCTTTCAAAATACTGCCTTTGCTATAGCCAAGAAGTGTTTTGTTTTGTTTGGAGACAAGGTCTCACACTGTCACTGGAGTGTGGTGGTGCGATTATGGCTCACTGCAGCCCCCACCTCCTAGACTTAAGTGATCCTCCCACCTCAGTCTGTTGTGTAGCTGGGACCACAGGAGCATGCCACCATGCTGGCTAATTTTAAATTTTTTTGTAAAAACGGGGTCCCACTGTGTTGCCCTGGCTGATCTTGATCTCCTGGGCTCAAGCATCCACATCAGCATTTGTTATTTTCTTACTCTTTTAGTAATAGCCATTTTAACTGGGGTGAGAAGACATCTGCTTGTGGTTTTGATTTGCATTTCCCTGGTAGTCAGTGATGTGGAACACATTTCATGTACCTGCTCTCCATTTGTTGTCTGCTTTTGAGAAATGTCTTTTCAGATCCTTTGCCCATTTTTTTTTTTTTTTGGAGACGGAGTCTCGCTCTGTGGCCCAGGCTGGAGTGCAGTGGCTGGATCTCAGCTCACTGCAAGCTCCGCCTCCCGGGTTCACGCCATTCTCCGGCCTCAGCCTCCCGAGTAGCTGGGACTACAGGCGCTGCCACCTCGCCCGGCTATTTTTTGTATTTTTTAGTAGAGACGGGGTTTCACCGTGTTAGCCAGGATGGTCTCGATCTCCTGACCTCGTGATCCGCCCATCTCGGCCTCCCAAAGTGCTGGGATTACAGGCTTGAGCCACCGCGCCCGGCCCCTTTGCCCATTTTTAAATCAGAATGTCTTTTGCTGTTGAGTTGTTTGAGTTCTTTATATATTCTGGTCATTAATCCTTTGTTGGTTGAATAGTTTTGCAAATATTTCTCCCATTGTGTTGATTATGTCTACTTTGTTGATTGTTTTCTTTGCTGTGCAGAAGCTTTGTACATTTTCATTTATTTTTACTTTTATTTTGTTTTTCTCTTTCTAGGGGATTGATTTTGGTCTCCCCTGCTCCCACCTCCATTCTATTTTTACCCCTCCAGTGATTTAGAAGCTTTATACTTTATTTCTAGTCTTTTAGTGATTGCCCTTTAAATTTTACCATGCTTACCTAAGATAAGTATAAAGTTGAGTATTTTAACTATCCTTCTAAAACGATATAAAGGCCTTAAGTACTTTTGGCTCTGGTCATCCTTGTTTTGATCAAATTGTCTATTTTTTTTTTAGTTTTCCACCCTCCCCCGTGTACTCGTCATAGACACAGTCTAGTGGTTAAGCACATAAACTAGAAACTGAAACCGGCAGCCTGGTATGACACCCAGCTCTGCTGCCTACCAGATGAGTAGTGCTGGGCAAGCATTTAACCTGCCTGTGCCTCAATTTCCTCACCTATAAAATGTGGACAACAAAAGGATCTTTCTTATAAGGCTAAGGCTTTTAAATGAGAAATACAGTACCTATAAAGCATTAAGAGCTATACCTAGAAGTTGATAAGTACTATATATTAATATAAGTCTGCTGTTACTGCTTTATTGTTCTGTTTTGAATAAACATTGTTTAATTTTACCTACATATTTAACAATTTCTTTTCTCGTTGTTTCTTCTTCTACCTTAGACCTTACTTCTGAGACATTTTCCTTCTATCTGAAGAATATTCTTTAGATGTTATATTGCGAGGTCAGTTGGCCTTATATTTCAGCTTTTGTTCTTTTGAAATGGTCTTCCTATTTCACTCTAATTCTTAGAAGACAATCTTTCTGGGAACATAATTCTGTTTTCTTTGAGTGCTTTGAAGATACTGTTTCATTGATTTTGGCAGCCAATGCCGCTGTTGAGATGTCTCTTATCTGATTGTCATTCTTTTGTGAGCACCTGTCTTTTCCTTTTGGCTACTTCTGAACTCTCCTTTTTGTGTTTTTATTGTGCAATTTTACTAAAGTGTGCCCAGGTGTGTATTTCTTCTTTATTTCTCCTGCTTGGCATATATTGTGCTGCTTCTCATGTCTGTGCATTTTTTTTTTTTTTAAATCAGTTTTGGCAAATTCTCAGTTGTTATGTCTTCAGATATTTCTTTTCCATTTTCTCTGTTCTGTCCCTTTAGAATTTTAATTAGATTTGTCCTTTTTGGAGTCTCACTGTGTCTCCCAGTCTGGAGTGCAGTGGCGCGATCTTGGTTCACTGCAAGCTCCACCTCCCAGGTTCACAGCATTCTCCTGCCTCAGCCTCCCGAGTAGCTGGGACTACAGGCGCCCGCCACCACGCCCAACTAATTTTTTATATTTTTAGTAGAGACGGGATTTCACCGTGTTAGCCAGGATGGTCTTGATCTCCTGACCTTGTGATCCGCCTGCCTCAGCCTCCGAAAGTGTTGGGATTACAGGTGTGAGCCACCGTACCCGGCTGATCTCTTATATTTCTATCTCCTTGTCTCTCTGTGCTATAAAAAAATTGGTGGGTAATTTCTTGAGCTATTAGATCGAGTTCATTAATTTCTTTTTTAGCTGATGTCTTAATTGTAGAGTGCGTTTTATTGAAGGAATAGGTTTTTCATTTCTAAAAGAATAGGTTTTTCATTTCTAAAATATTTCATTTCTAAAACATTTGGTTCTTTCTGCCATTTTAGATAGTGTCTTGCTTTCTAATTCCTTTAGACATTTCAAACCTAATTATTTAAAGTCCTGTTTATTTCAGTTTCTGAAGATTTGCGGATCTAAATTTGTCGTTTGTACTAAGAACTCATGGTGACTTATTTTGTGTGTTTAGTAATTTTTAATTGTAAACAGATTTTTGGTTAAGCCTTATCTGAGGGAATCCTTATTTACTAAATTGGGACTGTTTGCATGCAGCTAAGATTTGTATTTGCTCTGGTATACAAGGATGTTAGAACTGTGGGACACTTAGCCTGTGAGTCCTGCTGAATGTGTGTGACTCAGGTTCAGCCTCTCTACCTAGAGGTTGGACCAAAGTTTGAATATCTGATAGAATGACCAATTGTCTGGTTAGTCCAGGACTGAGGGGTTTCCTGGGATGTGGGACTTTCAGTGCTAACACTGGGACAGTTCTGGGTAAACTGTGACTATTGGTCACCCTAATTCCGATTCCAGTGCTTGTTTTGTATCCGCTTGTGTCCCCTATCAGATGACCCTGGCTTTCCCTTATGTTTATGTGTATGTGCCTTCCGTAGAGATTTCCTATACTTTCCTGCAATTCCAGCAATTAAAAATTACATTTGTTGTAATTTACTCAAGATCTACTAGCGTGCAGAGGCCCTTTCAGAGCATCGTGGAAGTGTAGCATGTAATTTTACTTTTTACTTATTGTTCTGTAGTCTTCTACCATATAATTATTAGTGGTTGTATAGTATTCTGTTTTATGTCTTTATCAACATTTATTCAACCAATACCTGTTTTGGACATATTCATTATTTCATATTTTTCCCTTATACAAACGCTATAAGAAATCCTTGTAGCAAAGTTTTTGCACAATGTAAGATTATTTCCTTACGATAAATTTCCAGAAGTGGAATTGATGAATCAAAAGGTTTTGCAGCATTTTAAGTCTTTGAATTGTATCACCAAATTGCTCTCTCATTTCTGTGTACCCTGTGTGACATGTGACACAGGCTATTATTTCTTTCACTCTTTGTTGCTTTGATAAATAAGATGCCCCCCTTTTTAATGAAGGCACCTGACTTTTGATACTGGTGAGCCCCAGTATGGTACCACAGTATTTTAATATCTGAGTATCAGGTGTAGATTCACTCTAAGAAGTAGCTTAGCTAGCTCCCACTTTGTTTTAAACTACTAATCAAGCTGTTTGTCTGCAAGCTCCATACCCTCCTTTCTCTGTACAGATAATTAGATGTTCATGTTCTCAGAATTGGCTGTTGAAATCAGCCATATAAAGTAAATAGGGAGTAGCTTTCCTTGAAAATACACTTCTTTGTGATTCTCTGAACTTGGCAGTGAACCCCTGGCCCTTGTGACTTTTGCTCACAGGGCTGAAATGCCCTTCAGCATTGGGCTTCCAAGTGGCTGGTGTTGACCTGGGGTTCACACAGAGAAACTCATTCAGTTCATGTTTATTGTTTCTCACTTCCTTAGACTGAAGCACTGTGCCATGCTCAGTACCTTATTTAACACTTAATTCAATGCAGGGGTACTGGTGGGAATTGCAGGGGGCATAAAAATTGGAGTAAAACATAGCCTCTGTTTAGGAGTATATGATTTAGGTAGGGATAATTAATTAAATGAAAAAAATACCTGTGCCACAGGCAGAAAGACCCTTGCTATATGAGTCTGCTCATGTGCTCAGCGCTTCTGTGTGCCACACCTGAAGGAGTTGGTGATGTTCTGAATAAGACAGAATTCTAGAGACTCCACCTCTGTAATTTACAACGTAAGTCAACAGGAAAATGATTTGAGACTACCACAGTTGTAGTAGAAACACATCTTTCAAATAATCCTAGTCATACAGTATTTATCTCACTAGCACGTTTTGAGAATTAGAAGTAGAAAATGATAACACAATAAATATATAAAATCATTGTTAAACCCCATTACCTTTGCAGTGATGTTAGTTTCTTCTGGATGTATGTGTTTCCCTGCGTTTGTCAATAGCCACATAACGAGTGGCTGCTGAGAGTATTCCAGCCTTCAAAGGCAGGTTCTGAGTGCAAATTTGAACCAGCCTGGAGGCAGCCATTAAATCTAATTAGGAAACAAAACTGCCTCATGCTCGGTGGGTATTTGTAGGTTCTGGAAAATTCTGAAAGGAAAGGAGTGATTCTAATTAGAAGCAGGTCATCGGGCCAGGCGCGGTGATACACGCCTGTAATCCCAGCACTTTGGAAGGCCGAGACAGGTGGATAACCTGAGGTCAAGAGTTTGAGACCAGCGTGGCCAACATGGTGAAACCCTGTCTCTACTAAAAATACAAAAATTAGCCGGGCGTGGTGTCAGGCGCCTGTAGTCCAGTTATTTGGGAGGCTGAGGCAGGAGAATCATGTGAACCTGGGAGGCAGATTGCAGTGAGCCGAGATTGTGCCACTGCACTCCAACCTGGGCAACAGAGCAAGGCTCCATCTCAAGGAAAAAAAAAAAAAAGGTTGTCATAGTTACTTTATTTAAAAAGAAATGTGGAGTTCAGGACCTGTTGCCATCTATGGACAGAAGGGCAACAATGAAGGGAGGCCTGGGTGTGGAGAGGAGGAAAAGGAACAGAAAGCACAGGATCGCTGTTCGTAGATGGTAGAGCTGTGAGGACATCCTGTGTCCACACCCTCCATGGGTCCCTAAGGCAGCAGAGTCAGCCTCCCAGGAGAAAATGGGATGTGTTTGATTCAAATCATAAAACAGGAAATCCTCCTCGTCCTCCTTCTCTACTTCCTTCTCTTCTTCCTCCTCCCTTCTTCCTCTGCCTTCTTCCTCTTTTTTCTTCGAGACAGGGTCTGGCTCTTGTTGCCCAGGCATGGAGCACAGTGACGTGATCTCAGCTTACTGCAACCTCCACCTCCCAAGCTTAAGCCATCCTCCTACCTCAGCCTCCTGAGTAGCTGGGACTACAGTCATATGCCACCATGCTCGGCTAATATTTGTAGAGACTGGGTTTCACTATGTTGCCCAGGTCCTGGGCTCAAGTGATCTGCCTGCCTTGGCCTCCCAAAGTGCTGGGATTACAGGCATGAGCTACCTTGCCTGGCTTCCTCTCTTTCTTTTCCTCAGCCCCCAAACAAACCTGTAGTCAAAAGCTGAAACGTTAGGGTGTTTGCATATTTTATTGAAAATTTTCTACTATATATTTTTTTCTTGCTTTGCGTTCATCTGACACCTGTATATTTTTTTCCAAATCTGCTTTTCCGTTGAACCACTGTTTTACGTTGTTATCCTTTAGAAAGAAATAGGACTTTATGCTGAAATTTTATATCCATTCATTACTGTTAATGTGCATTTTCTTTGTAGACACCTGAGCTTGAGAACTAAAATAGCATCTTTATGCTTTATTGAGATTTTCTAGATTGGGAGAGTAGTACCCCTTACAGTTGGATACAATAATTTTTTAAAAACTTCCTGATTTTTCTAAAACTCCCCCAGGACTGATGCCTTATATAGTTCACAGCTTGTTAAACCTGTTTAGATCAGGTTTCTTAAGTTAAAAAATTCTCAAATTAAAAAAATTATTTGCTGTGAGATATATATACAGAAGCATATGTTATAAAGAATGAAGTGTATATATGTAATAAAGAATGAAGTGAACACCCCATAACTACCACCCAGGTAAAGAAATATGGCCAGCATTGGCTGGGCGCGGTGGCTCATGCCTGTAATCCCAGCACTTTGGGAGGCCGAGGCGGGCGAATCACGAGGTCAGGAGATCGAGACCATCCTGGCTAACATGGTGAAACCTCGCCTCTACTAAAAATACAAAAAATTAGCCAGGCATGGTGGTGGGCGCCTGTACTCCCAGCTACTCCGGAGGCTGAGGCAGGAGAATGGCGTGAACCCGGGAGGCGGAGCTTGTAGTGAGCCCAGATCGCGCTGCTACACTCCAGCCTGGGCGAGAGAGTGAGACTCCGTCTCAAGAAAAGAAAAAAGAGGCCGGGCGCGGTGGCTCACGCCTGTAATCCCAGCACTTTGGGAGGCCGAGACGGGCGGATCACGAGGTCAGGAGATCGAGACCATCCTGGCTAACACGGTGAAACCTCTACTAAAAAATACAAAAAACTAGCCGGGCGAGGTGGCGGGCGCCTATAGTCCCAGCTACTCGGGAGGCTGAGGCAGGAGAATGGCGTGAACCCGGGGGGCGGAGCTTGCAGTGAGCTGAGATCCGGCCACTGCACTCCAGCCTGGGCGACAGAGCGAGACTCCGTCTCAAAAAAAAAAAAAAAAAAAAAAAGAAAAAAGAAATATGGCCAGCACACAAGCAGCACACCTATGTGTGCCTCTCCCGGCTCACAATAGCCACCCCTCAAATAAGCAGCATACTGCTTTTTGTAATATTTTTCTTTTTAATTTTTAGTCATACTACCAATGTATTCTCTATTAATTGATAAAATTAGTTTGGTTTGTTTCTGAACTTCATATAATTGACTCCTAGATATTCTTTCATAAGATCCTTCCTTCCTCTTCCTTTTCCTTCGTTTTTTCTCTTTTTCCTTTCCTTTTCTTATTTTCTTCTTTCTTTCCTTTCCTTTTCTCTTCCCATTCCTTTTTATCTTCCCTTTTCCTCATAGCTCACTGCAGCCTCAATTTCCTGGACTCAAGCAATCCTCCCACCTCACCCTTCAGAGTAGGTGGGACTGCAGGTGTGTACCCCCCATGTCTGGCTAATTTTTTGTATTTTTTGTAAAGATGGGGTCTTTTCCCTTCCCTTTCCCTTTATTCCTCCCCTCCCCTTCCCCTGTTCCTCTCCCCTCCCCTCCTCTCCTCTCCTCCCCTCCCTGCTTCCCCTCCTTTCCCTCCCCTCTGCTTGCCTCTTTCTTTCCTTGATTTTTCTTTTCTTCTTCAGGATCTCACTTTGCTGCCCAGGATGGCGTGCAGTGGTAAGCCTCAATCTACTAGACTCAAGTGATCCTCCCACTTCGGCCTCCTAGTAGCTGGGACTACAGGTGCATGCCACCGTACTCAGCTAATTTTTTTGTTTTTCATTTTGGAGAGACAGGGTGTCACTGTGTTGCCCAGGCTAGTCTCAAACTCCTGGGCTCAAGTGATCCCTCCTGCTTCAGCCTCCCAAAGTGCTGGAATTACAGGTGTGAGCCACAATACCTGGTCCATAAGATTCTTTTGCTTAATATTGTGTTTATGAAATTCACCCATTTTGTTCTGTGTAGTGTTCATTTACATTGTTATATAGAATTCTGTTCTTTAAATACACCACATTTGACCCATTTGTGTTGTTTTCAGTTTGAAGCTGATGTAAACCCTGCTGCTGTGAATACTTTGTATGTGAATACCTTGTATCTGCCTTCCCTTGAGCACTCACAGGGAATGTGTCTGGTGCACACTCAGGAGTGGGAATGCTGTTTGCAGGGTATTCGCATCTTCAGTAATACTAGTAATGCCAAACTATTTTCCAGAGTGGTTGCATTCTTACAACTTATAATGAATATATTTCTGTCAAAATTGTGTAAGTGGAAAAAAAAATCTTGTAAGTAGAGATCTCCAGTCTCTACCATTAATTCAAACGATTTTAAAAACAAAACCAACCAAAAATGCTTTTTTACCTCTCCACTTCCGATGGTGAATTTTATCTGTGTTGGTGGAAAATAGGAATCAGATAACAAAATAGACTGTAGTGAAAATAACTCAAGTTAGAAAGTAGAATATCTAACTGGGGACAAGAGAGGGAGAGAACACAGCACAGGGGCCTTGTATATAATATTAATAGTATTAATAGCTGTTTAATGAGGATTTATTGGTTGATTAATCCATGGGTGTCTAACATACCTGATACACCATCCTGTCCCTAAGTAGAATTTTCCAAGCAAGTTCTCGGGCGCCTCCTTTGCCATTAGAACTGGGTCGTATGGAAGCTAGAGTGGGAAGCATCTGATGTGTTTCATTCCTGGCATCTAGAACCCTAGCAGGTCATTAATTCAATTAGACACAAGTATTCTTTGGTTTAAGATTCTAATGCCCTAAAAGCAGGTATGGGTTTTGTACTGATTTACAGGAATGTTCTGAAAATAAGCTGCAATTATTAGAAACAGGTTTGGGCCAGTCTCTGGAGGTCAGCATTGTTTATTCTTAATGAAAACACCCAGGATCACTCTTGGGCCTGTGTTACAGTGTTCAGGGTAAAAAACCATCATGATGACAAGCTGAGTCATATTTACTTTCAATCTGTTATTGAAAGAATTTATAGGAATAGTTGCTTTTTAACCAACTTACCTCATTTTTAAAATTGAGGGGAAATATATATACCATTAAATTTACCAATTTTACTCTTTTTTTGAGATGAGGTCTCACTCTGTCACCCAGGCTGAAGTACAATGGTGTGATCATGGCTCACTGCAGCCTTGAGTACCCAGGCCCAAGCAATCCTTCCACCTCAGCCTTCCAAGTAGCTGGGACTACAGGTGGCACCTCTGTGTCTGGCTAATTTTTTAATATTTTTGTAATGACAGGGTCTTGCTGAATTGTCCAGGCTGGTCTCAAACTCCTGGGTTCAAGCCATCCTCCTGCCTCAGCCTCCCAGTGTGTTGGGATTATGGGTGTGAGCCACTGCGCCCAGCCCATTTTTACCATTTTTTAAAGTGTACAGTTTGGTGGCATTAAAGTACATTCACGTTATTTTGCAACCATTTGACTCCAGAACTCTTTTCATCTTACAAAACTAAAACTCTATACCCATTAAACACTAACTCTTCATTTCCCCTCCCCTCAGCCCCTGGTACCCACCCTTCTACTTACTGTTTCTATGAATGCTACTACTATCTACTCTTGGTCCCTCGAATCACTAGAGTCATACAGTATTGGTCTTTTTGTGACTGGCTTATTTCATCTAGCATAATGTCCTCAGAGTTCATTCATTTGATAGCAAGTATCAGAATTACTCTCCTTTTTAAGGCTGAATGATATTTCCGTGTGTGTGTGTGTGTGTGTGTGTGTGTGTGTGTGTGTGTGTGTACATACATATACCACATTTTGTTTACCCGTTCATCCATCGGTGGACATTTGGGTTGTTGCTGGATGTGGTGGCTCACACTTGTAATTCCAGCCCTTTGGGAGGCTGAGGTGGGCGGATAGCTTGAGGTCAGAAGTTCGAGACCAGCCTGGGCAATATAATAAGACCCTGTCTGTACCAAAAATTAAAAAAAAAAAAAATTAGCTGAGCCTGGTGGCATGCACCTGTAGTCCCAGCTGTTTGGGAGGCTGAGGCGGGAGGATAGCTTGAGCTCAGGAGTTCAAGACCAGCCTGAGCAATATAATAAGACCCTGTCTGTACCAAAAATTAAAAAAAAAAAAAAAAAAATTAGCTGAGCCTGGTGGCATGCACCTGTAGTCCCAGCTGTTTGGGAGGCCGAGGTGGGAGGATAGCTTGAGCCTAGGAGTTCAAGGCTGCAGTGAGTTGTAATCACGTCACTGCACTGCAGCCTGAAAGACAGAGGGAAACCCTGTCTCAAAAAAAATGAAGTCATTTATGTTGGTTTCACCTTTTGGCTACTGTGAACATTGGCATACACGTATCAAGTTTTTGGCATACAAAAATTCAAGTTTCTGCTTTCAAATTGATAGTTGCTTTTTAATCGTTTTATACCAACCACCCTTAGTAGTGTTGATTTGACAATACTCTTATCATTCCTTGGAAACTTAATCAGTTTAGTTACCATTCTCGTTTTCTCATCTTTATGAGCAAATAAGGCAGAAAGAAGGGAAGCGAAATGTCCAACACCACTCATTTTTGTTAATGGTGTTGATAAAATTGGCACCAGCCTTTCAGTAATTTGGATGCTATGATTGTTCTTTTTTGTTGTTAAATTTTTGTGTCCATTATTGAGTCATAATAAAGTAGCATTTAAAAAAAAACCTGCCATATTTGTCTAGCATGTATGGCATTTTATGATTTTAAAGATATTTTTAAAGTTTGGTTAAAAACCTTAACAGTATATATAAAATGAAACACTGTGCTTTTACTGTGGAAATTTATCCTATATACCTTTATATAATAGTTATTTAAGATTTACATTTGGCTGGGCACAGTAGCTCATGCCTTTAATCCGAGTACTTTGGGAGGCTGAGGTATGCAGTTCACTTGTGCCCAGGAGTTTTCAAGACTAACCTGGGCAACACTGGGAAACCCTGTCTCTTCAAAAAATAAAAAAAATGTTAGCCAGGCATGGTGGTGTGCGCCTGTAGTCCCAGCTCCTCAAGAGGCTGAGGTGGAAGGATTGCTTGAGCCTAGTTCAACGGAGGTTGCAGTGAGCCAAGATTGCGCCGTTGCACTCCAGCCTGGGTGAGAGTGAGACCCCTTCTCGAAAGAAAGAAAGAAAGAAAGAAAGAAAGAAAGAAAGATAGATAGATAGATAGATAGATAGATTGATTGATTTACATTTTAGAGAGTTAGTATATGTCTGTTATTTTTGAACTTTTGGGTTTCAGGGCTCCTTTATATTCATAAGAATTATTGAAGGTCCAAAGGAACTTTTGTTTTTGTGGTTATATGTTGATATTTACCATATTAGAAATTAAAACTGGCTGGGTGCAGTGGCTGACACCTGTAATCCCAGCTACTTCAGGAGGCTGAGCAGGGGTGGATCACTTGAACCTCGGAGTTTGAGACCAACCTGGCTACCATGGTGAAACCCTGTCTCTACACACAATACAAAAGTTAACTGGTTGTGGTGGTGTGCACCTGTGCTCCTAGCTACTGCTGATAAATTTAAAAATATTCCCTAATTTATTACAAAATGTAAACCCATTAAATGTTATAAGTTATATATTTTTATGAAGACAACTGCCTTTCCTAAAACTAAAACATTTAATAATAAGAGTGTATTGTTTTATATTTTGGCAGCAATATTTGATGTCTGGCTTACTTAAAGATGGCTAGGTTCTCATATTTGCTTCTACATTTAATCTGTTGCAATATGTCATTTTTATTGAAGTATATGAAGAAAATTCAGCCTCACACACATATAATTGGAAAAGAAAGGAGGATTTTCTTAGTCTTCCGATAATCACAGATATTTTTCTTTGATAACCACACTCAAACTTGACAAGTGGTAGCTTCTCAAAGATTAGTTGCAATATAGAATTTGAATGAAATATATCAGTGAATTTTTCATCCTTGGTTACACTAAAATTCATTTGTCTTCCTTGTACCTTTTGTTGTTGTTTTTTGTTTTCGTTTTTGAGATGGAGTCTCACTGTCACCCAATCTAGAGTGCAGTGGTGCGATCTCGGCTCACTGCAGCCTCTACCTCCTGGGTTCAATTGATTCTCCTGCCTCAGCTTCCCAAGTAGCTGGGACTACAGGCACCCGCCACTACACCCAGCTAATTTTTGTGTTTTTAGTAGAGATGGCGTTTCACCATGTTGGCCAGCCTGGTCTCCGGCTCCTAACCTCAGGTGATACCCCCGCCTCGGCCTCCCAAAGTCTTGCACCTTGAATAGATCTTTTACTCAAGTATAATTTCTATCATCTTCATTGGTCATTTGGAAAATACTGGTTTACTAAGTATGTGAGTCTTCCAAATATTGATACACAGTGAAATATGGGATAAAAAATAAAAAATTCACATTTATTAACATCACCCCCAGTTACATGGGGAGCTAGCAAGCTCATCGATCGTGATGAGTGCTGGTTTTCGCAACAGTCTAAATTTAACTTGAAAGCTCGGTTTTTATTTTTGACAACAAATTCTGTCAGTTGTTTTCCTTAAAGTGGCAGGCTTATTTTGTTCATGTTCAAGACAATGTCTGCCAAGTATCCAAGCTGGAACAACCATAATTTGTCATTCATTCTTTTTAGTAAACTTGGTGTAGTAGCCCATTTGCATTACTATAAGGAATACCTGAGACTGGGTAATTTATAAAATTGTTTTAATTGGCTCAAGGCTCTGCAGGCTTTACAGGAAGCATGGTGCTGGCATTTGCTTCTGGTGAGGCCTCAGGAAGCTTACAAACATGCAGAAGATGACAAGGAACTAGTGTGTCACATGGCTAGAGCCGGAGCAGCAAGAGAGGTGGGAGGTGCTACACTCTTTTTTTATTTTTTATTTTTTTGAGGTGGAGTTTTGCGCTTTTGCCCAGGCTGGAATGCCGTGGTGCGATCTTGGCTCACCACAACCTCCGCCTTCCAGTTTCAAGCAATTCTCCTGCCTCAGCCTCCCGAGTAGCTGGGATTACCGGTGCCCGCCACCATGCTCAGGTAATTTTTATATTTTTATTAGAGACAGGGTTTCACCATGTTGGCCAGGCTGGTCTCGAACTCCTGGTGCTACATTCTTTTAAACAACCAGATATCGTGAGAGTTCACTCACTATCAGAAGATTACACCAAGACATTCATGAGGGACTGCCCCCATGATCCAAACACCTCCAACCAGGCCCCACCTCTAACATTGGGGGTTACGTTTCAACATGAGATTTGGAGGGGCCAAACATTCAAACCATATCACATGATATTCCATGAAAAAAACAAGCAGTTCATTTTGCAACTTAAACTGTATAATACATGCTTTTTCCTGGGACTACCATGGTGCCTCAGTAGTCCACAGAAGTACTTCATGTGTACCTACTAGTTTGGGACACAAGGACGTTAAAAGCCATGTACTCGGGCCAATTTTTACTGCTCTATCAAGGATCTTCTTAAGTGAAGCTGGCATTTTCTTTTTTTTTTTAATCTGTGATTACTGGTGCAGTTGATACCTCTACCTTGATTAGTGTTAAAGAGCTCGCAGTTTGACCCACTGTTGATTTTGCACCATGGACACAAATGTGAACATAGAAGAAGGCAAATTATGTTTTAGTATTATGATGAAAGTAGGGTGTTTTGCTGGGACTTGGTTTGCTACAGGCCAGTAGTTCTCAAAGCCTGGTTCCCTGACCAGTGGCATTAGCATCTCTTGGGAGCTTGTTAGAAATGCCAACACCTGGGCCCTCCCCTTCCCTTCCAGTGTCCAGGTCCTTTGGGGTGGGGCTAGGCTGCTGCAGCTAGCTCCAGGGGACTGAGAGAGTCTGCTGAATTTCAGAAAGGCCACTCTGCCTTCTGGAAGGATGGTGGTTGCGGGGGATGAGTAAGTTAGGGACAGAGTGTTCTAGTGTTTGTAGAGGATGTGATATGGCCTGGACTTCAGGCAGTAGGAAGAAAATGGAATGGATTTGCTAGAGATAGATTCTCTAGAACTTTATTGCTGGTAGACCACTTAAAAGCTTAGAAAACAACTGTGCTTTGCTCTGAGACCTGCCAGCCATCAGGGACAGATGAGTTTTAAACGCCCTTGCTGCTTTGTGTCTTGAAGCAGTTTAATCTTTTATTAATCGTGAAAAAATCAATCCAGATAACTTGCCTGAGTCATTTCAGTCTCCTTTTTGAGGATGCCTGCTGAAGCAGTGACCATGATCTCTGGTAGGGTAGAGCCTCACATTCAGAGTTTAGAGTCTTAGAAAGGACAGTTCAGTGTGGGAGAATGGCAGCTATGATTTCATTCAGATATGCCCAGCTGCTGACAAATTGAATACAACGATCCGTGGCCGGCAGAGCTCTCATGTGTTGTGTGTTGTCTTGAGGCTGGTGAGGTGTATCCTTTCACTGTTGGATTTTACCATTCAGTGCAGTCAGTAGCTCCATTTGATATAAGTGTAAAGATGGGTCTCTCATTTCAGTTTCAGCAATTATTCTCAAAACTTTTATTTTTCAGTGTTTTAAAGTTTTTTTATTTTATATCTTTTTTTTTTTTTTTTTTTTTTTAACAGATTTGTAAGACTCCAGGGCCTTCCAGCCGTGAATAATCTGATGGTTCCTGACATGACTGGGGAAACAGACGCTTCGTATGGCAGTTGAAGAGTGTGTGTCTATGTGCATTTAAAACCTTCTTTCTGTACTTACACATTCACACGGGAAGACAGGCTCATTCTTGTGCACACTTGAGAGTTTTACAACTGATGAAAATTAATTTAAGAATCAGATGGAGCAACTTGACGCCACTGGGCTCAGGAGCCCGGGGAGAAAAATACATCACTAATGGCCAATTTTCCATATGGTCTGCATGGGTAAAGAAAGTCTGCAAAAAGAAGAAAAAAAAATTTGCACAGATTAAGCCACAAAAATACCTTCCAGTTTAAAGAAGGAACTAAGTGCGAAGGTGACTGAGAAAGAAGTGTGACTTCAAACATTGCAGCGGCTCACACAGTGCTTGTTGCACTTTATTTTTCAGTGGGTTTGGTGATTTTGATGGATTAAAATTCTGGACTGAAAAGTAACTCCTATTGTGGTTATGGCTAGAGGAAAGCAAGTTCAAGTATGATGGGACAAGTTTGAATAATGAACTTATTCCTTTGCCTATTTTAATTAACTGTATTTGAGAAATTTTAATTTATTATTTCCCCGTTTCTTTTCCTGCATCTATAGGATAATATTGTAAAATAGCAGTTGAAACCAATAATTATAAAACAAATATCAAGGAAAATCCAAGCAAAGCTTTCTTTTTTTTGGACGAGCGGTGTGGTGTTTGGAGACAGTCTGTGAATGTGAACAGGAAAGCACCCATCAGCAAAACACGATCACTCTCTAGGGAGACAGTTGAGGGAATCTGACTCTGGCTTCTGCTTTTGTTTTAAGGGATTATCTTCCCTGTCAAGTCCAAGAAGATTTTCGTATGAGAAGATTACCTGATGGACTTAATTCTAAGATTAGCTTTTTTCATCAAGATGGAAAAAGATCTTTAGGAGCAGAAAAGGGGAGTGCTAACTGGGGGAGCGAGAAGGGAGACGAGCAAAAGAAATAAAATCTTGTAGCGTGGCTCTGTTTTGTCAGCAAGAGGATTTAAGACTCACCCAAGGCAAACACTGGGACCACTGTAAGAGCGCTGGAACATTCTGCCTCTTGAGTGAAGGGGCCTTCTTTCTAGCCTCTATGGCACTGAGGGGTGTGCCGGCTGGTGGAGGAGTAGTCCGATGGAGCCCTGCGTTCCCCGGGGACACAGGGCCAAGCTTTGAGGTGGAAAGTTTCTGGTTCTGAAACAACGGGGAGAGAGTCTGTTTTTCTTCCTAAAATTTGGACTCTTGTCTGCACAAACTCTGGTCTGTTTTGCACGGTTTGTGTGCCTTTTTTCCCCTTTATGCAATCTTTTTCAGCTTTAGCAGCAGAAATTTGTCTAGTTCAGAAAACATGCTAGAGGGTGGCTTCCGAAGGAAGATGATCCTGTGTGTTCTGTCTCTGCATCCGAACTTCTGAAGAGAAAAATTCGAGCTAGAGGGATTCTTAAAGCCTTAAGTTACTTGAAATCTATGTATTTGCAACCCGTTGTCTCTGGAATCATTACACTAAACTGGAATCTCAGGCTGAATGAGAATAACCAAGTGGAGTAAAAAGAAGAAAACCGTTTCTTGATCACCACTTAATTAACGATGCTCTTTCTCCAAAGGATCAGCACGTTCTTCCTCTGAGAACTTGAAAATAAAAATGGACCCCATGTTTTTTTAAGCATTACCTTTTCTTAGAAGACTGCCATCATCTTTTATAGAGGAATTTTTTCACTATGCATTCGGTGGATCTTTATAAAATACTGACCTTCTAATTAGATTCAGGTCAGTCTTAATTAAAGGGGGAAAAACTCAACGCAAACCAACCACAAAAACAAATACACCAATGAAAGAAATTGGTTTAAATTTCACAGCATTAGCATTACTTTTTAAGTAAAACAGTTCATTGAAGAAAGTATGTATGCAGCGGTGGAACATGGGCCTGTGCTTTGCAGTGACTCCAACATCCTGTGCCTGTCCTGGAAGGGGCGTGTCCCCAAGAGTGAGAAGGAGAAGCCTGTGTGCAGGAGGCGCTACTACGAGGAGGGCTGGCTGGCCACGGGCAATGGGCGAGGAGTGGTTGGGGTGACTTTCACCTCTAGCCACTGTCGCAGGGACAGGAGTACTCCACAGAGGATAAATTTCAACCTCCGGGGCCACAATAGCGAGGTGAGCTGTGGTTTTGTTTCACTTTTTGGTCACTTCCAGTGGTGTTTTTGAGCCCCTTGTGGACTTGAAACTTCCTTCATTTCAGTTTCATAGACTTGCTGCTAAGTGAGACTTTCCATGCTGTGAGTTCTGTCTCTTATGCTCTGGCAGAAAAGATGCTAAGGTGGACACAGTTCACAGTAGGCTGCCTCTCCCCACGTGGGTCAGTTGTCCCTGGCACCCCTGCTGTCTTCCCCCTGCACTCTCTCAGAGGGTCCAGGCAGTGGGAAGACGCCCAGCAGTAGGGAGGCCAGGGCGCTTTCTGACCACGGTGTGGGGTTAAATTAGATGATCCTAACCAACTTCTCATGCTCCAAGTCTGCATGGCAAAGAGTTATCCCCACCCCTGATGTCACACTGACAGTGTGAAAAATGAAAGTGGTGCTGCCTTTACCTTGCACAGTTAACATCTACGTTTCTTTGGTGATGGCTTGACACTTGGCTTGTATTTTTTTGTACTTGGAGGTAAAGAAGTAGTTAATGGACAAGAACCATAGTTTTTCACATGTATAGGGTATATTATATTCAGGCTATTATGCCATATATTTGTACATATAGATTCCTCTGGGCTTCTAAAATATAAGCAGTGGGATTATCTATGAAATTCATGCAACCAACATTTATTGAGCAATACTTAAGTGTTAGGCATTGTGTTTTAAAGAAGAGCTTTGAGTGATAATTTCTTGCAAAGTTATGCTTGTATAGCACCTTCACAATATTCATGTTTTACTCTTCACTAGCTTATTTAGATATTTTTAAAATGAGGAATCCAAGACTATTTCAGGCATCTTAAAATGTCATTAAATGGTTATTAAATAGCTATTGTAAAGGAGCAGGAATATTTTTCAAGTATAGGTCTTAGTCCATTTGTGCTACTATAACAGAATATAGACAGGGTGGCTTATAAACAGTAGAAATTTATTTCTCACAGTTTGGGAGGCTGAAAGTCCCAAGATCAGGGGGCTAGTATGGTACGGTTTTTGATTTCTTCTTGGTGGAAAGAGGATGAGAGGCTCTCTGAGGCCTCTTTCATGAGGCCATTAATCCCATACATGAGGGCTCCATTCTCATGACTGAATCACCTCCTGTAAAGACCCTACCTCTTACTACCATCACCTAGGGGGATTCACCATACGAATTTTGGGGGCACACAGACATTCAGATCGTAGCAATATAAACATTCAGTAAAGTGTACTAAACTTAACTTTCAATGATTATTTTTATATGCAGTCACCCATATAAGCGCCAAAAAGACCAAAATATACAGCATTTCCAGCACCAGTTACAGGTACTTGGTGCTCCTTTCCAGATTTTACATTCTGTCTTAATCCATTCCTGCCGCTAAATCAAAATATCTTAGACTTGGTAATGTATAAACAACAGAAATTTATTGCTCACAGTTCTGAAGACTGGGAAGTCCAAGATCGAGACGTCAGCAGGTTCAGTGTCTGGTGAGGGCTCTCTTCTCCATAAATGGCACCTTGTTCCTGTGTCCTCATGTGGTGGAAGGGGCAAGGGAGCTTCCTTGGGCCTATTGTATAAGGATAGGAATCCCATTTATGAGGGGAGAGCCCTCAAGACCTGATCACCTCCCAAAGGCCCCACCTATTGATACCACCACATGGGGATTAGGTTTCAACATTGAGTTTTGTGGGGATGGAAACCTTCAGATCCTAGCACACCCCTGCTGAGAAGTAACTCACATTCTTACTCTGTCACTGCTTAATGGAAGTGGAATCCTTCATTACATACTCTCTGTGTCTGGCTTCTTTCACTCAACATGATATCTGTGAGATTCATCCCTGTTGTGTATATTATTAGTTTGTACTTTTTAATTGATGTGAATTTTCCACTGAAGGAAGATACCTGGTGTTTTTCTTCTCCTGTTCCTGGGTATCTGGATTGCTTCCAGTTTTTGGCTGTTATGACTAATGCTGCTGTGAACGTTTATGTGCGTGTCTTTGTATGGACCTGTGCATTCAGAAGGTGGAATTTCTAAATCATAGTGTTGCATGTTTAGGTTTAGTAGAAATTGCCTGTTTTCCAAAGTGGTTGTACTATTTACACCTCATCATCAATGCATGAAAGTTTTAGTTGTAAGGCCAAGAGTAATTTGAGATTGATTTTTCCACCGAGTTTAATTTATTAAGAAGCTTCTTTTGAATTTGAACTTTTTCCATTAAAAAACAGTGCAAGAAATTATGTGTTTTTTTTTTGAGACGGAGTCTCGCTCTGTCCCCCAGGCTGGGGCGCAGTGGCCGGATCTCGGCTCACTGCAAGCTTTGCCTCCCGGGTTCATGCCATTCTCCTGCCTTAGCCTCCCGAGTAGCTGGGACTACAGGCGCCCGCCACCTCGCCCGGCTAGTGTTTTGTATTTTTCAGTAGAGACGGGGTTTCACCATGTTAGCCAGGATGGTCTCGATCTCCTGACCTCGTGATCCACCCGTCTCCGCCTCCCAAAGTGCTGGGATTACAGGCTTGAGCCACTGCGCCCGGCCAAGAAATTATGTTTTACAAATAATATATTGGGCATATACATACAGGCATGCACACATTATACCCCCCCCCACACACACATCTCTGCACCTTTGTAGTGGATACTCTTAAAAATATTTTTTCTTGTTCTTGTGTAACAAATTACCCCAGACTTGGTGACTTAAAACGTTACCCATTTCTAGTCTCACAGTTCTGTAGTTCTGAAGCCCTGTTATGGTATGTCTGGGGCCTGTGCTTAGGTCTCCCAGGCTGGGAAACGTGGTACCAGCCAGGACTGCTAGCTCCTCTGAGGCTCAGGGCCTTCCTCCAAGCTCATTCAGTTTGTTGGTAGAAGTCAGTTCCTTGTAGGACTGAGGCCCTTGGGTCTTAGAGGCCCTAACTAGTCCTAGCCTTGTGACTCTCTCCACAGCATGCAGTTTGCTTCTTCAAGGCCAGAAGGAGAGCATCTGCTGTAACTTCAAATCTTTCTGACTTTCCATGTCTGAAAAATGGCATCCGTGAGCTGGCCGTGCTCACCTCCACTCTGGGGAGGGGATTACACTGGGTGTGCATACCAGGGGGTGCGGTTTTAGAATTCTGCCTACCACAAAAGAGAGGATTCTAATTCACAGACAGTGGTCTGGCTGTCTCACTGTTGAAACTGTTTTGTGTGATTTTTTTCCACATTGCATTTTTACTTTTTTTGTTTTTTGTTGTTTTTTTAAAAATTATGCTTTAAGTTCTAGGGTACCTGTGCACAACATGCAGGTTTGTTACATAGGTATACATGTGCCGTGTTGATTTGCTGCACCCATTAACTCATCATTTACATTAGGTATTTCTTCTAATGCTGTCCCTCCCGCTGCTCCCCACCCCACAACAGGCCCTTGTGTGTGATGTTCCCTGCCCTGTGTCCAAGTGTTCTCATTGTTCAGTTCCCACCTATGAGTGAGAATATGCGGTGTTTGGTTTTCTGTCCTTGTGATAGTTTGCTTAGAATGATGGTTTCCAGCTTTATCCATGTCCCTGCAAAGGACATGAACTCATCCTTTTTTATGGCTGCATAGTATTCCATGGTGCATATGTGCCACATTTTCTTAATCCAGTCTGTCATTGATGGGCATTTGGGTTGGTTCCAAGTCTTTGCTATTGTGAATAGTGCCACAGCAAACATACGTGTGCATGTGTCTTTATAGTAGCATGATTTTGGGTATATGCCCAGTATTGGGATCACCGGGTCAAATGGTATTTCTAGTTCTAGATCCTTGAGGAATTGCCACACTGTCTTCCACAATGGTTGAATTAGTTTACACTCCCACCAACAGTGTAAAAGCGTTCCTATTTCTCCACTTCCTTTCCAGCATCTGTTTCCTGACTTTTTAATGATCGCCATTCTAACTGGTGTGAGATGGTATCTCATTGTGGTTTTGATTTGCATTTCTCAGATGGCCAGTGATGATGAGCATTTTTTCATGTGTCTGTTGGCTGCATAAATGTCTTCTTTTGAGAAGTGTCTGTTCATATCCTTGGCCCACTTTTTGGTGGGGTTGTTTTTTTCTTTTAAATTTGTTGAAGTTCTTTGTAGATTCTGAATATTAGCCCTTTGTCAGATGGGTAGATTGCAAAAATTTTCTCCCATTTTGTAGGTTGCGTGTTCACTCTGATCCTTTTTTACTTTCAGTTAATTTCTGTTCCTCATACTAGAATCTGTTCCATTTAGCTGGGCATGGGGGCTCATGCTTGTAATCCCAGCACTTTGGGAAGCTGAGGCGGGAAGATTGCTTGAGCTTAGGAGTTCAAGACCAGCCTGGGTAATAACATAGTAAGACCCTGTCTCTGCTCTCCCTCACCTCCCGCAAAAAAAAAAAAATATGTGCCATTTACTGAATGCCTGCCAAGTAGAATGACCAACTCTCCTGGTTTCCCAGGATGTGGGACTGTCGGTGTTAATAACTGCAAAATCCCAGGCAAACTGAGGTGGGCATCCTACTGCCCAGTGCCCGATGTAGTTTCAGGCATCTTACCTCATGTTGTTCACAGCAGACTCATGGGAAGATATCATTATTTCCCTTTTATAGAGAAGAAAACTCAGGCTTTAAATATGTTAAATAACCTGCCTAAATTCATGCAGCTTGTATGGAGGAGAACTTGAATCTAGGGGTTTAACATTTTCCTAAAACTTTATTTTCTTATAACTTGTGTTAAATACGAGTCCTCTATCCCTTATCCTCAGTTGTTAAATCTTTTTTTTTTTTTTAATTTTTTGAGACAGAGCTTCTCTCTCTTCCCCAGGCTAGAGTGCAGTGGCACAATCACAGCTTACCGCAGCCTCTGCCTCCCAGGTTTGAGTGATCCTCCCACCTTAGCCACCCAAGTAGGTGGGACTACAGACATATGCCACAATGTTCAGCTAGTTACAAATTTTTTTTTTTTTTGTAGAGACAGGGTTTTGCCCTGTTGCCCAGGCTGGTCTCAAACTCCTGGACTTAAGTGATCCACCCACCTCAGCCTCCCAAAGTGTTGGGATTATAGGTGAGAGCCAATGTGCCCAGCTCACGGTTGTTCAATCTAAGGGCTCTGAAATAGCGAATTTTTGTGTAATTGTTTTAATGGCAAGACCTGACCTGGACTGATGTGAAGCTGCTGATTGTTATTATTCCATCACTTCAGCTGCAGAAATACTGTGTTTTATTATGGAGGCTGCCCAGACCTGTGGGTGACATTAGATAATTGACAGGAGCTCCCCCTGTAGGACTTTGCTAAGATTTAAAAACTTATGAACTCAAAATACTTGTCTGTAAGGATTCTGAATCAGGGGTTGTGAACTTGTATCTTCATTTAAGGAAATCATCAAAAGAAACCTTGGGTTTTATTTAATTTGTTTTTTCGTTTCTGGGAAGGCTGACATGTAACTCATCTCTGCCCATACTTAGTTACCTTATCTTCACTCCCTTCTACCACAAGAAGCAGAAAAACCTTGTGTCCCTACCGGCCATGCCTTAAGAACACTACTGAAAGAACCGCTGCAAGATTTTATTTCTGGCCATGGAACTAACTAAATTGAAGGGGTCAGAACTAGTCATCTGCTAATTTCACAACTGAATTAAAAAGGAAAGAAATCTGAATGAAAGATAATTTATTTCACCCTCAGCTAGTATGTAAAATCTGTTTTACATTATGCATTTAACAAATCTTAACAGTTTTGCAGTTATAAATGTATTCAGTTAGATAAATTGAATCTGAAATTAAATACTGTGATAAATGTTTGTCTGGTCTTTGAGACTAGTTTGCCTTTCTCACATTGTGTATTCTGTTGTTAGAAATTTGTGATAAAATGGTATCAGCTATATTTGCCGGAGTGAAACATATAGGCAAGGAATTCTTAACCTGTATAAATGGCTTCATATTTGGTAAGTATGTTAATGGTTCTAATCAGATGGTCAAAATATGTGCCCCCCATCAATCCTGAAAGCACCTTTCATAAAAAAGAACCACTACCACAAAAGGTGAATGATCAACCAAATCAACTTTTCCCAAAGCAACTTTTTATGGCATTTGGGGACGGTTAATCCTTTTGCCAGTATCTCTTTTGAAACCTTTGATAGCAGTGTTATAGAAGAGGAATAGATGTGTGCTTACCTACTGAAACTCCAAGGGAGACTCTTTGTGGCTGGCTGAGAAGTGATGCTTTTTTAGAATTATTTGTCCTTTTACTGTGAAGCAGTAATTCAAGAAAGATGAGTTTTTCTTTTAAAAGAGTCCCCAACAGGTGGGCAGGTATGTCAGGCAAAATAATTATGTTCCATAATGAAGATTATTTCAGAAAATAATTACTTGGGAGTGTTTTTATTCTATGAAACAATTTCTTACAGATATGGTAGATGTTTTGCAAATTAATCAAGGTTAGTACTGATTGTCATTTAACAGGATTTTTTTTTTTTTTTTTTTTTTTTGAGATGGAGTCTTACTTTGTTGCCCAGGCTGGAGTACAATGGCATAATCTCGGCTCACTGCAACCTCCACCTCCCAGATTCAAGCCATTTTTCTGCCTCAGCCTCCTGAGTAGCTATGATTGCAGGCGCCCACCACCACACCTGGCTAATTTTTGTATTTTTAGTAGAAATGGGGTTTTGCCATGTTGGCCAGGCTGGTCTCAAACTCCTGATCTCAGGTGATCCACTCGCCTCAGCCTCACAAAGTGCTGGGATTACAGGCGTGAGCCACCTTGCCCGACCAACAGGATTTTTTTGACTTAAGAATAAGCAGGCAGTCATGTGTAGTTGCTGGAATTCGTTTTGTTATAAGGACGTGTCTACTACAGCAGTGGTCTCACCTGAATTCTTGGATTGGATACATCTTCTCTGATATGCTTTGTCTGACCCTGCCCCTTGTCCCTGTTGTACACTGATCAGACTTCTCTGGTTGCACTGATAATGCTTTATTATAGTTATCCGCTTACCTCGTTTGGTAAAACTTACTGGAAGATCAATGTACCCCGTCATTCTTAACTTCCTCACCTCTCATTGTTTAGAATATCAATTAGTTATTTATTTATTTAAAAAATTTCCTTTAACTTTTTGGCCCCCTTCAGTGTGCTTTCTTTCCTTATTCTGCTGAAATGATCTCTTTCTCAATGACCACACATTGCTAAACTCATAGGTTTTTGGTGTTTCGTTTTTGTTTTTAAACTGCACTTGTTGCCTCAGTAGCAAGTTGCTCAGTAGCATCAGTAGAATTGAGACGTTGTCTTCTCTCACTTTCCAGGACATGAGGCTCTCCTGGTTTTCTGTTACTGTTCTGGCCTCTGCTCTCCACCCTTCTTTGCTGGCTCTGCCTTTTTTTCTTTTTTCTTTTTTTTTCTTTTTTGCCTCATCTTTAAATGTTAACGGGTACCAGGCATGCATGTTTTTCTGTATTTCCTCTCTATGTTGGCTTTAAATCTCCCTACATGCTGATGACTCCAGGTATCTCTCTCTGTCTGCCATCTCTTTCTAGTTCCAAACTTCATTCTCCAACTTGATATATGAGATACAAAAGTGGACACCAATCAGGCCTCGCAGACTATCGGTCACCCAGACAGAACTGATTTCCCCCCTGCCCCTTGAACCCTCACATCAGTTCCATGCACTGTTTTCCCATTTTGGTAGATGGCCCAAGACCAGTCAGTCAGTCCAGCTCACAGTTCAGGAATCTCCCTGCACTTCCCTTGTCCCCAAGTCTTGTTATTAGCAAGACCTCCGACTGTGTTTGACTTCCAGATAATATCTGAAACGTGCTCACTTTTGTCTTCCTTCATCACCATGCCTAGCACAAACTTCCTCATGAATCTCTTGACTTAAACTCTACTATCTTCCCATTGTGGAGGACTCTACTTAACAATGTATAGTAAGTTTTTTCAGTGTTTAAAAATATTATAAAAATTTATTTCTAAGGTACTTTTCTTTTTTACTAAAAACGCTGTATGACACATCTTAATTCCAAAAAGGATGGGAATTTCTAGATTGTAAGAATGGCCTCCCTTGCAGTGAAAGACCCTCCTAGTACCATTGTCTGATTTACCCTCTCCTGAAGAAGGCCCAGAGCCACTGGGGACTGGCAAGCCAGGTTCTGTGTCCACCTCACTGTGCATAGTGATGACCAACTTTCTCAACATTTGGAGAGATTAGAAAACCATTTTATTTTAAAACTTTTATACAGTATTTAACGTACTTAATCTGTACAACAGTTTTAGTGAGAAAAGTTGACTCATTTTGGATTAAAGCCAGCAAAAACTCACTGAAGCTCTTTTATCTCTCTTATAAATTCTACATAGAAAGTGACTTTTAGTAGATTTGTGATGACCAACTAGGGTATTATAATGGTGGATATAATGGAGGGCTGTTTTATTTCCTTTAGTGATGGCCTGTTCTTTTTTCCTTTCTGTTTCTGTTTTTCCATATCTTGATTCCAAGAAGTTCTAGCTTTACCTGTCCAAGTCATTCAAGTCATTAGTTTACTCAAGTCAGTAGTAAATTGAAAATAATAATTCTCTTTTTTTTTTTTTTTTTTTTTGAGACGGAGTCTCGCTCTGCCGCCCAGGCTGGAGTGCAGTGACTGGATCTCAGCTCACTGCAAGCTCCGCCTCCGGGGTTCACGCCATTCTCCTGCCTCAGCCTCCCGAGTAGCTGGGACTACAGGCGCCCGCCACCTCGCCCGGCTAGTTTTTCGTATTTTTCAGTAGAGACGGGGTTTCACCGTGTTAGCCAGGATGGTCTCGATCTCCTGACCTCGCGATCCGCCCGTCTCGGCCTCCCAAAGTGCTGGGATTACAGGCTTGAGCCACCGCGCCCGGCCATAATTCTCTTCTATCAGAGTTGTAGAACCTGAGACAGTGTGTTTTTCGAAGGGCTGTGAAAATGGTGTATAAGTGATGAAATAGTCAAGTACTCTATACCCTTTGTACTTAAAGTAATATACTTACGTATATCACTTTCCAGTCCTTACAATATCACTTAGTACCTGGAAATTCAGTTACGGTTCTGACTTATGAGGCCAGAAACAGTGTTTGTTGATTTTTGTTCCTCAGTTTAGATTTGAAAACACATGCATTAGCAGGTATTTACTACATCTCTGTTGTGTGCTGGGTGCTGTGTGTACTTGCCACTGTGTGGGGGCAAGAGAAGTCCCAGCTTACACCTCATGGAATCTACAGTCTAGCATGAGGGTGAAGCGTGGACTTCGCCTTCCTCTATTTGCATTTCCATTAGGAAGAGAAAGCAAGCTTTGAATTGTTCAAAGAATGAAGAATGAGGCTTCCTAGAGATTGTGTGGTGAAGATCATCTTTGAGCAGGACCTTGAGAAATACTTAGGATTTAACTCGTACTTTTCTCAGTCGTGGAAGAAGATTAAGCCACATTCTGGCTTCAGAGACACATTTCTGAGAGAGATGAAGGACACTTCGTTCCCCAGCCCCAACCTAAGCATGTGACTGTACTCCCTTGTCAGATGCTTTTGGAACCTGGCTGACAAGGACAAGGACCTATGCATTTTTTCCTGCCCTGGAACAAAATTGCCCTTGTTGGACATGCAGTGATGTTCTTTGTGCCTTTTGACTATACTGTGAAATGTTTGTAGTTTGTAATGGGGATTTTATCCATCTGAGCATGATACACTTTTTATTAATTTCCATGGCAGATGGTTAAACTAGGGTGCTACCTTAATAATTTGACTTATGCAAGTGCTCAGATATGACTGTTTCTGTGCTTAATGTATTCAGCATGTGGTTGTAGTCAAGTTTGAAGTTACATAATCATGTGTTCATGACCTGAATTAGAGATAATTTATTAGTGACTCAGCATTAATGACTCGTTTTATGCAACTCTTCTGGTAAAGCAACGTTTCTGTTTATGTGAGCGTATTTTAGCATGCTAGATGACCACATCTACCTTGTTTCCTTCCTAGGTAGTGCCTTTAGGTATTCCATAACAGGAGGGCTGCCCCACTCCCAGAGGTGCATTGAATCCCAGAGAGGGCGTCGTTGGTGGATAAAAGCCCTCCTTGGGGTCATCTGTAGCTGGTAATAGGGGCTGAGAAGCTCAGGGCTACATCATCGTTGAATGTTTGTGGCTTCAGTGGATCTGCATGGCAGGTTTCAAAACCGTATAATGTTAGAGATATGAATTGCAAAACCACAACCCCTCAGACTTTTCTATACAGTAAGTCCTCAATATTGTTGGTAAGTTCTTGGAAACTGCAGCTTGAAGTGAAATGACATTTAGTAGTATGTCGTATATACGTAGGATATTTACTCTTGTTTATATCAGTTAGCTTAAGGTAAAATTGTTTTCATATGCAGGTCGTTTTTGCTTAAAGTTCAGCTTCTAAGAACCTATCCCTGAAGTTAAGTGAGGACTTAACTGTACTTTTTGCAGGTAAATTTACTGTATTGAGCAAAATGAATAGTGGAAACTTACCTAGTTTTTTACCCTGGAAAGGAGTTTAAACTGATAAAATGCACTTACTAGAATTTCGTGGATGTTCCACTTTTATCTGCCAGCTTTATTACTAAGGATTTCCTCAGTGGGAACACTGAGAGAAAGGATCTGCATAGTGGGACTGGAAAGGTGGAGCAGTGTGTGAATGAAGTCAACTAGGTATTTAAAAAATATTCTTACATTCCCTGAATATAGCCATAGTTAACTTCATTGTCCTGGTGAGTCTGTCTTCTTTTTTTAGACCAAGGCTGAAGAAATGGGTGGAAGATATTGTACTGTTCTGATGTACTGCAGGGTGCTGTAGTAGGTCAGAGGATGAAGCACTGTGGACCAATGTGGACAGGGAAGCTTCCTGTGGGGAGTCAGGGAATGAGCTGGACCTTAATGTTCATTTTGATTCCGAAAATATTTGAGAGCCTGCTCTAGGCTAGATGCTATTGGGCTTTGGCTCTACTGTGATGAAAAAGGCACTGTTCCTGCCCAGATGGATCGCCTATCATGTGTGTCAGAGGGTGGATATCGTTTGCACGGATATAATGTTGTCTTTCCTGATGACAGTTGCCATATATGTTCCCATACTTTGTGTGTGTGTGTTTTGTCCATTATTTAGTGTAGCCCTCATAGCATCTCTCTACGGCTTTGTATTAACATCCCTGCTATACAGTTGAGGAACCTGAGGTTCTGAGATGTTAAGGAAATTGTCGGAGGTTGCAGAACTAGATGATGGCAGACCTGAGATTTGAATTTGTGTGTTTTTCCATCTATAAGACACTGCTTCAAAAAGGTGAAGGGAAGAGACACCCTTAAACAGAGTTTTGAATGACTGTGGTGTGTGTTTTGGACATGGAAGAGTTTGGTGAAGTGTTGGAGAGTAGTGGAAAGCAAAGCTGGATGGGCAGGTGGGACCAGACATACATAGTCATGATAATAAACAATAGTAACAAATGTTTGTGGCATGAAAGAAGACAGTGCTTTTGGTTTGGGTCTTACTCTCATATTGAAATAGAATTGTTGAAAAATCAAATGTGAGTATAAAAATTACCATTCAGTTCAGTGCATTTATTCACCAGTGTGGATAACTGAGAGTTGACAGCACTGGCTATGCTTAATCAATTATGGAAATAATAGTCTTAAAGAAGTAATAGACATCAGTCACCTTGGTACTGTGATAATGTACACATGAGCCTAACTCTTAATTGTAGCCAGTTATTGTAGACTGAAGGGATTTGAGGAACAGCTCTTTTTTTTTTTTTTTTTGAGACAGAGTCTTCCTCTGTCTCCCAGGCTGAAGTGGTGCAGTGGTGCCATCTGGGCTCACTTGCTAGCTCCGCCTCCCGGGTTCATGCCATTCTCCTGCCTCAGTCTCCTAAGTAGCTGGGACTACAGGCACCTGTCACCACACCCAGCTAATTTTTTGTATGTTTAGTAGAGACGGGTTTTCACCGTGTTAGCCAGGATGGTCTCGATCTCCTGACCTCATGATCCGCCCGCCTCAGTCTCCCAAAGTGCTGGGGTTACAGGCGTGAGCCACCGCGCCCGGCTAAGGAACAACTCTTCTTTTAAATGTCTTAGGAATTCTTATTTTGAATAAGGAACCTTTCTAGCAAAGAGGCAGAAATGGAACTGTTGTTTTATATTTAGGTCAGAATCTCATTTCACCTAAACTGGCTTATCTATTTTTATACCGAAGCTCAGTAGTGTGAGTTAATTTTTTATCACAGTAATATTTATACATATTGGTAAATGCTAAGAATGAAAAATAGCAATGTTCTAACTCCTGTCTCCCCCGTCCCTCCACCTATTGTCCTGGCCACTTAACAAAGGCTCATACTATTATTTTTTTGATGAATCAATTTTAGGATTTTGTCTATTGACTTCATTCCCATCTCGTTAGGCGGAGATTTAGCTCTCTTCTCTTTCATAGTCACTCAACCCAACTTTGCCCTACCATCTAATCATTCCAGTATTACTGTATCACAAATATTGGTTATTATTCAGTGTTTACACTATTTAAACTATGTCACTATTATTCCCAGATGAGCCAAATAGGGTACTATGATTGTATTCCTTCATTATTTAACTCTTTTCACCTCATGATAAAAATTTTCCCCCCAGTGGTTTAGTTTCTTTATTGCAAAACCTTCCTTTCTCTTCAGTGTAATTTCATGCATTCAGACCGATTAGATGGTTTATCAGTTCCTGTAGTTTTTTGTTTTGTTTTGTTTTTGTTTTTGTTTTTTTCCTGAAGACCTCCACCTGGGAGTCGTTTGTCATCCTTCTGCTCTCTGGATTGGTTGCTCACTGGGCCTGCTGCCCAGGTGATTTCCTGAACTTCCTTTTAATCATCATCTTGGGAATTCTCTCTGCCCCCTACTTCTTCTGTGTCTTGTTTTTGGAATCTTGTGGGGTTTTTTGGTCTAACTCCTTTTTATTGGAACATAATCTCCAGTATCTTCCTAAGAAAGTATTTGTAAGTCATAAATTATAAGACTTTCTTATCTCCAAATGTCCTAATTCTGCTCTCACACTTGATAGTTTGGCTGGGTACAGATTTTTAGGTAGTTTTCTTCAGAATTTTGTCTTCACATTTCCAGAGTTTTTAGAAGCATAGTAGTTAAGAGCTCAGGCCCTGGAGCTAGACTCAGTTTACATTCTAGCTCCATCACTTAGTAATGCCATGACTTTAAATATATTATCTAATTTATCTTTATAGTTGTCCCTTGACCATCATGGTTTGAACTTTGTGGATCCACTTATATGTGGAATTTTTTCAATCAAATATGGATCAAAAATATAGTATTTGAGGGATGCTTCATCTTGTGCTAATCCTCTGGCTGCTCCAGTTCTTATTTTATGGGCACTATATTTTCTCATACTTCTGTGAGGATACAAATTATGGTTTTAAACAAATTTTTTTTCTCCATGCATTAGATCTGCTTTTTTTGAGGTTTTTTAAAAGAGGTATGTGTGAGTGTGTATAGGGGTGGTTCTCTGTGAATCTCCTCACCACCACCCAGATGTTTTATAATTGAAGTCTTCTTTAAATGTCTAATGATCCTTGAATATTTATTCAAATGTAAAAGCAGTGCACCATTAATCTCTCTGGCATCTTTTGTGTGTGTATATGTAGGGGGTGTTTAGCTGGTGAGCTTTATTGTATTATATAGTGATCTGGGGGAGAACCAGCTCTTTTCTTGGGACTGCCAAAGGTCAGCGTTCAAGCAGCTTTCTCCATAGTGGTTCAGTTTCTTTCAATAAGAAACTTCCAGTCACATGCCTGTGAATATACTCCTATTGCCAGCATTCTGAGAGCTGGCGTGTGTGTGTGTGTGTGTGTGTGTGCGTGTGCGCGGCTGGGGAAGAGGTAGAGCTAGTTATATGAAAGTTGGAGGAGCAGGAGGAGGGAGGAGGAGGAGCTGATATTGATTGAGTATTTACTGTGTACCAGACAGCATCCTAAGTGCTATAGCTCACTCAGTCCTCACATCAGCTCTGCAGCTTTGCACCTGTTATTGTCATTTTTTTAGATGAAGAAAGTGAGGTACAGAGACGTTAAGCAGCTTACCCAAAGTAAGGTATCTCTGCTAATTGACAGAGCTGAAATTGAACTCAAGAACCTTCTAGATTCTATGTATTTGGCTTTTCACAACATCATTCTTGTTTTCAATCCTTGTCACCATCTCTACTGTGCCTGAGATTCCCAAAACGAGTTGTGGCTAACCCAGAGAATAACCCTTCAGTGCCTGATGTTGGTGGAGAGAAGAATTGCCTAGTTACATCTCATCTGGCTTAGCAGGAGAGAGGAGCGCCCTCATGGTTGCTAAATGTGGGAATGGAATGTGAGGCAGGAGGCAGGTGAGAGGTTAGTACAGGTGGGAGGTGTCCCCGTTGTGTGGGGAGGAGGGACTTTTGCCCTAGTTCTGTTACAGGTTTGGGATTCTAGGACACTGGGCACTAATGTACCTAATCTGTAAGGCATTCTGGACTGCATCATGTGCAGTTCATTCATCTTCCTGCCTCCTTGCAAGCCAGCAGAGCCTGACTTGGGGCCTCAGCTCTGCATGGAGCTCTACCTATTGGGCCTTCAACAGCGAGGCTTTTAGTCAGAAACACAGAAATGGATTGGGCAGTGGGCATCGTATTTTACTAGGAGGTTTTTGTCTAGAAGTCGGTCAATTCTCTGGGATATAGTATAGGATGGGTGGGAAGGGTGCCACAAGGAAAAACATGAGAATTTGTACTGTGCAACAGTTTAGTGTTTCCAATTGGGTCCACCCACAAACTTGACTTCAAACTTCCAAAACAAACACGCCTGTGCATTTTGTCCAAGATTCTATTGCTGGGTGTTTTTATTGTACCTTCTGGCAGCCTCCATTTGGTTTCTCTTCCTCATTGTTGCTGTTTTAGGGAATTCTTACTGACATGTATTGTTTTTTCCACTTGGCCTAGTTAGATTTGGTCTACTAAAATACAGAGGAGATTGTCTCTATCTTAGGGACTTTTCTTTATCCTCCTAGTCAAGCTCACTTCCAAACTTTCTTTTTCCTCCCACTATATAATCCCTGTAACAATGTTTAAGGCAAAACCCAGATTTGTATGTTTTATCTGTATTCTTTCTTTGCTGGTTAAATATTTAGAGTTTAAGGAGGAGTTCATTAATCAGAACCTTAACATAAAAAAAAAAAAAAAAAAAACAACCTCGAAAGCACCATCTTTGTCAGAAAGGTCTATTTTGTAAAGTCCTTGGTAGCAGAAATAAATGTTTGATGGCTTTGTTTATAAGACAGTATGAGTTAATGTTTAGGACTTGGGAAGTTAATTTTATACAGAAAACAAGAGTGTAAAAACCATCTATTGTCTCTCCATTCACTTGATATTTTTCAAAATTTTAGATTTTTTTATTTTTAACCTCTTCAGGAAATTCACTACAGATGGCGTTTGTGACTAATTAGGGAATTAGTTAAACAACATGACCAAAGAGCTTTTGCTTGTCTCCTAGGCCTTAAAATTTTGTTTTCCTTTAATTATGCTTTAAAAAACCTAACTATGTATTTTGAAGATTAAAACACCTTAGGGGAGTCAGGCTCTGTAATGTAAACTGAAATTTTCCCCTAGTAATGAAATACTTGTTTAAGTGATCAATACCTCTGTTTTTTTTTTTTTCTTTTTGAGACGGAGTCTCGCTCTGTCGCCCAGGCTGGAGTGCAGTGGCCGGATCTCAGCTCACTGCAAGCTCCGCCTCCCGGGTCTACGCCATTCTCCTGCCTCAGCCTCCCGAGTAGCTGGGACTACAGGCGCCCGCCACCTTGCCCGGCTAGTTTTTTGTATTTTTTAGTAGAGATGGGGTTTCACCATGTTATCCAGGATGGTCTCGATCTCCTGACCTCGTGATCCACCCGTCTTAGCCTCCCAAAGTGCTGGGATTACAGGCTTGAGCCACCGCGCCCGGCCTTTACCTCTTTTTTTTAAAAAAGCATTATTATATTTTAACTCAGCACTGTGCAATAGAAACATAGTATGAACCACATATGTAATATTAAATTTTAAATAGACACATTAAAAGTAAAAAGAAACAGGTGAAATTAATTTTAATATACTTTAACTCAATATATCTAAAATATTTCAGCATGTAATTGATATACAGACTGTTAATTTGATAACCGATACTCTTTTTTTTTTTTTTTTTTTTGAGACAGAGTTTTGCTCTTGTTGTCCAGGCTGGAGTGCGATGGCGTAATCTTGACTCACTGCAACCCCCACCTCCCTGGTTCAAACGATTCTCCTGCCTCAGCCTTCCCAAGTAGCTGGGATTACAGGCATGCACCACCAAACCCAGCTAATTTTGTATTTTCAGTAGAGATGGGGTTTCTCCATGTGGGTCAGGCTGGTCTCAAACTCCCGACCTCAGGTGATCCGCCCACCTCGGCCTCCTGCAGTACTGGGATTACAGGCGTGAGCCACCATGCCCGGCCCAGATACTCTTTTTTTTATACTTAGTCTTTGAAATCTGGCACATCTCAATCTGGACTAGCCACGCTGGCAAGTGCCCAGTTGCCATATGTGGCTAGTAACTACCATATTGGACTGTGTAGTTTTAGACAAGTCTCTTTCTTTTCGAGGGCTGTGGCAGAGCTGCATGCTTACCCAGAGAGCTTGTTAATGAATGTCCCATAGGACCTTGGATAAAAGGCATTTAAAAACCATTTTATTTGGAAACAATTCCAAACTTACACAAAAATTGGAATAAAGTACAAAGAATACTCTTACTCAAATTCAGCTATGAACATTTTGCTTTATTCTGTCCTTTGCACTCCCAAGTGCACACATACACTCACTCTCTCTCTCGTAATATATATGAGGTGTTCCTCCCCCCTGGATCATTTGAGAGTATACATCTTGGTCCTTTACTCTAAAATACTTCAGTGTGTATTTCCTAAGAACAAGAACATAACCACTGTAGTACAGTTGTCAATTTCAGGAAATTTAACCTCAATTCAATACTTAAACTATTCTCCATACTCCGCTTTTGTCAAGTGATGAAATATCCTCTGTAGTTTTTCTTTATTCCTGTACACAGGATACAGTTTAGGACCACACACTGCATTTAGTTGTTAGATATCTTTAGACCCCTATAATCTGGAACAGCTCTTCAGTTTTTCCTTATATTTTATGACTTTGACCTTTTAGAAGAATGCCCCTCTTTGTTTTTAATAGAATGTTTGGTATTTTGTGTGGTTTTTTTTGTTTGTTTTTATTATTAAATTTAGATTAATCATCCCAGGCCAGAATATTACATAAATGATGTGTCCTTTTCAGGGTGTCACATGTGGAGGTGCACGGTAGCTATCTGCCCCTCACTGGTGATGTTAATGTTGATCACCTGGCCCAAGTGCTGTCCATTTTCTCAACTGTGTTGTTACTGGTTTTTTCCCCCCTGTATTTGATAATCTGTTGAGAGATAACTTCAAAACCATGCAAATATCCTATTCTTTATCAGAATTTCTTCCCTAGATTTATAATCCATCGATGGTTCTTCCATGAGCCAATCTTTTCTATGATAGTTGCAAAAATGGTGATTTTCCAATTCCACTACTCCCTCCGTGAATACTGACAGCTGACAGATGTAATGAAGAGCCTCCTGTTGTTCCCTATCCACCCACCTACCTATCTGTAAACTCATGGATTTCCACTTTTTTCTTCAATGATTATTTCCTTTGATTATTTGGATTGAAATTTGGTCAAAGTGTCCCAGATTTGGCCAGCAGGAGCCCCTTTAGGTTGGCTCATGTGTCCTTTTGGTGCACCCCAATCACTGGCAGTGGTGGGTGGGCACCTGTTTATTTATTTTCTAGCTTATGTTTCAGCATCATCTTGTACTTACCCTGCCTTGGGTCTGGAAGCAGCATTTTCTCTGAGGAATGCTGTTTCAATGGGGAATGGTATTAGAAACCAACATCTGGCCTCTAGAGGTGTTCATTGTTACTGGAATATCTTTGCTGCTAGACTCGTTCAACAGACACACACACACACACACACACAAAAACACACATATGCATACTTACATACACACATACACACATTCAGTAGCAGTCTGGGTTCAATTGGGAGATGGAAACCACACAGTAGGTTAAACACAGGAAGTTTAATATAAAGAGTAATTAACTGCCAGGCACAGTGGTTCACGCCTGTAATCCCAGCACTTTGGGAGGTTGAGGCGGGCAGATTACCCAAGGTCAGGAATTCGAGACCAGCCTGGCCAACATGGTGAAACCCATCTCTACTAAAAATACAAAAATTAACCAGGCATTGTGTGACACACACGTGTGATCCCAGCTACTCAGGAGGTTGAGGCAGGAGAATCGTTTGAAACTGGAAGGCAGAGGTTGCAGTTAGCCAAGATCACACCACTGCACTCCAGCCTGGGCAACAAAGTGAGACTCTCTCAAAAAAAAAAAAAAAAAAAGTATGTATATATACACACACACACACACACACATATATATTTTTTAACTGAAAAGAGAGAAACAATAAGATATAAAGAGACTCTGTATGGTACCCTAGGGCTGAAGGAGATGATGCAAGGGAGGATAAGCTTGGAAGGGGTTCAGATCTTATTGGAGAAGGTGTGGTTCAGCCTAGCACATAGCACGGAAATTTGTTAGCTTAGCCAGACTAGAGCTTGTCTAGAGTTGTTGGGCGATCAGTAAATACCCTCTGGAGTGCAGGCAAGGGAGGAGGCTATCCCTACATGGTAGTGGTGGAGTGTGGGCAGAGGGCCTTCAAAGTGAATCGCCCATACAGGAGGTGGGGTAGAGAGGGGCTTGCAGAAGGAGTGACCACTCACTTTGTGACCCTCAGGCCATTGGCAGCTAGGAGTGTGGACAAGTGACAGGATCACTGGTTTCCATGTTGAGGAGCTATAGAAAGATTGTCACTAGGCCAAAGCTGTAAGGTCATAGGACTGTGTGCTGGGCTAGCGGATAGACGGACTTTCCTGGATTTTCTCATACCTTCATGGCATCTTCCACTGTCAAGAGCCCTGGAAATTTCAGGAACTACTTTCATCTTGTGGTGTCCTTCTAGTCCCTTTTCTTGAGAAAGCTTAACCTTGTGCTCACTTTAAAGGAGAAATGCTTAAAGGAATTCTGTTGTTTATTATAGAGCATGTATTGATGAGTTGGGAGCTGAGAGGCAATAAACTGACACACACACACGTACATACATGCATATATGTATACACGTACATAGATATGTTTTAGAAATAATGAATTTACACCAGTATTTCCAATTCCAGACCACCCCTATACCTTCCCCCATTTCCTTTTTGTAATCCCTTCTTTCATAGTTTGCTTAATGCTATAATACATCTAAAAAGAATTTCAGATTTACTACACCTGTACTAATATGAAAACCAAACCTTCTAAAAGGATTTATGGACTGAATGTTTGTATCTTCCAAAAATTCATATGTTGAAGCCCTAACCTCCAATGTGATGATGTTTGGAAAAGGGGCCTCTAAGAAGTAATTAACATTAGATGAAGTCATGAGGGTGGGGCCCTCATGATGAAGTTAGTGACCTAAAAGAAGACACATCTGAGAGCTTGTGTGAAGAAGAGATCATGTGAGCTCACAGTGATATGGTGGCCACCTATAAATGAGAAGAGGCCTCAGGGTGAAACCTACCTTGCCAGCACCTTAACCTTGGACTTTCTAGCCCCCAGAACTGAGAAATAAATTTCTGTTGTTTGAATTACCCAGTCTATGGTATTTGATATGGCAGCACAAGCGGACTAATACAGAAGAGTTCAGAATTTGCTTGCAGTTCTTCTTCACCCTCCCTCTGCCCAGTTTCCCAAACTAGGTATGTACAGTTGGCCTCTATGTGAGTCTACTTATTCTTGGATTGTTTTCAATAATACATGGGAACAATTTTTAGAGATTTGTGACAATTTGAAAAAATTCACAGATGAGCTGCATAGCCTAGAAATATTGAAAAAAAATTAAGAAAAAGTTGTGTCATGAATGCATAAAATAAATGCAGGTACTGTTCTATTTTGTCATTTACTGCCTACCATAAAATATATACAAATTTATTATAAAATGTTAAAATTTATCAAAACTTATGCACACAAACAGACCGCACATGGTGCTACTTTCAGTCGAGGGAAATACAGACAAACATAAAGATGTAGTAGTATTAAATTGTAACTGCATAAACTTAACTGTAGTATGTACTGCACTACTGCAATAATTTCGTAGCCTCCTCCTGTTGCTATTGCAATGAGCTCCGGTGTCGTGAGTATCCACTTAAAATATCGCGTGATGCTTGTCATCCTAGTGTGAGAAGTTTGTCCCCAGTGAATGAATTGCACATTACAGTAAAAAGTGCCCTGTCACTGTTCTCATGTATTTTTCCTCCTGTTTTGTGCAATACTATCAACCTTGAATAACACCATGAGATCCATATGAAGTGACACTAGTGATGCTGGAAGTGCTCCCAAGAAGCAGAGAAAAGTCATGACATTACAAGAAAAAGTTGAATTGCTTGATGGTACTAGAGACAGGTCTGCACCTGGGGTGGCTGCCATTTCAGACAGACAGTTCATCTTGTAAACAGGAAGTGTAAACTTGCTGTATGGATAAATATAGTACAGTACTGTAAATGTATTTTCTCTTCCTTAAGATTTTCTTAATAATGTTTTCTTTGTCTACCTTTATTGTAAGAATATGTCTTTTTCTAGCTTTATTGTAAGAATATGGTATATAATACATAAAGCAAAATACATGATAATTTACTGTTTATGTTATTGGTAAGGCTAGTTACTGGTCAGCAATAGACATAAGTAAATAAGTTTTAGGGAAGGCGAAAGTTATATGCATATCTTCAACTCTGTGGGGGTTGGCACCCCTAACCCCCGCATTGTTCAGGGGTTAGCTGTAGTTAAATACGGAAGCTCGTAAGTTGCTTATATTGATTACCCTTTACTCCCCTTTCAGTGTGTGCCGTGGTCTGAATGTGTCCTCCAAAATTCACACGTTGAAACTTTACAGCCAATGTGATCATATTTAGAAGCGAGGCCTTAAAGAGGTGATTAAGTCATGAGGGTGGAACCCTCAAGGTTGGGATTAGACTCCTTATGAAAGGGCTTGAGGAAGGGCTTTATTTCTCTGTTCTGCTCTTCCGCTATGTGAGGACACCTAGAAGGTGGCCTTTATGAGGAACAGGCCTTCATCAGACACCAGCTCTGCTGACAGCTAGATCTTGGACTTCCTAACCTCCAGAACTGTGAGAAAATAAATTTCTGCTCTTGGCCAGGTGTGGTGGCTAAGGCCTGTAATCCCAGCGCTTTGGGAGGTTGAGGTGGGCAGATCACGAGGTCAGGCGTTTGAGACCGGTCTGGCCAACATGGTGAAACCTGGTCTCTACTAAAAATACAAAAAATTAGCTGGGTGTGGTGGCAGGCGCCTGTAATCTTAGCTACTTGGGAGGCTGAGGAAGGAGAATCATTTGAACCTGGGAGGCAGAGGCTGTAGTGAGCCGAGATTGCGCCACTGCACTCCAGCCTGGGCAACAGAGCAAGACTCCATCTCAAAAAAAAAAAAAGAAAAAATTATGTTCTTTATAAATACCCACTCTTAGGTACTTTGTCATGGTGACACATATACTTAATTTAGTAATTATACTTAATTACTTAATGTGGTTAAGTAATTCATTTAAAATACAGTTGTTTTTGTTTGTTTCAGTTTGCTTTTAGTTGATTTTTTCCTCTTCATTCTTGATTTTATGTTTTGAATATATAGAACATTAACATTCATTTAAAAGTTAAAACCACATAAAAAGGTATATCCAGAGAAGTAACATTACATTCATCCCTCCCACTTCATCCACCCATCATGTAGATACTAACTTCATTATTTTCTGATTTATTTTGTTACCTTCTGTAAAAATAGGCAGGGGTGTGTGTGTGATGTGTATTTATGTTTTATTTTCTTCTCTCCCTTTGACAAAAGAGAGCATACCGTGTATACTGTTCTTTTTTACAGCACATGGTGTGCCATTATGTGTATGTACCATATTTTACTCAACAACTCTCCAAGTTTGAGTGCTTAGGGAGTTCCTGCATTTTGCAATTACAGATAATGCTGCAGTGAATAATTTATGTGTATGTTGGAGGTGTATCTTCAGGGTAAATTCTTAGAAGTGAAATCGCTGCATTGTAATGTGAAGACATACATAGTTTTCTTAGATATTGCCAAACTTCTTTCCATAATGATGAACCATTTTGCAATCCCAGCAGCAATTTATGAGAATACCATTTTCTCCCACAGCTTCACCCATAGTATAATATATTACCAAGCTTTTACATTGTTGCCAATATGGTAGAAGAAAATGGCACTGCAATGTGGTTTTAATTTGGATATCTCCTATTATGAGTAAGGTTGAACGTATTTTCAAACATTTAAGGGCCATTTAGAAAATCTTGTGAATTGTCTGTATCTTTCATCTATTTTTCTATAGGAATTTTGGTCACCTTCTTCAAATTGTAAAATTTCTTTGTATATTGGGGATAGTAATATTAGTCTTTTATCTGTGGTGTATATTACAAATGTCTTCTCTCAATTTGTTAACTTTGACTTGGCTTAGTATATTTTTTGCCATGCAGAAGGTTTAAAACATTTTTTTTATCTAGTCAAATTTGTCAGTTTCTTTTTTTTTTTTTTTTGGAGACGGAGTCTCGCTCTGTCGCCCAGGCTGGAGTGCAGTGGCCGGATCTCAGCTCACTGCAAGCTCCGCCTCCCGGGTCTACGCCATTCTCCTGCCTCAGCCTCCTGAGTAGCTGGGACTACAGGCGCCCGCCACCTCGCCCGGCTAGTTTTTTGTATTTTTTAGTAGAGACGGGGTTTCACTGTGTTAGCCAGGATGGTCTCGATCTCCTGACCTCGTGATCCGCCCGTCTCGGCCTCCCAAAGTGCTGAGATTACAGAGTTGAGCCACCGCACCCGGCAAATTTGTCAGTTTCTTATTGCACTGGATTTTGAGTCATAATTAGAAAGTCTTTTTTTTTTTTTTTTTTTTTTTTTTGAGACGGAGTCTCGCTCTGTCGCCCAGGCTGGAGTGCAGTGGCCGGATCTCAGCTCACTGCAAGCTCCGCCTCCCGGGTTCACGCCATTCTCCTGCCTCAGCCTCCCGAGTAGCTGGGACTACAGGCGCCTGCCACCTCGCCCGGCTAAGTTTTTTTTGTATTTTTAGTAGAGACGGGGTTTCACTGTGTTAGCCAGGATAGTCTCGATCTCCTGACCTCGTGATCCGCCCGTCTCGGCCTCCCAAAGTGCTGGGATTACAGGCTTGAGCCACCGCACCCGGCCGAAAGTCTTTTTCCACATGGAAGTGATAGAGGAATTCACTCATATTTTCTTGTAGCTCAGGAAAAGACTCATAAGAAAGAATACTACTGGTAAGAAAATCAACATGTATTTTGTACTCATTAGGGGATTTTTCATTCATGACTTCCTTATAGCAGGACAGATACTAATCAAGCACTTTTAGACCTGCCAGGCAATTTGTTTTTAAATGCCTTCTAAAAATAGATAAAGAACAGAGAGATAACTAACTATTCAGGTAAATTTAAAATTTCAGTTAGGGACAGAAATGGGAATATAAGTCATTTTTTAGAAACTTGATTTTTTGGTCTCTTTTGAAATTAGTCCCTAGGACCAATTCACTTTTGTTTTTTTAAGGTTCTTGCCTGTTAAATGGGTCATTTTGTTTAAGATGTTTTCTTCCTGATTTCATAAAGCATTTTGCTCAGAATAGAATCCAAGTCTCACTAGTGTCTTACAGCTCTGTTCATTTTATTGCAGGGCTGAAGTTATTTGGAAAGGAAATGTTATGAGTTGTAAAATTTCTCTTCTCTTCTTTTCTCTTCTCTTCTCTTCTCTTCTCTTCTCTTCTCTTCTCTTCTCCCTTCCTTTCCCTTCCCCTCTCCTCCCTTCCCTTCCCCCTCCTCCCTTTCCCTCCCCTCCCTTCCCTTCGCCTTCCCTCCCTTCCCTTCCCTTCCTTTCCCCCCCTCCCCTTCCCCTCCCCTCCCTTCCCTTCCCTTCCCCCTCCCCTTCTCTTCCCCTCCCCTCCTCTTCCCCTCCCCTCCCTTCCCTTCCCTTCCCCTCCCCTCCCCTCCCTTCCCTTCCCTTCCTTTCCCCTTCCCTTCCTTCCCCTTCCCCTTCCCCTTCCCCTCCCCTCCCCTTCCCTTCCCCTCGCTTCCCCTCCCCTCCCCTCCCTTCCCTTCCCTTCCTTTCCCCTTCCCTTCCTTCCCCTTCCCCTTCCCCTTCCCCTCCCATCCCCTTCCCTTCCCCTCGCTTCCCTTCCCTTCTCCTCCCCTCCCCTTCCCTTCCCCTCCCCTTCCCTTCCCTTCCCCTCCCCTCCCCTCCCCTCCCCTCCCCTCCCCTCCCCTCCCCTCCCCTCCCCTCCCCTTCCCCTCCCCTCCCCTCCCCTCCCCTCCCCTTCCCCTCCCCTCCCCTCCCCTCCCCTTCCCTTCCCTTCCCTTCCCCTTCCCTCCCCTCCCCTTCCCTTCCCTTCCCTTCCCCTTCCCTTTCCCTTCCCTTCCTTCCCCTTCCCTTCCTTCCCCTTCCCTTCCTTTCCCTTCCTTCCCCTCCCCTCCACTTCTCTGACAGAGTCTTGCTCTGTTGCTTAGGCTGGAGTGCAGTGGTTCAATCATGGCTCACTGCCAAGCCTTAATTTCCTGGGCTCAGGTGATTCTTCCACCTCAGCTGAGTAGCTGGGACTACAGGCACACACCACCATGCCCGGCTATTTGTTTGTATTTTTTGTAGAGATGTTCACCATGTTCCCCAAACTGGTCTTGAACTCCTGGGCTCAAAAAATCCACCTGCCTTGGCCTCTCAAAGTGCTGGGATTACAGGTATGAGCCACCACTCCCAGTCAGCTGTAAAAATGTTTAGCCTTTTCTCCCTAATACAGACTAAAGCAATGGATAGTGAACTCATCTGTATGTCAAACAGGTGGGGGACTAAAAATAGGTCCTCACATACCTTTCTGCCATCAATGTCACTAAAGCCCTGGCACTCATTCCATTCCTGGAATTAAAGTGAGTACAAGAAGAAATACATTATTTACCTTTTATTTTAAGGCACCAAAGCCAAGTCCCTGCCCCCACAGAGTGTGCAAACAAATAGAAACGACAAAGTGTCAAGTACACTGAATACCAATCAATCGACTTACCTGACCAATACTACTCCTAAAGACCAAGAGTATTCAAAAAACATTTCTAGAAAGAAGTGAACGTTTGATTTTTTTTAAAGCCGTTAAGCAGTTTTGGGACTGTAACAAAGTTTCTAAAAGTAGGAAACAGAAGAAACTAGAGGACGTTAGAATCTTGGAAAGGCCTTAGAAACCACCTCATTTTTAAGATTAAGAAAATTAAAGGCTAGAAAGTAGCTGAAGGAAGATCAGATGGGTAAAGTCACACTTTCACCCAACCTGTCTGTACCCAACAGTGAACTCTCATGACCTTTGGCCATAGTTATTGAAGGGTAGGTACAATTTAGGGCCATGAAACAGTCAAGTTACTGGTCTCTATGGTAATAGTCTTCAGAGCACCTGATGGAAGCATTTCCATACAAATCATACTTTATTTTATGTATTTATTTATTTTTTGAGGCAGGGTCTTAAGTGCAGTGGTGTGATCATAGCTCACTCCAGCCTTGAATTGCTGGCCTCAAGCAATCCTCTTGCTTCAGACTTACAAAGTGCTGGAATTATAGATGTGAGCCACCCCACCCAGCCCAAATCATACTTTAAAGTTTAATGAATAATAACGATCAAAAACAGACATTTAAAATGATAGGTTTAAAGGACACATTATTTGGTGAACATGATATTGCAGTTAAACCTTATTTTGGACATTCTCGTGCCGCCAGCTTATTGAAGTGCATGTCTCAGTCTGCACCTACCAGCTCATTCTGGGCCAGTCTCTGCTAAAGGAGTGCTGCTGAGGTGTGGACCGTTCCAAAGCTGGGCAGGGACCCTATATCCCCTGCGGAATTTAGCATTCTACGTTTATGCATATTAGAGGCTGCTTTGATATTTGTGACATTGAATCAGCCATGTGATGTTGCACCTGCAGTGGGGAATAGAGAGGCTAGCCGGTTGGGAGGTAAACTTGGCCCAGGGTCCTGAAGTACTACTTTGAGGTAGAGCCAGTTCCAGAGAGGGACCAGGTGAGATTGGTAGTTATAGGTAGAGAGGGTATTCTGCAGGTGGCGAATGATCACATTTCCCGAACCTTGCTTTTGAGATAGGTCTTGATTGACAAATATTCTCCCTGGCTCTGGGAAATGTTGCCTCACTTTGTCTTTAGAATTGCCCCCCTGTGAGTCTCTGATAACAGCTCTTCTCATGCAGGTATAAGCCCTTCTGAGTGGGCAGGCATTCCCTGTGCTTGCTTGCATGTAAGACAGTCCTGAGAGGGGCCATGGAGCTCAGGATACATTATTTGTATTGGCCAGGTGAGCTTAGTTGATGTGGATATGCTCATGCAAAGTGAGTTGACCTTAATGTGCAGGCAGTAGGACATGTTCAGAGATCTGTAATTTCATTTGGTGGCGTGTACAGTAACCTTGATAATTGGGTGACTAGAGAAAAATTGATTTTTTGGGGGGAAAGAAGTGTATCAGAATTGTTTTATAACAAATTAGCCATTAAAATAAACCTGAAATAGTATAGACATGCAAATTATAGAATCACTCCTAAGTGTTGAGTATAATCATATTTATTGAATTAAGTCCTCACTAATTAGCTTTATTTTCTTATGTTTGTTCCTGAGTGTGCCTAAGTGGTGTCTTCCTTCCTGCCCCTGACGCTGCTTGGGCCCTCCTCTGTGTGCACACAGGGTGAGCCTGTGCGGGGTGCACCTCCCATCAGCTGGTGTTATCCCACTGGAGGAAAGGGCTGGTTCCACAGAGTTGACTGTACTGCTCCCAGACCAGGCCCTGCACCTGCTTTGAGTCCTGGGTCTTGTGAGAACGTGTTCTGATGTCCTTCCCTAGCCTGCCCTCCTGGAGTTCCCTTCTCAGGATGCACCTCCTCTCTCTCTAAGAGGAGAAAAGGCGACTCTGCTTAGCCCTACATCCTCGACGAAGCGCCCTGACCATTTGGACCGAGTGATTCCAGAGAGTCCTTCATAGGCCCTCATTCCTTACTGTTTGTACCACTTGCTGGGCATGTAACTTACTGCCTTCTGTTATTTTTAGGAATGTGTGCACATCTTGCATTTCTAGTTTAACAACGGTTGCTTGAGTTAGAGCCTTTGTGGGATTGCTGAGCTGCTTGAGAGGGCACAAATGAAGCAAGACTGAGGAGTTAGAGAATTTTAAGACCCTCTCTAGGTTGTTTTTTTTTTTTTTCCTCAAGCCTTTGCAGAGCCATGGATTTTCCTATTATGCTACTGAACACTAGATCTTATTCCTTCTGTCTAACTGTATTTTTATGCCCATTAGCCATGTTCTCTTTATTCCCTCCTCCCCACAGCCCTTCCCAGTTTTCTGATAACTGTCATTCTACTCTGTGTCTCCATGAGGTCAATTTTTTCCTTTAGCTCCTACGTATGACTGAAAACCGCACGTTATTTGTCTTTCTGTGCCTGGCTTATTTCACTTAACAATGTCCTCCAGTTCTATCCATGTTGTTGTAAATGACAGGAGTTCACTTTTTTTTAATGGCTGAATAATATTCCCATGTGTATGTATACCACACTTTCTTTATCCATTTAACTGTTGATGGACACAGGTTGATTCCATATTTTGGTTATTTGAATGGTGCTACAGTAAACATGGGAGTACAGATAACTCTTTGACAAACTGATTTCCTTTGTTTTGGATATTTACCTAGCAGTAGGGTTGCTGGATCGTATGGTAGTTCTATTTTCAGTTTTATGAAGATTCTCCATACTAACTTACATTCCCACCAACAATGTATAGGGTTCCCTTTTCTCCGCATTCTTGCCAGCATTATTGCCTTTCTTGGTAAAAGCCATTTTAACTGGGGTGAGATGGTATCCCATTGTAGTTTTGATTTGCATGTGTCTGAAGAGTGATGTTGGGCATTTTTTTTCATATACTTGATGGCCATTTGTATGTTTTCTTCCAAGAAATGTCTGTTCAGATCTTTTGCCCATATTTTAATCGTATTATTTATTTTTTCCTGTTGAGTTGTTTGAATTTCTTGTATATTCTGTTTATTAATCCCTTGTCAGATGGGTAGTTTGCAAATACTTTCTCCCATTCTATGAGTTGTCTCTTCCCTTTGTTGATTGTGTCCTTTCCAGTGTAGAAGCTTTTTAGCTTGGTGTGATTTTTTTTTTTCCCCCTTGCTCTGTCGCTCAGGCTGGAGGGCAGTGGCACAATCTGAGTTCACTGCAATCTCTGCCTCCTGGGTTCAAGCAGTTCTCCTGCCTCAGCCTCTGGAGTAGCTGGGAATACAGGCATGTGCCACCACACCTGCTAATTTTTATATTCTTAGAAACAGGGTTTCACCATGTTGGCCAGGCTGGTCTCGAACTCGTGACCTTGTGATCCGCCCACGTCAGCCTCCCAAAGTGCTGGGATTACAGGCGTGAGCTACTCCGCCCAGCCCAGCTTGGTGTGATCTTATTTGTCCACTTTTGCTTTGGTTGCCTGTGCTTTTGAGCTCTTACTCAGGAAATCTTTGTAAGGCTCTTTCTATTTTGAAAGCATGCTTAAGAACTTGCTGCACTTTAAAAAGATGAGTTTCATAAGTTTGTAATATTTATCAACATGAGTCACATTTTCACTCTCTTGTTCATTTGCACACTTTAGATCTAAATGCTGAGAACTAGGCTTTTGTTTATATAGCCTGGGTTGTCTGTGGAAGGAAAAATAGTTCCACGTGCCTGATCCATTCAGAGATGTAATTGCATAGCCTACCTGGTAGCTTAAGCATGGAAGTTTCCTAGAATAATGAGACAACTAATATACAATATGCGTTTTAAATTTTGTATTTGATACTTTAAATAAAAATGCAAGACTGTGTGCTCAGTTGCCTATATTTACTGACCTCTTGAAAGGGTGAATTGAAGGCACCATGGCATAAAGAATGTAGGATTTGGAGTCAGACCTTGAATCAGTTGTTAGTGCTGTCACATACTAGCTGTATAATCTTCAACATGGTCCCTTAGCTGTAAAGCAGGGATAAAAAAATCATATAGGGCCGTTGTGAGGATTAAGTAGAATAATGTATATTTATTTCATATATAAAATATCTGGTATAGTGTTTGACCCTAAGAATAGGCTCAATAAATGATCGCTGCTAGGCTTCCTATAGTGAACGATGAGATTAAAAATAAGTGTGTGTGTGTGTGTGTGTGTGTGTGTGTGTGTGTGTGTGTGTGTAGGCACTGCTTCCACCAGGACAGCCCCCGGGTGATGTGCAGAGAAGCTGTACCCACTACAGCAGGGAACATGGAAGACAAAGGAGGTTCCTGTGATGGCGTGTTTAGGGGCCTCCAGGAGGAGTGGAAATTGTGCATGCTTGGAGCCCTGTGTGAGCGAGCTTGGGCTCTGTGTGTTCTTTGTCTCTGAAGGGGAGGGGCTTTGACTCCACAGGGGAGGTTTGCGGTAGTTCCTGTCAAAGGGCTGAGCTAGACTGGAACTCAGATTCTGGTTGAAAATGTGTCCAAAATGGTGTTGTGATTTAGATTCTTCAGACTTTGGTTAGTTAACTCATTGCTGGTCTGCTTTTTCTTTTCTGGTGTTTCTAACCAAGCCAAATGCAACAGAAGGTAATGCAGGGAAGGGAACGGTGAGTGTTACGGGCTGAACATTTGTGTTCCCTTCCAAATTCATATGTGGATACCCTAACCTCCAAAGTCATAGTGTTAGGAAGTGAGGCTTTGGGAAGTTATTTGGGTGGAGCCATCACAAATGGCCTTCTTAGGCCCTAGAGAGCTCGCACCCTCTTTCTATCACATGAGGATACAAGAAGAAGGTGGCCACCTGCAGCCCAGAAAAGGACGCTTGTCACAACCCCACCATGCTGGCCCCCTGATCTCAGACTTCCCGCCCCCAGGACTGTGGGAAATAAATTTCTGTGGTTCGTAGCTGCCTAGTCTGTGGTACTTTGCTGTAGCAGCCTGAACTAAGACAGGCAGGAAAAGACTAATGGCACCTCACTGATTTAAAATACTTTAAAAAAATCTATTGGGACAAATAATTTGTCTTAAAATGAAAATACTAACAAAGTGAAGTGCATGGAGAAAATAGTAATAAAATTAAGTCCATGTGGATGTCAGGCCTTTGAGCCCAAGCTAAGCCATTGTATCCCCTGTGACCTGCACGTTTACATCCTGATGGCCTAAAGCAACTGAAGATCCACAAAAGAAGTGAAAATAGCCTTAACTGAGGACATTCCACCATTGTGATTTGTTTCTGCCCCACCCTAACTGATCAATGTACCCTGTAATCTCCCCCACCCTTAAGAAGGTTCTTTTGGCCGGGCGTGGTGGCTCACGCCTGTAATCCCAGCACTTTGGGAGGCCGAGGCGGGCGGATCACAAGGTCAGCAGATCGAGACCACGGTGAAACCCCGTCTCTACTAAAAATACAAAAAATTAGCCGGGCGCGGTGGCGGGCGCCTGTAGTCCCAGCTACTCAGGAGGCTGAGGCAGGAGAATGGCGTAAACCCAGGAGGCGGAGCTTGCAGTGAGCCGAGATCGCACTGCACTCCAGCCTGGGCGACAGAGCGACACTCCGTCTCAAAAAACAAAAAAACAAACAAACAAAAAACAAACAAACAAAAAGAAGGTTCTTTGTAATTCTCCCAACCCTTGAGAATGTACTTTGTGAGATCCACCCCCTGCCCGCAAAAGGTTGCTCCTAACTCCACCACCTCTCCCAAAACCTGTAAGAAGTAATGATAATCCCACCACCCTTTGCTGACTCCTTTTTCGGACTCAGCCCGCCTGCACCCAGGTGAAATGAACAGCCTTGTTGCTCACACAAAGCCTGTTTGGTGGTCTCCCTTCACACGGACGCATGAGACAGCAGACTTTGTTTTATTGAACTTCCCTTTATTGGACTTTGCAGATAGTGCATTTTTTTTACAAATTGAAGTTCCTGCATCAAGCAAGTCTTTCGGTGCCATTTTTTCAACGGCGTATACTCACTTTATATTTCTGTGGTACATTTTGGTAATTGTCACAATATTTCAAATTTTTTCATCATTATATCTTTTATGGTGATCTGTGATCAGTACTCTTTGATGTTACTGTTGTAATGTTTTCGGGGTGCCACAAACTGTGCCCATGTAACACAGTGATCTTAGTCAGTAAATGTTGTATGTGTTATGGCTGTTCCACCAGCCCGCCATTCCCCCATTCCCTCTCTCCTTGAGCCTCGCTGTTGCCTGAGATAACAATATTGAAATTATGCCAGTGAATAACTCCACAGTGATCTCTAAGTGTTCAAGTGAAAGGAAGAATCACAGGTTTCTGACTTTAATTCAAAAGCTAGAAATGGCCGGGCGCAGTGGCTCAAGCCTGTAATCCCAGCACTTTGGGAGGCCGAGACGGGCAGATCACGAGGTCAGGAGATCGAGACCATCCTGGCTAACACGTGAAACCCCGTCTGTACTAAAAAAATACAAAAATTAGCCGGGAGCGGTGGCGGACGCCTGTAGTCCCAGCTACTCGGGAGGCTGAGGCAGGAGAATGGCGTGAACCCGGGAGGTGGAGCTTGCAGTGAACTGAGATCCGGCCACTGCACTCCAGCCTGGGGGACAGAGCGAGACTCCGTCTCAAAAAAAAACAAAAAACAAAAAACAAAAAAACTAGAAATGAGTAACTCAGTGAGGAAGACATATCTAAAGCGAAACAAGCTGAAAACCAGGCCTCTTGAGCCAAACTGTTAGCCAAGTTGTGAATGCAAAGGAAAAGTTTTTGAAGGAAATTAAAAGTGATACTCCAGTGAACATGTGAATGATAAGAAAGCAAAACAGGCTTATTGCTGATATGGAGAAAGTTTTAGTGGTCTGGATGGAAGATCAGACAGCTCTAACATTCCTATAAGCCAAAGACTAATCCACAGAATGTCCTAACTCTCTTTAACTCTATGAAGGCTGAGAGAGGTGAGGAAGCTGCAGAAGAAAACTTTGTAGTTAGCAGAGGTTGGTTCATGAGGTTTAAGGAAAGAAGCCATCTTCATAACATAAAAGTGCGAGGGGAGTGCAATGGCGCAATCATGGCTCACTGCAGCCTCTAACTCCTGGATTCAAGCAATTCTCCCTGCCTTAGCCTTCCAAGTAGCTGGGACCACAGGTGCATGCCACCATGCCTGGCTAATAGACAAGGTGTTGGTATGTTTCTCAGGCTGGCCTTGGATTCCTGGCCTCGAGCTATCCTCCTGCCTCGGACTACTGTCGGGGGAACCTGCCCCCAATATTTCAACGTAGGTTCTTTCTATTTTTCTGTAAGTGTCAGCCGGTCTGAGAAATAAAGAGAAAGAGTACAAAGAGGAATTTTACAGCTAGGCAGCCGGAGGTGACATCACATATCAGTAGGACCGTGATACCCACCTGAGCCACAAAACTAGCAAGTTTTATTAAGGATTTCAAAAGGGGAGGGGGTGTAAGAACAGGGAGTAGGTCACAAAGATCACATGCTTCGAAGCGCTAAGAACAGAACTACTGATAAGGGTCCAACAGAGATCACAAGGCAAAGGGCAAAAGCAGAATTACTGATAAGGGTCTATTTTCAGTGGTGCACATATTGTCTTGATAAACATCTTAACAGAAAGCAGGGTTTGAGAGCAGAGAACCTGTCTGACCTCAAATTTACCAGGGTGGGGTTTTTCCCCACCCTTACCCTAGTAAGCCTGAGGGTACTGCAGGAGACCAGGGTGTATCTCAGTCCTTATCTCAACCACATAAGACAGACACTCCCAAAGTGGCCGTTTATAGATCTCCCCCCAGGAATGCAATCCTTTTCCTGGTGTATTAATATCAATATTCCTTGCCAGGAAAAGAATTTAGTGGTATCTTCCCTACTTGCACTTCTGTTTATAGGCTCTCTGCAAGAAGAAAAATATGGTTCTTTTTGCCCAACCCCGCAGGCAGTCAGACCTCATGGTTGTCCTCCCTTGTTCCCTAAAAATTGCTGTTATTCTGTTCTTTTTCAAGGTGCACTGATTTCATATTGCTCAAACACACGTTTTACAATCAATTTGTACAGTTACAATTATCACAGGGTCCTGAGGTGACGTACATCCTCAGCTTACGAAGATAACAGGATTAAGAGATTGATTAAAGTAAGACAGGCGTAACAAATTATTATTATTATTATTATTATTATTTATCTTTTTTTTTTTTTTGAGACGGAGTCTCCCTCTGTCCCCCAGGCTGGAGTGCAGTGGCCGGATCTCAGCTCATTGCAAGCTCCGTCTCCCGGGTTTACGCCATTCTCCTGCCTCAGCCTCCCAAGTAGCTGGGACTACAGGCATCCGCCACCTCGCCCGGCTAGTATTTTTTGTATTTTTTAGTAGAGACGGGGTTTCATCGGGTTAGCCAGGATGGTCTCGATCTCCTGATCTTGTGATCCGCCCGTCTCAGCCTCCCAAAGTGCTGGGATCACAGGCTTGAGCCACCGCGCCTGGGAGGCGTAACAAATTATGAAAGTATTATTTGGGAAGTGATAAACGTCCATGAAATCTTAACAATTTATGTTCTGCTGCTGCGGCTCCAGCCGGTCCCTCCGTTCCGGGTCCCTGACTTCCCACAACAGACTACCAATACCAAAGTGTTAGGACACAGGCATGAGCCACTGTGCCTCATCTGAACATAACTCTCGTGTGCACTGAGAAACCAAAAAATGGTGTGACTTGATTTATTTTGATCTATGCTTTATTATAGTGATCTAGAACCAAACCTGCAGTATCTACAAGTTATGCTGACATATGGATTATTCCTGTCACTTCTGTTTGGCTTATCAAATAAAAAAAGCGTCTGTAACTTTATACTTGGGCTTCTTTTAGCACCAAAAAGTTCAGTGTTTTGGGTTCTAAAGAATCATTTAGGCAGAGTATTTAATGATTTAAGACCGGTGTAGATTGAAGCTTTTGCTGAAATGAAACCCCTTCAGCCACTCTTCCTTTCCTTTCTTCCTTCTTGAAGGTTTACATTTTTCTCTGTTCCTCATGACTTGATAATGATGATTCTGTAATTCTCTGATCTGCTACATGCTAACTTGGCATTCAATTTCAAGTTAGTATGTGTGTACATCTTTTTTGCCCCTCAAAATTTGGATGAAAGATGTAACCACAGCTGCAGCAGACATGAAAGGTAAAGTTCCTCCTGGAATCCCAGAATGTGGAAATGGCAGGGAGGGTTTTTCCCTGGCAAATCACTTTTGTTGTGCTTTTTTCTAAAATAAGCCATTGCAATATTTCTTATAGAGCTTTTAGTGACAGAAATCCGTATTTTCCTGTACTTTGAGAATAATTGATGTTAATAATGTGATCTTAAGGGCATTACTGGATTCCAGAGTGTCTTCTGAATTATTAATGAAAGATTATCTTCAGCATAGTTTTTTAGTTCATTGCATTTTATTGCATTATAATTAATTGAAAAGTAGAAATTTGTGTATTTCATATAAATGAGAACCTTCTCATTTAAAAGTAGCACATAATCCATTAACATATGTATATAAATCTTTAAATACAGAAATATGAAATATATACATGTTTCTAAGGCAATCACTTCCTACCATTTTACTGCTAAGCCTGGTCTAAGCTACCATCATCCCTTGTTTGAATTAGTGCACTGACCTACTTGGTTACCAGGCTTCTCTTCTGGACTTTTCTTTTAGTCCACATAACAGCCAAAATAGTATTTACAAGTATCCAGAGACCCATCTACACTCTGACTTGCTTAGCCCTCTACTGGCCCCTTGACTCATTACTGTGCTGCCAGGCCCTCTTCATCACTTATGCCTCTGACTTCATCTTCTGCAGTCTCTTTGAGGTAAAGTCTTCCTGCCTCCTGACCTTCCTGAAGTGAGCCAAGCTTGCTCCTAGGGGCCTAGGCCCTTAGTGCCAGCTGTCTCCCCTGCCTGGGTGGTGCCTTCTTGACACTTAGATTCTACTGTGTTTAAGGTGACTTCCTCACGCCTTCCCTGACTGCATCACAAGTTACCCCTTCTCCAGCTTTCTTGTTTATCACTATTAGATTTGTTTTTTTTCTGAAATAACACTTGGATTATTTTACTTCTCTGATTTAAGAATCTATAAGGTAGAATCATGTTTTTGGATGAGAAAAAAAAGAATCTATACGTGTTTTCTAAATTGCATATTTCATCGATGAAAACTCTCCAACCTGGATTTTTTTTTCTTGATCTTAATTTTTATCATTTGAACATTTATGTTTTATATAAAATACTTAGAGAAAATACTTAGAGTCCCTTTTCTTGCTGAGATTCTGTGTTTCTAACAATTGATCACTTAAAAAACATAAATCTTAATAGATAGATGCCATAAATCCACTAGCCCTGTGCATTATTTTGTGTTGTGTTTTGGATTTTTTTTTTTTTTTAAAGACAGAGTCTCGCTCTGTTGCCCAGGCTGAAGTATGGTGGTGCAATCTCGGCTCACTGCAGCCTCCGCCTCCCAGGTTCCAGCAATTCTCCTGCCTCAGCCTCCTAGGTAGCTGGGATTGCAGGCATGTGCCACCACCCCTGGCTAATTTTTGTATTTTTAGTAGAGACAGGGTTTCACCATGTTGGCCAGGCTGGTCTCGAACTCCTGACCTCAGGCAATTCGCCTGCCTCGGCCTCCCAAAGTGCTAGTGTTACAGGCGTGAGCCACCACGCCTGGCCCTGTTTTGGTCTTTATTAGAGTCTGTGTATGCTTTCACAGAGTTCAAATGGATGTGAACTTGTCCTTGGATACTTTGCATTGCATTTTTATATCGATAGTCCTGAGTTGTGCAGTACTGAACCCCGAATACTAATACTTATGTAGGCACCTTGATGAAAAACTACAGAGTGATGTTAGGTATGAATGCTTGATTAAGCCCATTTTTTTAGTGCGGAACTGCCTTGTGGCTCAGCCTGTGTAGCTGAGATGAGCGTTTCTTAGCCTTGCACTGTGTATTTTGTGCTTTAGTTCTCTGTGAAGTCTGCTCATGAGGCTGAGGCTGTGCAAGACTTGGTGAGAGTGTTAGCTTCTGAATAGAAGGACCTCAACAACCCCTGTTTTTGCAAATTAACCAAAAGTTGAATAAGGCTTGTTGTTAAATTAAAATTGTATTGCCTATTTACAAGTAATAGTTATACATACTGTGTTCTTAAGATATGAAGAAGCACTGGTGGCATTTCCTGGGAAAAACTTGGATGATTTGCTCCCTTTTGTAACTATATTTGTGGACTTTACAAACATAAACACCTTATGTAACTCAGAGATTGTCTATATTGACAAAGCTGATGAATTTGTCATTTGTCATAATTAAGGAGTATCTTTTTGTGTTGTTACACTTTTTTCTTTTTCTTTTTTTTTTTTTTGTTTGAGACAGAGTCTCACTCTGTCGCCCAGGTTGGAGTGCAGTGGCACCATCTCGGCCACCACATCCTGGGTTCAAGCGATTCTCCTGCCTCAGCCTCCCGAGTAGCTGGGATTACAGGCATGTGCCACCCCACCCAGCTAATTTTTGTATTTTTAGTAGAGACAGGGTTTCACCATGTTGGCCAGGCTGGTCTTGAACTCCTGACCTCAGGTGATGCGTCTGCCTCGGCCTCCCAAAGTGCTGGAATTACAGGCGTGAGCTACCACACCCAGCCCCATTATTTGTTTAAATAATTGTTTATTGGGGCATTTAAAAAATACATTTTCCTTAGAATAAATACTGTGTTAGTCTGTCCAAAATTCTTTTGGGGCTGCAGTCTCAAAAGTGGAATGAATAGGATTAAAAACTTGAATAGTTTAAACTTTTTGTTGTATATTTCCAGATATCCATTGGAAAGACTGGCAAAATCATGAGTACCAGGTTTTTTAAGAAAAGATTTCTGGAGTCTAAAATTTCTAGATCTTATGAAGTCTTAGTTTGTTGTTGTTAATTAAAGGATATAAAGTGGTTTGTCAAGTTTTAGTTTCTATTTTTTCTTTTATTCATTAGATGAAATTTTTAATATCATCCATTTGTCATGATATGGACTGATACTGGTTCTTTTTTATTTATTTATTTTTTTTTGAGACGGAATCTCACTGCGTTGCCAAGCTGGAGTGTAGTGGTGCAATCTCGTCTCACTGCAACTTCCACCTCCCGCGTTCAAGTGATTCTCCTGCCTCATCCTGCCAAGTAGCTGGGACTACAGGTGCCCACCACCACGCCTGGCTAATTTTTGTATTTTTAGTAGAGATGGGGTTTCACCATGTTGGCCAGGATGGTCTGGATCTCTTGACCTCGTGAGCCACCCGTCTCGGCCTTCTAAAGTGCTGGGATTACAGGCGTGAGCCACTGTGCCTGGCCCCGATACTGGTTCTTTAACTTTTGGGAGGATAAATTTTTTAATGTTGGATTTATCATGTTCTCCCCATCCATTAAAATAGTGTTTTTTATTTAAATATTGGAAGAAACCTTTCTCCTTTAATCATACCCTCTGTATCTCTAATAATCACATTTGGCTTTGTTTTATAGTTAAATACATAGATCTATTTATTTTAAGATGTTATTGTGATTTAAATAATAAAGGAAAAGCATATGAGTTTTTCCTCTCAAAATATTCTTTGGTGTTTGTGTCTACTTAATTTTTCTGATAAATTTTACAATCATTTTTTATTCCAAGTAGACAAGCCTGCAGAGAGCAGGTTCCAGCTGATGAAAAAAGTTTTCAGGCCCCAAGTAAGGGTGAACCACCTAGAAACCTTCCTTAGGATTGATATTGCTGTGTAGCATGGCTGTCCTCATCGACCTCCCAGACCTCCTGGCTTCAGTAATTTGTGCTGTGTCTCACAGTCCCTGCCTCTGTGTGACTCTTTCCATGGACTTTTTGATAATGCCTCAAACCTACACATGAATTGGGCAGATGTCTCTGTTGTTGTATTTAGTATTCCAGATAGAATCCTTATATCTCTCTCCACTTGTCTTTATTCCCATTAGGGTTTTAAAATTTTCTTTAAATAGATTGCTTATATTCTACTTTAAGTTAATTCTTCCAAATTGGTCTTTTGCAAATGTAATTGCTTTGCAATTTTATTTTCAGGCCCTGTAGCTATGCATAATTTTTTGAAATTTTGAAACCAAGGACAATACACATTTATATATATTTAAATTTATTTATTACAGTACCCTTTGTAAATTGAGGGTGGTGTGCATAGTAAAATTCTCAGTGTGTTCTTTTTTCTGCACTACCTGAAAATACCTTTCCTATTTTCAGCCTACCAGTTTTTAGCTTCTTTAATTCGTTCAGGTGTCACTTTATTGAGTGCTATTTGTGGAGAGACAGATACAGAGTCTGAAAATACTGCATTGCTTGTTTGTTAATATGTTCAAATACACTTTTATCTTCTATCTGTAAATCTCTGTGAATAGATCATTCTTAAAGTCTTTGCAAGCACTGAAATTGTTTCTGGAAATTAAAACAAGGTGAATTCTCTAACAATAAAAATATTTTAAATGAAGACTTAGATTTTTTTGATGAAGGTAGAAGTACATGGGCATTCCCTAAAGTGGTTTTATTTTATGTGGACACTTGTTGAGAAATGTCTGAGAACAGCATCTTCTCTGAATCAGCTGTAGTGGTTGCTGTGGTCATTGGCCCCAGAGTCTTCGGGGAGAAATTTTATTGACACAGGAGGTGTTCTCGTCTAGCATATGTCCTCACCTGAAGGCCCATCAGGATTCTTAGCTGGTACCATTTCCTGAGGAGCACCTTTGGAAGGAACCTTGAGTAATTGTGTGACTACTGGTGGCCTTAGGGAATTTTACTAGAGGACTGTGTCTTTATTTTCCCCAGTATTTGTACTTCTCCTTGGAGGAAGGTATTTAATAATTGTTGGTTGATGGAAAAACAAATGAGTGAACTAATAAGGATAGAAGCTAAAATATGAGTAGCCTTTATGTGTTTTATCTTTTTGTAAGTTGATCTCTAAGGCATTTGGAGAGCATCCAGCTACATGATGTCATTACCGAACAAGTGAAGCCATGGGGCGTACGTTCTGTTGTACTCACAGGCTGGCATTTTCCATTACGTTACCACATTTGCCGACTGGTGTCACTAAGAACAAATGCAAACATCTGTCTTCTTGTAGATGTGGAATATTTGTAATAGGCATACTTAACATGGTATCAGCTTTTTCTTGTTTCATTGCTTTAGAAAAAAATATATATTGAGATGACTTGCTGACAGACGTGAATAAAGAATAAAATGTTTGCCCTTGGCTAGGCATGGTGGCTCATGCCTGTAGTCCCAGTACTTTAGGAGGCCAAGGCGGGAGGATCACTTAAGGCCAGGCATTTGAGTCTAGTCTGGGCAACGCAGCGAGACCCCATCTCTAAAAAACAACATTGGCTGGGTACAGTGGTGCACTCCTTTAGTCCTGGCTGCTCAGGTGGCTGAGGTGGGAGGATTGCTTAAGCCTAGGAGTTCGAGGCTGCAGTGAGCTATAACTGTGCCACTGCAGTCCAGCCTAGGTGACAGGGCAAGACCCCATCTCAAAAAAAAAAAAAAAAAAAAAAAAACCTCAAGATGCTCATTTGCTCATTGTCAAGTATAAATAATTGCCATACAGTAAAATAATAGTTGGGTACTGGTGTGTACGTGGTGTAAGGAATGCTGAGGAAATTCTTCAGGGGATGGTTCATACCAGCTGAATTATAAGCAGAAGTTTTTTGCTGGTTTTTGTTATTGTTGTTTTTGAGACAAAGTCTTGCTCTGTCACCTAGACCGGAGTACAGTGGCACAGTTATAGCTCACCGTAACCTAGAACTCCTGGGCCCAAGCAATCATCCCGCCTCAGCCTCCTGAGTAGCTGGGACTATAGGAATGTGCCACCATGCCCAGGTAATTAAAATAATTATTTTGTAGAGGTGGGGGTCTTGTTCTGTTACTCAAGCTGGTCTTGAACTCCTAGCCTTAAGTGATCCTCCTGCCTTGGCCTCCCAAAGTGCTGGGATTACAGACATGAGCCACTGTGCCTGGCCTGCCAGCAGAGTTTTGAAGGGTAAATGAAAGTTTATGAGGAGAGTGGTTTGTCCAAGAGTCAGGTAGTAGAGGAGGAAGCTGGAAGAGTGGATGGAGCCCTGAGTACTAAGGAAAGGATATCCTATTTTATCTGCATTTACAAAAGCTCCGTTCATGTGTAGTGTAGGTTCTGAATAGGAGGGGATGAGGGACTGGGAGCTGGGACTTTGGTTAAAAGGCTTATTCAAGAATCTAGGCAAAAAGGGTGGGCTCAGGAAATGGGAATGGAGAGGTTAAATTAGAAAGATATGTAGGGAGTGAAATTAGTGGGATCACGGACAGGTTTGGTGTAGGTGGCAAATAAGAAGGTTAGAGCCCAGAATGACTCCCAACTTATGAGTGGATGCCATTGACTCATATGAACAATACAAACTTCATTTTGTTGCATTTGAGGATCAGGTGAGAAATCTGTTAAAAATTCAGGTTCAAATTTATACATGCAACAACATGGATTAATCTCAAGAACATTATACTGAGCGAAAGAAGCTGGACACGGGTGACTACATATAGTATATTATTTCATTTATGTGAAACTCTAGAAAAGACAGAAGGCTGATCAGTGATTGCCTGGGGCCACTGAGTGGTAGAGGTACAGGAAGATTTTTGGAGTGAGAAATCTTGATTGTGGTAATAGTTACGTGGATGTATAAATGTGTCAAAATTCATTGAAAGGTCCACTTTAATGTTTGCATCTTATTTGTTTACATTATACTTCAATAAAGTTAATTTTTAAAATTCAAGTTAGGTCTGGGCCAGAGATAAGTAAACATTTGTGAGTTAGTGATGTTTAAATTGTGGCCAAAATTCCAGGAGTGGATGAAATCATCCAAGCCACATATTGAGGATAAAAAAAGGACCAAAGAAAGTGGCCTAGAGGGTTCCAAGCTTTAAGGGGAAGGGAGGGAAATAAGGGCCTTTGAAGACAACAGGAGTGGTTAGAGCTGACCAGAGGACAGTGACATGAATCCAAGGAAGAGAATTTCACAAATGGAACGGGGCAGAAGTTTCCCTCACTGCAAAGATGTCAAGATCAGGACTATTGGATTCAGCAGTTTGGAGGTCGTTGTTTTTCAATGAAATTGTGGTTGATTGCAGATACTGAACATGAGAGCCCAGAGAGAGTAGGGAAGACTGATACTGTCTTTCTTTCAGGAATTCTGGCTATACAGGGGGCCAGAAAAACGGGCCCCTGCGTAGGTGGTTGGGGCATCCAGGGTACAATTCTTAACAACATCAGGACCCTTTTATCTTTTTACAATGAGGGGCTCTGGTGGAAAAAGCCAGATGGTAGATAGGGTAATTGATGGGGAGGGGCTCAGGAGCATGGAACAAAAGGAGATCCATCCCTTCTCAGAAAGCAGAGGACAGTGGTGTAAGGTGGATGCCCAATGGAAGGGACTTGGAGGCTGGTGTAAGGAGGAGCTGAAGCTGTAAAGTAACTCCTTAGGAACTGGGAAAGAGGACTGACCGTGGGTGAGTAGAGGGGTTGCCCAGGAGAGTTAGGAGTTAGGTCAGAAACCACGCAGTGGCTCTAATTGGAGAGACTGTAATTTTCCCCAGCTGTGCCTAGCAACTTGGGGGTAGGCACTTCCATTTCCAAAAAAAATAGATTTCTGTCCCGAATACACAGAATAATAGTGGCTGACATTTTCTTTCATCTGCTCACTAGGAGGCTTCAGGATACAGCCTCTACCCGAAGCCCCCAGGCACCAGGTAGTGCCAGAGCATCCTCCAGATCGGGTGGGCAGCACAGACCCTAGCCTCTCCCATCTGCAGCCACCCTCTCTGGATATGCTATTGCTAGGAGTTGTATTTGTGGTTGACTTTGTGACTCTTCGAGTCAAGGTTTTATTTGTGTAGAAATGAGAGTCTTGTCGAGGAGAACATACATTTTTTAATGAAATGTGACAGGATTTGCCACTGGTGTTACCAGCAGGGCTGGGCAGAGGCCTGTGTAAGGTTTCAATCTGAGCTGCAGGCGGAGTCATTTGTTTGTGGTCCATCTTCTAACAGTCATTTTGAAATGTCAGTGTTCACTTCTGGTTGGAGGACCGCCCTGAGAAGATTCTCTTTCCCAGGAGTCAGTATTGGCTTGTGATGCACCTCTGAGATCCTACATAAACATGACTATAGTAAGCCAGCAGCCCTGCGGTGGCCAGCAATTCCATTAGATGAGTAGAAAGAAAGCTGCGCTTTCTGCTGTTGTGTTTACTGGCTGGTGGAGCTACACCTTTGCTCTGATCTTATACCCAGAAAGGGAATTGTTTCCTGAAACTTGAAATGTTCCCCTGATGCTGAGGCCTGGCCTTCCCTGAGGGATTGCCCCGTGGTCCCTACACCAGCACTGGCCCAGGCTTGCCCTCGCCAGTCACTCTGGTTTGTTGTCAGGCAGAGAATTTCCACTTTCATCTTTGCTGCTGACTTCGCCCTCTCACGTCTTCATTTTTTTTCTTTGTAAAATTTAGGACCTTAGTTACGTGCTGTATTGAGAAAGCATAGATTGCTGAAGATCCATCAGGGCTGGAGTCTCCGTTACACACTTAGTAAGGAGGTGAGGTTGGGTGTGACACTTAACTCTTCTGGACCTCGCGTCCACTTCTGTGAGCAAAGGGTTGTGGTTGCGTCTGCCCTGACACATAGGAGTGTTCTGTGGGTTAACTCAGAACAGAAGTGGGACTCTGAACATTTTAAAGCAGCACACACATTAGTTGTTTTTAATGTTACTAATCCAGAGAAGACCTTTCAACCTTTCAGTCCTTTTGATGCTTCTCAAGATCGGTTTCTCAGAACGTTCTCTGCAGAACCGTGCAGGGTTGCACATGGAAGGAGGGAGAGAGTCCTTGGATCTGCGAACCTCTAAGACTTAGAGACTTTGCTAAGATAATGATACAGTTCTGTGAACTATTCTTAGAGAAAAGTGATTCTGCGTGTAAATTTTATGTGTACTTTGTGATATTATGCTCAGTATACTCTATCCTCACCCTACTGAGGTATTTTATTTATTTAAACAAACAAACCCATCAGTCCTCATGGTATATTTATGTAGCACTTTATTTAATTGAATTGCTTCATTTGAGAAAATTTATTGACTCACATGGATTTATGCCTTATTTGGGGCAGTTAGCCCTGGAAGGTGAAGTATTTCTCAGTGTCACTGTGCATAACAGAGATATTAATAATAAATGAATTTGTTAGTTCTTGCAGTAAAACAAGTATCCTCTATAGGCTGGTTACATCCCACATCTATTTAGCATTGGTATAAAAAGACATATGAGAAGAGGTTCTGCACTCAAAGAGCTCTAACTTGAGGGTCAGAGACATGCTTATAAGTCAGTAATGTACAAATCATGGAAAATTCCAGTGTGATAACAGCAGAAAATGCTTGTTTTGATGATATCAGAGAACCCATTTCAAAAGCAATAACATTTGATTTGGGTCTTGATAGGTAAGGAGGTTTCCTAACTAAAGAGCAGGAGACAAGTGCTGTCTGCCCAGGGTATTTGTGGAGGGTGTGAGAAGACCTGCAGCTGGTGGTGGCTGGGGCTGGAGGACCGAGGTTAGAGACAGGCTGGGCCACGCCGGGCAGCATGTGCTAATCTAAGCCGTTGCAGCTTTCTCCTGGGCAGTGGTCAGCCATGTACATTACATGCATGCTTCCCTTCATTACATATTCTTTTATATTGAAAAAGGAGGAGTATGTAATACATTAAGATTAAGACAGCCTTCATAGCAAGATTCTGCCCCTAATTTGTTGTTTATCTGACTTTCTATGCCAGCCACCCTCCCCTCTTCCTCTTATCTAGAAAAGAAATGGGTGTTCACTTTGTTTACAGTGGTCTATACTGATGGAATTTGGGAGAAACACCCCCTTTTGAAAGGAAAAAAATCGTTCTTTGCCAGTTACTGCTGTGTACCTTCCTGATTATATTCTCAAAGGAAACTAATATCATCTTGTATTACGGTACTCTAGAGGGGCAGAATTAATAGGACAGATGTATATTAAAGGGGAGTTTATGGAGTTTATTAAGGAGTATTAACTCACACGATCACAAGGTGGGGTCCCACAGTAGGCCATCTGCAAGCTGAGGAGCAAGGAAGCCAGTTGAGTCCCACAGCTGAAGAACTTGGAGTACAATGTTTGAGGGCAGGAAGCATCCAGCACGGGAGAAAGATGGAGGCTTGGAGGCTAAGCCAGTCTAATCTCCACGTTCTTCTGCCTGCTTTTTATTCTGGCTTTGCTGGCCCACTGTTTAGATTGTGCCTACCCAGACTGAGGGTGGGTCTACCTCTCCCAATCTGCTGACTCAGATGTTCTCCTTTGGCAACACCCTCACAGACACACCCGGGAACAATACTTTGTATCCTTCCATCCAATCAAGTTGACATTGAATATTAACCATCACACAACTGAAGCTGGTAAACTAAAAAAATCTAAAACTCCCAGAATTTATCCTCTCTTCCCAGTTAAATAGGCCTTGGTACGAATTTTAGACTGCTTCTTGGACGAACTTTTCTGTGGGCCTGTCCCTGTGGACTGGCTTTCTGTCTGTTCTGCTCTTGCCCATTTGCTTATTCATGTCCTTTGTAACTCTGCAGGGCATCTGCCCTTGACTCTGGCCTTGGGGGACTTGGTGAATGTTGGGCACATCTGGACTAAGGGTCAGATAAGTCTTGATGTTGGTAAAATAAGACAATTGAAGCCTTTCCCCTTCCCTTTTACTCCTCCAAAAACAAACAAACAAACAAAAAAAAGTGAAGCTAGAATAACTATAAATAACACCAATTACAGATTTCATGCCAGCACAATGTGCCTGTCAGCCAAGAAGCAGCACTTCTTATGGCTCCTGTACAGTGTCACTCCAGGTGTAGCATGATGCACTCTTGGGCATTCCTGGTATCTGTCCATCATAGAGGGTTTGGTAGGGTCCAGGGCCTCAAATGGAAATGGTCAGGCACTGATAGACCCTCAACTCATCTTGTTCTGGGTTGGCAGCCTCGAGTGCACATGTCAGTGTCTGCCCAAGAGGCTGTATTCTTATATGTCATGTGCTGTAAGAATTAGTCTTCAAGTTAATACTATTTTTCTAAGTGATTTGGAAGATTGAATTTAAAGACCATTGTTGGAAGGCAATGGCAGCAAGTAGAATGTGGCATTTATGAAGAATTGGGTTCCATTAAAAAATGAGTGGTAGCAAAAGCAGACAATAAGGTAAAAGGGGAAGAAAAATCTGTTATTTGGCAGGTATTTGTTGCTGAGATGTTTACTTAATGTTGGAAGACATGGAAGATGATAAGAATAATCCCACAGGCTCTGAGCAGGTGGACTAGGTTGTATGCAAGTAAGAAGCCCTGAGCAAGTGAAACCCTATCCAATAAAGAGGTCTAGCAAAAAGTACAGTTCATGCTCTGCCCTCCATAATGCATGTGCCTATCAGAAAATAGCCTATTATTGCAGTTATGCCACCATTAGCATAAATGTCACCAATTAGCAGGATTACATTTAATGTAATTACTGATATAGTTGAACTTAGGTCTCCAATTTTGGTATTTGTTTTCTGTTTATCTCTTTATTTTGTTACTCCTGATCCTCCTTTCCTGCCTTCTTTAGTGCTAATCAGTTTTCTTCATGTATGTTTCTGTTGGCTTTTAGTTTTATTTCTTTTTTAAAGTGATTGCTCTGAAGATTGTAACATTCATCTTGGATTTATCACAATATACTTAAAGTTGACATAGAATTGCTTCTGGTGTGATACAGGAAGCTTGCAACAGTGTACTTCCATCTATCCAGTCCTTTGGGCTGTCGTTGTCAGGTTCAGCTTCTGCCTGTGATTGGGACCCCTGGGGGGTTTTGAGCAGAGGAATATCAGGAGCAGCTCTTGCTGTTAGCTGTTCCTGTTAGCAGTACATCCAGACCCACTGATTATAGAGTAGTATTCAATTCTAGTTTTTAGCAAGTTTTTAAAAACTTTGAGTGTATGGTTTTCACTGTTTAAAAATAGCAATGTGTTGTCCCTTATAATTGAGAGAAATGAGCTTTAGGGTCGCTGAAAGAAAATCTCAAAAGCCCATTTAACTAGTGTGCCAGATTGCCTGACTTTTTATGAGTTTTTTCTTAATTAGTGGATTTGTGTTACATTTTATTGGCTCAAAAGTGAATCCCTAGCTCATAGCTTATTTCTCAAATCATTTAGCATTTTAATTATTGTTCAGTGTTTGAGATACAAGTCACATATTTTCTTTTTAAAATTAATATATGTACTTTCTCATTGTAAAAGACCTGAACTATACAGAACCGTAAGGAGTAAAAGTCTTAGTTTTCCTTCCAGAGAGAACATGTTAGGAAAATCTCTTGGCAGCTAAGGAGCTGGCTGTCTATTATTACTTCTATATTGACTAGCTCCTTTTCCTTATAATAAAGAGTGTATATTGGTTTCAATAATACCAGCTTCCTCTGGGTTTTAGAGGTTAGCTTATTTGTAGATGAGTCTACCTACCACATCTATTTCTCCTTATGGCTTAGAACATTTTCTGATTATCAGCATAACATTTTAGGTGCCTTATTCATTTTGCCCCAAGAATGTTCAAACTCCTCAACCTCAGAAATTTTTCTAGTAGCTGAAAGACTGGTTTGCGATTACTCTATTGGATTCTACACAGAAGTACCCATAGCATCATTGAACTAGCTCTGTTGCATAACTGTCCTGTGTCTAAAAATACACTGCCGAGTAGCATCAGCTCTTGCCCAGGGATATGAACCCACACTCTGGGTTATTTGTACTGACTCTAACCATAGACTATCTTCCAGTATATCCGGCAAAACGATCCTTTATAGAAAACACCAACCTTGTTCCAGTGAGGTCTGATACTGTTGTAGTTACCGACAGCATAACAGACTGCGCTTGGCATTCATCCAAGTTTGACTAGCCAACATTGAAGGATTTTATTTTTTTATTAACAGACAAGGTCTCTCTCTGTTGCCCAGGCTGGAGTGCAGTGATGCAGTCATAGTTCACTGTAAGCTTGACCTCCTGGGCTCAAGCAGCGCTCCTGCCTCAGCTTCTCAAGTAGCTGGAACTACATGTGCTCCCACGCCCAGCTAATTTTTGTATTTTTTGTAGAGACAGGGTGTGGCTGTGTTGCCCAGGTTGGACTGGAACTCCTGGCCTCAAGTGATCTTCCTGCATTGGACTCCCAAAGTGTTGAGGTTACAGATGTGAGCCGTGGTGCCCGGCCAGAGGGATTTTCATAATTATATTTATACTTCTCTGAGGTCTTTGGTGTCTGGGGTTGTAGATTGTGTCCATCTACACTTAACCCATACACACAGTGTTGTTTAGTGAATCTGACTTGAAACTCCATGCAAAGTCACAGTCTTGGCTGGGCGCGGTGGCTCATGCCTGTAATCCCAGCACTTTGGGAGGCCAAGGCAGGTGGATCATGAGGTCAGGAGTTCGAGACCAGCCTGGCCAAGATGGTGAAACCCCGTTTCTACTAAAAAATACAAAAATTAGCTGGGTGCGGTGGCAGGCGCCTGTAATCCCAGCTACTCAGGGGGCTGAGGCAGGAGAATCGCTTGAACCCGGGAGGCGGAGTTTGAAGTGAGCTGAGATTGCACCACTGCACTCTAGCCTGGGTGACAGAGCGAGACTCCGTCTCAAAAAAAAAAAAAAAAAAAAAAGTCACAGTCTTTGTATTAGGGCCAGGGAGTATTGTCCAGCTATTCACTGTTTGGAGTTAATACTTCTTTTATTTCCTGTTCTATCACATAAAAAACTGTAGAACCTTCTCTTGCTGGCTGTGTGTACAGTGTTACAAATAATTTACAGTGCCTAAAAATAGGCATATAATTGCTCTGGGATCCAGATGTGGAGGTTGAGATGACTTTATTGGGGAATGTGTTAACATATCACAGATTGCAGCAAGGGAACTAACATTTGTGTATAAATCACTGTTATATCTTCGAGGGTTAAGGCACCTATTTTTTTTTTTTATTCACTTAGAGTACCAACTAGATTTTTTCAATTGTTATTTTGCTGCCTATTTCCATCTAAGTTGAAGGTATGATAGTCACATGTTTTTTTGTTTTTGTTTTTGTTTGTTTTCTTTTGAGGCAGAGTCTCACTGTGTCACCCAGGCTGGAGTGCAGTGGTGCAATCTTGGCTCACTGCACCCTCTGCCTCCTGGGTTCAAGTGATTCTCCTGCCTTAGCTTCCTGAGTAGCTGGGACTATAGGCACGCGCCACTGTGTTGCTAATTTTTTTGTATTTTTAGTAGAGATGGGGTTTTGCCATGTTGGCCAGGCTGGTCCTGAACTCCTGACCTCAGGTGATCCACCCCCCTTGGCCTCCCAAAGTGCTGGGATTACAGGCATGAGCCACCATGCCAGGCCACATTTTTTTTTCTTTTAATTAGGTGTACACATACAGTTGCTATTTGCAAAATCTTACTTTCATAAATACATATTAAAATAGTGAAATAGTTAATGTCATATGAAAAGAAACATTTAGTTTTGTTTAGAGATGCACAGAATTTCTCTTTATTTAGATGTAAACCAAAGACAATTATGAATTATTTATCAACACTTTACCTTTCAAAATGAAAAAAACCCACAATTTTATATTAAATATGGAGGAAATAGAACGTATCACTGAGAGCCGGGTAATTTGACCAAAGAAAGGTACAGTCAGTAAAATGACTAGTAAATAACTTCTGTTGGATCTCTTCCTTATTCTAATCACACTTCAAGGAAGTTTTTAAATTTAAGAAGAAATAATATGAATGCTATGAAAAATATTCGAAAATATTTAGGAACTGTCAAGTGTAGTTCTATATCTAAGTAGAAGTTAAAATATAAAAGTATAAAAATGAAAGATTAAGATGCAGAGAGTTAGTTTAGAGGAAAGAGTACTAACTTGGGAGCCAACATACTAAGGTTCTTTTGGTCTCAGCCATAAATTAAGAAACCTAAAACAAGTCCTTTATTCTCTCTTAGCTTATTGTATCACCTTCTTTCCCTTTGGGATTTTATTATTTTTATTGAAGTACGTATTTTCTAGTAGTTCTTAGAGTAACTATCTATAGAAGGTAAACCTAGTCTTTATATTTCAGAAATATCTTTTGTTTCATCTTTACTCTTCCTGGGTTTGGAATTCTGGGTTAGCTGGTTTTGTCTCAGAACTTTGAAAATATGTTATTGCCTTCTGTTATTCATTGTTGCTGTTAAGAAGTCTGCTGCCAGTCTAATTATCATTCCCTTTTAACTGTTTTTTCAGTCTGCTAATTTTCAAGGTTTTCTCTTTATCCTTAATGTTTTGCAGCATCACAACAATCTACCTAGATTTGTTTTTATCCAGTCTCTGCTTGGCACTCATTGTGAGCTTTCAGAATTGAGATTCAAGTCTTCAGTTATGGCACATTTTTAGCGTTAGTTCTAATATTGCCTTCCCATCACTCCTTCTAGCTTTATTTCTGGAAATCCTACTAGATGTATGTTTGTTTTCGCTGTACCTGTTATGTTACTTCACTTCTCTTTATGTATTTTGTCTCTATTCTATACTCAGAGTGAATTTAATTTAATCATTTTCTCTTTTACTATGCCTGGTGGTGTTTCTCCCCATCTACTGACCATATATTTCATTTTCAGGATTTTGAATAGGTTCTTGTTTTCATATCTACTGCCTGATTTTGTTTCTTAAAAAAGTTTTTTTTCTGGTTATTTTTCTTGTGTATCTCTTTGGAAGATTTTTTTTTTTTTTCTTTTTTCTTTTTTTGAGACGGAGTCTCACTCTGTCGCCCAGGCTGGAGTGCAGTGGTGCGAGCTCATCTCACTACAAGCTCCGCCTCCCGGGTTCACGCCATTCTCCTGCCTCATCCTCCCGAGTAGCTGGGACTACAGGCGCCCGCCACCACGCCTGGCTAATTTTTTATTATTTTTAGTAGAGACGGGGTTTCACTGTGTTAGCCAGGATGGTGTCTATCTCCTGACATCGTGATCCGCCCGTCTCGGCCTCCCGAAGTGCTAAGATTACAGGCGCGAGCCACCACGCCTGACCGTCAGTCTTTGTTAAAGTTGATTTCCCTCACAAGCTTTGGGCTTTTAGTTTAGAAGCCCGTCTTAAGTGGACATCTTTGTCCCCCTCTGCTCCCTCACCTCTCAGGAGTGGTTTTGCTATTGTCCTTCCCAGGATCCTAGTTTAGTACCTGATCTTACTTTGGAAGTTGAGGCTCCTGCCCTTCTCAGTAGCGAGTGGAGGCCAATCCTTTCGTAGGCTGCAGGCTCTTGAGCTTCCTCCTGCGGCTCCAGGGATGGGCTTTATCTCAGCCATAGCCTCGGGTAATGGCCACAGACCTCTTTTCAGTTTATTCCACAGTGGTTTGGTACAGCATCGTACACGGAGCCATTTGCCTCCGCCCCCATCCTTCCTAACTGGGGTGTGCCTTTGGCCTCTTTCTGTTTCTGAACAGTAGAGTTGTGGCTTCAGCCTTATCGCCAGGCTCCGTTGTTGTAACCATGTATCTTGTTTGTTCTGTTGGTAAACATGCCTTCCTTCCTTGCTTCCTTCCATCCTCCCATCTATCGTTGCTACCGTTTGCCATAGTGAGTGATACTCAAAACCTGACTCACAAGGCATTTTGCCCAGATATTGACTTAGCTTCTTGATCTTTACTAAGTAATCTCAAAGTCCCTTCCAGCTCCAAAATTTCTAAGTTCCCATATACACAGCAAGAGAATTTACCTATGACCAGTCACTTTCCTGTCCTTATGCATCTGGGTCAAACAATCTCATGAATTATTGATCGCAGAAGATGTCTAAAGTATTGTTGTCCAAAGCCTCTGCAGAAGCTTTTCCAGTTTTATTTGCCTTACCAGTTATTATTTTCTAAGCTGGACTTTGCTTTTGGATTGGAAAAGAAAAAAAATCTGAGTAACGCCTTGGGTCCTGTTGGCTCCAAGACCACATCCATGGGAATGGAGTTGGCCACTGTCACCTCTTTTCTTTCTCAGTACCCACCTGCTTTCCCCTGGCCTGGCTTCAGAGACCTGGATGCTCCCAAAAACAGCTTCTTGGGCACTGAGGACTCATTTGTACTTTCTCTTAGGAAGTTTATAACACATTGTTCAGCAAGCTAACTATTTTAATGTGACCCAGAGGGGACTCAAGAGGGTAGGAGAGAGGATTCGTCAGCCAGGAGGAGGTAGAATTCACTGTTTTACAAGCTTCTGAAGTCTCTTCATGGATGATTGCTGGAGCTGTTTGTTTATGTTTTACAAATGATGTTTAATAAAGAACTGCCAAAATTGCAGCTAGCATTTTTTGAAAAATAAGTAACTTAGTAAAGAAGCAACCATATGGTATCTGTTTAGAACTGGAAGTACAGAATCTGTTTTCAAAAATAGACCGACAAAAAGACTGAACTCAAACCAGAAACCCTTCCACCTTAATAAAAATAATTCATGGTTAATTTTTTTTAAAGATTTATGAATTTAAAACTTTTACAGCTAGTACATTAAATTTGGCAAGTAGAAATTCTGAGGAAGAATGAATTTGATTCTGTCAGGTAGTTCTCAGAGATTCTTTTACTGTGAACTTTCTAAGTAGAAGAAAGAATTGCAAGGCCGGTGCGGTGGCTCACGCCTATAATCCCAGCATTTTGCGAGGTTGAGGTGGGAGGATCACTTAAGTTCTGGGTTTTCTGTCCTAATATCCCACTTCAGGAACTGCAGGAGTCTGAGACCAGCCTGGACAACATGGTGAATCCCTGTCTCTACAAATAATACAGAAAAAAAAAAAAGAAGCCGGGCATGGTGGGATGTGCCTGTAGTCCCAGCTACTCTGGAGGCTGAAGTGGGAGGATCACCCAAGCCCACAGATCGAGGCTACAGTGAGCTATGATCGTGCCACTGCACTTCAGTCTAGGTAACCCTGTCTCTAAACAAACAAACAAACAAAAAAAAAAAAAAAAAAAAAAAGGAGCTTCCTGATCTGAAAGATTGAGTTTCACGTGGACGTTTGAGCTTTCCACAAATTTTCTTTCTGTGTGATTTCCCTTGACTGGTTTGTCTGTAAAAGAGAAGATTATCATTATCTGAAGAGTGGTTATCTAAAAATATGATTTGAATTTTTACATAAGAATTATCATTAATGGGCCGGGCACGGTGGCTCAAGCCTGTAATCCCAGCACTTTGGGAGGCCGAGACGGGCGGATCACGAGGTCAGGAGATCGAGACCATCCTGGCTAACACGGTGAAACCTCGTCTCTACTAAAAAAAATACAAAAAACTAGCCGGGGGAGGTGGTGGGCGCCTGTAGTCCCAGCTACTCCGGAGGCTGAGGCAGGAGAATGGCGTAAACCTGGGAGGCGGAGCTTGCAGTGAGCTGAGATCCGGCCACTGCACTCCAGCCTGGGCGACAGAGCGAGACTCCGTCTCAAAAAAAAAAAAAAAAAAAAGAATTATCATTAATGGTAAAATGATTTGTATCAGAATTGAGTTGTTTTCTTCAGTTTAATTTCATTCATTTATTTATTTTTTGAGACAGAGTCTCGCTGTCGCCCAGGCTAGAGTGCGGTGACGTGATTTTGTATAAAGCATATCAGGAATCTATCTTTAGTAGTGTTTGGCGGCATTTGTGACCTGGGGTAGTTAACTCAGTTGATTAAACCCCTCTGTTGGAGCTTCAGTCCCTGGATTGACTGGTTCATTTCTTTTAGTTTTCTGCACACAGAGCCTTCGTCTTGAAAGAGAAATGGATCCTCACAGATCCATCCCAGTTATAAAAACAATTTCAGGGTACACAGCCTGGGGATGGAATGTATGTCAATGCCATTTTCATTAAAATATACACACATACTCTCTTTTTCTTTTTTAAATACATAGAAATTATATACAGTTGTTGCCCGTGGTGGGACAAACAAGAAATTTAACATTTTTAATCTTTGTAGTAATTGTGTAGTATTTAGCAGATTATTTTATTTTGTGGTCTAGGTCTCTGTGCAGCCATAACCTCACAGAAAAATGTACTATGATGTAGTTTTACCTGTTTTGAAGGTGTTTGTTGGAATTATTTTATTTTATGGTGCCATAGAGCCATTGTTGGAAATGTGCCAAATTTCAAGAAGCGTCTCCATTTATATCTTATTAGACTCCATTTTAAAAATGCAACTAGATTTTCATGCAAAAGTCATGATTATAGCTTCAAAAGAGCCTTTATTTTATGCAGCTTTTATTTTGTTATAATGTCTCACAGAGAATGTAATTTTACAAGGGAGGAAAATTGAGTCTCAAGCTGCTTTGAGTGACTGGGCTCAGTGGCTCACACCTATAAATTACAGAACTTTGGGAGGCCAAAGTGGGAGGATCGCTTGAGCCCAGGAGTTTGAGACCAGACTCGGCAACATAGTGAGACCCTGTCTCTACAAAAAAAAAAAAAAATAAAAGAATAGCTGGATATGGTGGCATGCCTGTAGTGCCAGCTACTTGGAAGATTGTGGTGAGATCATCACTTAAGCCAGGGACATCAAGGCTGAAGTGAGCCTTGATTATGTCACTGCACTCTATCCTGGGCAACAGAGTGAGACCTGGTCTCAAAATAAAAGGAGGCTTTAAGTTAGCCTCTGATGCACAATGAGGCAGAAATGGGATCCTGAGATGCAGAGCCTCCATTTGGGTGGATAACCTTGTTATATTTTGCACTGGTTCATTTTCACTTGAGATTTTCAAAGGCGGGAACTGAAGTGGTGTGTTTTTAAAAGCAAGGTACAGAACAGACAATGCTATCATTTGGTTTTAGAAAATCTGTAAATGTTTGCTTCTACATGCATGGAATATCTCTGGAAGGATATGCAAGAAACTGGTAACAGTGGTTGCCTCTGGGAAGAGAACTAGGTGGCAAGGGGACGGAGAGGGAGGGAAATTTGCTTTCTCTGCATCCCTTTTCCATCTTTGACATTTGTACCATGTACATGAAATACACATTCAAAAAATAAATAACAGTCTGGGTGTGGTGGCTCAAGCCCATAATCCCAGCACTTTAGGAGGCCAAGGCAGGCTTGAGCCCCAGGACCAGCCATGGTCTCAAACTAGGGCAACGTGGAGAAACCTCATCTCTAAAAAATACAAAAACTAGCTGGGCATCGTGGCACATGCCTGTGGTCCTGGCTACTTGGGAGGCTGACACAGGAAGATCACTTGAGCCCTGGAGGTCGAGGCTGCAGTGAGTCAAGATCATGCCACTGGCCGGACATGATGGCTCACTCCTGTAATCCCAGCACTTTGGGAGGCCAAGGCAGGCAGATCACCTGAGGTCAGGAGTTCGAGACCAGCCTGGCCAACATGGCGAAATCCCGTCTCTACTAAAAATACAAAAATTAGCCAGGCATGGTGGCAGGCGCCTGTAATGCCAGCTACTCAGGAGGCTGAGGCAGGAGAATCACTTGAACCCAGGAAACAGAGGTTGCGGAGAGCCAAGATCATGCTGTTGCACTCCAGCCTGGACAACAAGAGCAAAACTCTGTCTCAAAAAAAAAAAAAAAAAAAAAAAAAATTGTGCAACTGCACTCCAGCCTGAATGACGGAGCAAGCCTCTGTCTCAAAAAGCAAAAATAATAAATAATAAAAATACCCAAATTACATAAGACTTCAGAGTGGACTTGTTCAAACATGACGGAGTCTGTTTGTATTTCTTGTTTCTTTTACTTGAGAGATATTATTAGGGAATGTTATTATGAAATGCATATGGAAGATAATCTTGAAACTGTTCATCAGAGAATTGATTCTAAGTGGTATATTAAGACAGAAAACCCAGATATCCGAGTTTAAGCAGCGGTACCCTCACTGGATTGTTGGGGTAAATTGTGCAGAGGTGACAGAATACGGGTAGAGTCAAATAGTAGCTCTGACATTAGGCAGTTTATTTGAAGTCTCTGTTTCTCCGTTTTCTCTTCTAGAAAACAGGGCAAATGTGGTAGACATCCGCTGTTTTTGACATCCTGCAAGTGAGCTGAAATCGTGCCACTGCACTCCTGCATCCTGCATCCCTTACAGGCTCCTGCCAGAGGTCCAGTTCAGCTGTGGATGGCTGATTACCTCACCTAAGCTTTATGTTTTCCTGGAAACAGCTAAATGGGATCATGGAATGGGATCATGACCTTGTGAGAACAGTGAGATACAGAGACACTTTGGATAGCACATGAGGAAAAAAAATTCTCGTTCTTTCCCACTGGACTTAAATGAGAGGAGAGTGGGAGGTTTGAGTAGCATTCTTCCACAATTCTAACAGTAGGAACTGGAGACAAAGCCCACACAGAGCAGAGCTGGGAGCATGGAGTGAGATGGGGCCCTGGTGACACTGGCTGGGCTGGCTTGAGCCACAGCTGAAGCTCATTCTGCTCCTGGAGATGATTAGCCTCCCTGCTTCAGGAGCCAGTGAGTTCACTTTTTGGCTCTAGTTTCTGTCATATGTGTTAGAAATCAAAATCCCAACTGATACAGGGTGATACCAGTTAAATATTAGTATTATTTGATGATTAAATGACATGTATTTATAAAGTGCACTGCCTGTCATATAGAAAGCACTCAGCGGTCGTTTTTAGAAAATTTAGTCAGAAGTCCACCTCACATTTTACTAATAACTTATTCTAAAGTGAAGTGGAGGCTGACAAGAGAGATTATAACAGTGTCTTTTGTTCCTTGACATGGTACAAGTAAGGCCAAATACTTTAAGATAAAATAAGTCTTTTTTGGCATTTTACAGCCCAGAAGCACTAGATCTGCATAGGTTCAGACTAGAGGCTATTTGAAAGTATTCATTTGAAAATAGATTTGAATCCCCTATTGTTTTCTAGGTTTTTGTTTGTTTTGTTTTGCTTGTATGTTTGAGACAAGGTCTCGCCCTGTCAGCCAGGCTGGAGTGCAGTGGCACGATTTCAGCTCACTGCAGCCTCAACCTCCAGGGTTCAGGTGATCCTCCCATCCCAGCCAGCTGAGTAGCTGGCACTACAGGCACATGCCACCATGCCTGGCTAATTTTTGTATTTTCTATAGAGATGGGGTTTCTCTGTGTTGCCCAGGCTAGTCTCAAACTCCTGGGCTCAAGTGATCTGCCCGCCTCGGCCTCTCAAAGTGCTGGGATTACAGGTGTGAGCCACCATGCCAAGCCATTTTCTAGTTTTTTTTTTTTTTTTTAAATACAATTCCATTATGTCTGCTATTTTTTTTTAAAAGAAAAAGCTATTTGGGTGACTTAAAAAAATAGGAATTCAACAATAGCAAAACAGGCAAGGACTGATCAGGCTCTCTGAAGAGGACAGTCTATGACTGCATGATGATTTTAACTACCGTTCCTTCTTCTCCAGATCCTCCAAGGCAGAAAATCAGAAAAACAAGCAACTAGAGAGATGGAAATGGATTTTTTTCTTTTTTTAAGTAAAGCAGTTAACATTGAACCACAAGACTCTGAGTTATGTAATAGCAGAAATATCATTGTTGATTTTCTGACATGTCAGTGCTTTCCTAAAAGTGCAGTGTGGCATATTTTTTAAAGATCAAATTGAAATAAAAATCAATTTCTATTTTAAGAATTTGAGTAGTGTGAGATAATTGGAAAGGCCCCGGAGTGTTTCAGTAATGGTTGAGAATCATTGTTCTTAATAATAGAAGTGAACTCTGAAATGCCAAGCATTTTATATACTCTGGCTAACCTGATCTTTAAAGTAATAATGTTTTGAATGCACTGGAGCTCATGGCCCCTGTCAGCAATCATCTTGACTCTTCCCTTCAGGACTTTCATATGATGATCTCATCCCAGCTCCACCATATTTCTAAAGTATCATCTTTTTATTATCAGGAAGTGTAATCTACAATATATGGTTTTATTTTTGTTGCTTCATTACTTTCATATTCTGAAAAAATAGCACACACTATAGCAAACTAGTCAGAAAACGTTAGGCATATAAAGAACTAGGAAATCAAGTTGATGTTTAGATTATTTTTATGCAACAGTAACGGAAACTTTTAGCGTTGTGTATCAACATGTACTACTGATATTGAACAAGGTCTCACCAGCTTAACACTGCTCAGACAGAAAACCTGAAGATTAAAGTAGGTTGTGAGTAGAGTGGGATAAGAGTTGAACTGTAAATAAAGGCTAAATCAGGTTCTTAGAGAGAAGGTTCTTCAATATCAGTGAAAATGTAGTCTACTAATGATGCTAATAGGAATTTCAACAACAACAATAGCTTATGCCCATGTAGCCCTTACATGGCTACGTTCTATGCACTTTACCTGCATTAACCAGTTGAGTCAACCCCCCAAGGCAGGGACTTCATCAGGAAACAGAGGCAGGGGTTAAATGACTTGCTCCCACTGCACTTAGAAAGTGGAGGAGCTGGCACTGTTCACAACCTCCTGTCCTGTCTACTTCTGGAGCATTCTTTTGACAAGCCACAGGTTGAGGCAGCCAAGGTGACTGCTGCCGGGGAGACTGAATGAACAGTTAGAATGTGGCAGTCGAATCAGTCATCGTCATCGTGGATGGCTTTGCACTTGGACTAGAATTGAAAAACAATTTGTTCAGTTCTGCTTACAAATTAACGGAGTTTATCTCCACGTGGTAATACTGTCTTAATGAAATTAATACTTTTCAAGGAAAAGACATTTGGATTAAACAGGTTATGATGACCTTAGGTATCTGAAAGGCAAACTCCTCCAAGAAGCTGCCTTTATTCTCCTGAGTCCACAAAGATTTTTCCCCAGAACTTACTTATAATACTCATTTACCAACTACCTTGTCGTATAGTGTGTTTGTAGCATTCTTTCCATGTTAATATATTCAGCAAATGTTTATTGAGCCCTTGTTGTGTTCTAGTGGTTGAAGATGTGGATTTAGGACAAACTGGGTCCTTGAAGACTTGGTAGGTTTCATATGGGCAGGTAAACAGGAGACCTTACTAATGAGAATAGGATGTGCAGTCATCTTGAGATGAGTGTGAGAAAGGCTTAATTTTCTTAGCTTCAAACTAGGCAACTATGAATCTCTATGTTGACATGTCTTGCTAGTTGAGAATCTTGATTACACAGACTGTATCTTGACTTATTTTAATAGTGCCATTAGGATACTATTAATAACATAATGATGCAAAGTCCTGCTCAGATACAGATATTCATTGAAGTAAATAGCATCCAGGCACAGTGGTGCCCCTATAGCCCCAGCTACTTGGGAGGCTGAGACAGGAGGATCGCTTGAGGCCAGGAGTTGAAGCCTGCAGTGCACTATGATTGTGCCACCGCATTCCAGCCTGAATGATAGAGTGAGACTTTGTCTTTAAAGAAAAAGAAAAGAAGTAAATAGCAGACATTTTCCAGAAATTGGTAGTGTGGATATATTGCAAATATGGGTAGTATTTGCTGGGCTTTACTGATTTTCCAAAATGGAAAGAAATTGGGGAAGAGTTATGAAACTCTGAGAAGCTGCTTCTTTAGTCTTCTTTTGTGTTCTCTCGTGGGCGCTCTGCTGGATCAGGGAGGAGAGTTGTCACAGGAATGGAAGAGTGTAGGGGTTTTACTTCTAGCCTGCTACCGACTTAGGCAGCACAACTTACTCCTTTTTTCCCATGTAATTTCAAAAACTGTTTTACTTCTTAAAGTCTTAGAAGTGGACAAAGTTGTTTATAAGAGCCGTATCCTTTTCCAATAGCAGTAACGATGAGCATAGGAAATACCATACTGCACCAGCTGCCGTTAGAGAAGAGTTCCTGGTTTCAGCTTTTCAGCCATGAATTTACTCATGAATGGTGCCTCCTGGGACTCATTATATTTTTGTTTTAAAACAGGTTTGAAATGTAACATTTTTCCAAAGTAGCTTATTAAGGACATTTAAACATTTATTTTCATAGTTATCAAGGTGTTGTTTTTTTCTTTAACATTGTGGCCTTACTATGCTTACCTAAGCCAAGTGTTAAAGAAGTTAAGGCTGGACATGGTGGCTCACATCTGTAATCCCAGCACTTTGGGAGGCCGAGGCAGGCGGATCACTTGAGGTCAGGAGTTTGAGATCAGCCTGGCCAACATGGAGAAACCCCATCTCTACTAAAAATACAAAAAACAGGCATGGTGGTGGGTGCCTGTAATCTCAGCTACTCAGGAGGCTGAGGCAGGAGAATTTCTTGAATGCAAGAGGGAGAGGTTGCAGTGAACCAAGATCACACCATGGCACTCCAGCCTGTGCAGAGAGAGTGAGACTCCATCCCAGAAAAAAAAAGAAGTTAAGTAATGAAGTTGGAATTTTTAACTTACTACATTCTTTTTTGTTGGCAATTCAGCGTGTTCCTTTTTCGTCCATTCATCAACCACTTGTTGAATTTCTCCTGCGTATCAACATTTGCCACTGTGAATAAAACGATGAATGGGAGGTGGTCTTTCCCTCAGTGATGGAGTGATTTGGTGAGGAGATAGGACACACGGTTCCAGTGTAACCAGACAGGTGAGGAGGATGAGAAGGGTGTGCAAGGTGCAGAAGAACAGAAGAGAGAGGCATTTCCTCTGGAAATGCGAGAAGTTAATAAGGGAAAAGTGTACAGGGAAAGTTACATTTGATCTGAGTTTCGAAGGAGGAAAAGACTCATACCATCACTGAGTGGTAAGGAGAAGGCTGTAGCTTTATCTTGAGAAAGAGTTTGTAAGAGACACTGTAGGGTAAAATGCATGGTGCTTAGTTTCATTCGCCAAGTGCTTATTAAACAGCTACTCTTGACCTTGTATGGTGTTTGGAGTAAACGAATATATATAATACAGAAATATGTTAGGATCCCCATGAACAAGAACCCAGGCTAGATTTAAGAAGCCAGAATAGTGGAGGCAAAGAATAGTGCGACTGAAAGTAATTAAACTTAAAAATATTTGTCATGCGCAGAAACAAGGGAGATCATTGTGGCTTAATGGAAGTGAGGAAACAGACTCATGACCTGGGGATAGCTCTCCTTTGCTAGCTAGGGCTGGAATTTCAGGTCAGGGAAGAGCAGGGGCATGAAGGCCGGAAACAGTGTGGATGATGGGGGAAGTGAGGACAGCAGCTGGACGGGCAGAGCATTAGTGGCTGTTGCCTGTTGACCCAGCCCCCTTTTCCCAGCCCCTCCTCTCTCACCTGCCTGCACTCATGTTGCAGTTATCTATTGGATAGCATGTCACTCCAGACTCAGTTACTTAAAACAGAAGTAACCATTTCTCTCTCATGGGTTCTGGATCAGAGACTCAAGAGCAGTCCTACTGGGCACTTCTGGCTTAGCATCTGTCATGAGGCCACAGTCAAATGGTGGGTGGGTGGTGCTGGGCGTCTGGAAGGCTCTTCGTCCCATATCTGGTGCCTACACTGGACAAAGCCTCCTTCTGAGCACCTCTGCCTCTCTCTGTGTGGCCCATCCACGTGGCCTCTTCCACACCCCCAGCTCCAAAGGCGTATGTCCAGGGGGAGAGAAATATGGGTGGAAGGAGCACCACTTCTACCTCACCCTGAAAGTCACACAGCATCTCCTCCATTGTAGTCAGAAGCCCACCAGATTCAAGAGGAAAAAACTTAGATCCCACCTCAAGAGGGGGGTTTCAGTGTCACAATTGAAGAAGAGCCTGTGGAGTGAGATCTGTTAGTGTGAGCGTCTTTGGGAAATGCCATCTGCCACAGCCTCAGAGGCCGGAAGGGCTGCCTGCATGCTTTTTCAGCCTCTCTTGTGGGACATCAATGAGACATAGGAGAAGTTGGCTGGAGCCCTGGGAAAACTTTTCCACATAACAGGAGCAGATGTGGCAGTCTCTGTCTCATGCTTACCCTGTTGAATGTGGCTGTCAGGCCAGGAACTGCGGCAGCCATCCCTTGACCACAGGGAGCAGCTGAGGGACTCGGGGCAGCTGTCTCTGACACTTGTGACAGCCACTGGAGAATGACAGCACCTGCCTACCTCGAGGCTGTTTGATGGAAAAGTAAAACTGCTTTTACTTGTCTGAGACCCTGTTACTTGAGTTTCTGTTGCTTATCCTGGATGTCTTTCTAATTGATCTGGTTTGTGATATTACATAATATGGGATAGATGAGGTGGTAAGATTTTTAAATTATTGCTATGTAAAAGTAGTCAAAATTTTAATGGACAGTGGGAAGCCATTGAGATTTCTGTAGAGAGAGCAGTCCATGTGCTTATGAAGCACCCAGCACATCTGCCACATAGCCAGTACTGTCTTATACACACAGTAACATCTCTGTGGCTAAGTGACTTACAGTCTACTTGGAAAGAGAAAAACAGGTGAGTGATAACACCCACCACATAGGTATGGTTTTGTATGTGCCTGCTATTATGCTACAGATGTGACATGAACTCTTGCATTTAAACCTTAGGAGTATTACGTGAGGAAGATACTCTTATCCCCATTGCTTTTATAGATGAGGAAACAGATATGTAGAAAAGTTGAGTAGCTTGCCTAAGTTTAAAGGTAATCTGTTTTGTGTAATGCAATGTATTAATTGTAATGTAAATGTAATTTGCCCTAGAAATGCAGACGTTTCAAATCTTCACTTGACAATTATTTAACGCATACGTTGAGGCTCTAATTTGTGCTAGACACTTTGCTGAGTGTTGAGAGTACGGAGATGAGCATGATAGGGCTCCTGCCTTTGAAGAGCCAAGTCTAGCGGGGAGACTGACTTCTGCATAACCACATTTGGAACAAGACATTTATTGAGGGTCTACCATGTACTAGGACTTTTTTTTTTCCTTTTATTTCCACTGTGCCCAGAGACTCAAGTACTAGGACATTTTTATATGTTTTCCTTTAATGCACTGAGTTAAATTTTGTAATGATTATATATTGTAGTATGAGAAACCATTCCAAAACATAGTACTTAAAACAACTGTTTATTTAGCTCAAGATTCTGTGGGTCGGCAGTTGGCATGGGCTGAGCTAAGTGGTTCTTCTACTCTTAGCTAGACTCAGTCGTGTGTCTGGTCAGCGGCATTCAGCAAAGCAGTTCTGCTCTGAGGGCTGATAGGCTGTCAGCTGGAATGCCAGAGGCAGCTAGGCCACATGTCTCTCTTTGTCCAGTAGGCTAGCCTGGGCTTGCTTTCAGGCCGCTGGGCAGGGTTCGGAGAGAGAAGAGAAGCCCATTAAGGTCTCTGAAGGCCTAGACTTGGAATTGGCACATCTGTCTTCTGCAGCATTCTGTTGGCCAAAGGTACAGGATAAGCCCAGATTCAAAGGATAAAGAAATAGCCCTGACCTCTTGAGGGAAGGAGTTGCAAAGTCACACTGCAGGTGGAAAGCAGATGAATTGTGACCATTTATGCAATCTTCAAAATTGTATACCAAATTTTATTATAATGTATATCAAGCATATTAAAACTTAAAGGAAGGAATAATTTTAGGGTTTCTATCTTGGGAGCATGGTGATATTATATATGAAAATTGAGCAGTTAGGATAGGGGAGCCAGTTTTGTTTTTTTTTTTATTTTTTCTTTTTTGGAGGCAGAATCTCACTCTGTTGCATGGGCTGGAGTGCAATGGTGCGATCTCAGCTCACTGCAACCTCTGCCCCACTTCTCCAGGTTCAAGCAATTCTCCAGCCTCCCGAGTACCGGGATTACAGGCATGCACTGCTGTGCCCGGCGAAGTTTTGTATTTTTAGTAGAGACAGGGTTTCACCGTGTTGGCCAGGCTGGTCTTGATCTCCTAACCTCAGATGATCTGCCTGCCTCCGCCTCCCAAAGTGCTGGGATTACAGGTGTGAGCTACTGCGCCTGTCCAGGGGAGCCAGTTTTGAGGGGAAGATAAATTTGATTTGTAAATGTTGAGTTTGAAGTGACAGTAGGTTGTCTACGTAGAAGTGAACTTGTATTTCTTTGAAAATATGGACCTGGAGAAGTCAGGGCTCAAGAGAGAGCATTTTGCAATCATCTCCTCAGGGCCGGTGGGTATATTCATGAAAATGATGCCACTTTAGAGCTAGGAGGGCAGAAATCTAAGTCTTGTGTGTGAAACAGCCTGTCCTTAGGGCCAGAATGAACAGAGAGGCCAGTTAGGAGGCTGCTGGAGCCGTCTGAGAGGGAGTCCGGGCTGGAGGCTTAGGTATGCTATGAGACTGGCTGGATTCGGGATGTATTCGGAAGGTAGAGTTGACAGGACCTACCAGTGAATCACATTTGAGGTGTGAGAAGACTCAGACTTCCTGGTCTAATGGGTTGTATGATGGACTTGCCATTTACTGAGGAAGTTCTCCTCATTTGTTCTTCTCATTTGAACCTGTGGCTGGAGTTGCCCCAAAAGCAGTGGGACTGCCCCAGCCCCAACTCTCTTGAGGTAGGGCCAGTGAGGATTCCAGAGAAAGAAGCACTAAACACTAGAGTGCTCAGTCCAGAGCATTTATTAGGGGACTTATGGACAGAGTGCTGCGCCAGTTCTTGAGACTGGACTCATAGAAAAAAGAAGTTCTACCTGGGCATGTTCACAACGATGGTGCGGAGTGTAACGTTTCCATGACGGTTTAAAGAATGTGGCTCAGGGGATAGGAGCTAGTTTCTATGTGTTTATCCTTGTGGTTGATGTTTCAGTGTTTCAGGCAGTAACCTCAACAGCTGTATCGGTGCTTGGGAGTATTCAAGACTCCGGCTTGGGTTGAAGCCTATAGGGGAAAATATGCAGCTGCCTGAGACAGAGTGGTCCAGGCACTCTGCTTCTCGGTCAGGACAAAGGAAGAAAGTGAGGGGAGGGGGACGTGGGGGACCCTACCGTGTTTGGGATAGGCAATCTAGAGCTCTGCTTTGAACTTGTGAAGTTTGAGATCCCTGTTTGACATTGAAATGGAGATGGTAAGTGGGTAGTTTGACAAAGGAGTCTGGAGTTCAGGGAGGAGATACAGGCTGAAGATTAAAAACCGGGGTGTCAGACTGGATGAAATCACCCAGCGGTTGCTCTAGTGGATGATTAGGGCTGGGATAGGCTGGTAGCAGCAGGAATAGAGAGTGAGAATTTCAAGAGTTGTTTAAAAGAACAATGAAAAGGACTTGGTGGTAGACTTGATTTAAGGTCTTAAGGGAAAGGAGGAACTAAAGATGCTGCCTAGGTCCTACAAAGAGTTTGAAGATAAAAGTGGACAAGCTTCCTGGTTTCATTTACTTTAGGGTCTTGTCCACAGTTTTTATTTTAATATTTTATACATTAAAACTGTGATCAGTTGAGATGTGAGTGTACTTTGAGACTCTCCACAAAGGTTCAGCAAGAACTCTGGACAGTGCCTTGCCAGCATCCAGACTATACAGTTCCCTTTGCTTTGGCAATAACGTATTATGCTGAATCAGTGTTTCTCAGCCCTTAAATGGCCTTTCTGTGCTTAGCAGCCATGTCTTAAATAGCTCAGTTGGTTCTCTCTCACAACAACTTTCAAGTAAAACAAAAGTCTAGAAGAATAAATGCACTTGATCTAGGTTTTGTGTATACTGAAGGGCAGAGCAATGTGGTAAAGGTTATTTGCATAGAAAGTTGGGGTGATTGTGTAGACTTGGGGGCTTACACAGATGACTTTCTGTTTGATAAGAGCCCAGATGCGATATACCAGGCTTCAGATAAAAAGACAAAGGAGGCCAGGCATGGTGGCTCACGCTTGTATCCCAGCACTTTGGGAGGCTGAGGTGGGCAGATCACCTGAGGTCAGGAGTTCGAGACCAGCCTGGCCAACATGGTGAAACCCTGCCTCTACTGAAAATGCAAAAATTAGCCAGGCATGGTGGCACACGCCTGTAGTCCCAGCTACTCAGAAGGCTGAGGCAGGAGAATTACTGGAACCCAGGAGGCAGAGGTTGCAGTGAGCCGAGACCATGCCACTGCACTCCAGCCTGGGCGACAGAGCAAGACTCCATCTCAAAAAAATAAGAAGATAAAGGTTTCAAACAGCTATCTTTGCCTGAGACTCTTGTCCTGACATGGACAGTGGTGGCTCTGCCAGGTGGGGAGCCCTTCCGAGTCCTGTGATGGCATATGTAAGTTAGCAAGGCTTCCCGAAGGTGGGTGGGTTGTAATTTATTTGTACATTTAGCTCTGATTCTTGGTGATTTGGGAGAAATGACTGCAGGCAAGAAGATAGATGCTTTATGGGTTTTTTTGTTTTGTTTGGTTTTGGTTTGTTTTTTAACTTAACACCGAGTTTTTTCTCTCAAAGTAGTGTTTCTTTGATTCTGACTTCTATGCCTCCACAAAGTAAATACAGCACCATAATATCATCTGAGCATCTGTTCTTGAATTCTGAGTATTTTGGAGTATAGAAGGTGTATGCTACGCATACCACAGAGTATGAAAGACTCCAAGCAGGGCTGGGGCATCACCCTCTAATCAAACGTAATATTTCAACAAAGCTCATTAAACAGGATGATTAAAGGCTTAATAGAGCCTTATGGCAGTTCAGGACAGATTTTATAGCCAAATAAGTCAGCTCAAGTTTTGTCCTGCATTAGTGAAAAACAATTGGTTTTCAGAGATGTTTAGATTTCAGAATTCTGGAGAATTCATTATGGACCCATATTCCAGTCATAGGGCTCTGCTTTTATTTTCTTCTCCTTTGTAGGCTTGATGGTCATTAGAATTGTGGATTGTATTTTAGAGTGTGGAGGAGAAATGACTGAATGGCTGTGTAGGGTGGATTTTGCATTATGAACTATAGAAGTAAAGGGCTACCTAGCTAAGAAGACCAATTCAGGTGTATTTATTCTTCAGTAATGACAGTAGTTTCATTTATTTTTCTGAAAGCTCAAATTATGAATACATAGCTTCTCTTAATGAAACCTCAGGTAAATGAACTTTCTCTTAATCATTTGTGTTTACTTGGATTTGGGATCACCACATTTAATTGTGTGCAATGCAATTTATTTTTTTTTTTTCAGGTATGTCTCTCTTACCAGACAGCTCTTTTAGGGAGGGAACATGCTATTTTCATTATCTTTGACATCTGACATAATAAACATTCATGTTGACCTGTTTCTAGGAAAAGCAGCCAGGAGTATGGGGAGGAAGTAGGTACATTGCTCTGGCTTGAGGTTTGGCATGATGGTCTCCCAGAGGAGTCATTGTGATCACTTGTATTAAACTGTCATGAGTAAAACCTTAAGAAACAGATTTCTGGGACTGCATCTAACTGACCGACTGCTCCGTGATTGGGAAAAATTGATCTGTATCTGTCTATTTTGTTTTGGGCTTTATCCAGGGTCCCTGTGCCTGCTGACATCATCTTTTACCTCCTTGAAAAGTAAGAGGGCAAGGAATGGGTTTCAGTACCCTGTGACATTAGAAGACTTTTTCTCATCGTTTAAATTGCTTCATAATTGAGCGGGAAAACAAACCTTCCAACATTATAGATATCTTCCTCCAAGTGGATAATGAACTGTGTCCTCTTTGCTTTTTTGCCGTTTGCCATGCTCCTCCAGGCAGCAGCGAGGGTGAGAAAACTTTGGAGTCCAGCGGACTGGGGATTGAATCCTTGGCTTGCCAATTTGCTGGTTCATTTTGGTGAAATTACCTTCAATCTCTGAGTCAGGTTCTCGCCTTTGAAAGGATGGTGATTAATAGATAATGTTGACCTCACAGGTGTGTAGTAAGGATGAAATGAGATACTTTAAATCATGTATCTTTAAATGAGGTACTTTAAATAACACAGGGGTGAGCCACTTGGTAAGCCTGGAGAAATAGTAATTTCCTGTCTCAGCTTTGGTAGTCTCTCTGTAAGCCGTGAGACTTGTAGGTAGTTAACTGTGGCATTTATCTGAGAAATTTAGTTGTCATTACAGCAAGGGTTGACATAGTAATTAGAGCAATGCCCTTTTCACATAACTGAGTCAGATAACATAATAAATGCCATTAATCTTGGAAAGTCAAAAGGGAGATCCTGAGAGGCGAATTAGTGCTGTGCGAAAAATGGAATGAGAACTCAGGTTCAAGGATCAAGGTCACAGCCAATGTAGCCACTAGTGGGTCATAAGAAGCGTTTGCTGGAGCAATTTGACAGATTTTGTTGAACCTGGGACCAAAATGTAGCCCCTCTTGCCTTAGACCATTCTACTGTGCACCCTCCTCATAGTCCCATGGCCATTAAGATGTAGGGCCTGAACTTGAAATTCAGTCTTTTGACTTCAGACTGGGGTGCTTCTCACTACTCTGTGCCTCCCTGCTCTCACTTAGAAAAGCTCCACCTGCCTAGTACACATTCCTAGAGGTGTCAAGGCATGAGGAGAGTAATAGTTGGTAAATTTTATAAAATCTTACATTCAATTTCTCTGCTGTAACATGAGATGATTATATCTACTTCTATGGTACTGTTGTGAGAATTATAATGCAATGATAAAAGTAAAAGTGGCACACACAGCAATTAGTGTTATCCATTTTTTAGCTAATACTATCAAGGTATGGATTTACCTTGTTTGAGTTGAGGTAGTTGCCTATTTTCAAGGTTGTGGATAACTATAAGGAGATGAACCTTACAAAGGGAATAGAAATGTGCCCTTAGGATTCTAGAATGGACAGAAAACTAGCCCATACCAGGTGAGTCCGCAGCGATTGGGAGCTGGCATTAAACTGGACTTGAAAGAGCTTGAGGGATGCAGGAGAGCGGGTCAGGCCATTCCCAGTGTGAAGGCCAAGCCCGACTGAAAACCTGGGCCGGCTTCTCGGGGCACATGGTCTGTGGTCACTTGCCAACTGGGCATAATGGGAGGTAGTGTGGTGACTGCAGACCACCAAAGGGAATTTGTATTTGGTCTTCATGATTAAATGATGACTTTCAGCACGGCTGATTAGATGGACACACTTGTTAGGCTAGGGATGACTGTCTTCCAGGAGCTGAATGTGGCTTGGAAGAAAATGAGAGTAAAGCAGTTGGATTTGGCAGGAAGTAAATAGTTCAGACTTTATCCCAAAGAATCTAACATTATCCCAAGACTGCGGCTAGAGGAGGTGAGTCTTATCGGTGACTGCCCAGTCAGGTTGGTGGGATGGGGGAAACGTTAGTGAAGCTCTCTGAGCTCTTTCTTAGCCTTCTTAATTACAGTAATATTTTGTTTCTTTGCAATATAGCATCTCAAATATTCCAAATGCAAATTTCTCTAGCATGTAAAGCCAATTATTTTATTCCTTTTTATTACCATAATGTAGTATACGTTATGATAAGGTAATTTAATTTAGAAAATTTGACTTTGTGTAAGAACTACATGCCTGTTTAGCATTTTTTTTTTTCCTTGAGACAGAGTCTCGCTCTGTCGCCCAGGCTGGAGTGCAGTGGCACGACCTCAGCTCACTGCAAACTCTGCCTCCCAGGTTCACGCCATTCTCCTGCCTCAGCCTCCCGAGTAGCTAGGACTACAGGCGCCTGCCACTATGCCCAGCTAATTTTTTTGTATTTTTAGTAGAGATGGGGTTTCACCGTGTTAGCCAGGGTGGTCTCGATCTCCTGACCTCATGATCCAGCCGCCTCGGCCTCCCAAAGTGCTGGGATTACAGGTGTGAGCCACTGCGCCCGGCCAGCATTTATTTTTGTATTTTTTTATTAGTTGGCAGTGGTTGATCCTTTCTTGAGGCCAAGTATTTGAATTTGTTTGACAGGTGATTAGCCAGCTGTCTAAATTGGGTTTGAGGTGACATTATAACTCTGACTAGGCATGAGGAGTGACTCTGTGTTACTCAGAGGCCTCAGACCTGAACTCGTCCTTGCTGGTTACAGCTGAAAGACTCTAGGAGCAAGATATTCTGGGACTTGTGGAACAAGGAGATTGTTGGTTCAGAGGATAGTGTGAAGGGCTTATCTCGTAAATATTTGGATTTGGTGTAACACAAAGTGACTGCAAAATCAAATGATCTGCTTGGAAAACTTCCCAGAGGTAGCTTTAGAAGTTCAAAAGAAAGGCCAGATTATATCTCCCAATCCCAAAGTCTGGCTTTTAATTAAGTTAAAAGTTAGCTGACTAAGGCAAACGAACTGATGCTTGTATCTGGAAAGAAGTTACCCTCGCCTGCCTCAGTGTATGGATGCTGTGAATGTGGGTTCCCATTACTGAGTACACCATTCAGTAATTACCAAGAAAAATAGAAAGAGTGCATGGTCACCTATTGGCTTTCTCCCTCCATACTCACCAAAATTACCATCTTGATAAAAATATCAAAATATCAGGAGCTTATGATGATAGTTCATTACAAGTAAAACATTCAAAGACTCTTCTTGCTGACTTTCTATTACACCTGGCTACCATTATGTATAACTTCTCTGCAGTCAGGACTTCCAGCGTGGTGCCCTTTAGTTAGGTTGTACCATAGATGATAGTCCACAGAGGAGCATTTTGGTCCAAATAAGCAGCATTTTGTGGCAAAAAGAGCTCTGGAGTCAGCAGACTCTGGCTTCACATCCTGGCTTTCATGTGAATAAATGTGTCACCTTTGGCAGGCAGCTCTTTGAACCTCAGATTCTTCGGTAAAATGGTGATACTATCTGTGTCAAGGGGTTGTGAGGATTCAACCAATATTATATGCAGTATGTACATATGTACACATAATTATATACATATTATATATCAAATATCATACATGTACAATATATACAAATATACATATGTTTTATATATATAAATTTATTACGGGGTGTGGTATGTAAGTTTCTTGGGTTTTTTTTTTTTTTTTTTTAAAGTTCCTTATAACTTTTACCCTCTCTTCTCCAAAATAGTCTTGCCATCAGATATGATGATATACAGCTCAGCTTATGTCAGGAAAAGTCTACAAATGTGGAATTATCTTTTTTTTTTTTTTTTGAGAAAAAGTCTCACTTTGTCACCCAGGCTGGAGCACAGTGGTGTGATCATAGTGCAATGTGGCCTCAAACTCCTAAGCTCAAGCATTTCTGCTGCATCTGCCTCCTAAATAACTGGAACTACAAGCGTGCACCACCACATCCAATTTTTGAATTTTTGTAGAGACAGGATCTCACTTTGTTGCCCAAGCTGATCTTAAACTCTTGGACTCAAGTGATCCACCTCAGCCTCCGAAAGTGCTATGATTGTAAGTGTGAGCCACTATGCCTTGCCACATTGTATAATATCTTGATTTTAAAGATTGCAATTGGCTAGCTGAGATATTCACCCTAAACTTTTTTTAAATTTAAACCTATTCATAACTCTTAGATCAGCACTCGTATTAATTATATGTTTTATTACAAATTTCAGGTAAGGTTGATTTCTATTCAGGTAAGATTGGTATTCTAATTCAAGAATAATAAATTTGGGATTTCAGTACTGAAACCTTAATTAAGGGGTCATTACTCAAAATTTAACAAGTAAAGCCCTATTAATTTAAAATAATTTGGAGGACATCCAGTCTTTCATGGTGACAAAATGAAATTTATAGAGTACTAATAGATATATACTGTAGACCTATTTCAAAGAATAAAACTTGGGTAAGGTGCTAGTAGAGACAATGTAATAAATTTTCTTTTTACTCCTTACTATATATCTAATTTTTTAAATAAAATAATGTATTACAATTATAGCTGTTATATATAAGAAGGACTCTTTAATTCCTTGACTGTAATTTAATATAGTCACAGAATTCAGATCAGATTTTCCTTAACTAGAAAGGCAGTATACCATAGTGTTTAAGTACAGAGGCGTAAAACAGACTGCCTGGGTTAGAAATACGACTTCACCACTTGCTAGCTGAACAACTTAAGTTACTTAACCTCTCTGTTTTCTCTATCTGTATTTGTAAAATGGGACAATAATAGTTTCTATTGGTTAGCTGTTTCTAGAACTTCGAAAATTGTCAGAGAATTAGTGTATTTTCTGTTTATTTCTCTCAAAGTGATTGACAGAAATAAACAGGTGAGAAAAAATTAGGATAAAGTAGTCAAGATGGAAAAACATAAAAACAGATGATAAAATTAGGGGGAAACCTGCATACCATGCAGTTGAGAGACTGGGTGAGTGTGTGGGCCCACAGTGCTGCTCCCCAGTCCTCAGAAAAGAGGCCCAGGGACCACAGCAGCACTGTAAGTGTGGTGGCTGTTTTTATAGATCTGTCAATTAAAGCTCTCAATACAAGCTTCTTGTAGGAATGTCAAAGTGCGGATCTAAACTTGAGACCACTGCTGGTCAGGAACATCCAAATTGGTAGAGGGCCTTAAGTATTAGATGACCATCTGTCAGTCCCATGTATCTATCTTAACATTTCATGACGTTCTGCAACACAACATGCTGTAATAAATGTCCTAATTTGAGGAAATTGGGACTGTATGATGGCTGATTAATCGGGGGGGAAAAAAAAACAGAAGAAAAGTTGGTTAAAATAGGAGATCATTTTAAAATAATGCATAGACACCTTATACGTTTTATTTTAACTTAAAGCATAATTTCTGAGTAGCAGCCTGATCAGTAAATAATTTTTTCTTATGCTGACTTCATGGATACCATGGTGTGTTTTCCATCATCCAAGGCATGTTCTACTTGCTGTAAAACATGACACTGCCAATATTTTAATAAAGGTTCTCATGGGATTTCAGGTTGTCTTTTTTTGCATGTGCATGCACACACACATACATTGTGGCTTCTTTTTTTTTCTTTTTTTTTGAGAGAGAGTCTCGCTCTGTCACCCAGGCTGGAGTGCAGTGGCGCGATCTCGGCTCACTGCAAGCTCCGCCTCCCAGGTTCACACCATTCTCCTGCCTCAGCCTCCTGAGTAGCCAGGACTACGGGCACCTGCCGCCTCGCCCGGCTAGTTTTTTGTATTTTTTAGTAGAGACGGGGTTTCACCGTGTTAGCCAGGATGGTCTCGATCTCCTGACCTCGTGATCCGCCAGTCTCGGCCTCCCAAAGTGCTGGGATTACAGGCGTGAGCCACTGCGCCCGGCCCTTCTTTTTTTTTTTTTTTTCTTAAAGCTAATTCATATATTATGCAATTCACCCTATGTCAAGCTTTTGTGTACAATTTAAATGGTTACAATGGTTTATGATGAGCAAGACTCTAAAGCTACCTGGAAATGGAAACTAAGTAGTGTGCACTGCCTCTTCAGATTATTATCTCTAATTTTTTACAATTCCTTTCTTAATTCAACTGAAACCTCTTTTTAGTGACTTGCCTTCAATGAGTCTTTGTGAATTTAACTTACTTTTCATAGCTAAATTCGTATTTGTGAAAGTACATGTGAGTAACTCAAACTTCTCCAACAAGTGAATTCTGATCACAAATAAGATAGTAGAATAGCTAATCAGTTCTACTGTCTTATTTAGTACATATTAACATAGTTACTGAGAGAGAAGTATGTTTTAAGAGATTTAAGTATCTAAAATGGTTTAGCCAGAGTAATCTCATCTTTTTCTATTTTCTTTTTATTTTAGCAGATTGCCAAGCTCTAATTCATATAGCACAAGACTTAGTAATTTCTATGCTTAACTAGCAATAATTAACCATGTAATTTTGTTTCTATAGAAGATTGGTAATAAAATTGAACCTATCATATACATTGTTTAGAGAAAAATAATCTGCTCATTTTCTTTTTTTCTTTTTCTTTTTTTTTGTTGAGGCAGAGTCTCGCTCTGTCGCCCAGGCTGGAGTGCAGTGGCGCGATCTTGGCTCGCTGCAAGCTCCGCCTCCTGGGTTCACGCCATTCTCCTGCCTCAGCCTCCCGAGTAGCTGGGACTACAGGCGCCCACACCACGCCCAGCTAATTTTTTGTATTTTCAGTAGAGAAGGACTGTCACCGTGTTAGCCAGGATGGTCTCGATCTCCTGACCTCGTGATCTGCCCGCCTCGGCCTCCCAAAGTGCTGGGATTACAGGCGTGAGCCGCTGTACCCGGCCTAATAATCTGCTCATTTTCTAATTGAAAAAAAAAAAAAAAAGCCTGCATCACAGGTATAGCTATCCTGCACTGGTATAGTTATATTATTTTTTAACAAATCAATCACTTGAAAAATAAACTTAACGTTTAAAAATATAACTTTCGAAGGCATCAAAGTAAGTTAACCTTAAATTAAAGCCAATTAGTAGCATAATTGAAATCTCACAAAAGAAGCATATGACACAGACCAGAGTGGATCCCGGTGTGTCCCTGGGTTCTGCAGAAGCACTCTGTGGTGACACCAGAGGTGGCACTTCTCACCATGGGTAGCTGCCATGGTGGACACAGTAATTTACTGTTGTTAGTCTGTCCAGGTTTCATTTCTCTCTGATTCCTTGTCTGAGTTTTGAAAATGACTGTCCCAACTCAATATGATGTGGTGTACTGATTTATAGTGGAACTACAAGCCAGAGTAAACAACAGTTTCATCATTTTGCCAGGTATATGTTTTTGCTTAAAGTATCTTGGTAGGCAGAGGATTTAATTTTATCACAAAATTTATAAAAGGTACCAGGTGTGGTGGCTCATGCCTAGCCAGGCATGGTGGTATGCTCCTGTGGTCCCAGCTGCTTGGGAGGTGAGGTGGGAGGATCGCTTGAGCCTGGGAGGTGGAGGTTGCAGTGAGCCGAGATTGCATCACTACACTCCACATCCTGGGTGACAGAGTGAGACCCCTCTCTCTCTCTCAAAAAATAAAAAAAAAAAAGAAAAAGAGAAAAAAATTCATAAAAGGCAACTTTTCCCTGAGATAAAAGTGAGACAGCATACTTTTTTTTAAATCATATACATTTAAACTTTGTATTTTGATGTGGAGACCAATAGAAGTCAACTTCAGGATTTTGTACAATTTTTTTTCTAAGGTTTTAATTAATTTATTGCAAAATGCTGTGAAAGGGCATATGAATCATATGGTGTGCCTTTTTCCTTTGAGCTGGCAAAGAGTGCTTTTGACACAGCTCCTGTGTTCTCATTGTGGACTTGGCCCAGCCATTCCTCCCACACATCATTTGCAGAGAGACCCTTTGGTTTGAGGTTAGAATACCTATTGTTAAGTAAAGACTGGTTAAACAAATTTATGTCATATAAGCCTACAGTTATGCTAGGTAGTTTTATTTGATGGCAGGTGGATCACCTGAGGTCAGGAGTTCGAGACCAGCCTGGCTAACATGGTAAAACCCTATCTCTACTAAAAATATAAAAGTTAGCCGGGTGTGGTGGCACACACCTGTAGTCCCAGCTACTTGGGAGGCTGAAGCAGGAGAATCACTTGAACCCAGGAGGTGGAGGTTGCGGTTAGCTGAGATTACACCACTGTACTCCAGCCTGGGCAACAGAGTGAGACTCCGTCTCAAAAAAAAAAAAAAAAAAAAAAAATTAAATTACATAAGTCATTTATGTGCACAGTGAGAAAGTCAAAGGATAAAAAAGTATATAAAATGATATAACTTCTCTAGTATCCAAAGAATCAACCATTAATGGTTTGGTATTCTCCATGAACTTTATTGCACGTATAAAAACAGGCGAAAAACACAATTATGCACATAAATGTATCCAGCTTTTTAAAAAAACAAAACTGAATCATAGTATATCTGGTCTGTAGCTTGATTTTTTTCCTCTACCTAGTTGTATGTGAACTACTTTCTTACCAGATCTAAAAAAAAACAAAAGAAAAAGAGTGTTATTCAGATGAATGTATATGTCATTATTCATTTATTCATTCAGCTACATATTGATAGATATTTACAATGTTTTGTTTTTAGTGATTTGTTAGCATCTTCTAATTAAAAAAGAAAAACTGGATTCTAATTTGTAACTGGAAGTATTTTCAGAGGCCATTTATAGAGCGTGGTCCATACAAGAGTTTCCTAGATAAGGAAAAGTTATTACTTTGCTCAACAGATAGGACAAGCAAATCACACCGGGAAAAGGAGTGAACAATGCTAAGATCGAAGCCTGTGTACCAAGTAATTGAAGAGTCATATGACATGAAGGAGAAAAGCACTCTTACCAGTGTTGTCTTGGAAACTGAAGACTCAAGAACAAAGAATTTTACTCAGTGAACATATTTGTTTTATTTTGCATGGGCCCTATGTTTGTTTTAAAATAGGAATACAGGCCAGGCACAGTGGCTCACTTCTGTAATCCCAACACTTTGGGCAGCCACGGTGGGAGCATAGCTTGAGGCCAGCCTGGACAGCATAGTAAGACCCTGTCTCTATAAAAAGTAAAAAAATTAGGTGTGGGGGTCTGAACCTGTAGTCCGGAAGGCTGAGGTGGGAGAATTGCTTGAGCTCAAGAGAGTTTGAGGCTGCACTGAGGTATGATCATGCCACTACACTTCAGCCTGGGCAACAGAGTGAGACTCCAACTCTAAAAAATAATAAGATGAAAATGAAGAAATAAAATGAAAACATTTGAAGTAATAGTAGAATGACACAACTTTAATGTCATAAGGATTTCTTTCTTATATGGTGTAGTGTTTGGGGGGTAGGTAAGGGATGGGTGTTATTTATTTCCTTTTGTACAATTTCAAATAAAAGCCATAAGGAAATATTTTATGAAGTGGAGTAGCATGTGCGTATCTTGACAAACTGAATAACCAGCCATTGTGTACAGCAAGGTCATTAGCTGTGTTTTAATAATTGTATGTGTAGAGTGCATCGTGTTGCCCAGGGCAAAGGCAGGGAGCCTTGACTTAGGCCAGTTCATTGTTATCCATGGTTTACTGTCAACTATAGTGTATGAGGGTGCTCTTAGTGAGTTCAAACCTACAAAGGCAAAGTTGGTGACTAATTTTTAAAGTATTTTTCTCTTAGCAGTGACATTTTTCGCTAAGACAAAATTTAAAATAGACTGGGCAGCCTGAGTGGCAGGGGCTTTCAAATGACTTTTCATACCTAGTATAATAAACTTGGAATCCCTCAATTAAGGAGAATGAATTGTGAGTGGGGATGGGCTACTTTGCTACATGCCACCTGTTTGCTTCCCAAAGTACCAGTCTAATACTGCTGTATTTGAAGACAGAAGTTTTATCATATTTTTGCTAGCGTTAGATATGGCTGTTATATCTTACAATGACTTTTTGTTGTTCTTGTCATTCATTTTTCTTGTGGAGAGCCACCTAATGTTACCTCTAGTGGCTAAGCATGCTTTCTTCTGAGATGTAAGGAAGCCACACCAGAGCTGGTCATTTCTGCTTTGCTCACTTCTTTATTCTTAGTGTCTGGAATGTGGCAGGCACCTAGTAAATAATGTTAAATGTTATGAAGTGTAGTAGTCCATTTTCACACTTCAATGAATGAAGTGTATTAGTTCATTTTCACACTGCTGAGATAAAGACATACCCTAGACTGGACAATTTACAAAAGAAAGAGGTTTAATGAACTTACAGTTCCACATGGCTAGGGAGGCCTCACAATCATAGCAGAAGGCAAGGAGGAGCAAGTCATGTCTTACATGGATGGCAGCAAGCAAAGAGAGAGAGCTCGTGCAGGGGAACTAATCTTCTTAAAACCATCAGATCTCATGAGACTCATTCACTATCACGACAGCAGCATGGGAAAGAACTGCCCCCATGATTCACTTACCTCCCACTGGGTCCCTTCCACAACACGTGGGAATTCAAGATGAGATTTGAGTGGGGACACAGCCAAACCATATCATGAAGTAACAATATTTGCCTACCTATAGCTTATGCAAATAGGAATTTGAATCACGTAATAAGAAGCCCAGAGGCAGGTGGCTGCCACCATTTGTCATAAGCTCAAGGCAGCATCTTTGATTCTCCTGGCTTTTTTTCTCATAATCATAAGATGACTGCCATAGTTCATTCATAGTGTTAAAGGCAGGAGAAAGCAGGATAGGGTGGTGTCAGCAGATTTCTGCTCACATCTCAGGGGCCAGCATCAGGTCACACAGCTGGTGCTGACTCTAAGGGGTGGAAATCAGCAGAGCAGATGCAGGGGGTTTTGTGAGGACTATGGCGGCTGGGTGGTGAAGCATGTTGGGACTGAATGCTGGGTACACCGCCACCATCCTGCACTGTCACTGTACCTATTGTTTAAATTTGTATTTCTTTTCTTTTTCTTTCTTTTTTTTTTTTGAGATGGAGTCTTACACTGTTGCCTGGGCTGGTGTGCAGTGCCGCAATCTCAGCTTGCTGCAACCTCTGCCTTCCGGGTTCAAGCAATTCTCCTCCCTCAGCCTTCTGAATAGCTAGGATTACAGGCACCCACCACCACGGCTGGCTAATTTTTCATATTTTTAGTAGAAATAGGGTTTTACTATCTTGGCTAGGCTGGTCTCGAACTCCTGACCTTGTGATCCACCTGCCTCAGCCTCCCAAAGTGCTGGGATTACAGGCGTGAGCCACTGTGCCTGGCCGTTATATTTGTATTTCTTTGCTTTATAAGGAAACTTATTTAGCATGTTCTCTTATTAATCCTTTGTTACATTTAATAAACACATTTTTCTTAGTTTATTTTGATCTTTTAATTTTGGTAATTTAGTACTTTCAGTTAGCATTAATTATGTCACTTTTAGGTACAAGTTCATAAATCTAACTTTAACTTAACAGAAAATAGGAAATTAACTGTTTCCTCTAACAGAAATGTCTTAGGTTGGTTTGACTTTGGACACATTTTGGTCCCGAGATTTAGGTGGTATCTTCAGCTCTGCTTTCCTCATGTGTTGACTTGTTTCTCTTGTCAACTTCCTCTGTAGTAGGTGTTCTTTTGGTAGCACCAGCCTTCCATGACCCTAACAGCTCATTATACCAAGTGAAAAGGCAGACCTTCTGTCCTAGTCCATTTTATGTTGTTTATAACAGAATGCTGGAAACTGGGTAATTTATAAAGAAAAGAAGTTTATGTCTTATAATTCTACAGGCTGGAAGTCCGTGGGCATGGCTTGGTGTCATCTAAGGGCCTTCTCCCTGGTGGGGGTTCTGTGGAGTCCAAGGAGGTGCAGGGCATCACATGATGAGGGTGCTGAGCTTGCTGGCTCAGGTCTCTCTTTCTTCTCTTGTGAATCCACTGGTCCTACTCCCATGATAATCCTTTAATCCATGAGTGGATTAATCCATTGGTGAGGACAGAGCCCTTATAACCCATTCACCTCTTAACGACCTCATCTGTCAGTATTGCCACATTGGGGATGTAGTAGTACGTTTTTACACTGCTATAATGAACTACTGAGACTGGGTAATTTATTTAAAAAAGAGGTTTAATTGACTCACAGTTCTGCAGGCTTAGCAGGAAGCTTGGCTGGGAGGCCTCAGGAAATTTACAATCATGGTGGAAGGCAAAGGGGAAGCAACGACCTTCTTCACATAGTGTCAGGAGAGAGAGAGTGAAGCAGGAAGTGCTACACACTTTTAAACCATCATATCTCATGACAACTCACTCACTATCACAAGAACAGCAAGGGGAAAATCCACTTGATCCAATCACCTCCTACCAGGGCCCTCCTCCAGTTCGACATGAGATTTGAGTGATGACACAAATCCAAACCATGTTCCACCCCTGGCCCCTCCCAAATGTCACGGCCTTCTCACTTTGCAAAATACAAGTATCCCTTCTCAGCGTTCCCCAGTCTTAATTCATTTCAGCATTAACTCAAAGGTCCACAGTCCAAAGTCTCATCTGAAACAAAGTAAGTCCCTTCTGCCTATGAGCCTGTAAAACCAAAAACAGGCTGGGTACAGTGGCTCACGCCTGTAATCCCAGCACTTGGGAGGCCGAGGTGGGCAGATCACCTGAGGTCACAAGTTCGAGAACAGCCTGGCCAACACAGTGAAACACCACGTCTACTAAAACTACAAAAAAATTAGCCGGACGTGGTGACACGTTCCTGTAGTCCTAGCTACTAGGGAGGCTGAGGCAAAAGAATTGCTTGAACCCAGGCAGTAGGGGTTGGCAGTGAGCCAAGATCACACCACTGCACTCCAGCCTGGGCGACAGAGCGAGACTCTGTCTGTATTTAAAAAAAAAAAAAAAAAAAAAAAAATTGGCTGGGTGCAGTGGCTCACGCCTGTAATCCCAGCACTTTGGGAGGCCAGGATGGGTGGATCACGAGGTCAGGAGATTGAGACCATCCTGGCTAACACGGTGAAACGCCATCTCTACTAAAAATACAAAAAAATTAGCCAGGCATGGTGGCAGGCACCTGTAGTCTCAGCTGCTGGGGAGGCTGAGGCAGGAGAATGGTGTGAACCTGGGAGGCGGGGCTTGCAGTGAGCCGAGATCACACCACTACACTCCAGCCTGGGCGACAGAGTGAGACTCTGTCTCAAAAAAAAAAAAAATCAAAAACAAGTTAGTTACCTCCAAGACACAGTGGGGTACATTTATTGGGTAAATGTTTTTGATCCAAGTGAGAAAAATTGGCCAAAACAAAGGGGCTACAGACCCCATGCAAGACTGAAACCCAGCAGAACAGCCATTAAATCTTAAAGCTCCAAAATAATCTCCTTGGACTCCATGTGTCATATCCAGGGCATGCTGATGCAACAGGTGGGCTCCCAAGGCTTTGGGCAGGTCTGCCCCTGTGGCTCTGTAGAGGACAGCCCCATGGCTGTTTTCATGGACTGGTGTTGAGTGTCTGTGGCTTTTTCAGGTATATGGTGCAAGCTGTCGGTGGACCTACCATTCTGGGGTCTAGAGGATGGTGGTCCTCTTCTCACAGCTTCACCAGGCAGTGCCCCACTGGGGACTCTGTGTGGGCTCCAACCCCACATTTCCCCTCACACTGCCTTAGTAAAGGTTCTCCATGAGGGCTCCACTCCTGCAGCAGACTTCTCCCTGGACATCCAGGCGTTTCCATACATCCTCTGAAATCTAGGCAGAGGTTTCCAGACCTAAACTATTGCCTTCTGTGCACCCATAGGCCCAGTATCACATAGAAGCCACTGAGGCTTGGGGCTTGTATCCTCTGAAGCAACAGCCTGAGCTGTACCTTGGCCCCTTTTAGCTACAGCTACAGCTGGAGCTGGAGCAGCTGGGTGCCATGTCGTAAGGCTGCACAGAGCAGCAGGGACCCTGGGCCCAGCCCACTAAATTCAGTTTTTCCTCCTAGGCCTCCAGGGCTGTGATAGGACAGGCTGCAGGGAAGATATCTGAAATGACCTGGAGACATTTTCCCCATTGTCTTGGCAAGTAACATTCAGCTCCTCTTTACTTACGCAAATTTCTGCAGCTGGCAGCTTGAATTTCTCTCCAGAAAATGGGTTTTTCTTTTCTACCACATGGCCAGACTGCCAGTTTTCCAAACTTTATAAATTCCATTTTCAGACCATCTCTTTATGAACACATATGACTTCATGCTGTTAGGAGCAGCCAGGCTACATCTTGACTGCTTTGCTGCTTAGAAATTTCTTCTGCCAGATACCCTAATCATCTCTCTCAAGTTCAAACTTCCACAGTTCCCTAGAGCAGGGGCATAATGCCTCCAGCCTATTTGCTAAAGCATAGCAAGAGTGACCTTGGCTCCATTTCCCAGTAAGTTCTTCATCTCCATCTGAGACAGCCTCAGCCTGAATCTTTTTGTCTGTTATCACTATCAACATTTTGGTTAAAACCGTTCAGCAAGTCTCTAGGAAGTTCCAGACTTTCCCACAATCCTGCTGTCCTCTGAGCCCTCCAAACTGTTCTAACCTCTGCCTATTACCCAGTTCCAAAGTCGCTTCCACATTTTCAGGTATCTTCATAGCAATACCTCATTCCTGGTACCGATTTTCTATGTTACTTCCATTGTTACACTGCTATAAAGAACTACCTGAGGCAGGGTAATTTATGAAGAAAAGAGATTTAATTGCCTCACAGTTCTGCAGGCTTAACAGGAAGCATGACCGGGAGGCCTCAGGATACTTAGAATCATGCAGTTGGAAGGCGAAGGAGAAGCAAAGTTCTTCACATGGTGGCAGAAGAGAGAGAGAGAGCCAAACAGGAAGTGCCACACACTTTTAAATCATCAGATCTTGTGAGAACTCACTCACTGTCATGGGAACAGCAAGAGGGAAATCCGGCCCCATGATCCAGTCACCTCCCACCAAGCCCCTCCTCCAATTTGACATGACATTTGGGCGGGACACCAATCTAAATCATATCAGGGGATTACATTTCAACATGAGTTTTGGAGGGGACAAATATTCAAACCATACCATCCTGTGTCCCAGGTTGATCTGTAAAATTTCAGCAGTGATTCCATGGCTCACTCCTTGGAACAATCACTGTCAGTAGAAGTATGGAAGACCTGGCCGGGTATGGTGGCTCACGCCTGTAATCCCAGCACTTTGGGAAGCCAAGGCAGGCGGATCACCTAAGGTCGGGAGTTCAAGACCAGCCTGACCAACATGGAGAAACCCTGACTCTACTAAAATTACAAAAATTAGCCGGGCGTGGTGGGAGGCACCTGTAATCCCAGCTACTCAGGAGGCTGAGGCAGGAGAATCGCTTGAACTGGGAGGCGGAGGTTGTGGCGAGCTGAGATTGCGCCATTTCACTCCAGCCTGGGCAACAAGAGCGAAACTCTGTCTCAAAAAAAAAAAAAAAAGGAAGACCTGATTGGCTGGCCTGAGTCATAGTCCTCCATGTATCTGGCTGACCCTGAGGTAAAGTGATGGGGGAGTCATGGCAGAGGCACCTGGGATGGACTAGGGATCACTGTTTCTGTTGCAGAAGCCAAGAGTGGGAACATGTGGAAACAATGAGTGTCTACCACATACCTAAATTTATGCACTTCTAGTTGAACCTGTTTTTCTTTGATTTTTTTCTGTTGCCTCAAAGTTTAGAAATCTGTCATTTTTCAAAGATTTACTTCTACAATTCTGTTTTATGCTGGATTTTGCTATGGTTTGGTATTTTTATACATTGCACAGTCCTCCTAGAGTTAATTTGAAATACGATGTCAAGTGAGTTAGTGTAATGCTAAGGGCCTGAGCTCTTGACCCAGATGGCCTGGCTCCACCATTCAACAGCTGTGATTATGACATTTTTCTGTGCCTCAGTGTTCTCAGTGCTAAAAGTAGGGAAAATAGTTCTTACTATTTTGAATAATCATCGTAGTTCAGTGAGAAAATATATGCAATAATGTTAGTAGAGAACCAAGTAGAGTGTTTGTACCTAGCAAATATTAGCTGCCATTATTATTATTGCTGTTCTTCGTATTTCCTCTCCCCAACCTCTATTTTCTCATGTCTCTCATGTCCAGAGCAGAACCCAGGTTGGCTCTTCTTTTTTGCCCTGCTCTCTTTGTCAGCTTGTCACTTGCGTTCTCTGGGCTGGAATCACGCTTGCTTTTGCTTTTATGCAATTCAGTCAGACAATGAAGAAATATTTACACAGAGCTTAACTGTGCATGTTTTCTTTGAGGCAGCAGTCCATTTTATCAAATCAAGTAAGTAACATGATAATCAACTTTTGCTTTCCTTACCTCAGGTGCAATACTTTAAGAAGGTAGTGTGGAGGAAGTAATATATATACAAAGAATTAATTAGTATGAAGTTGATCCTCTGAAAATATACCAAATGGACAGAATTTAATGTAACATTTTCTAATTTTTATGTAATTATATATATGAAAGCGTATAAATAACATATATTTGTAAAGTGTAAAATGCATAAAAGAAGGTAAAGCTCCATCATAACCCCACTTCCTAGAAATAACCAGTGTTTACATTGATGTCTCCTGGACTGCTTTCTGTACAGATACATACACCTTGTAATATAAATTAAGATATTTCAATTAAATAGTCACAAGGAGGAAAGGTTTAACTTCCCTAAAGAAGTATATGTACTTTCTCCCCAAGTTCTGGCACTCGTAATCCTGAGAAATCTGTGGAAGCTGTTCTGTGTAATCTGATGAGAGGCAGCTGGAAGAGGCAGGCTGCGTGGTTTTACAAGACATTAACTAGGGGTGTAGGGAAGTGGATCATGATGGGATTGAATAGCTGATGCAGTTATGGAAGGTGAGAATGATTGCTCAGCAGGAGAGAAGTTTTCAACAGTAAGATGAATTTTAGGCAGAAACAGATAACCAAGTAGTGAGCAACCAGAGGGAATCCATAGGAAATGGCCCTGGAAGACCACCACCAGCAAGTGTCTGTCCATCTGACAGCAGTTTATGGAAACTCCCTTGAGTGAGGGGCAAGGGTCAGTCCTGGCCAGGGTCAGAGGTACCTGCTGGAATCTGGGATGGAAGCATATGGCCACTTGTGCCGTTACTCTGACTTGTCTAGTTCTGCTGGAATCTGGGATGGAAGCATGTGGTCACTTGTGCTGTTACTCTGACTTGTCTAGTTCTCTCCTATCCAGGCACAGGATACCATCACACTTCTCCTTCCTGTCAGGTTAGATGTTTTTAGCTGATTGGCCTTGTCCAATGGAGTATGTGTGGAGACCTTGTAAATCTCTGCCTGATTGTCCATGCTCCCTCTTCCTGGTACTGCAGAAGAGGTACTAGAGCAAGCCTGTCCAACCTGTGGGCCGCACGCAACCCAACACCAATTTGTACACTTCCTTAAAACATTGAGTTTTTTGCCGGGCGCGGTGGCTCACGCCTGTAATCCCAGCACTTTGGGAGGCCCAGGCGGGCGGATCACAAGGTCAGGAGATTGAGACCACGGTGAAACCCCGTCTCTACTAAAAATACAAAAAATTAGCTGGGCGCGGTGGCGGGCGCCTGTAGTCCCAGCTACTCAGGAGGCTGAGGCAGGAGAGTGGCGTGAACCCGGGTGGCGGAGCTTGCAGTGAGCCGAGATTGCGTCACTGCACTCCAGCCTGGGCGACAGAGCGAGACTCTGTCTCAAAAAAAAAAAAAAAAAAATTGAGGTTTTTTTTTTTGCAATGTTTTTTAAGGTCATCATCTATTGTTTTTGATGTGTGGCCCAAGACAATTCTTCTTCCAGTGTGGCCCGGGGAAACCAAAAGATTGGACACCCCTGTACTAAAGGCTCTCTCACTCATGGTGCCTGAGTGAAGACATTGTAGAACAGAGCCTCAGCCGACCCACATGGCTGTGAAGCATGATTAACAAATAAACCTTGGCTATTTTAAGCCAATGAGATTTGGGGCATTGTTTGTCATTGCAGCAAAACATAGCCTCTTCTTGATTGATTAGTGATGTCATCCTTCAGCCTTAACCCTGCAGAACCAATTTACCTGTTCCTGGGGCCAGTATGAGTTATAGGTGAGCTGGGCGAGGGGGAAATTCTGATGTAGCTTCTGTAGATTGGCAGTCTTAAGCTCCTACCTCATTGAAAATACTAGGTTTATGTTGGTATATAAAATATATTAATGGCCTCCTATTTTTTCATATATTATGAAAATTTGAAAGTAAAAAGACTGAAAACAGATACAGATGTTTTGTAAGGCAGTGAGGACAGGTCCAATACTGGAGCACCATAAGACAATAATAGGTCTGTGCTAGGTCTTTCTCCCATAGACTCTAGCAGTGCAGGGCTGATGCTTCAGGTACCTGGTGCCCCCAGCATACCAGCCAAAGGCCTTTTGCCTCTTTCAGCAGGTACTGTGGCTGATACTTTTGGAACCCACAGTCGTTAGTCTATTTGTGCACAGTCAATAAATCCCCTAGTACATACAAGGTGTGGGAAGAGATTTAGCAGTTCTCCAAACCAAGCTACTAACCAGAGCCAGCAGGCTCCTGTTGGCTAGTTCACAATGTCCCCCCTTTCCGCCTTCTCCTCACCCACCCACTGTGATCTCTGGAGTAAGCTCCAGCCCTCACCTAGTTCACCACCCTTAAGGAGTGAGCCCTGTGAGGAAGGAGCATGGGCATTTACTCTGTCCACTGAGGGTTTGAGGGCCCCCACCTCACAATGAAGTCAGAGGATGCTTCTGTTCAGCACTGGCCTGCATTGCTGCAAATGCCAGCCTCTCCCTTCTTACTGAGTTTTAGAGAAGACTTTCTGAGGTAGAGGGGGTGGTCATAGGAGACTGCAGCTTAGTATGATTAGTTAAGATGGAAAGGCAATTTGTACAAAATTCAATTGTTCTTCTGTAAGAACCACCAATATAGATTCAATGAAATTGTTTTCCATTAATAGAATTTTCTTATCTGTAAATGCCTTGACAAAATTACAAAACCAATGTGACCTCTCATTGCACTGGTATTTGCTTTGTTTTGGTAAAATGACTTTGCCACTCTGTAAGTGTGACTTGTGAAGTAATAGAAGAAAGGGCAGAGGCAAGAAGGATTGATGCTAGGCAGTGAATGACCTTATGGGCTTATCTTGCTAACCCATGGCAGTTTTTATCTCATTTGTTTTTACAGATGCTGAACACCTTATTCAGTGACCTGAGGAAGGGAGCACTTGCCATTCATCCTCAGCTGAGTTCTGTTTCAGCATTTTACATGATGTTACAGCCAATGATTTGGACTTTTAGTTCTCCTTTAGTTCGTTGCCTTGAAAACCTCAATGTGCATATGAAATACCTGTTCACATGTAGGTTCTAATTCACTGGAACTGGAGTAGAGCCTGAAGTTCTGCATTTTAACAAGCTCCGAGGTGCTGCTGCTAGTCTAAGGACCACACTTGAGTTACAATCAGTGAAGTGTACTTACTGGTGGTGGTAAATGCAGGCCTCAGACCATACTGCCTGAGAGCATATTTCAAGTCTAGCTGCTGGGAGATCAGGCACTTCATATATGGGTACCTTTACGTAAAAAAAAAAAATCATACATAACGCTTATTGAATCTTTCTGTGTGCCAGATAGTTTTTGTTTTATTTCTCACAGTCTCTCTATTTGTGGGTGAGACTTGCTCAAAGTTCCAAATTAGTATGTTCTGTAGCCAGAATTCATACACATTTGTCTGACATGAGACCCCATCCTTGGAACTATTACACTGTACTCAAAGTTCTTTAGCATTCATTTTGATTTTGATGAAAGAACACTTTAAAAGAGCTTGAGAATTTTAATTCTCTCTGCCTCCAACTTCCCAGTCACCCATGACACTCAGATAATTCTAACTTAGCTGTTCAGATCCCAGTGTTCAGGCAAGAGAAGGTGCTAGCTACCATTGTAGGCTGTTGTCTAATAGTCTGTTTTGCCTCAAAATTGCATAGCACAAATCACATTTAACCAGATAAAGTGTTTTCTAATAAACTTGGAATTAACTGTGTGATCAATTTACTGAGATTTACCATTTTGATAAAGTTTACCAAATTAAAAAACATTTTCTGTAAATTGTTTAAAAATGTACTGAAGTGCATTACTGTAAAGGTATTTTTATACATAGGCATGATTTGTAGGCTTTTCTTGAATAAGCTTGAATAAGTACCTGTTGGTTAAAAAAAATTGAAGAGGCACCCCAATAAATGGCATATTTATATGTTATATACTTCTGTGTCAATAAAAGTATGTACATTAAAATCAACCCAAAAGAAATTGTGAAAGCATGAGATGTCAGTGAAATACAGTATTTTTAATGTCATGTCAATCGGACAGATTCATTCTATTATACAGTAACATCTGAAGGTGTGTAGTGTGTTTGTGTAGATACATAGCTAAAATGGCCGTCTTGGTCATTTCTTTCTTGATAATTTTGTTTTTTTGGCCGATGTCTTGTCAGATCTGATTGATCATCTTAGCATTTACTCCATATGTGGCTGTTGAAGAATCCATTCTGGGAGTAGAAAAAATGTCACCTCTGCCATTTTCTTGTTTTTGCTAATGCTTACATAATTTGTTTTATCTTCACTCTTTGGGTTTTTGGAAGTGGTGTTTTAAAACTACTTGTTCATTTTGTGCAATTAGTTAAGCTAGATTCACAACTCAGACCCACACCTACCTGAGTGGATGTGTGCAACAGAACTCAGTAAGCCAGCCGAGGCGTGTGTTGTAGATGGTGCCTGGCCCTGTGGACCTGCCTGAGGTAGGGACCAAAGGGTCTTATTGTCAGTCCATATTTAATATTATTAATGGTAACATTTAGTTTTTTGTTTACTTTTAACTACAAAGAGAAACACTAATGTTGTCTTCCCTCACCCAATTGCATTGTCTTTGTACATCCAAGGGGTCCTGCACTCGGCTTTGGAAATCGCTGGTCAGGAAATGGCCGCTTGGTCCCCCTGTCGTCAGCTCTGCTAGAATCCTCCTAGACTTTGGGAGGCCTCCCCAGAGGTAGTGGCACCTAGTAGCATTCCATTTCCATGTCAAGACCATTTGGATTGAATTCTGTCAAGGCTACTCCTTGATTAAAAGCCGACCACTCTACCTTATCAGGGTAAGTTTTCCTTCAAAGGGTCAGAAGTTTACTGCATCTCTGCTGTTCACCAGGACAATTGGACCACATTCTACAAAGTGCACAGATCAGCAGTAGCCTTCAGTGTCCTAACTGTAAAGATCCAGATTTTCCTTAACGCTACAATGCTGTCTCTTCCAAGTTAATCCTTTTTTCTTACCAAAAATTTTACAAAGTGAATCTCCCCTTTCGTGTTTCCACTAAAGAAATAATTATGCACCAAATATGTACAAAGACCCCTTTTTTTTTTTTTTTTTTTTTTTGAGACGGAGTCTCGCTCTGTCGCCCAGGCTGGAGTGCAGTGGCCAGATCTCAGCTCACTGCAAGTTCCGCCTCCCGGGTTCGCGCCATTCTCCTGCCTCAGCCTCCCGAGTAGCTGGGACTACAGGCGCCTGCCACCTCACCCGGCTAGTTTTTTTGTATTTTTTAGTAGAGACGGGGTTTCACCGTGTTAACCAGGATGATCTCGATCTCCTGACCTCGTGATCCACCCATCTCGGCCTCCCAAAGTGCTGGGATTACAGGCTTGAGCCACCGCGCCCGGCCGACCCTTTCTCCCATTGCCTTTCTCTCCTGTTTTTATTGTTTGCTTTCCTTCTGCTCGAGGCCTCTCTAGAGAGCCCCCGGGGCATGTGGTAGAAGCCTGGTATGCTTCAGCACCTGCAGCTGAAGCACCTTCCACTAAATGGATTCAGTGGATCCTCTGCCTCCAGAAGGCACTGCAATTCTCAGTTTTCATCAGAGCTGCCTGGAGGACTTGCCAAAACACAGATTACCGGCCCTACCCCAGGGTTCCTGATGCGATTGGTCTGCAGGGGCCTGAGAATGTGCAAGTCCTCAGGTGAGTTCTGGTGCTGCTGATCCAGAGACTCACCTTAGAGAACCACTGGCCACAGGAACAGAGTTCCTAATCAGTCTCAGGTTTTCAGAGTTCCAGAGCCTGAGATGGGGATTCTTGTCCCAGCAATGTGTAGGAGGAGGCTCTCGGGAGAGCAGGAGCAGGTGGCATGAGCCAGCCTGGGTGTCTGGTCCCCGTTTTCTCCTGGAGCAGTGGAGGGAAGGAACCAGCAGCCTCTCAGGGCCTCCAGCTTTTCTCTGCCAGGCCCCGTGATCCGTGGCTGGGTGCTCGGTGCTCAGAAGCGGTAGATCTGCTGCCATTTGAGAATCTGACCCCCAGATCGTTGAGGGTCTGAGAGTGAACCTGATTCCTCAAAGGAAGTGACCCTTGGGAATGCTCATTTTGGGGTGGGATTTTAGGATTGCTGAGCAAGGCACAGAATGGAGGACAGTGGGAATGCATGTGGTGGAACCAAGGGAGAGGATGGGATTCCAGACAGGCACAGGTGGGTTTGGGGGCCCAAAAGGAAGGGAGAAACATGGCTCTTGTCTGATTATGAGAACACAAAATGGGATCAAGATGCCCAGGTTGCACTTGGGTGAGGATTTCTTAGGAACATCAAGAAAACAATGTGGCCGGGCACGTTGGCTCATGCCTGTAATCCCAGCACTTTGGGAGGCTGAGGAGGGCAGATAGCCTGAGTTCAGGAGTTTGAGACCAACCTGGCCAACACGGTGAAACCCTGACTCTACTAAAAGTACAGAAATTAGCTGGGCGTGGTGGCAGGTGCCTGTAATCCCAGCTCCTCAGGAGGCTGAGGCAGGAGAATCACTTGAACCTGGGAGGCAGAGGTTGCAGTGAGCCGAGATGGTGCCACTGCACTACAGCCTGGGCGACAGAGCAAGACTGTCTCAAAAAAAAAAAAAAAAAAAAAAAGAAAAAGAAAAAGAAAACAATGTGCTGCTTGACAGTAGTGGCTGTTAACTTGGCTGCTATTTCTGGGGACTTGTGCTGTCTAGGCACTGGTCAGAGACCTGGCACTGGTCCAGTCAACCCCAGGGTCATCCCTGTCTCTGTCCCCACTTGCTGATATATTTGGGACGGATTATTGCCTCATCTTTAGAATGAGAATGGTCCTGATGACCCATACAGGTTTTGCATGGGGATTGAGGTGTTTGTGAAGAAGCTGGTGGGTGGTAAGTCCAGAGCGAATGGTAGTTGTTATCTTGAGCCATTACACTCTGCAGCAGTCCTGGTAAGTTAAATGGTGGTGCCCTTGTTTACAGAGGAGAAAATTGAGACTCAGTGAAGTTATGTAACTCACCAGAGTCACCCAGCTGATAAGACGTGTGTCCAGTTTTTTGTTAACACTATTCATGATGGAATATAATTGACTCCTGTTTTGAGTTTATTGGTATTGGTGGCTGAATTATTTGACTATCCATGCTGCCTTTGATAATTCCTTTCAAAAAGAATGTTATATTTGCATCAGCCAGCAGGCAGAGGATGTATGTGGAATAATGGATTCTTCAGCAAAATGGGGAAAAGTTGAGCTTTAATAAATCATAACATGTAACTAAATGCAAATACAGAGTTGATTAAGTGGACTTAAAAAAAAATTCAAGGTATATTCCAGGTAATTCAGACTGAGAGCTAATGCTGAGTTATACTGTAGCAGCTCATATGCACAGAAAATTAACCATTGCGAAATATTTTGAGGGGAAATCTTAAGTGTTAAATATGTTAGGGAATGTGTAAAGGGTATTTTTCTGTTTGTAGCTGTTAAACCTACTCCAGTTTTCACTGTAAAAGGGAAAGAGTGCTGGGTAGAAGGAAGTCATTTGCCTGTTTAAGGAATTCTAGATAATTGGTGCTTTAGCAGGGAGTGCTAAAGTTTCCCTTGCTTTGAATGTTTAGAGACATGTCAAAGTACCTTTCTTGTAGATATGTGAGTAAGAAAGCTCCCGACACTCTACACTGCATTTGGAACACTTTGCATGTTTCTAGCATTGCACTGAACTCATAATTATTTACCTGCCTGTCTCTCCGTGTCGTGAGCATCCTCTGAGTATGTGAGCCAAGCACCATGTTTAGCTGTCTGGCTCCAGCATGCTGTCTCGTGTACGGTAAATGCTCAATAATATGTAAGAAAGAACCTCAGGCATCTCCATTATCCTTTAAATATTTTAATTGGGATCTAGCCCATTGGTTTACCTATTCTGTAGTCTAGACAGTTCAGAACTTTTTGTAAGTAACTGCATTGGTCGGAAATGATTTAAGTCATCCTGGTAGTAGTTTAGGGAATACAGAATTTCATTTCTAGCCTTTCAGAGTATGAAAGAATCATAATTGAATTTTATCAGAAAACTTTTTTCCCCTCATAATTCATGTTCATTTTGTGCATTTCTATTTACAAATGTACTGTATAATGTAAAAGAATGATGACATTTCAGTTCTTAGCAGATAACTATTGATACAGGTGTTCTAGGCTGTGTACTGAAGTAAGTGAGCAGAAAATAGCTTTTTTGGATTGAGAAGATAAAACCTGCAGGTACTTCCAGGTTGGCCACCTTTTATGTTTGTTTGGGTTTGTTATTGTTGTTGTTGTGGTTCTTTTGAGACAAGTTCTCTTGTACCTGGGCTGTAGTAAAGTGGCATGATCACAGCTCACTGCAGCCTGGATGTCACGAGCTCAAGTGATCCTCCCACTTCAGCCTCCCAAGTAGCTGGAATTACAGGCACACACCACCATGCCCAACTAATTTTGGTGTTTTTTGTAGAGACAGGGTTTCACCATGTTGCCCAGGCTAGTCTCGAACTCCTGGGCTCAAGCGATCTGTCCGCCTCGGCCTCCCAAAGTGGTAGGTTTACAGGCATGAACCACCGCACCTGGCCAGCCCTCTTTTATGAAGCTGTTTTTCCCTGGCAACTAACAAGAACTGTATAAAACATAGTGCATATGTGTGCACGCACTGTTTGCTTTTATCTGTGGAACATGTTGTGTGTCAGAAGTGTGAAGTGACCCACAACCCAAGAAGTAAAATGTGAATGTTAGACAATAGTTAGTGATGAAAAATGGAGTTGTGCTGAGCCACTTTCATCTGGAAGCAATGCAGAAAACCCATGCAGAGTGAAGCTGTGGGCCCAGGGTGTGGTCAGGCCCTTCTAAGCATTTGGCAGGTAGAGTCAGCTCTGGACACGAAGACGCTCATCTGTGTCTGTAGCGCATCTGAGCGCTGGCCCTGCATTCGTTTCATCTCAGGTGCTAGTGTTGTGACTGGCTCTGTGCTTTTGGAATTGCTCTCTAGTAGGTGGATACAACACCTCCTCACTTTTTGGGTTTTTTTTTTTTTTTTCATTTTAAAAAATATATAGGACTTCTTTATAATTTTGAGTGATCATTGGTTTTTGTAAGATTGTTTCCATGTATATCTCAATATGGTTGAAAATCAAACAGTCAAAACCAGTGTGGTATTCTAGACTCATGTTTTGGATTCTGAGTGTTGGCACTAGCTCTACAAATACATGCTGGAAAGGTCTTAGACAAAACTTCTGTATATATTTTTCTGTATGCAAAATGCCCCCTGATTGATGAGAAAGTTGTGAAGGTTCCCATGGATATTATGAGGACAAGTTAAATAAAATTCTTTTGAGCTGCTTTGAGCTTCTCAGAAATCTAAAAGAAAACCAAAAACAAACATTGCCTAAACCTAGCTCTTCCTTTACTCCTGATGGGGAGCTGTCCCTGTCCTGGCATCCCATGCCCCTACACCCCACTCCCACCCCTTCCCCACCCCTCAGTTACCCTTCAGCTTTGTCATACTCCCAGTGTGGCAACACTGGACTGCAACTTTCAGTATCTCCAGTGCCTGGCACAAGGTTAATGCTCAGCTGTTACTTGAATTAAATTGAAGTTTAGAGAGGATGTGGATGGAGTCACAGATTGGTTTTCCTTTTAATTCAATTGGGAGATAGTGTTGACTCTCATTACTGTTATAAAATTATTTGTATGAATTGAGGGAAATGCAGATTGTCTGTGAGAAAGCAAGTGAAGACTGGTGTTCTGAATAGAGAATCCTACTGATATTAAAATTAACTGGACTTTTTCACTTCCCAATTAAAGGGGGTAAGACACCAGCATTTTAGACATTATTATTGGAATATCTTTGATAACTCAAAAACATTGTACATTTTGTTGTGTATCAGTTGTTTGAAGACATGTTTATTAGGAAGATAATGCCATATTAAAGGTCTGAACTAAGCTGTTAGCTTTCAAGCCTTAAGTTTAGAAAGTATACAGTGTACATTTTGAAATGGCAGTTGATTTTGTAAGGTCTTCAGGTTATTTTTGTAGTATATCCAAAAATAAATGATGACTATTGGAGTTATTAGAAAGCAAATTATCTCTGTGCCAGAATGCTGGCTTTGGGAGGTTTTTTTTTTTTTTTTTTTGACAACTTACGTTGGGAGAATAACAGCCGACAACAGCACACAATAAACATCTCAATAATTTGTGTTGTGTTTACTAAAAACAAGTTTGTATATTTATAGTCTTGTTCTCAAGTGGCTGACATGAACAGTAAAAGTGGAAAACTTGTGGGAATGGATATCCAGCAACTGCCGGAAAGCACTGGAAATTTAAGTCATTAAAAATCTTCCCTGTGGTTTGCTATATGCTAACTGAGCCAGATCAACTTTCTGCAGCCCACCCCATCCACTGAGCTCCTGAGCTGTGCTGGAAAGCAGGTGAGGACCCTTGCTCACTCCCTGTTTGGCCTCCTGTACTACTGTTCCCCTTGCTAAGCTGCAGTCTGTCCTCCCAGGATAAGTTCCTTGTTGTGGCCCTTTTTATACAGTGAGTGTCTCCAGGGACACTTTTTTTTTTTTTTTGAGACGGTGTTTCGTTCTTGTCGCCCAGGCTGGAGTGCAGTGGCGTGATCTCAGCTCACCACAACCTCCGCCTCCCGGGTTCAAGTGATTCTCCTGTCTCAGCCTCCTGAGTAGCTGGGATTACAGGCATGCGCCCCTATACCCGGCTAATTTTTGTATTTTTAGTAGAGATGGGGTTTCTCCATGTTGGTCAGGCTGATCTCGAACTCCTGACCTCAGGTGATCCGCCCACCTCGGCCTCCCAAAAAGTAGAAAGAGCTTTTTCCGCCCGGTTTTGAACTGGGGACATTTCACGTGTTAGGCAAATATGGTAATTACTATACTATGGAAACCCTGGGACACTTCTAATTAGCCTTGTTTAACTAGTATTTTAATTTGGGCATCTCATTGTTCAGGTATATTCCTTTTTGCTTAATCACCTGGATATCTTGTACAGTCATGTAGTTTAGGTTTCTAGCTAAAACAACTCCTCTTCTCATTAGAATTCACTCATGTGTGTGTGGTGTCTTTAAATGTAAACTTAGGAATTGCATCTAGGTTTGAGTGGTTGGTGCCACCACCATGTGGCTATGGGGTGTTGAACAAAGCACCTAACCTCCCTAAGTCTCAGTTTCTTTTGGAAGATAAGAATGGCAACATTTGCATCATATGGTGGTTGGGAGAATCAAAAGCCCTTACCCACCACACTCTCCTAGTGTCTGATGTGGAAACGTCAATCTCCACTCATGCTCCAGCTCTCTTCAGTTTACTAGAACCTTTTGTATGGTGAATTCATTGTTCTTTTAGGATACTGGATAAGACCAGAATGTCCACTGCAATACAAATCAGCTTTCATTTAGATTTTTCTTCCTAGCAGCGTCTCCTGTGGTGTTAAAAGATCCTGACTTCTGCAGAAAGATGGTAGAAGTTCCATAGCCCTTTCATAAATATTGAGTGATAGTTTCTAACCATACCTGCTTCTTAGGTTTGAAGTGTTCCATGGAGATGCTTGGAAGATGTTAGGCCAGGGATCTCTTAGGCCCGTGGTGAATGTGTGCTGACTTGTCACAGGTGAGAAAGGGCAGTAGAGGCAGGCACGATCACATAAGAGCATCTGTGGCTCTCAGTAGTTTGGTCCTTGTCATCTTGGAAAGTTAGTGTCATAGTCAGTGGCAGAAGCACCAGCCTCTACCCAGCAGCTTGTCTGTTACTACCTTTGGAGGAAAGAGTGCAAAGTACGAGTGTCTGCTGAAAGGAAGTGGGTACTGTTCATGCTACTCTCTGGTGCTCACCACCTCTGGAATAATGAGTAACAATTTCTTTGATTTTTTTTTTAATTTTTAAAACATTTCTACTGTGGTGAGAAGAAGGAATACAGCAGGAATCAGTAGAGATAGTTCTCTCCTGCAGAATAAGAAACCAAGGGGCTTGGCCTAGCTTTGAATTTTTATTAGAAAAAATGACAAGGAGAAAAAATTCTTTGGTGAGAAAGTTTCATATTAAAAATATGTACAACCTTTCATTCATAAAAAATTCACATAAATTTTTGTATTTAAACCTAAGGCTGTACCTTTCACACACCTCCAACCACCTGTTTTTTTGTTTTGGTTTGTTTGTTTTTTGTATTACAGAAAGGTACATGGGATAACAAGAGCTAATCCTTACTCAGCTCCTAATGTGTGTCAGTTACTGTTCTAACCACGCTAACCAAATTAGTTTGCTTAATCCTCACCATCCTACCAGGATAAAGAACTGGTCCAAAGCCACAGAGCAGTAAGTAGTGGCACTGGGATTCAATCTTGGCAATCCCTCTGCACGATCACAGATGGGACAAGAAAGCTGATGAGTTGTGGAGGTGAATATCAGTACCTTTGGATTACTTGGGTTTTCCTTAGTTCCCCTCCTTTCCATCTTTTCATCGTTATTTCTGTTTTCTTAGCGTGCACTTGTAAGGAAGGGTGTGTTACTGAGCCAGAGAAATTTTGGGAAACAGAAAGTGGCCAGCAGTCATGTCTGTCAAGGTGAGGTTTGTTGCCCAGTCCTCCTAGCATGGAAGTCAGATACAGATAACTTTTGAGAAGAAATGAATCCATTTAACTGCTATGACTGGTACTAGAAGTTGAAAATCATCTTGAAGGAAATTGACTTTGGCGATTAGCATTCAGGTATGCAGTGTCTATGTGAATTCTTCCCAGTGAAAATGATTCTCTGGCAGTTGCTTTTCACTGAAGATGTCCCTCTGGGTTGCTTTGTCCCTCTGTGTGTCTGATGAGCAGTCAGTGCCAGTTGATTTGTGCCGCCATGCTCCTGACAGGTGAGGAAGTTGGGAAGACACCCTGTGGTCCCCCACCTAACCAAAAGCCATACTATTTAGGGGACCTGAAGAGCTGTGTTGTGGTTAAGAGAGCCCTTTAGTGGAACTATCCAGGGGCTATGTTGAAGCTCAGTTAGTGACATCATCAAGGGAGGGCTCCTGTGGATTTCTTCAAAGAAATCGTAGATGGTTAAAAAGAGCTGCTCTTCCCTCACCCTAGGGTCTTGTGATGGAGGAGAGGAGAGGGAAGGGTGTCCCTTGGCCATGAGTTTGTGGTTTTGTTTAAATATGAAATGCAGAAACGTAAAATCATTTGACAACAAGATATTAGTGTGTGCAAAGGTGATGATGGGAAATGGAGTTATTGGAAAGGGGCATCAGGAGCTAATAGAAGAGAATGAACACACTTTCGTTGTGGGATTGTTACACACAAGTCGTAACAAAACAGGGAGGAAACACTTGTGGCAGTGACAGTCCTTGTTTCTGTCGCATCGTCGTAGCTGGCATTTATAGCTACCCTTCTTCCACTCCCTATTCTGTATTCTTTTTGCCTTCAGCAGGCAGCTCAGCTGGTCACGGTTCCTTTACCTGATGTGGTGACCATATCCCAAACTGTCATTCCTGAAGGGTCCAGGCCATTCTTAGTTCTGCTGGGGTTGGGTTGTTGCGGTTTTCCATTGGTGTTAATCCCAGGGCATGGTAACACTAAGCGATGCCCTAAGGAAGGGCTCTCCTGTATCCCAGACATACCCTTCCCTACCTGCATAGTGGATTCGTAATCCAGTGTCCACATGATTGTCAGGGTCAGTCACCCCGGCCAGCACAGAAACTCCCTTCTCTGCCTGTTGATTCAGAGGTGTGAGGAACCTAAAGTGGCCAAGGCAGCAGTCTTAGCTTCCAGCTCAGTGGAATCATTGTTGTATCTCCTGCTGGAAGCATGTCTTCCTTTGGATCTGAGACCTATAGGCCAGCAGAGCATAAGGTTGTGAGGACAGGAAGCAGGTTTTGCTGGTGGATCCTAGGGCAACCATGAGTTGTACCACTCCCGCTTCCACCTGGTGATTCCTGAACTCACACATCCAGCCTGTCAGAAAAAGAGCACTCCTGCTTCCAGGTGATTGTGTTATGATCCAGCTGCTGGATTTTCTTCTTGAGTGGTAAATCTTTTAAGTTTTTTGAGATTACACTTAGCAGCGGGCATGTTGTATTTGCTTAGTATTTGCTTGAATAAGATCCAATGAATTGAAATAATAGAACTAGAAGAATCCTTAGAAAGTATCTAGACCAAATTGACTTTTCAGACAAAATGAAGACGCAGAATGCTAAAGCCCAAACTGAAATTCAGATTTTCTTTTGCCAGCCAAGAAGAATTTCCTGGTTCTAGCTTTGCTCTGCTCACACGCATGGCTCAGAAGCAGGCTTTGATGTGGGTTGATAGTTGGGGGTGTCAGATGATGAGCTAAGATTTATCTTCAGTTGGTAGCCAAACAAACTTGGCTACCAGTCAAAGGTGGTGGTTGTACGTGCAGAGCAGTGCCATTTCCTGTCCAAATGCTAAACATGGTGGGCTAAGTGGTAGAGATTTTATAGAGCAGAATGTAGAGAATCCTGCTGTCTTAACTCCTCTGAAAAATGAAGAAAAACATCTTGGAAGTTAATAGATTAAATGTAAATGACTAAAATACATAGCTGATAGTTAAGGCTTATATTTAAAACATAAAATTTCAATCAAAAATAGACAACTACTTTAATAATTGAATTTTCCTTTAGCAAATTTGGTGAAGGATTAGCAGTAGGTAGATGCTTAAGATTAGTGCTTTTTTTTCCCCCTGAAGCCATCATACCATAATATCACTAAGGTCAAGAGCATATTTAATTCGTGCATGGTGTTCTGGCTTCAGACCTTGCATTGGGTGGTGATGTGCAATCTTCCAGCTAATTTTAAAAATGTGAGCATTCTGCACAAATACAATTGTTTTCCTGGGATGAATAGGTGTTGCCAAACAACAGGACCATCAAATGATTCAGACCTACCTTATTTTTAAAAGAGGAAAACATGCTGGACTAGGAATGGATGCGCTGGCCCCTGGTCATTGCCCTGCCTTGTGCTGATTGGGTTCTTTGGGCCGATTAACCTCTGAACCCCAGTTGCCTTTTCTGTAAAATGGAGATGATGATGCCTGCTCCAGGTTCCAGGCCACAGGGTTGAGAATCAGGTCCTTTTGTAATCTGTCCATTTCCTTACATATACAGGAAGTTAACTCTCTTGTTTTAGAATGAAACATTTTGAATCATGTATGATAATTTAGCAGAGGCTTAAATAATAAGATGATAGATACATATGAGGCTTTTTGGTAGATATTGAAAGCCTATTAATATGGTAGGTTGACTGTTTAATGCTTTATGCTTTTCTGTAGATACTTGGAGAGATTTTAAGAAATTCAATAATTTTTTTTAAATGTCTGAATGATGTTATATAGCTCAGAGATGTGTTTGCTTAGATCAAGGCTGTATCCATATCTATAATGGCAAAAACCTCAATTACTTTTGCACCAACCCAGTAGCCTACACTAGTGGGTGATCAGTGTGAAGCTTGTAATTTGAGTTAGGATCTCTGTTGCAAATTTGAATCACATCTGAATGCAAAGGAAAGATGTATCATTTGCTAATAGATAATAATGACCTCACTGATTATTTTTAAGGGCTAGTGCTTTTTATTCAGAATATCTTATTTTCTAATTTAAGATTCCCTAATACTACTCTTTTGATACTTAAAGTAATTTTTATTTGCAGCTTTATTGGCACCTGGGTTCTCTGGTTTGCTTTGTTTTCAGATAATCCCTTTCCAAACTCAAAACCCCCATCCTGCTCCAGAAATGCTTAAACAGGTGGGCCTCCAGTGTGCCTTAGAGGGACATTCTCACCCCAGAGCAGCGCTCAGGGAAGACAGAGTTGAGAGAGAGGTTCGCCAGAGAGAGGCTCACGTCCCGGCTGGGCGGGTACAACTGGACAGCTGGACTAGATGAAGAAACCGAAAAGCAGGAAAAGAAAATTGCCCTTAATCCTATAAAAATAACAAACATGATGCCCTTTTTTTTTTTTTTTTTAAATTATTATTATTTATCCGGAGTTTTGCTCTTGTTGCCTAGGCTGGAGTGCAATGGCTCAATCTTGGCTCGCCACAACGTCTGTCTCCAGGCTTCAAGCGATTCTCCTGCTTCAGCCTCCCGAGTAGCTGGGATTACAGGCATGCACCACCATGCCCGGCTAATTTCGTGTTTTTAGTAGAGACGGGGTTTCTCCACGTTGGTCAGGCTGGGCTCTACTCCCGACCTCAGGTGATCTGCCCATCTTGGCCTCCAAAAGTGCTGGGATTATAGGCGTGAGCCTCCACACCCGGCCCAAATTCACTTTTAAGCCATAGCAAGTCGGCAAAAAGGAATAAAGAGGAAGGTCATTAAGGATTAAGAGATTTACCCTCAGTTGGTCATAATCAATGATCATCAGAGAAATCCAAATCAAAATTATATCATCTCACCCCAGTTAAAATGGTTTTTATTCCAAATATCCGGCAATAACAAATGCTGGTGAGGATGTGGAGAAAAGGAAACCCTTGTACACTCTTGGTGGGAATGTAAATTAGTACAGTGACTATGGAGAACAGTTTGGAGGTTCCTGAAAACCTCCAAATTGTTAGAGCTACCTTATGATCCGGCAGTCTTACTGCTGCGTATATACCCAAAATAAAGGAAATCAGTGTATCGAAGAGATATCTGCACTCCAGTTGCAGCACTGTTTACAGTAGCTAAGGTTTGGAAGCAATCCAAGTGTCCATCAACAGCTGAATTGATTAGGAAAATGTGATACATACACAATTGAGTACTACTCAGCCATAAAAAATGATGAGATCTAGTCATTTGCTACAACATGTATGGAACTGGAGATCGTTATGTTAAGTGAAATAAGCCAGGCACAGAAAGACAAAACATTGCATGTTCTCACTTATTTGTGGAATCTAAAAATCAGAACAATTGACCTCATGGACATAGAGAGAAGAAGGATCGTTACCAGAGGCTGGGAAGGGTAGTGGGAGGTTGGGGTGGGGGGAGGTAGGGATGGTTAATGGGTACAAAAAAAAGAATAACACTTAGTATTTGATAGTACAGCAGGGTGACTATAGTCAATAATAATTGTACATTTTAAAAGTACTTTAAGAGTAATTGGATTTTTGGTAACACAAAGGATAAATGCCTAAGGGGGTAGATACCCCTTTCTCTAAGATGTGCTTATTTCACATTGCATGCCTGCATCAACACATCTCATGTACTCCATAAGTAAAAACTATATATAGTTTTTTAAAGGTTACAGCATGCAAACATGTGGATTATTTTAAAGCTGGATGATGGGTACATGGAAGGTTATTAAACCCAGTTGCTCTTCTTTGGTGTATGTTACATTTTTTCTGTAATATATAAAATAAAAAGCTATAAGAATAATGTATTGAGGATCTGTACATGTATAATTAAGGTATAAAAATGCCTGTGAATTAAAAACATGAAATGTCCATAAGGTCATTTTTTTCCTCAGACAAGAAAAGACTGAGGCCTGAGGAATACACAGGACTCTGGATAGTACTGGTGATATTTTAAGCTGAATGAGAACACTTCATAGTAAATTTTTCTTTAAACTTTTATATATGTCATAAATATTGCCTACGATTTTTAAGTTAAGTCTATGGAGAGATTTTAACCTTTCAGCTTCACTTATCTGAAGCAAGGTAATAGTAATGGCAATACCTCCTTCTAAGATATTTGTGGAGATAAAATAAGCTATGTAAAATAATGTATGTAAAAATGACTTAAACTTATTGTTGCTAAAATACATTGTTTAAATTCACTAACAAGATAGTTTTTTCAGACATGCGATGGAAGTAAAGTATGTTCATTGTGGGAAAATCAGAAAATAAGGAAAAGTTTAAATAAAAATCATTTATAACACACTTGTTGGGGTGATCAGACCCAACACCAGGTTGTGGGGGTGACGAAGTCCAGCAGAGTCAAAGGAATGAGAAAAGATAGTTTGAGAGAGAAAGTGGGTCCAGGGGGCCATCGCTAGTGTATGGAGGCTGCGCAGGCCCCGAACTCTGGAAGCCCAGACTATTTATTGGTGATCAAACAAAGAAACGGGTGTTGAGAATGTGGGGGTCGAAAGGGTGCCGTTACATTAAGCACATGATTTACAGCTGTGATGGTTTAGCATCTGCTCTGCTACTTGAGATAATGGAGAGCAGGTTCTTTTAATTCAAGATACGATCGATCCTGGGAGAGCGAGGAGCCAGTGAGTCTAGACACATTCCAGAGCCATGAGCCCTGGATTCTATCCAAGCCACGAGGGGTTTTATGCCCTGGGCTTAGATTGTGGTGCGTCAGGGTAGCCTTCCACCCTTTAGCGCAGAGCTTGGCGCTCCAAAGGCCACAGGGAGTTTTAGACCCTGGACCCCGGACATGTTCCAAGACTCTTTTACATTATGTCAGACATGCAAGCCCTGCCTCAGCTTCTCCCAACACTCAGCTTTTCTCCCATCACATACCATCACTAATGTCTTAGTTTATTTCTTTTTAGTGTGATTTTATTTTCTTCCCTCAGAACCAGAACTAATTGATACAGTTGTTTTCTAGGATATTTTTGCATTGCCAAAGTATGACAGCAAGAACACATGCTTAAAAAGCAAAGAATGAAGTGGCTCCTCTGAGTGTTCCACCAGGTGCTCCTTGAGGGCAGGCGTCTCTCCCCTCTGTGTGTCCTCCCTGAATGCACCTGTTTGGTGCTTCCTGAATACTCATTGGCTGAGTGATTGACGGCCACAGGTGCCAGCTTGGTTGACAGGTACTCTGAACAAGAGAGAAGACAGAGCCTCTGGGACCCTGACCTAACCTTGAACTTGCTTTGTGACCTTAGGAAAGTTTGTTCACCTCATTAGCCTACCTTTCCTCATCTACAAGCCAGAGCTCTAAACAACGATGTTTAGATGTCTGTTTTAGCTCTAAATTAACTACTAATACTAATAACTACTAGATACACCAAGGGTATTTAGTTGAGAGTGAGTGAAAAGTGGTGATGAGGAAAAATGTGAATTTCACAAGTTTTCAAAGTGATTTGCAACCTCAATGAATAGTGCATGTGATTGAACATACTTTCCGGTAGAATTTTTATTCAGGAGTTAGCAGCTATGATGAGTGGAAAAGAATAGAAGTTAGAGTCATAGGGGGTACTATTCCACAGGATTTTGAGGTAGGTGAATGCCTGAATATGGTCAAAAGATGAAAATATTAACTGTTGGGTTTCCGCCAGACGGTAATTATAACGTAGCTCTTCAGCATTGTTTTATCTTGCTTTAATGGAAGAATATTGCTGCCACTTAATAGATGAGAAGGGTGGAATGGTCGTTTTGCATTCATATCAGATTTGGTGTGGAGTTCTCTTTTTCCTAATTCAGGCCTGGCTAATAGTATAAACTCTATCCAATAAGAAGATATATTATTTTCTGACAACAAAGTTTGGAAAATACAGGAAAGAATGTGTACCTGTGTTTCCTGGGACGCGTCCTAAAGAAGCTGGGACTAGAAGGTCATCCCCCAGCACATGCAGGTTCAGAACTAGTTTGAGACACCGTGGTCCCCGGATTCCAGGGCTCTGACCACAGATCTGTGTTTTCTGAATTCCTTTATTATCTCTAGGCCATTTCATTCACAGATTCTTATCAACCAACTGAGATTAATTGAATTGTGTTTGAATGAGAACTGGATTTGTGAACATTTAAATGAGATAAAATAAATTTGTCTATCTGGAAATAAAACCTAAAGTTTTCTTCAAATGTAGTTAGCGTTTCAGAGGGCTTAAGAGAAACTCCTACAACTCAGTAATAGAAAAGACTACCCAACTAAAAATAGGCAAATGATCTGAATAGACATTTCTCAAAAAATACACAAGCAAGCACATGAGAAGATGCTCAACATCATTAGCCATCAGGGAAATGCACATTAAACTGCTGCACACTCACCAGGGTGGCTATCATTTTTTAGAAGACAGGCAATAGCAAGTATTAGAGTTTGGAGAAACTGGAAACCTCATCCATTGCTAGTGGGGTTGTAAATTGATGCATCACTTTGGAAACCAGTCCTGTAGTTCCTCAAAAAGTTGAACATAGAATTATCATTTGACCCAGCAACTCCACTCCTAGGTATAGACCCAAGAAAAATGAAACATGTTTATACTAGAAAATTTGCACACAAAAGTTCATAGCAGTATTCATAATAGCTAAAAGTTGATGAACAGCCCAGATGTTCATCAGCTGATGAACAGATCAACAAAATGTGGTCTCTCAATACAATGGAATGTTACTGGGCTATATTTTAAAGGTAAACACTGATATATGCTACAACATGGATAAACCCTGAAAACATGCTAAGAGAAGGAAGCCAGTCACAAAAGACCATGTATCGTATGATTCCTTTTATATGGAATGTGCAGAGTAGGCAAATCTGTAACACCAGAGAATTGGTTGCTTAGGGCTGGAGTGAAATATTGTGTGGTTGGTTGGTGGTAACTGAAAAGTACAGGGCTTTGGGGGTTGACATAGATGTTCTAAACCATATTTGAAAGGTTGGACAACTCTGTGAATATACTAATAACCATTGCATTGTACATTGACAATGGGTGAATTACATACGTGAATTTTGTCTCAGTAATCTGTTATCCACCCCCTTCTCATCTGAATCAGTTTTAACATCTTACTCTTGAGAGAGAGAGAGGGAACAGATATGGTTAATCATCTTTCAAGAATAGTTTAATAGAACAAAAGTTACAAAGTTCTCAGTCTGGTGTGGAACATTTGCGTGAGGGAGCGCAGTGTACCGCATGCGCGGGACTGTGCAAAAGGTGCTGCACGCAGAGCAAGTGGGATTGCTTGGAACTTCAGGGAAGGCTTTACTCACCAGGCAGCAAGGGGCAGAAGGGTGTTCCTGGCCAAGGGTGGCACGAACCATGTGGTGATGTTGCTTTTTAAGTTACAGAGTTGGGTAGGGAGTGCAAGTGGTGGCAGACGGGTCTGGAAAGGGAGATTACCTTTCAAAACGTTTATCTTTCATTAAAGAGGAAACTATATATGTAAATACTGTGCTGAACCAGTCTTTATCTTCTGGAGTTTTGAGTTTGTGAATTAATAACACAGAGCTCTCATTTGCTGAATGTTTGCAGTGTGCCTGGCCCCAGTCTGAGGTCCTTTCTTATGATACTCCTCACAACTCAGTGAGGGGTATGCTACTATGGCGTGTGTCAAGCAGACGAGGAAAGGGGCAGCAAGAGGGTCCCGGTGGCCACAGCTGTGCAGCTGGTGGGTGAGTGAGGAGGCCCAGAGTCAGAGTCAGGCAGCCAGACTCCGGAGCCCGCCTTCCTGAACCCTGACCTCCCGGTGACATCTCTGGGGGCAGCAGTCTGCGGAACCATTGTTCTAGTTGAATTTCTTCCAGCCTCTTTTTCAGGGTGCTTTTGGTTCATTAAAATGACCAAATGTGTCTACAATTAACTTGGCAATCACTTTGTTTTTCTTGCACAACTGTAGTTGTTGCTGGTTCACTTAATAAATTGCAGAAGAAGAACAGAGTGGTGATAATCACAGGGATTTCTTACTTGAGCTGTGTGTATTTAGTGTTCATTCAGATTACATTTGCTTTAGGTTGAGAGAAATCCTTCTAAACAGTGATGACACTGGTTGTTCCCTGAGATGACTTCTTGTGTAAATCTGTCTGTCAACACCATTTGGAAGGCTTCTGACTCAGAAGACGAACATCCTTGGGATGGGCAAAGTGATGCTTGTTTTGCTTTCCCTAAAAGTAGTTCTAGGTGTAAGAAGTGATGTGACTGACTTAGGGTCTTAGATTATGGCCCAAATACAGACTTTTAGCAGTTCTGCCCTTTGTTTTTTTGTGTAGATTTTCCTACCTTTAATAGCTTTACTGACAACAATAACACTCTAAAATGAGAGAACATGTCTTATATTAGAGAGGGTAATAGGTTGGTATTTTTTTGAACCATCAAAGGCCTAGGTCAAAACTAACCTTTTCCTCTGACTTTTTAGTCAAAGAACATACCCTTTAGCTAATACCCCAAGACAGAAGTTCTTTGGTGCTGAGAGTCAACGACAGTCACATTTTCCTTGAGAAGGGAAGGAAAGCTCTATCTCTGGATAGCTGGGCAGATCCATAGCCCCATAGCACAAAATTCGGGCAACTGAGAACCCAGCTGGCCCCCAGTTGGCAATTCCTCAACATTCTGGTATGTCCTAACATTGCCAAATAGGCTGGAAGGATTTAGAGAACAGGAAGTAAGCTACTGGGAGATAAGGCTGCAGCTGTAAATTGTAGACAGGGGAGGAAATGGGAATAACAGCATTAGCAGTTTGGCTTTATTTTTAAACCAAAAATCACTGGAAAGATTTCTGTCTCTAAGGGTGTTACTCACCTATTCGTTTATACTGTTGGAACTCTTAGCAAAGTGTGTAAATGGGACCACGTTTCCATGTACTGCTGCATCTCAACTGATGAAGAATTTCTGAAAGATGAAATTGAGTCTGTGAACATTTCGTTTATCCAACAATGGCAACTGTGTTGTCATAAAGACCAAAAAATCTTTAATTTCACATTAGAAATAATTTGAAAATATTTTTTGCCTCCACTCTTTTGTGTTTGTGTCATGCTATGACCGTTCAAGCTTTTTCATGAAGAGGTTTGTTTCTGATGGATGTTAAGGGTAAAAAGGTAGATAATGTGTCTAGCCCCTCTCCTCTGGAGTATGACATCTTGTCATCAAGTATTATTTTACAGAGAGGATCATAGTGGATGAGTATTCATTGGTATTACATTTAAATAAGGTAATAATTTAAAAACTGATCAGTCATGAATATTGTGTTTTTAATTTGTCATGTTCCATTCCGCAGTGGCCATTCTGAAGTACATGAATGACTATGGGTTTAAATAACTAATGTGTTAGGGACCAAATTGTAGCCACATGCACATTTGTGGATTCTAGTGCTTGGGTCAAATCATTGGCAGATCTGAAAGAAGTTTGTGAAGTTGGCTTTTATTTACCATTTGGAAATCCTAAATTTTATGACATGTTCAGTGTCATTTAAGGACTTTTGTTGATGTTGGTCTAACTTAAAAAAATCAGTAATTCTAATACAGGATTTTTTAAACTAAGCTAAAAAAAAATGAATCTGGGTTTGTTGCCCTACTCCCCACGTGAGTTGAGCCCCCTCCTGTGTCTGTGTACAGAGGACTATATTAATGTCTGTTTAGGAAACAACTCCAGGGACACAAGATGTCCTAATCGCTGTCCTTAGCCCTAACAGTGTCTGGTTTATCGTAGGCAGGCAGGCAGTGTATGCTGTTGTTCAAATGCCTTTGGGAATTGAAAGTAAACTACTTGAGGGAGCCGCGGTGGCTGCGGCCGGTTGTCCTGGCGCACAAGGAGGCGAGGCTGTGCGGTCGAGGCCACCTGGGCAAAATTGGGGAAAAAAAAAAAGGAAAGTAGACTACTTGAAATCACTTTCAATACCTTCTATATAGTTCAAAGATATAAGTTAACAAGGATTACAACCTCTAATAATATATTGTTGTTTGCACAATATATTCAAAATTACTATATGTCAGTATTCAAAGGTGAACATGCTGTCCTTTTCCTCAAGCAGCACAGACCTGTGGTGGGGGGTGGTGTTCACAAGCTGATAGTTACGTAAGCACTGCATCCGCAGAGCTATGACTAGAGCAAGGAAGAGGGTCTCAACAGAGAGGATACAGCTAGATGGGGCCACCTGGGAGTTCTTCGTGTCCACATCCATGCAAGGTGAGCCGTCAACTGGATTCAGTTTTCCTGGTTATCACCAGGTCTGAAAAGATCTCAGCCTCACAGCTGCCTCTGATTTTTGCAGTTTTAAAAAAGAGCTATGATATTCTTCACACTTTAAGTAGGTAATAATTTCCTCTCGAAAAAATTGATTTTATTATACGTTTTACAACAAGTGCAGATAACACCAAGTGTGGCCAACCAAGGCTGCTCAAGGCAGACTAAATCAGGTGGTTCTTGGGGGTTCCTCCTAGCCCTTTGGTGCCCTAGACACAAGTTTAAAGACCTAAAATCAGGTGTGTCCATGGCATTGCTTTGAGAAGTCCCAGGGTTTATGCGTTAGTCTGAAAGCAGAAATTGTACTTCGGACAGAGGGTGTGAGGAGGGGCCTGGGCACTATGGAAGTCTTTAACCATCAGTCCTTTTTGTTTTCAGATATAAATTAGAATTTGGAAACCATTAACACCAGTGCCACATGTTCACAACTATTATGATTAGCTATTAGGCACAAAATTCTGGGAGTAGACAAAGGTTCAAATCTTTTTTTATTCATAGCAGGAGTACTCTTGCTGGTTAATAATAGCTCTCATTTTATTGATGTATGTCAGTATCTAGCTGCGTGTCTGGAGGTTCTGACTTCCCAGCTGTAACTTACCTGAGAACAGCAGGTGTGTTTCATAGCTACCAACTCAGTATTAGTCACATAGCATGAACGTAAAAAATGTGTGCTGAATGTCTCAGAATTAATTCGTGATCACCAGGATGGGCCAGTCAGGAACAGCCTCAGGGAACATTCTCCAGGGTGAGCCCTGCCGTGTTGCTTTTGTGGCTCATGGTGTCCGGGAACCATTCCGTAACCCTCAGTCCCTTGCTACTTTTACTGGGCTCTGTGAGGCCACCCTCAGACTCCTCCGGCACTCATCTATTCTCAAAAACCACCTAGCAGAGCTGCTACCTTTTTAGATAAGTGATCAGAATTTTTCAAATTATAAAACAAAGTTCTTAGAAATTTTGAAACTTATAATTTCTTCCTATTTCCTCTGGTGATAAATCCTAAACAACTTAGATTTTTCAAATATGTATTTTTTTCCCAAATTAACCACATTCAAATGCTAAACTATTTAGAAATAAGGTAGACCAAAAAAGACACTGAAAATTTTGCTTCAGCAGGAAAATGAACCTAAATAGTACTCACCCTTTCCTCTTTCCATACTAAATAAATAATACCCTGATTCAAATCCATAGTAAATGTTGTTAAAATAGTTTCCCTACAGCACAGGACCAGCAGGTGAAGGATCATCTGTGAGAGGCAGGTGATGGGTGCGGACGGGCCCCAGGTCCCCTCTTTGTTTTTGTAGTAGTGGGCATGTTCGCGCTGCCTCTCACTGTTAGGAAGCTGTGTCAGTGGGGCTGATTCCCTGTGGACTCTCGTGTGAACTCTGGCTGTTCCCTCCGCTGATCCCCGCATTCGCCCCCAGTCTTCTCCCTTTACTGACTGCATTCTAATTAGTTTTTCAAGTTTGATCACATCACAGAAATAATCCTGGCCCACAGATTCATTTCCTGTGGTAAATGTCTTCTTGGTGGTTTTCTAGGTTGTGCTGGTGAGGTGGAATGAGCCCTACCAGAAACTGGCCACGTGTGATGCGGATGGAGGCATATTCGTGTGGATTCAGTACGAGGGCAGGTGGTCTGTGGAGCTGGTCAACGACCGCGGGGCGCAGGTGAGTGGCAGGCGCAGCTCTGCCAGTGAAAGGCTGCGGGGTAGAGAATGCCCAGACAGGCATTCCAGAGCAAGCGCGTTAGCACCACACAGCAGCCCGTGCTTCAGAGCTGGGGGAAGAGAAATCAATCAAATTAGAATCCTGTGGCCGGGCACAGTGGCTCATGCTGTGATCCTAGCACTTTGGGAGGCCGAGGCGGGTGGATCACGAGGTCAGGAGATCGAGACCATCCTGGCGAACACGGTGAAACCCCATCTCTACTAAAAATATAAAAAATTAGCCGGGTGTGGTGGCGGGCGCCTGTAGTCCCAGTTATTCAGGAGGCTGAGCTTGCAGTGAGCCGTGTGCGCCACTGCACTCTAGCCTGGGTGACAGCGTGAGACTCCGTCTCAAAAAAAAAAAAAAAATCCTGCTTTTCATTTCTTTCGCATGTGTCACTGATAAAAAGAGAGTGCAGGATCATGCCTCGTTTTCAGCCGTGCTGCTGTTGTGAGAACTCTCCAACTTTTAAGCTTTAATTAGATCTGTGAAATCATTTTTTACCCTTCAGTGTTACAATTCTGTATTAAATTTGGGGCCTCTGGCATATCACTGTTTTGCCCCCTTTGAAAGGTATCTTCCCTGTGTTGTCATTTCATCGGTCTCATGGAGAGCTTCACGTGACTTCTCACAACCTGCTCAACAAGGGAAGGGGGCTACAATCTCTTCTGCAGGTTTCAATCAGCACAGCCACCTGTTGTCATCTTCCAGCTCTTCCTTTCTGATACAATTTGCCTCTGCTCTCAGGAAACAGTTGTACCCAGGACACCTGCTGAGCTGCGCTGTTTCTAGTTCTCCCATAGATTGTTCTGGTTTATGGGACAGCTTCATGGTGCACTTTTTGTATGGGTTTAAGGACACAGGTTTGAGCAGGCAGCTCCCATCCTGGGGATTGTACAAAACTGTGACTTAAGAACCGGAATCCTCAGGGGGTGTCAATTAATAATTAATGAGAGGTTTCTTGGACTGTTTTAACTCTCAGAATGATTTCCCTGTGGCTGCCTTTCTATACACTTCTAAGTTCTAAGGTACTTGGATTCTCTTCCTTCCCTCTCCCACCTGTTGCTTAAATAAGCTGTGAGCTTCCCAAGCTGCAGATCGGTCAAGTGACATAAAATTACAGTGAATGAAGATAGTATTGTCGGCGGCTCACGGAAGACCCTGTGTGAAAGCAGCATTCTTTTTTTCTGAGTTGATTTGGTGGAGTCAATGTAATAATATTGACTGACTGATAAGGCCTTACCAGTTTCCTTCAGGCCTCCTTACAGTGAGAAAAGGAAGAGGCAGAGCGTCCTCTGTGACCATTAACTGGCCTTCTTGAAGGAGAGCCACAGATGTGGACATCTTCATGTGGGTGGACATGTGATCAAGAGCACGAGCTCCAGAATCAGACAATGTCAGCCATGAATCTCACCCCATAACTTGTATGGGAGATACTTCCCTGTGTCTCAGTTTTCTTATTTGTAATGTAGGGGCTATAATGTGCCTGCCTCAGGATCACGGAGGATTACATAAGACTGTGTATGAAAAGTGCCTATGGCACTGCCTGCATCTTATCACAGTACCACCTTATCTAGCACAGAACTGCCCTGCCCTAAAGCAGTAGCCATAGGTCATCACCAAAATGAGTTTCAGGCCTTGAGGTAGCAGCTTTTCATGGTTTTCTGTGAAATGGACGCCTCTCCGAGTTGGCCTGTAAAGGTTCTGAAATGCTGTCATTCTTCCATTAACCAAAGCATGGGATTCTTTTCCCTAGAAAGGCCCAGTGATGAGGTGAGACATATCCTCAAATTTAGGGTGACCAGAGGACTTGAAATCACTGCTCAGAGGAAGAAATGGAAGGGGATCAAGGATAAACGCCAAATGAGGGAGAAGGATAAACGCCAGATGAGTGCTTGGCTTTTTTATGTGTTATATCTTTCAATTTCCAGGAACCCTGTTCTGAAAATATTGTTATTCTCAGTTAATAGAAGAGAAGAATCCAGGTCAGGAGTTCAGTAACTTGTCCAAGGAAGTTCATGGGTGGTAAGCCAGAATTCAAACCCTAGTTTGTTTGAGTCTGTAATTCCTCACCACATTATCATGCTCCCAAACAAGAAAGGATTTTCTCTTTTGTCGGAAATGCGTGTATTCGTAGTGTAGTTACATGCTGCATAATGACGTTTCAGTTAACACAGACTGCATATACAATGGTGATCTCATAAGGTTATAATGGAGCTGAAAAATTTCTCTCACCTAGTGACATTACAGCACGACACATTCCTCATGTGTTTGTGGCGTTACTGGTGTGAACAAACCTACTGTGATGCCAGTTGTATAAAAGTGTAGCACATTTTTATACAAGCATATGGAGTCCAAAAGTCCGTAATGCTTGATAATAACAAATGACTATGTTACTGGTATTTACTGTACTTTTTATTATTTTAGAGTGTGCTTCTACTTTTTTTTTTTTTTTTTTTTGAGACAGAGTCTTGCTCTGTCACCCAGGCTGGAGTGCAGGGGCACTGTCTCGGCTCACTGCAAGCTCCGCCTCCTGGGTTCACACCATTCTCCTGCCTCAGCCTCCCAAGTAGCTGGGACTACAGGCGCCCGCCACCACTCCTGGCTAATTTTTTTGTATTTTTTTTAGCAGAGACGGGGTTTCACCATGTTAGCCAGGATGGTCTGGATCTCCTGCCTGACCTCGTGATCCACCCGCCTCAGCCTCCCAAAGTGCTGGGATTACAGGCGTGAGCCACCATGCCTGGCCGCTTCTACTTATTTGAAAAAAAGAAAGTTAGCAGTCTCAGGCAGGCCTTTCAGGAGGTATTCCTGAAGAAGGCATTGTTATAGGAGATGACAGCTCCATGGATATGTTATTGCCCTTTGTGTTAGGGTTCTCTAGAGGGTGGAACTAATAGGATAGATGTCTATATGAAAGGGAGTTTATTAGGGAGAATTGACTCACATGATCATGAGGTGAAGTCCCACGATAGGCCGTCTGCAGGTTGAGGGGCAAGGAAGCCAGTGGTGGATCAGTCTGAGTCCCAAAATCTCAAAAGTAGGGAAGTTGACAGTGCAGCCTTCAGTCTGTGGCCGAAGGCCTAAGAGCCCCTGGCAAATCACTGGCCTAAGCCCAAGAGTCCAAAAGCTGAGTAACTTGGAGTCTGATGTTCAAGGGCAGGAGGCATCAGCATGGGAGAGAGATGAAGGCTGGAAGACTCTGCAAGTCATTCTTCCATCTTCTCCTGCCTGCTTTATTCTAGCTGTGCTGGCAGCTGATTAGATGGTATCCAACAGATTGAGGGTGGGTCTGCCTCTCCCAGCTCACTGACTCAAATGTTGTTAATATCCTTTGGGAACACCCTCTCAAACACAGCCAGGAACAATACTTTGCATTCTTCAGTCCAGTCAAGTTTGACACTTAATATTAACCATCACACCCCTGAAGACCTTCCAGTGGGACAAGGTGTGGAGGTGGAATCATCCTGACCCAGTGTAGGCCTAGGCTAATGTGTTTGTGTCTTAGTTTTTAGCAAAAACATTTAAAAAGAAAAAAAATATTCATAGAAAAAGCTTACAGAATAAGGATATAAAGAAAAAATATTTTGGTATAGCTATATAATATGTTTGTGTTTTAAGTGTTATTACAAAAGGATCAAAAAAAGTATCAAACTTTTTGAAAAATTGAAAAGTTTAAAAAGTAAAACAGTTACAATAAGCTAAGGTTAATTTATTATTGAGGAAAGAACCATTTTTTAAATAAAATGAGTGCAGCCTAAGTATCCAGTGTTGATAAAGTGTGCAGAGCATACAAGGTAATGTCCTAGGCCTTCAGTCACTCTCCACTCACTCTCTGGCTCACCCAGAGCAACTTCCAGTCCTGCAAGCTCCATTCATGGTAAGTGCCCTTTATAGGTGAACCATTTTTTATCTTTTATACTGTATTTTTACTGTATGTTGTCTATGTTTAGATAGCTTTAGTCACATGAATACTTGCCATGGTATTACAGTTGCCATGTGTACAGGTTTAGTCACGTGTACAGGTTTGGAGCCTAGGAGCAATAGTCTGTCCCACACAGCCTAGGTGTGGAGCAGGCTCTACCATCCAGGTTTGAGTAAGTGCACAAGGGACTTGCCTAATGACATACTTCTTAGAATGTATCCCCATTGTTAATCGACATGACTGTATACCACAAGGAGCTCAGGCTTCATTACCATTAAAAGGCCCACCCCACCAGCCAAGCAGTGCCACCAGCACATGGATTCTCCTAGCAGGAGCCTCTGTGAGCAGGGGCCCTCTGTCATCTCCATAGCAGCTGTGAGGTCACCACCACCCGGCACTTCCCTTGTGTTTCTTTCCATTGAGAGTTTGGAGCAGATATTAGAAACAAGAAAGGGAGGATGAGTTTAGCCCTGGAGGCAAATGAGCTTCCCTGGGCCACAGAACGTCTGGAAGCACCCAAAATCTCTCAAATGCCTGCCTACCAGGTTCGACTAAAGTAATTACTGTATGTTGTGATCTCAGTTAGAGTTTTGTTTACTTTTGCCGTTTGGAACTCAGATTTTTCAAATCTTAGAACCCGTTGAACAACCGTCATCATTAAACACTGGCATTTTGGGGGAGGCTTGGCTGCCTTTAATCGTCTTGGAGTCAGATCTTATCCAACTAAAAGGACACCATACACTTGTGACGTTGGATCACTGGTCAAGGTAGTGGTTGGAAAAGTTCTGTGGCTTAGAAGAGGAGTGTCCTTGAAACCAGCTCAGAGAAAAAGACTACTTTTTAGAAGAAATGACAGATTATCTTCATTATATAGCATGACTTTCATTGTCACAAAGAAATCATACATTTGGCAAAAGCTAAGAGATGCTTTAACAGTTTCTTTTTCGGGAAATTATTAAGAGTCCTTTATTTCAGAAATGAGTTTGGAACAGTACACGCATTATTTTACAGTATTAGTCACCAGGGGCGGCTGTACCAGGCACACACACTCTGAGACAGTCTGATGAAAAGCTGCCTGGGTCAATGGCATGGTCAGCCTGCTGCTCAGCTTCAATTAATCCCTGCCTGAGAACTCTCTTTAGTAAAGCAAGAGCATTGCAACCTTCTGCAGTTGAAAAACAACCACAAGAACTGGAGTTTCTGCCGTTTTGTTTTGTTTTGTTTTAGAGACAGGGTCTCTCTGTCACCCAGGCTGGAGTGCAGTGGCGTGATCTCGGCTCGCTGCAACCTCCGTCTCCCGGGTTCAAGCAATTCTTGTGCTTCAGTCTCCTGAGTAGCTGGGATTAGAGGCATGCACCGCCACACCCGGCTAATTTTTTGTACCTAAAAGAGAGGTACTAAACCCTGTCTCTTCTAAAATAGAGACAGGGTTTCACCATGTTGCCCAGGCTGTTCTTGAACTCCTGGGCTCAGGAGATCCACCCACCTTGGCCTCCCAAAGTGCTGGGATTACAGCGATGAGCCGCCACTTTTTTTCTTTTCTTTTTTGTTTTTTGTTTTTTAAAGTAATTTAATACTTGGTTTTCTCTGGTTTTGTTTTTCCAGTCATGATATATTCTTATCACTTTATGTTGACCTAATAAACCCAAATTTGGCCAAGTGGCTAGTTGGGAGACTGAGTCAGGAGGATCTCTTGTGACCAGAGTTCAAGATCAGCCTGGACAATATAGCAAGACCTCATCTCGACAAAAATAATTTTAAAATTAGCTTGGTATGGTAGCACCACCCTGTAGTCCCAGGTACTCAGAAGGCAGCAGCAGGAGGATGGCTTGAGCCCAGCCATTTAAGGCTGCAGCGAACTCTGATTGTGCGACTGCGCTCCAGCCTGGCAACAAAGCAAGACCAAGTCTCTAGACAAATAAATAGAAACCCAGTTAGTCCATGTGAACGTCCTCTATTACCAGTTTTTTTGTGTGATGTCAAATTGCTGGTATGTCTAAGAAGCTTCTTTTTACTGGCTATGCGTTTTGGCCATTGATTAAGGAGATTTCCCAAAATAGTTTTTTCTTTTAGTACAAATCTTTTTTAAGATACATAGTTAAAATGCATATAAGTAAATAGCATTATCTTTGCAAAATGAAAGAACTTTTAAATTTTATTCCGGAATGCAATGCATTGTTTCTGAAAAACATCGTTTTATGTTAATGAGAAAAACCAGACATCGTTTTATGTTAATGAGAAAAACCAATTGGTTGGAACATAAAGTCAGTGAAGCCAAGGTTCTGAGTTTATCTGAGGAAACAACTTTTTTCAGTAATCTGAGACCAGCTATTCAAGAGCTATCTCACAAATCATGCCATTGTCATGATACAGACATTGCTGATCACACTGTCATTGCACGTCCGTGTGAAGAGACCACCAAACACGCTTTGTGTGAGCAATAAAGCTTTTTAATCACCTGGGTGCAGGCGGGCTGAGTCGGAAGAGAGAGTCAGCAAAGGGAGATAAGGGTAGCGCCGTTTTATAGGATTTGGTTAGGTAAAGGAAAATTACGGCCAAAGGGATGTTTTCTCTGGTGGGCAGGAGTCGGGGTCACAAGGTGCTCAGTGGGGGAGCTTTTTGAGCCAGGATGAGCCAGGAAAAGGACTTTCACAAGGTAATGTCATCACTTAAGGCAAGGACCGGTCATTTTCACTTCTTTTGTGGTGGAATGTCATCAGTTAAGGCAGGTGTAGAACATTTTCACTTATTTTGTGATTATTCAGTTACTTCAGGCCATCTGGGTGTATACGTGCAAGTCACAGGGGATGCGATGGCTTGGCTTGGGCTCAGAGGCCTGACACACACAACATAAACCCATAAACCCTGCTTAAAAAACAGCCAGAAGTTCATGTTTTTTTGGTGTTTGTTCACTTATTTTCTCATTACCTGAAATGTCATATATCCATTAATACCATAGATTTTTTTAAAAGCTAAATGTTTGTAACTATAAGCAACAGTGAAGATTATTGATAGCATTTGTTTTGTTAGAAAAGATTAAAAAGAAACACCATGTAGGACAAACTGAAAAACCAAGGTGGTAGAAAATAGGAACAACATAACACTAATTAGAATAAATGTAAATAGATTAAATTTACCAATTAAAAGATAAAGCTTAGCAGATTATATTTGTAAAAATATAGATAACAGTATATACTGTTTAGAGCCACACCTCAGACTTAAGGACATAAACAAATTTAAAAGATGAGAAAGATATATCTTGCAAATAACCAAGAAAAAAGATAAAGCTGATGTAACTGTATATTAGTATCAGATAAAGTAGATTTGAAGACAGAAAGCATTATTTGGTAAGCTGTAGTTTACCAAGCATATATTTTTAATATGTATACACTTATTAATAGCATCACAATAAATGAAGGAAACTAATAGAACTGAAAGGAAAATAAATCCATTGACATACTCAGACATTTTAATGACAGTCAGCAAAGATGCAGACGATCTGAGCAACACAATTAACAAGCTTGACCTAAAGGACATTTATAGGTTCTTAATTCACCAATTGGAGAACATACATTTTTCTCAAACACGGAAGGGTTAAAAAATTGATGTTCTAGGACAGGATTCTGCAAACCTTTTCTGTGACGGGTCAGATAGTAAATATTTTAGGTTTTGTGGACCAGGAGCCAAAATTGAGGATATAATATAGGTATCATATAACAAGAGGAAAATCAGATTTCCAAAATATTTTTGACAAAATTTAAAATTTGATTTATGAACACTGAAATTGGAATTTTATGTAATTTCAAATAACAAAATCTCATTCTTTTGATTTTTTCTTCTGAACCACTTAAAACCATTCTCAGTTTGTGGGCCATACAAAAGTAGGTGACAGGTCAGATTTGGCTTACAGGCCATAGCTTGCCGATCCTGTTCTAGGACATAAATAAAAAACAGATTTCCAGTGTCATGTTTTATGATTATAGACCATGATCTCTGAACACGGTGCAACTGGGTTAGAAGTTAATAATGAAAAGATAACAGATCCCTGTCTGTTTTTGTTTTTTGTCTTGTGACCGAGTTTCACTCTCGTTGCCCAGGCTGGAGTGCAATGGCGCTCACTGCAACCTCTGCCTCCCGGGTTCAAGCGATTCTCCTGTCCCAGTCTTATGAGTAGCTGGGATTACAGGAGCCCGCCACTACACCTGGCTAATTTTTGGTATTTTTAGTAGAGACAGGGTTTCACCATGTTGGCTGGGCCAGCCTCGAACTCCTGACCTCAGGTGATCCACCTGCCACAGCCTCCCAAAGTGCTGGGACTACAGGCGTGAGCCACTGCGCCCGGCCTGTTTAGACATTTTTAAATATGTTGTTAAATAGCTCATGATTTAAAGAATATATTTAATAGACATTTATAAAATCCTAGATATAAATTATAATGAAAACATTATGCTGACAAAAAGAGTCAAACTCTGTAAGATATTTGAAGAGATTTATTCTGAGCCATTTATGAGTGACCATGGCCCGTGACACAGTCCTCAGGAAGTCCTGAGAACATGTGCCCAAGGTGGTCGGGCCACAGTTTGGTTTCATACACTTTGGAGAGGCTTGAGACATCAATCAAATACATTTAAGAAATACATTGCTTTGGTCCAGAAAGGCAGAATAACTCAAAGGGGGTCCGGGAGGTTACAGGCTATGGTGAATTTAAGTATTTTCTGGTTGACAATTGGTTGAGTTTGTCTGAAGACCCGGGATTGATAGGAAGGTAATACTCAGGTTAAAATAAAGATTGTGCAGCCCAAAGTTATTTTCAAGTCTTTTTGTGGATGTCGTTAGAGACAGTAGGATGACAAATGTTTCCTATTCAGATTTTAGGTAGTCTCTTTAGAATTGGGAGGGGTCTGGAAGAAAAAGATCTAGCGACATTAGTAGAGATTCTTTACCGATGCAAACTTTTCCCCACAAGAAACAGCTTTGCAGGGCCATTTCAAAATATGGCAAAGAAGCATGTTTTGGGGTAAAATATTTTGATTTTCTTCTTTGTCTTGTAATGTTATGCCAGAGTCAGGCTGGAAAGTAAATCGTGATATATAGGGTTAAATAAAACCCAGCCTGTCTGATGACAATTTATGATTTGTAGGGCATGCCTCCCAAGACCCCTGAGATAGGAATTTGGACAAGGTAAAAAAAAAAAAAAAATCAAGAGTTTTTTTCTTAATTATATACCAGAATTTGTGAGATATGCTTAAAGTGGTGCTGTGAGATAAATGTGTATCCTTAATTACTTATATTAGCAATAAAACTGTGATCATTGGTCAGATAGGTATTTATCTTAAAACATTATTGGCCGGGCGCGGTGGCTCAAGCCTGTAATCCCAGCACTTTGGGAGGCCGAGACGGGCGGATCACGAGGTCAGGAGATTGAGACCATCCTGGCTGACACGGTGAAACCCCGTCTCTATTTAAAAATACAAAAAACTAGCCGGGCGTGGTGGCGGGCACCTGTAGTCCCAGCTGCTCGGGAGGCTGAGGCAGGAGAATGGCGTGAACCCGGGAGGCGGAGCTTGCAGTGAGCTGAGATCCGGCCACTGCACTCCAGCCTGGGCGGCAGAGCAAGGCTCCGTCTCAAAAAAAAAAAAAAAAAAAAAAAAAAAAGATTGCCAGCCTGGCTTTAAGAAATTTACAGGCTCAGGCCTGTAATCCCAGCTCTCAGGGAGGCAGAGGCGGGAGGATAGCTTGAGCCTAGGAGTTCGAGACCTGCCTGGGCAACATAGCAAGACCCCATTCTCCACAAAAATGTTTAGAAAAAAAGAACAACTTCCCAGGACCCCTTTTCCTCTCTGCCTAAAATAATTTTTCAATAACTCCTACAACATAAGTGTAAAAGCTAAACTTCTAGAAGTCTTTGCAGCCTGGGGCTAAACAAAGATTTCTTGAATTGGATACAGAAAGCATGATCCATAAAAGAAAAAACTTGATATTGGACTTAATTGAAATGTAACGATACGAAGTCACAATTAGGAAAAATAAGATTTGGTGTTCTATTACACAGTAGAGTAAGTATAGCAAATAACAGAGCCTATTTCAAGATTGCTAGAAGAGAAAATTTTGAGTATTGTTACCACAAAGAAATGATAAATGTTTTTTGTTTTTGGTTTTTTTTTTTAGGCAGAGTCTCGCTCTGTCACCCAGGCTGGAGTGCAGTGACTTGATCTCGGGCTCACTGCAAGCTCTGCCTCCCGGGTTCACGCCATTCTCCTGCCTCAGCCTCCCGAGTATCTGGGACTACAGGCGCCTGCCACCATGCCCAGCTAATTTTTTTTTTTTTTTTTTGTATTTTTAGTAGAGACGGGGTTTCACTGTGTTAGCCAGGATGGTCTCCATCTCTTGACCTCGTGATCCGCCTGCCTCAGTCTCCCAAAGTGCTGGGATTGCAGGCGTGAGCCACTGGGCCCGGCCGAAATGATAAATGTTTAAAGAGATATGGTATTAACTCTGATTTGATCATTATACTGTGTGTTCATGCATTATACTATGTATACATATATACACTTGTCATACATATATACATTTATTATGGGCCAGTTATAAATTAATTCTTTTGAATTTAAACTTCTTCTCTTTGGAAGATACCATTTAAAAAATGAAAAGGCGGGCCGGGCGCGGTGGCTCAAGCCTGTAATCCCAGCACTTTGGGAGGCTGAGACGGGCGGATCACGAGGTCAGGAGATCGAGACTATCCTGGCTAACATGGTGAAACCCTGTCTCTACTAAAAAATACAAAAAAATAGCGGGGCGAAGCGGCGGGTGCCTGTAGTCCCAGCTACTCGGGAGGCTGAGGCAGGAGAATGGCGTAAACCCAGGAGGCAGAGCTTGCAGTGAGCCGAGATTGTGCCACTGCGCTCCAGCTTGGGGGACAGAGAAAGACTCCGTCTCAAAAAAAAAAAAAGAAAATGAAAAGGCAAACCAAAGACCGGGAGAAAATATTTGAAATACACATATCTGATAAAGGATTATATCTAGAATTTTTTTTTTTTTTTTTTTTTTTTGAGACGGAGTCTTGCTCTGTAGCCCGGGCTGGAGTGCAGTGGCCGGATCTCAGCTCACTGCAAGCTCCGCCTCCCGGGTTCACGCCATTCTCCTGCCTCAGCCTCCGGAGTAGCTGGGACTACAGGCGCCCGCCACCTCGCCCGGCTAGTTTTTTGTATTTTTAGTAGAGACGGGGTTTCACGGTGTTAGCCAGGATGGTCTCGATCTCCTAACCTCGTGATCCGCCCGTCTCAGCCTCCCAAAGTGCTGGGATTACAGGCTTGAGCCACCGCGCCCGGCCTATATCTAGAATTTATAGAGAAATTTTATGGCAGAAGGTGAAAACTGGTATTTACTATATATATTTTAAATATATTTGCCTGCATTCGTGTAGTCATCCCTTGATATCCATAGGGGATTGGTTCCAGGACTTCCCACAGATACCAAAATTCACGGATGCTCATGTATATGGTATAATATTTGTATATAATCCTTGTACATCATCTTGTATACTTTATTTATTTATTTGTTTTGAGATGGCATCTCACTCTGTATTGGAGAGCAATGGCTTGATACTGGCTCTGCCTCCCAGATTCAAGCAATTCTCCCGACTCAGCCTCCTGAGTAGCTGGGACTACAGATGCACATTACTATGCCCGGCTAATTTTTGCATTTTGAGTAGTGACGGGCTTTCATCACGTTGGTCAGGCTGGTCTCGAACTCCTGACCTCAAGTGATCCTCCTGCCTTGGTCTCCCAAAGTGCTGGGATTACAGGTGTGAGCCACTGCGCCCAGCCCATCTTGTATACTTTAAATCATCTCTAGGTTACTTGTAATACCTAATACAATGTAAATGCTAAATAAATAGTTGTTATATTATTTAGGGATAATGACAAGGGGGAAAAAGCGTACATGTTCGATACAAATGTAATATTTTCCAATTATTTTTTATTCAAAGTTGGTTGAATTCATGGATACAGAATCCATGGATACAGATGGCAAACTGTATATGGAAAGGGATTTGAACAGATATACCCCAAAAGATGTGTAGATGATCAATCAACACATGAAATGATGCCCAACATATTAGTCATTATGGAAATGCAAGTTAGAAAGACAATGTCATACACCTACTAGAGTAGTTAAAATTAAAATGACTGACAACAGGCCTGCCCTGGTGGCTGACGCCTGTAATCTGAGCACTTTGGGAAGCTGAGGCGGGCGCATCACCTGAGGTCGGGAGTTCAAGATCAGCCTGACCAACATGGAGAAACCTCATCTCTACTAAAAATACAAAATTAGCCAGGTTTGGTAGCAGGCGCCTGTAATCCCAGCTACTTGGGAAACTGAGGCAGGAGAATTGCTTGAACCGGGGAAGAGGAGGTTGCGGTGAGCCAAGATTGTGCCATTGCACTCTAGCCTGGACAAGAAGAGCAAAAAACTGTCTCAAAAAAAAAAAAAAAAAAAAAAAGCAGGCCGGGCGCAGTGGCTCAAGCCTGTAATCCCAGCACTTTGGGAGGCCGAGACGGGCGGATCACGAGGTCAGGAGATCGAGACCATCCTGGCGAACACGGTGAAACCCCGTCTCTACTAAAAAATACAAAAAACTAGCCGGGCGAGGCGGCGGGCGCCTGTAGTCCCAGCTACTCAGAAGGCTGAGGCAGGAGAATGGCATAAACCCGGGGGGCGGAGCTTGCAGTGAGCTGAGATCCGGCCACTGCACTCCAGCCCGGGCGACAGAGCCAGACTCCGTCTCAAAAAAAAAAAAAAAAAAAAAAAAAAAGCAGATGCAAGTGTAAAATGACATAACCACTTTGGTTTTTTGAGACAGTGTCTCACTTTGTCGCCCAGGCTGAAGTGCAGTGGCGCGATCTTGGCTCTCTGCAACCTCCACCTCCCAGGTTCAAGCGATTCTCCTATCTTAGCCTTCTGAGTAGCTAGGATTACAGGCACTGACATAACCACTTTGGAAAACGGTTTCGTAATTTCTTATACAGTTAAACATACATTTACCATATGGCCCAACAGTTCCACTCCTAGGTATTTACTCAATGAAATGAAATCATGTGTCACAAAATGTCTTGCACATGAATGTTCATAGTAGTTTTATAATAACTAAATGCTGGAAACAACCCAGCTGTCTAGCAATTTGTTTTAACTTTGTAGTTCAGGGGTACATGTGCAGATTTGTTATATAGGTACACTTGTGTCATGGGGGTTTGTTGTACAGGTATTTTGTCACCCAGGTGTTAAGCCTTTAGTTATTTTTCCTGATCCCCTCCCTCTTTTCTACCCTTCATCTTCCACCCTCTGATAGGCCCCAGTATATGTTGTTCCCCTCAATGTGTCCGTGTGTTTTTGTCATTGTTAAGTGAGAACATGCTGTATTTGATTTTCTGTTCCTGTGTTAGTTTGCTAAACATAATGGCCTCCAGCTCCATCCATGTTCCTGCAAAGGACATGATCTCGTTCTTTTTTTTTTTTTTTTTTTGAGGCAGAGTCTTGCTCTGTCACCAGGCTAGAGCGCAGTGGCGCGATCTTGGCTCGCTATAACCTCCATCTCCATCCCGGAGTCAAATGATTCTCTTGCCTCAGCCTCCCGAGTAGCTGGAATTACAGGCATGTGCCACCATGCCCAGCTATCTTTGTATTTTTAGTAGAGACAGGGTTTCACCATGTTGGCCAGGATGCTCTTGATCTCCTGACCTCGTGATCTGCCTACCTTGGCCTCCCAAAGTGCTGGGATTACAGGCATGAGCCACCACGCCTAGCCTAATTTCATTCTTTTTTATGGCTGCATAGTATTCCATGGTGTATATGTACCACATTTTCTTTATCCAGTCTACTATTGATGGGCATTTAGGTTGATTCAGTGTCTTTCTGTCATAAATAGTGCTGCAGTGAACATACATGTGCATGTGTCTTTATGACAGAACGATTTATAGTCCTTTGGGTATATACCCCGTAATGGGATTGCTGGATTGAATAGTAGTTCTGTTTTTGGGTCTTTGAGGAATCACTACACTGTTTTCCACAATGGGTGAACTAATTTACAACCTAACCAATAGTGTGTAAGTGTTCCTTTTTCTCTGCATCCTCTCCAGCATCTGTTATTTTTTGACTTTTTATTTTATTTTATTATTACTTTTTTTTTTTCTTTTTTGAGATGGAGCCTTGCTCTGTCGCCAGGCTAGAGTGCAGTGGCACAGTCTCAGCTCACTACAACCTCCACCTCCCAGGTTCAAGCAGCTCTCCTGCCTCAGCCTCCCAAGTAGCTGGGACTACAGGCACGTGCCACCACATCCAGTTAATTTTTGTATTTTTAGTAGAGACGGGGCTTCACCATGTTAGCCAGGATGGTCTCATCCCTTAACCTTATGATCTGCTTGCCTTGGCCTCCCAAAATGCTAGGATTTACAGGTGTGAACCACCTTGCCCAGCCCTATTTTTTGACTTTTTAATCATAGCCATTCCAACTGATGTGAGATGATATCTCATTGTGGTTTTGATTGCATTTCTTTAATCAGTGATGTTGAGCCTTAAATAAATATGTTTGTTGGCTGCATGTATGTCTTCTTTTGAAAACTGTCAGTTCATATTTTTTGCCCACTTTTTAGGAGTTGTTTTCTTATAAATTTGTTTATCCTTATAGATGCTTTATATTAGACCTTTGTCAGATGCATACTTTGTGAAATTTTTCTCCTATTCTCTAGGTTATCTTTTTACTTTATTGATAGTTTCTTTTGCTGTTCTGAAGCTCTTTAGTTCAACTAGATCTTACTTGTCAATTTTTGCTTTTGTTGCGATTGCTTTTGGTATATTCATCACGAAGTCTTTGCCCGTTCCTATGTCCAGAATGATATTGCCTAGATTGTCTTCCAGGGTTTTTATAGTTAAGTCTTTAATCTTGAGTTGATTTTTATATATTGTATAAGAAAGGGATCCAGTTTCAATATTCTGCATATGGCTACCCAGTTATCCCAGCACCATTTATTGAATAGGGAGTCCTTTCCCCATTGTTTGTTTTTGTCACCTTTGTCAAAGATCAGATGGTTGTAAATGTACAGCCTTATTTCTGGGTTCTCTGTTCTGTTCCATTGGTCTATGTGTCTGTTTTTGTACCAGTACCATGCTGTTTTGGTTACTGTAGCCCTGTAGTATAGTTTGAAGTCAGGTAGCATGATGCCTCCAGCTTTATTCTTTTTGCTTAGGACTGCCTTGACTCTTTGGGCTCTTTTTTGGTTCCGTATGAATTTTAAAATGTTCTGTGAGGAATGTCTTTGGTAGTTTGATAGAAATAGCATTAAATCTATAAACTGTTTTGGGTAGTATGGCCCTTTTAGTGATATTGATTCTTCCTATCCATGAGCATGGAGTGTGTTTCCATTTGTTTGTGTCATCTCTGATTTCTTTGAGTAGTGTTTTGTAGTTCTCCTTGTAGAGATTCTTCACCTCGCTGGTTAGCTGTATTCCTAGGCGTTTCATTCTTTTTGTGGCAGTTGCGAATACGAGTTTGTTCCTGGTTTGGCTGTTGGTGGTGTATAGGAATGCTAGTGATTTTTGTGTGTTGATTTTGTATCCTGAGACTTTGCTGAGTAGCAATTTGGATAGACAAATTGTGGTATATTCGTACAGTGGAATAATATGTATAAAAAGGAATGAACTACTGACACACATAATTCAGATGACTCTCAACATCTTTATGCTGAGTAAAAGTATTTAGACACAGAAGGTCCCATTCATGTAAAATTCTAGAATGAACAACAGTTACAGAAATCAGATCACTGCCTAGGACTAGGGTTGGGGATTGACTCCTGGGGCGAGGGGGGACTTTACTGCATGTAAATTATACCTTAATAAAGTTATTTTTAAAAGGAAAATATTAACAACTACTTGCCAACAGTTTTGAAAACTTACGTGAAATGGACAAATTCCTTTTCAAAATTATCAGAACTTTTTTTTTTTTTTTTAAGATGGAGTCTCTCTCTGTTGCCAGGCTGGAGTGCAGTGGCATGATCTCGGCTCACTGCAGCCTCCACCTCCTGGGTTCCAGCGATTCTCCTGCCTCAGCCTCCCAAGTAGCTGGGACTACAGGTGCGCACCACCATGCCCAGCTCATTTTTGTATTTTTGGTAGAGACGGGGTTTCACCATGTTGGCCAGATGGTCTCGATCTCTTGACCTCGTGATCCAGCTGCCTCGACCTGTCAAAGTGCTGGAATTACAGGCATGAACCACCGCGCCCAGCCCTAAAATTATCAGAACTGACTCAAGAAGTAAAAAGGTTGAAAGTTTAGACTAGGCGCAGTGCCTCACGCCTGTAATTCCAGCACTTTGGGAGGCAGAGGCAGACAGATCACTTGAGATCAGGAGTTGGAGACCAGCCTGGCCAACATGGCAAAACCCCATCTCTACTAAAAATACAAAAATTAGCTGGGTGTGGTGGTGCGTGCCTGTAATCCCAGCTACTCAGAAGGCTGAGGCAAGAGAATCGCTTGGACCCGGGAGGTGGAGGTTGCACTGAGCCAAGATTGTGTCACTGCATTTCAGACTGGCAACAGAACAAAACACTGTCTCAAAAGAAAACGTGAAAGTTTAGTACTAGGACTATTAAATTGAAGAAGTGGTTAATAATCTCCCCATTACAAAAATACATAGCCAGATGATTTGGCAGGCTTGTCTACTAAACTTTGAAGCAACAAATCATCTCAGTTTATACAAATTCTTCCAGGCATTGGAAAAAGAGAGACTACTTCAGCTCATCCTGAGAGAGGTAACATAACCCTGCTACATCCAGAGACGCACTACCAAAACAAAATCACAGGTCTACTAATGAATGCAGATGCAGAAAATCTAAAGACACTAGCAAATCAGTTTCAGCTGTGCATAAAAAGACAATACTTTACCTCTAAATTGGACTCTGATAGGTATGCAAGCATAGGATGATGTGTAAAAATCCATACAAACAAATTACCACAGTAGATTAATAGAGGGAAAAATGTGGTCATTTGAATAGATGTAATAAATGCATTTGATAAACTTAACACCCAAGTATAAATAATGTTTTTCAGTTAGATTTTTTTTTTCTTCATTCTGATTGAGGGGATATTGTTAGCAAGACCAAGGGGGAATATAATCAGAAACTTAGAGCTTTACTATTTTGGTACGGGGTCAACAGACACTGATGGAGAATCTGTTACTAACCATAAGTGAGAGGCAGTGTAACAGTGGTTGAAAGGAAGGACCCTATAGCCAGCTTTTCCTGGGATTTTTCCTGTTTCTGTCTCTTGCCTCCTCTGTTGACTGAGTCTTCTCCATAGATGAGAACAATAATACCTTCCATAGGCTGTTGACTTAAGGCTTAATGAATTAATGTACATGAAACACATAGAACACTGTTGATGCACAGTATGCCCTGAAGTCAGTTTCATTCATTTTTCTTAAAAATATTTCTTTAGAGACAATACCTTACTCTGTCACCCAGGCTGGAGTATGGAGGCACAATGATAGCTCACTAAGGCCTCAACCTCCTAGGCTCAAGCAATCCTCCCACCTCAGCCTCCTGAGTAGCTAAGACCACAGGTGTGTGCCACCACTGCCGACTAATTATTTTGAGACAGAGTTTCGCTCTGTTGACCAGGCTGGAGTGCAATGTTGCGATCTTGGCTCACTGCAGCCTCTGCCTCCCAGGTTCAAGTGATTCTCTCACCTCTGCCTCCTGAGTAGCTGGGCCTACAGGCACGCACCATCACGCTTGCCTCATTTTTGTATTTTTAGTAGAGACGGGGTTTTACCATGTTGGCCAGGCTGGCTGGTCTCGAACTCCTGACCTCAAGTGATCTGCCTGCCTCGGCTTCCCAAAGTGCTGGGATTACAGGCATGAACACCGCATCTGGCCCTGACTAATTCTTAAAATTTTTTGTAGAGGTAGGATCTCGCTATGTTGTCTAGGCTGGGCTCGAACTCCTGGCTTCAAATGATCCTCTCACTTTGGCTTCCCAGCATTCTGGGTTTACAGGCATGAGGCACTGTGGCTGGCTTCAATAGTTTTTTTTATAGCTTTCAAATAACATATGTTATGTTTTAAGGCCATCTCCATCTTAGCCAAAAGGCTAAGTTAATGACTATGTGTAGACTTTGATAAAAGTGTTTTCCTTTTCAGATTACAAACTGACCCTTTTCTGTGTGTGTCCCCAAGGTGAGTGATTTCACGTGGAGCCATGATGGAACTCAAGCACTTATTTCCTATCGAGATGGGTTTGTCCTGGTTGGTTCTGTCAGTGGACAAAGACACTGGTCATCCGAAATCAACTTGGAAAGTCAAATTACGTGTGGCATATGGACTCCTGATGATCAACAGGTAACACCTCTGAAATGTGGGTATGTGATGTTAAAACCATGGGCACTCGGAGGGAAGAAAGGGGCAGGAGAAGCGGAGCTGGTGCAAAAGCCTCTTTAAGAATCACAATGGAAAAGAACAATAAAACTGTCCAAGTAGGGCCGGGCGCAGTGGCTCATGCCTGTAATCCCAGCACTTTGGGAGGCCGTGGCCGGCGGATCACGAGGTCAGGAGATTGAGACCATCCTGGCTAATAAGGTGAAACCCCGTCTCTACTAAAAATACAAAAAAATTAGCCGGGCATGGTGGCGGGCGCCTGTAGTCCCAGCTACTTGGGAGGCTGGGGCAGGAGAATGGCGTGAACCCGGGAGACAGATGTTGCAGTGAGCCGAGATCGCGCCACTGCACTCCAGCCTGGGCGACTGAGAGAGACTCTGTCTCAAAAAAAACAAAAAACTATTCAAGTAAAAATTAAAACAAAAATTTTAAATGAACCATAAATTGGAGAAACAACATTTCCCACCAATATGGTAACATTAATTTAATGTTTTAATTATATAAAATGTGCATACTCTTGGCCGGGCGCAGTGGCTCAAGCCTGTAATCCCAGCACTTTGGGAGGCCGAGACGGGCGGATCACGAGGTCAGGAGATCGAGACCATCCTGGCTAACACAGTGAAACCCCGTCTCTACTAAAAATACAAAAACTTAGCCGGGTGAGGTGGCGGCGCCTGTAGTCCCAGCTACTCGGGAGGCTGAGGCAGGAGAATGGCGTGAACCCGGGAGGCGGAGCTTGCAGTGAGCTGAGATCTGGCCACTGCACTCCAGCCTGGGTGACAGAGCGAGACTCCATCTCAAAAAAAAAAAAAAAAAAAAAAAATGTGCATACACTTTTATTAATAAAATCTGCATAAATATACAGTTGATATTAGATATCAACTAAGTTGATACGAAGCTGAAACAATCAGGATAGGAAATGGGATGTGTGGTATATTCCTACATCATAAGACAACAAAGAAGCCCATGCACATGCTAAAAAGAGCTGGAGGGAAGTGAATCAAAAGATTATAAGCAGTTATTTTATGCTAATGAGCCTCTGGTTCGTTTTTTAAAAATTGAATTTCAAAATTTAATATGCCTGTTTGACTTTCATGAGAAAATAACATGTAAAAACAATACAATTCTATATTGATAATTCATTTTGGAGGCCGAGCATGTTGGCTCACGCCTGTAATCCCACCACTTTGGGAGGCCAAGGCGAGTTAATCACCTAAGGTCAGGAGTTCGAGACCAGGCTAACCAATATGGTGACCCCTTCTCTACTAAAAAAAATTACAAAAATTAGCCAGGCATGGTGGCGGGCACCTGTAGTCCCAACTACTCAGAAGCTGAGACAGGAGAATTGCTTGAACCAGGAGGTAGAGGTTGAAGTGAGCTGCGATTGTGCCACTGCACTCCAGCCTGGACAACAGAACTAGACTCCATCTCAAAAATGAAATAAATGAAATGAAATGTAATGAAATGAAATGAAATTCGTTTTTAAAATATAAGGATTGACTAGTTAAAACCTTTGTAAATATAAAATTTGTGTTTTCCATGTACAGCAGAGTACATATAATGCCAGGATGTTTTGTAGCAGAGATTTAAGTTTATTATTGGTTAAAAGAAACCAAGCAGTGTAATATGGAACCATAACTTTCATATTTGAGCCACTTTTTTTAACTGAATTGCTTTCCTCTAGTCACTATATATTTAATGTTTCCATTTTTCAAGTAAAAAGGCAAATATTTTTTCTCATCTCAAAATTGGTATTATGAGATTTATGAAAAGGTATTTTCAACTCCATGTTTCTTCCTTTGCTTTCCCCCAAAGACTTCCAATTATCCCTAGTATTTGTGTGTATTTATATGAAATGCTTAGATTCATTTATTACAAAGCTGCATTTTTTTTTTTTTTTTTTTTTTTTTTTTTGAGACGGAGTCTCACGCTGTTGCCCAGGCTGGAGTGCAGTGGCGCGATCTCGGCTCACTGCAAGCTCCGCCTCCTGGGTTCACGCCATTCTCCTGCCTCAGCCTCCTGAGTAGCTAGGACTATAGGCGCCCGCCACCGCGCCCGGCTAATTTTTTGTATTTTTAGTAGAGACGGGGTTTCACTGTGGTCTCGATCTCCTGACCTTGTGATCCGCCCGCCTCGGCCTCCCAAAGTGCTGGGATTACAGGCTTGAGCCACCGCGCCCGGCCACAAAGCTGCATTTTTATAGCTTTTTACTACCCCCAGAGTCTCCGAAGTGTGTTGCATTAAGTGACCTTGCCCAAGTGACCTTGCCTAAGGCACCTGATCTCTCCCATGTCAGTTTCTCCTATGTGACAAGGACTATGTATTATTTCCTGCCTAATCCGCAGGGCTTTTGTAATGATCAAATGAAGGAACAGATGTGAAAGCCCTTAAAAATCCAGGAGTGGAAGTCTTGGCTTCACATTCTCTCCTCGCCTAGAGTGGTGGAACCCATGAGCCATCTGTGAGGTTCATCTCAGGGTCCTCTGATGAGTTGTGCCAGCCAGTGTCCCCAGCAGACTGCGCACATGTAGGACAGGCAGGGGGTCCACTGGGAATACAGCATTGAGAGAGACGTAGCTCTTGCCTTTGAGGTACAATTGGACCTGTCGAGGAGACAGACCTCTCCTTACACAGAATACTGCTGCCGTGGCTTGGCAATGTGTGGAGGAGGACTTCCCAGGAAGGGCTGGCTATGACTCCCAAGTTGAATCTGGGGTACGTTGTTCCAGGCAGCCTGAGCAGAGTTCCAGAATATTGACACCATGGTGTGCATGTGCCACAGGGAGTGGTTTCCTGCTGCTCTGGAATGTGAAGGGGGACTCCTGGGGCTGGAGGAGTCGGTAGGACAGTGGCCATGGGAAGCATGGAGACCATGCTGACGTGTCTGGCCTTGACTGCGTAGACCTTGGTGTGAGGAAAGAGCTGATGTGGCAAGCAGCTGGGCCCTTGGCCCCAGCCTCTGTCCTGATGACTGCTTTTACAGGTGGGATTTTCTTCTAGGAAAGTGCCCCCACTGCCTTTAAATAAAAGGGTTGCAGCAGGGTGCTTGTTGTCTCAGCTAGTCAGGAGGCTGAGGTGGGAGGCTCACTTGAGCCCAGGAGTTCTCGAGACCAGCCTAGACAACATAGCGGGACCCCATCTCTTAAAAAAAAAAAAAAAAATAATAATAATAATAAAAGGGTTTGTAGGTCATTGAAGCAATAAGGACCCTGGGAAGAATTTACCACAGAGAAGATGTGTATCAGGCACTCTGTCAGTCCTGTTTGAATTGGGACGTAGAGCAGGAATACTCCTCTTCCCGTCTCTGCCACTCATTCATATCTGTTGCTCGGTTTGATTTTATTAATGAAAAAATAGTACAAAGGTTGTGCGCCAGCCTAATGGCTGTAATGTCAGGAGTTCGATGTGGAAAGCAGCACCTCTGCAGCTCAGGGGGCTCTGAACAGTGGACATGAAGGTAGAGCAGCAGGAAGCCGACTGAGTCTCTTCCTGCTTCCCCGAGAACTTTCTGCCTTTAATGTGAGTTAAAACAGCTTCCAGAAGTAAACCTCTTCCTCACATCTTGAGCTATTTTGGATTCTAGTGGAATTTTAGGCTACTTCCTGTCAACTTTAAAAAATATAAGCAGTACATGGCTGGGCGCGGTGGCTCACTCCTCTAATTCCAGCACTTTGGGAGGCCGAGGTGGGTGGATCATGAGGTCAGGAGATCTAGACCATCCTGGCTAACACGGTGAAACCCCGTCACAACTAAAAATACAAAAAAATTAGCCAGGCGTGGTGGCACGCGCCTGTAGTCCCAGCTACTCCGGAGTCTGAGGCGGAGAATTAGTTGAACCTGGGAGGCATTGCAGTGAGCCGAGATGGCGCCACTGCACTCCAGCCTGGGCAACAAGAGGGAAACTTTGTCTCAAAAAGAAGTTATTTTTCACAGTATGTTGTTAATGTCTGTTCAAAGGATGTGTTTTACTTCAGGGTAAAATTTGTCTTCCATTAAATTGCAAGAAGGGAATGTAATCCTACTTGGAATCTATTTAGTGGGTAAGGACTCTGTATTAGTTTGCTTGGGCTGCCATGACACAATATCACAGACTGGGCAGCTTCAACAACAGAAATGTATTTCTCACAGTTCTGGAGGCTGGAAGTCCAAGATCAAGGTGTTGGAAGGTCTGATTTCTCCTGAGTTCTGTCTCCTTGGCTTACAGACACCTGCCTTTTTATTGTGTTCTCACATGGACTTTTCTCTGTGCACCCACGTTTCCAGTGTCTCTTCCTCTTCCTGTAAGGATACCAGTCCTATTGGATTAGGGTCCCACCCATACTACCCCATTTAACTGTAATTACCTCTTTACAGGCTCCATCTCCAAAAATAGTCACATTGGGGGTTCAATACATTTGTTCAACAAAATTCAGCATATGAGTTTTGGAGCATGCAATTCAGTTCCTAATAGACTGATAGAAAATATTTTGGAGAACAGAAAAGTTAAAATAGTGATATAAACTCAGCTTTAGAAACTTGGGATATATTTATAAATAGAATGGGTTTTATAGGGCTTGGGAGCAAACCAGAATGACACAAAGAGAAAATGTCAAATAAATGTAAGTATGACTGGGAAAAAATATCTGGGTCCTAAGTTGATCCAGAGTAATGCTGCAGCAGTGAAGCTTTTGCAGTTCTGGAAACACCCAGCATCACAGCAGAGTGTGCCAGAGAGAATGTTTCATTGCCTCTGTGTTCTCCTTGGGTTTAGGAGAATACCTTGCCCCTTGATATGTGAAAGTTATTTGAGACGTTGACATTTTGAAATATTCTTCCAGCATGTTTTGGATCTTAGCTAACTGCCAATTCACTTGGAAAGCCTTTCAACTAGAGAATGCGGTGAGAACCTGAGCTGTGTTTCCATGAAAAAGGTAGACTTGCCAATGTGCCCCCCAGCATTTCCAGGCTGAGTGTGGTCCTCCTAGGGCGGTGATCAGCTGATGTGACTGAGGCCACTGAGGATAGGTCAAAAGAAGAGCCCCAAACTTCAATTTGAGACTCCAGTTTGAATGTGGAAGAATTTTGTGGTAACTTCTGAATGAAAGTTACCACATACATAAAATGGCATGGGAAGAAAACCCTCTCCTTGTTCCTGCCCTTCCTGGGGGATTTCCAGGAAGCAGCCCCCAGGCATTGCTCTGCTGTGGGAGACAACGGGTTCTGCTAAGAACTCTTCCCAGACTGTGGCTTTGTCCCTGTGTCATTTCTGACACCCCATCTCCACAGAGCTCCTGCAGTGAGGCACATACATAATTTGGATGCGTGAACCATTTTTAAAATCATCTTAAGACAGTTCCAGGGCGTTAAAGCTTATGGAAGTTAGTGACACCCATTTCCCCCCACAGTCAGGGTAGCTCCCGTCCTGGGTCAAGCAAAGATGTGTATCCTTTGTGTGTCTTCCAGGCATTTGCAGCTTCCCTCCCCAGTCACTGGTTCCTATTTCTTACTTCAGGAGCCACAGAGCATGCTTCTCTCTGGGCTCTTGGCCTCAGATGCGATCTCCTTGGCAGCCTGGTGCTTCCGTCCTCTGCTTGGCTACCTTGGTTGGCATCTTCTAGACCCTGTCAACACATCCAGGCACATCCTTTCTAGCAATGCCTCTCCCAGCTGGATCTCACCTCCTCCTCCCATCCCTGTCATCTCCCTCCCTGGCTCTTACATGGCATGCCTTTCCAACTCGGTCCCCCTTCTGAGGTTCCAACCTCAGGCCTCTTCCCTTTTTCCTATCCTTTGGGTGATTTCTTCCACTGCCACAGCTGCATCAGCTCCCGTCTGTCCACTGCCGGCTCCCCACACCTGTCCCGCACTCGTCGCTCTTGTCCTTCACACTGCGATACCATCACTGTCACCACCACCACCATGCCTGCAGAGCAACTCCGGGTAGATGTAGACATTGCTCAAGTCCACTGTGGTCTGAACTTAGCATCCTCTCCACCCCGCCTCTTCTCCCTCTGGCCCCTCAGCTGCACTCCTCTCTTGCTCATCTTGTATGCCCTAAACTGGGAATTGCTCATCGTTTGTGTCCTAAACTGGGAATCATTTATGCCCTAAACTGGGACTCTTTTTTTTTTTCATTTTCTTTTTTTTTTGTTTTTGAGATGGAGTCTTGCTCTGTTGCCCAGTGGCACGATCTCAGCCCACTGCAACCTCTGCCTCCCGGGTTCAAGTGATTATTGTGCCTCACCCTCCCAAGTAGCTGGGACTACACAGGCATGTGCCACCATGCCTGGCTCATTTTTGTATTTTTAGTAAAGATGAGATTTCACCATGTTGGCTAGGCCGGTCTCGAATTCCTGACCTCAAGTGATCCACCCGCCTCAGCCTCCTAAAGTGCTGGGACTACAGGTGTGAGCCACCATGCCTGGCCTGGACTCTCTTTTCTGTACCTACAACCTTCATTTAGTCACCAGGTCCTGTTGATTCCACTTCCTGTGTTTCTATCTGGGACTATTTATTTTTACTTAAAGTTTATAGATGATTGTGCTCAAACCAGCTTAACTGAAAGTATTTAAGTTTTCACATAACTTGACCAGAATGTGTCACTTGAAGGGAGGTTAATGGTTCTCCTGAAATACAGGTACAGATATACTTCACTTTATATAGTGGATGAAAGAATGTAGGTAAAGTGAGTTTTTGAAAACATGATTATATTTTAACTACCCACCTACAGTATTCTCCCTATTTAAAGAATATTCTATAGAAATTGCCCTTGCTTAGAAGGTAGTTGTTTTTGAAATGAGAATTCTTCACCTAGTACATGTTTTTGCTAGCGATATCCAGGTTTTAGTTTTCTGGGAGTAGAGGTAATATTTCTTTATAAATACTAAAACTTTTTAAAAGGAGAGAGTCTTAAATCTGGTATTTTCTTAGACGCTCTTAAACCATGATTTCAAATAAAGTAGAAAGAGTTCAGGCTGACTAGTATTAAATAGTCACCGTGATAAAGCTTTTAGCTTTTCAGGTCTTGGCACATGCAGTACTAGTAGGTGGCATTTTCTTCTCTAGCCTCAGTGCTGATTGTATTTAGTTTTGTGTTTTTTAAACCTAGAAAGAGGGAAGGTTTATCCTTTTGTTTTGGGATGCAAAAGGTAGGTCCCAAATCCCTTCTCATCTGCTAAGGAGGTTTTGCACCCTGTGTGATCTGTTGTGTGCTAGTGTGATCATGTCCCTGAGGCCACTGTGTCTTCACGGCAGCTAAGCACTGTCAGGTCATTTGGGGAGAGAAGCAGTAACAGTCACTGAATGCCTGTGCACTTCTGGGACATCTGTGAGATGAAAGCTTTTTCATGTACATGTTTTGCAAGAAATATGACCTTTATTTGCTATTTGGAGTGGAGTGGAATCAGGACTTGAGTAGTTAGTGTAATAGGATTATTTAAAATAATATTTTAGTACAGAATTTTTAATTCATTTAGTTCAAATGGTTTAAAAATAAATTTTAGGTCAGGCCTAAAATCATGCTGTAATCTTAGCACTTTGGGAGGCCAGAGCAGGAGAATTGCTTGAGGCCTAGCGTTCAAGACCAACCAGGGTAATGTAGCAAGACCCCATCTCTACAAAAAATTAAAAACTAACCAGGTGTAGTGGCACATTCCAGTAGTCCTAGCTACTCAGGAGGCTGAGGTGGGAGGATTGCTTGAGCCTGGGAGGTCGAGGCTGCAGTGAGCTATGATTGCTCACTGCACTCCAGCCTGGGGAACAGAGCGAGACCCTATCTCAAATAAAATAAAATAAAAATAATATTTAAAAATAATTAGTATGCAGATATCTTTCCAGATATATTAAGGGATGAAAAATGAACTGTTATAGATACTCATATGCAGGTAAACGTTAAAACATTGGTCAATTGAAAATAATAATTCATTCACTTTTAAAAGATAAAGTCATGACTGAAGTACCAATTTAGAACTCAAGGAGATTCCCTAACTCCCCCAAAGTATCCAAGTAATAAATGATTCTGGCAAGGCACATTGGCATGTGCCTGTAGTTCCAGCTACTCAGGAGGCTAAGGTGGGAGGATCCCTTGAGCCCAGGAGTTCTGAGCTGTGGTTTGCTGTCATTTAGGTGTCTACAATACAGTTTACTTCCCGGGTGCAGGGGACCACCAGATTGTCTAATGAGGGGTGAGCCGGCTCAAGTCAGAAACTCCCATTAAAGCAGGTTAAAACTCCCGTGCTGATCAGGAATGGGATTGCACCTGTGCAACATAGTGAAACCCCATCTGTAAAAATCAAAAAATAAGTGATTCTGTAGGGATTTTTAAGTATATAATTTTTTAATTTGACTATGAAAAATTTCAGTAGCATATGAAAAATAAGGAATCCGCATATTTTACATTTGCTTTTTTATCCCTTTCTTTTTCTTCTTCTTTGCTGTGTTTAAAGCGAATCCCAGATAGCATATCATTTCACCAGTACATACTTTAGTGTAAATCTCCTCAAAGCGTGGCATCCTTCCATAACCACAGTGCCATTATCACACCTCATCTGTTCCGTTCTTGGAGGGAGGTTCTTGTTGGATTGAAGCACATAGTTTAAGTCTGGCTCTGCTCATGGCTCTGGAGGAGCACATCTGCAGCAACACGGAGGCACACGTCCCTGCTGAGGGCTTCCTTTGTCTTGCATAGTCAGAAAGGAAAAGATAGAACTTTAAAACAGTAGTATAACCCTTTGCTTTCTCAGCTAAAAACACCACAGTTTGTTTGTTTGTTTGTTTGTTTGTTTGAGACAGACTTTCGCTCTTGTTGCCCAGGCTGGAATGCAATGGTGCGATCTCAGCTCACTGCAACCTCTGTCTCCTGGGTTCAAGTGATTCTCCCACCTCAGCCTCCTGAGTAGCTGGCATTACAGGCGCGCACCACCATACCCAGCTCATGTTTGTATTTTGAGTGGAGACAGGGTTTCACCATGTTGGCCAGGCTGGTCTTGAACTCCTGACTTCAGGTGATCTGCCCGCCTTGGCCTCCCAAAACTGCGCCCAGCCCACAGTTTTATAATGAAAAGTAATTTACAGGCTGGGCACAGTGGCTCATGCCTGTAATCCCAGCACTTTGGGAGGCCGAGGCAGGGGAATCACGACGTCAGGAGATTGAGACCATCCTGGCTAACATGGTGAAAACCTGTCTCTACTAAAACTACAAAAAATTAGCCAGGCGTGGTGGCGGGCGCTTGTAGTCCCAGCTACTCAGGAGGCTGAGGCAAGAGAATCGCTTGAACCCGGGAAGCAGAAGTTGCAGTGAGCCGAGATCGCGCCACTGCATTCCAGCCTGGGTGACAGAGCAAGACACTGTCTCAAAAAAAAAAAAAAGTAATTTACCGATATTTGATGTATAAGTATCAACTAACACATAGAAGAGGTCTATTCTTTGATAGAAAAAAAATCGAACTTCACAAAAGGAAAACGTCACAATTTATTATTTGCAAGGAGTTTTCTATTTGCCCTAAGAAAACATTTTCCTCTGTTGTCCCTTTAAGGCTGGCTGTAAGCACAATTCAGCCTCAACAACTGCCCCTCCCAGAGCAGCTCTCACTCCCACAGAGGGCCCAGAGCAGCTCTCACTCCCACACAGAGGGCCCAGAGCAGCTCTCACTCCCACACAGGGCAGCTCTCACTCCCACACAGGGCAGCTCTCACTCCCACACAGGGCAGCTCTCACTCCCACACAGGGCCCAGAGCAGCTCTCACTCCCACACAGGGCAGCTCTCATTCCCACACAGAGCAGCTCTCACTCCCAACAGGGCAGCTCTCACTCCCACACAGGGCCCAGAGCAGCTCTCACTCCCACACAGGGCAGCTCTCATTCCCACACAGAGCAGCTCTCACTCCCACACAGGGCAGCTCTCATTCCCACACAGGGCAGCTCTCATTCCCACACAGGGCAGCTCTCATTCCCACACAGGGCCCAGAGCAGCTCTCACTCCCACACAGGGCAGCTCTCATTCCCACACAGAGCAGCTCTCACTCCCACACAGGGCAGCTCTCACTCCCACACAGAGCAGCTCTCACTCCCACACAGGGCAGCTCTCACTCCCACACAGGGCAGCTCTCACTCCCACACAGGGCAGCTCTCACTCCCACACAGGGCAGCTCTCACTCCCACACAGGGCAGCTCTCACTCCCACACAGGGCAGCTCTCACTCCCACACAGGGCAGCTCTCACTCCCACACAGGGCCCAGAGCAGCTCTCACTCCCACACAGGGCAGCTCTCATTCCCACACAGAGCAGCTCTCACTCCCACACAGGGCAGCTCTCACTCCCACACAGGGCAGCTCTCATTCCCACACAGGGCAGCTCTCACTCCCACACAGAGCAGCTCTCACTCCCACACAGGGCAGCTCTCACTCCCACACAGGGCAGCTCTCACTCCCACACAGGGCAGCTCTCATTCCCACACAGGGCAGCTCTCACTCCCACACAGGGCAGCTCTCACTCCCACACAGGGCCCAGAGCAGCTCTCACTCCCACACAGGGCAGCTCTCATTCCCACACAGGGCAGCTCTCACTCCCACACAGGGCAGCTCTCATTCCCACACAGGGCAGCTCTCACTCCCACACAGAGCAGCTCTCACTCCCACACAGGGCCCAGAGCAGCTCTCACTCCCACACAGGGCCCAGAGCAGCTCTCACTCCCACACAGGGCAGCTCTCATTCCCACACAGGGCAGCTCTCACTCCCACACAGAGCAGCTCTCACTCCCACACAGAGCAGCTCTCACTCCCACACAGGGCCCAGGGCAGCTCTCACTCCCACACAGGGCAGCTCTCATTCCCACACAGAGCAGCTCTCACTCCCACACAGGGCAGCTCTCACTCCCACACAGGGCAGCTCTCACTCCCACACAGGGCAGCTCTCATTCCCACACAGGGCAGCTCTCATTCCCACACAGGGCAGCTCTCACTCCCACACAGGGCCCAGAGCAGCTCTCACTCCCACACAGGGCAGCTCTCATTCCCACACAGAGCAGCTCTCACTCCCACACAGGGCAGCTCTCACTCCCACACAGGGCAGCTCTCATTCCCACACAGGGCAGCTCTCACTCCCACACAGAGCAGCTCTCACTCCCACACAGGGCAGCTCTCACTCCCACACAGGGCCCAGAGCAGCTCTCACTCCCACACAGGGCCCAGAGCAGCTCTCACTCCCACACAGGGCAGCTCTCATTCCCACACAGGGCAGCTCTCACTCCCACACAGAGCAGCTCTCATTCCCACACAGAGCAGCTCTCACTCCCACACAGGGCAGCTCTCACTCCCACACAGAGCCCAGAGCAGCTCTCACTCCCACACAGAGCAGCTCTCACTCCCACACAGGGCAGCTCTCATTCCCACACAGGGCAGCTCTCATTCCCACACAGGGCAGCTCTCATTCCCACACAGGGCCCAGAGCAGCTCTCACTCCCACACAGGGCAGCTCTCACTCCCACACAGGGCAGCTCTCACTCCCACACAGGGCAGCTCTCATTCCCACACAGAGCAGCTCTCACTCCCACACAGGGCCCAGAGCAGCTCTCACTCCCACACAGGGCAGCTCTCATTCCCACACAGAGCAGCTCTCACTCCCACACAGGGCAGCTCTCACTCCCACACAGGGCAGCTCTCACTCCCACACAGGGCAGCTCTCATTCCCACACAGGGCAGCTCTCATTCCCACACAGGGCCCAGAGCAGCTCTCACTCCCACACAGGGCAGCTCTCACTCCCACACAGAGCAGCTCTCACTCCCACACAGGGCAGCTCTCATTCCCACACAGGGCAACTCTCACTCCCACACAGGGCAGCTCTCACTCCCACACAGGGCAGCTCTCACTCCCACACAGGGCAGCTCTCACTCCCACACAGGGCAGCTCTCACTCCCACACAGGGCCCAGAGCAGCTCTCACTCCCACACAGGGCAGCTCTCACTCCCACACAGGGCAGCTCTCACTCCCACACAGGGCAGCTCTCACTCCCACACAGGGCAGCTCTCACTCCCACACAGGGCAGCTCTCATTCCCACACAGGGCAGCTCTCACTCCCACACAGGGCCCAGAGCAGCTCTCACTCCCACACAGAACACAGAGCAGCTCTCTCTCCCACCCAGAGCAGCTCTCACTTCCACACAGAACACAGAGCAGCTCTCACTCCCACACAGAGCAGCTCTCACTCCCACACAGGGCCCAGAGCAGCTCTCACTCCCACACAGAACACAGAGCAGCTCTCTCTCCCACCCAGAGCAGCTCTCACTCCCACACAGAACACAGAGCAGCTCTCACTCCCACACAGAGCAGCTCTCACTCCCACACAGGGCCCAGAGCAGCTCCCACTCCCACACAAGGCAGCTCTCACTCCCACACAGAGCAGCTCTCACTCCCACACAGGGCAGCTCTCACTCCCACACAGGGCAGCTCTCACTCCCACACAGGGCAGCTCTCATTCCCACACAGAGCAGCTCTCATTCCCACACAGGGCAGCTCTCACTCCCACACAGGGCAGCTCTCATTCCCACACAGGGCAGCTCTCATTCCCACACAGAGCAGCTCTCACTCCCACACAGGGCAGCTCTCACTCCCACACAGGGCAGCTCTCATTCCCACACAGGGCAGCTCTCACTCCCACACAGGGCCCAGAGCAGCTCTCACTCCCACACAGAACACAGAGCAGCTCTCTCTCCCACCCAGAGCAGCTCTCACTTCCACACAGAACACAGAGCAGCTCTCACTCCCACACAGAGCAGCTCTCACTCCCACACAGGGCCCAGAGCAGCTCTCACTCCCACACAGGGCAGCTCTCACTCCCACACAGAGCAGCTCTCACTCCCACACAGGGCAGCTCTCACTCCCACACAGGGCAGCTCTCACTCCCACACAGAACAGTTCTCACTCCCACACAGGGCGGCTCTCACTCCCACACAGGGCGGCTCTCACTCCCACACAGAGCACAGAGCAGCCCTCGCTCCCACACAGGGCACAGAGCAGCTCTCACTCCCTCAGAGGGCACAGAGCAGCTCTGGCTCCCTCACAGGGCAGCTCTCTCTTCCTCCCTAAGCAGTTCTCACCTCCTCCCAGACCAACTCTCTCCCTCCACCCACCTGGAGCAGCTCTCACCCTCCACCCACCTGGAGCAGCTCACTTCCTCAAAGAGCAGCTCTTACCTCCTTCCAGCAGCCTGCTGGTTTTGAATCCTGATGCACCTGGTCTTTTAAGATTGTGATTGTAGGTACTGCGTAGATTTTATCCCTGCAAAGACTTAAAAAGTCATTTTGAGTAGAGACAGGGTTTCACCGTGTTGGCCAGGCTGGTCTTGAACTCCTGACTTTAGGTGATCTGCCCGCCTCGGCCTCCCAAAACTGCACCCGGCCCAGTTTTATAATGAAAAGTAATTTACAGGCCGGGCACAGTGGCTCATGCCTGTAATCCCAGCACAGAGCAGCTCTCACTCCCTCACAGAGCAGCTCTCTCTTCCTCCCTAAGCAGTTCTCACCTCCTCCCAGAGCAACTCTCTCCCTCCACCCACCCGGAGCAGCTCTCACCTTCCAGGAGCCTGCTGGTTTTGAATCCTGATGCTCAATACAAGAAAAGAACATGGTAATCTGTCACACAAGCTCTTGTAGTGAGTGTTTCTTTTTTAAAAAATAAATCTGTCCTGGTGTGGTGGCTTACACTTCTAATTCCAGCACTTTGGGAGACCGAGGTGGGAGGATCACTGGAGCCCAGGATTGCAAGACCAGCAACATGGCAAAACCCTGTCTCTACAAAAAATGCAAAAATTTTCGGGGTGTGGGGGCACACATGTAGTCTTAGCTACTGGGGCGGCTGAGGGGGGAGGATTGCTTAAGCCCAGGAGGCTGAGGCTACAGTGAGCCATGGTTGTGTCACTGCACTCCAGCCTGGATGACAGAGTGAGACCCTGTCTCAAAAAAAAAAAAAAAAAAACCACAAACCCACTAAAGTAAAACCCCACTGGTCAGCTCCTACACTGGAAACCCTTGCCAGTGACTGGTGAGTACCTTGTAAGTAGGTTAAAGGGCTGGTAGAGTGGAACTGCTGCTGGTAGCTCTTGGGGACTCAACTTTGCAATGAGATTTAGTCTAAGCCAACACAAAGAGTGATCCTTTTTCTTCCCTCCCATCAGATCTGCCCATGACTTTTTAGTAGTGTGAATACTACACAAGGGAAACCCATCTTTATTTTAAACCCTGAACTAAACATATATAGGAATGGTTCTTGTCAAAATCAGCAAGGAGCACAGGAATCACAGTTAGGAGGATGAATTGCTCAGGAAAGAAGTTGGGAGACAGCCTCCCACCCTTCAGGGCTATCTTTATCCAACGATTGATACTGGTTCATTTTTAGTTATTTCGTTTTGCATGTATTTGAGAAATTCTGTCGCGCTTTGTGGAATAAAATACATTTCTTTAGGAGAAACAGGTGCAGCTACTATGTTTGTAGTTTTTCGTCTTGTCAGTGTTTTGGTTGACTGACACGACAGTTAAGATGTCTGGAAATTAAGTCACCCTTTGTTATCTCTGGACTCAGGTGATGAATCACCAGATAGAGCACTCAGTATTAATGAGTTATAAAATGTGCTAAATAAAAATGTTTCTTGAGATTTACATTGAGTAAGCCAGGTGCAGTGGCTCATGCCTGTAATCTCAGCACTTTGGGAGGCTGAGGCGGTAGATCACCTTAGGTCAGGAGTTCGAGACCATCCCGGCCAACATGGGGAAACCCCATATCTACTAAAATACAAAATTAGCTGGGCATGATGGCGCACGGCTGTAATCCCAGCTAGTCAGGAGGTCGAGGTAGGAGAATCGCTTGAACCCGAAGGCAGAGGTTACAGTGAGCCAAGATCGCACCGCTGCACTCCAGCCCAGGTGACAAGAGTGAAACTCTGTCTAAAAAAAAAATTACGTTAGAAATAAAAGATGAGAGGAATGTATTCATATACACTGGCTCTGGTTACCTTCTTAAAGGCAGTTTCTTATTAATGCAATGTTAGATTTTCTTCATATATCTTCATCAGTACCACAGCATGATGATGGCCTTGGTTTTGACACAGGGACCTTGCCTGAATGCCACCATTTAGCCAGGTGGTGAACTACAAAATTGATCTTCCTAGGGTTCCACATGGCATTGCTGCTCTACAGCCCCTGCCCTTGACATTGAATATGTCCTTGTATGTGTCAGGAGGGGTGAGATGTGCTGTTTCACATGTGTTCACCACCAGGACAAAGGCTCGCTCCTTCTGGTCAGGACTCTCTGGGCCCTCTTCTCAGCTGGACCTCAACCTTGGCCTCTAAACTGCACACTCCCAGCATAAATGGTTTCATCCACACCGTCTTTTTCCTTCCCACACACACACCCTGGAGCAAACACTGGCACAGTTTCTTTTTTTTTTTTTTTTTTTTCCTTTTTTCTTTTCTTTTTTTTTGTTTTGGAGACAGAGTCTCACCTGTCGCCCAGGCTGGAGTGCAGTGGCGCAATCTCGGCTCACTACAAGCTCTGCCTCCCGGATTCACGTCATTCTCCTGCCTCAGCCTCCCGAGTAACTGGGACTACAGGTGCCCGACACCACACCCGGCTAATATTTTGTTATATTTTTTAGTAGAGACGGGGTTTCACCGTGTTGGTCTGGCTGGAACACTGGCACAGTTTCTAACAACTCAAGACTGCGTCCTGAGGATGACTGCTCCAGCTTTCTTACGTTCCTGCCTGGGAGAGAGGCTGCCAAGAGAATCAACTGTTTGATAGGGCCCATCTCCCAGGCTTTGTGAGAGAGTAGGGGCCTAATTTTGATTAGCTCCAGTTAGTAAAGCCAGAGAGCCTAATCACATTAACATCCTCCTCCCAGCTTTTCGATTATTTCTCCTTCCCTGGCTATAGCCTATGCCTCCCTCCTCCTCCCTCATTCTCCCTGCTGCAGCATTTATTATGGATTAAATATTTGTCCTTCCTGCATTAACTCAAGTCCCGTTTGACTTGTCATTGGCACCGGTCACAAGTGCTGTTGGGTCTGCTTGCACCACTATTCCCCAGCTGCCACTGGTAGCACAGACCAGCAAGTCCTTTCCTCTCTGCTCGTTTGTTGAGAAGTTTATCAGTAGCCATAGGAAAAAATTACTGTTTTCATCATGTTTAGAAGTATATTTCAATGTGTTTTGAAGAGTTGTAAAATTTTGAAATGGGAAGGGATTTGAAGCTGACACTTGGGAGGCAGAATGATGAACCTTACTAAGGCGCTAGGACTCGAAGTAGGATGAGCCTCACTAGCTGACCCCCAGGCCCGATTCTTTGCAAAGGAAAGGATGTTTCCCCAACAGGCTCGGACTACACACCAACAGGCCAAGCAGATTCCAACGTCTCTTGGGGTCTTCTGATCAAAGTACACATGCACCTTCCCAGGCCTCTTGGTGAGTGGCTACCCTGGGCAGTTATGCCTTACTTCACAGAGCTGATATAGGGCTATATTCCTGAAGCATGCCTTTCTTCCTCATTCAATGTATATTTAGATGTATTTTTAATAGTATATTCACATGGTATAAAATACTAAATGTTCCATAGGACATATGATGAAAGGATCCCTCCTTCTATCCCCAAGCTGACCAGAGGTAATGTGTTTTCAGTTACTTGTGTACCCTGCTGGAGATATTCCAGTTAAATGCTTGTTTTTTTTGTTTGTTTGTTTGTTTTTTGAGATGGAGTTTTGCTCTTGTCCCCCAGGCTCCTGGCGCGATCTCTGCTCACTGCAACCTCCACCTCCTGGGTTCAAGCAATTCTCCTGCCTCAGCCTCCCAGCCAAGTAGCTGTGGTTACAGGTGTCCACCACCATAAACGGCTAAATTTTTTTTTTTTTTTTTTGAGACGGAGTTTCGCTCTGTCACCAGGCTGGAGTACAGTGGCACAATCTTGGCTCACTGCAATCTCTGCCTCCTGGGTTCAAGCAATTCTCCTGCCTCTGCCTCCGGAGTAGCTGGGACTATAGGCGCGTGCCACCATGCCCAGCTAATTTTTGTATTTTTAGTAGAGACGGGCTTTCACCATGTTGGTCAGGATGGTCTCGATCTCCTGACCTCATGATCCACCTGCCTTGGCCTCCCAAAGTGCTGGGAATACAGACGTGAGCCACCGTGCCCAGCCAATTTTTTTATTTTTAGTAGAGACGGTGTTTCACCATGTTGGCCAGGCTGGTTTTGAACTCCTGACCTCAAATGATCTGCCCGTCTTGGCCTCCCAAAGTGCTGGGATTACAGTCATGAGCTACCATGCCTGGCCATAAATACATTTTTGTATTGGTCCTGTAGTCAGACTATTCTCTACTCCGACAAATTGATATATGGGTGTGTCTTAGAAGGATGAATAAACTTAAAAATGGAGCCTGAAAGATTTGGAGAAGAATATTCTGGTAATGGGAATCATTTAACATTAAATTTGGGCCTGAGGCAGAATACCTCCTTCTTTGAAAATCTTTAGACATGGGAGAGTCTCTTATCTTAATGGGTTAGTTTACAAGTGGTCTTTTCTTCAGTGAAGAGATGAGATGACTTCCAAATTATTGTTAGCCTGAAGATTCAGATTTAGGAATGATTGTAATAATCAACTTTGAAATTACATTTCATCTAAAAAAAAAAAAAACATAAAATAGTCTGTTAATTGAGCAGTTCTGTCATTTACAACTGTCTGATTTCAGTGACTGTTTATTTAGTTGCAAAATATTCAAGTCTGGCCTTGAAGCACATCTGAAGGCCAGTATTCTGAAACCCAACAGGGAGGTCTTAAAAATTTTTTGGCCGGGCGCGGTGGCTCACACCTGTAATCCCAGCACTTTGAGGGGCTGAGGCGGGCGGATCACGAGGTCAGGAGATCGAGACCATCCTGGCTAACTTGGTGAAACCCTGTCTCTACTAAAAAATACAAAAAATTAGCTGGGTGTGGTGGCGGGCGCCTGTAGTCCCACCTACTCAGGAGGCTGAGGCAGGAGAATGGCATGAACCCGGGAGGTGGAGATTGCAGTGAGCCGAGATTGTGCCACTGCACTCCAGCCTGGGCGACAGAGCGAGACTCCATCTCGAAAATAAAAATAAAAAAAATTTTTTTTTTTTTTTTTTTTTACTTTAGCCACGTCTCAGAACAAAAAGAGTTCCTTCCAAGGAAAAGGAGGGGCATCATGGCTGTTTTTTCATTTCTTTCTTTGCAGCTACACATGCATGCCACCAGAGGTGCTAAGGTCACTAGGAGGGATTTGTAATCAGTTTTTTAGTGTATTCCCCCAGCCTTCAATCATAAAAGCAAGTAAGTGGGAAAAAGTCACCTCCTTCAGGAACTAGTTCCAATACTACAAATTAAACTCTGTTACAAAAGAGTGAACATTTTTGAAAGCATGTGTTATTGAAGTTGACATTTCCTAACATGGTTTTATTCAACAATTTAGATGTGTAGGGTCCAAAGATAAAGGTACTGATGAGATACCACGGCTTCCAAAATAGAAGTCTTTTCAATGATTTTATATCCTCTCTTCTCCCCCTTTGGTTGTGGCTTGGTTTATTTTAAACTACTGATAATAATTGTGTTTATTTTTAAATAATTGCATCTAAAATAGTTTAGAATGGAGTACATTGAAATAAAGAGATTATATATGGATATCATAATTGCATTGCTGTGGGGGTGTGTGTGTGTGTGTGTGTGTGTGTGTGTGTGTCAGAGTCTTGCTTAGTCACCCAGGCTGGAGTGCATTGGCACAATCGTGGCTCACTGCAGCCTTGAACTCCTGGGCTCTAGTGATCCTCCCGCCTCAGCCTCCCCAGGAGCTAGGACTACAGGTGCTCACCACCATGCCCTGATACATTTTTTTGTTTTTTTGTAGAGGACAAGGTCTCACCTTGTTGACCAGGCTGGTTTCAAACTCCTGGCTTCAAGTGATCCTCCCATCTCAACTTCGCAAAGTGCTGGGATTATAGGTGTGAGCCACGGTGCCTAGCCGTGTTGCTATTAGAAACTGCCCTGCAGTGAGTATATTCAAGGCTGCAAAGTAAACCGAACCCAGCGAGGCAGCCATTGAACTGGTATGACTTGACCTGTATGTCTCTACTGCTTATTTTGTCCTGGTATATGCATTACAGAGGGAACATTGGCCCTGCCCGTACCTGAAGCCTGCAGTTCATCACAGGAAACAGCAGGAAAATATGGGACAGAAATGTACATGATTCATCCTTGAAAGTGTTTTTTGGGGATAGTTTTATGGGAGGATTTGGGAATTGGTTTATAAAGAAGAAAGGAAGGAGATTGCTCCTTCATTTTTGTAGGAAAACTTGGGCAAATATTTGGGCAAGATGTATTTATATTCATTGAGTCACTGAGTGAATGAGAACCTGGGAGTGCAGACCTGCCCTTGAGATACTTGTGGTTTACTGGCAGACAGGCACACAAAACCAGAACCAAGTTCAGAATGCTGTGGGGGCCATCGTTAGAGCAAGATTGATTCTGTGTGGTGGGGCCCAGAAGCCTTTAAACATGATGTCTGAGCACTGCTGTGAACCAGCTGGTGTACTAGACATTAGAGATAAAGCACAAGCCTCAGTCCTTGCTTGACGCGGTCTGGTTGTGTGTGTGTTGCTCAGGAAAGGATGCAATCATGCGTTTGATCTTAAGCCATGTTGACACTGAGGACCTTTGGCACATCTTTGGGAGATGGCAGGAATGCAGTTACATGTGAAAGTCTGGGGCTCAGGACAAAGGCCTGTGCAGGGAGTCAGCTATGAATGGGATCCTTGAGGCTATGGGTATGATTGTGGTTTCCTAGAGAGAAAAGGACCTAGAGCCGAGCCTGGGGAGCACTAGCACAGAGAATTCTAGAAACAGGAGCACCAGCCCACTCAGAACACATTCATTGCTTGACCACCATTAAGGAGCAGAAGCAGCAGAGATTGATGCACTTGCCATATGTGTATTCATTATTATTAGGCTGTCAATCTTGTTCTTCTGAAGTCCTTTGCTCACATAAGCTTTATCTCATTAAAAGTGATTAGGCGTGAAAAGAAGGTGTATTGGAAGAGATTTTTAAAAATCTGATTTCATATTGTATCACTGTTCTTCAGTTATCTGTGACATACTTGTTCCAAAACAGAGTAATTTCTTCCGTCATTGCTTGATGACTAAACTGTCAGTGCTGCTTTTCTCATTTTTTCCAATCTTAATAGTGTTTCTGTCTTCCTGTGGGAGCTGTAGTTGGAATTAATTAATGGTAGTGGATTTGGGGCCTGCCCTTTTTGTTCTGTTTTGCTTTAGTATGATACTAAACTCTGATAACTTAATCAGACCTTTATTCAGGAATTACATGTATGTACTCTCATCTGTCCTTTCTTCTCTAAAATGGAAAAACGAGTATTAATTCAAAAGACATTTAATGCAGAGGCATTTCCTCCCTTTTGCAAATATTTCTTGTGTTGTACAGCATGACAGGGCCTAGGGAGGTACTGTTGAGCAAAGCTGATGTGGTTCAGGTCTCTGCTTGGGCCACTATAACAAAATACCACAGACCAAGGGGCTTAAACAACAGACATTGATTTCTCCCAATTCTGGAGTCTGGCAAGCCTAAGATCAAAGCGCCAGCCAATTTGGTTCCTGGTGGAGGCTGACTCCTGGCTTGCCTTCTCCCTGGGTCCTCACATAGCCTTTCCTCAGTGCTTGGGGGTAGCAAGAGCGCTTGCAAGCTCGGGTCTCTCATACTCTTCTTATGTGGACACTAATCCCGTCATGGGTGCCCTACCCTCTCGACCTTATCTAAACCGAATCATCCCCCAGAGACCTCACCTCCAGATACCATCAACATAGATTGGGGAGGCAGGCTGCTCATAACCATTCAGTCCATAACAGTCCATCGCCTCAAAAGCTTATAGTGTAACTAGGGGTCAGAAATCACACAATCCCACATAAAGGGATGAGAATAGTGATAAATGTGGCGGTGGGTACAGCTCAGTTAAAGTTTTAAGAAGTCATATTTCGTATTTATTGTCACTGAAAACGGCTCACCAAGCACATTAAACATCTGCCTCTTCCAGGACTTCAGCAGGCCTGTGGCCCATGCTCCAGTGTCTTGATCCCTACACCTGCGTCACGTGAAGGCTTTGTAGACATGCTGTCAGATACTAATTTTTTTCTTGACAGCTAAAATTGCACCTTTTTCTACAATGAATTCCATGGTGTTCCTAGTAGTTATGTCTTTCCAGTAATGAATTAATTGCTGCATCTGGAGGCAAATTGTTTTAGCCTTTTTTAGTGTTCATTCATTAAAATATAGATCATATTTAAAGGAATATTTGATGAACAATTTATTCTAAAATAGCTCTGTGAATTCTGTGAACTTTCTGCAGGCAGTCTCTCAGTCATCAGTATTTATATCCTAAAATTGCCTTTTGCTTGTCACAAACTTTAATGCATTCATTTAGCAATAAATATTTATTGAGTGCCTGCATTGTACACAAAGCTCTGTTAGGTGCCAGGGATATAGCTATGGACTGTCTCTGCCCCCAAGGAGCTTCACATTAAAATCTCAAGCAAAAAGAAGCAAAAAATGGAAAAAACCTTAACCAGGTCTCCCTTTGGGTAAATTCTAGCCTTTCTAGTCAGACAGCCTTGGCTTGATCACTTAATGCCTTTGTCAGCCTACTTGGCCTCTCTGAAGTTGTTTATGTGTTTGTAAAGTGGAGATAACTTGCATGATTGTTACAATGAGATGCTGATGGATAGACAGATCCCATTAGACACAAAAGATGTAAAGTTTTTAATGACAACCAATGCAGAAACTGCAGACATCATCACACAGGGCAGAAGATAATGCAATGTGATGCACCTCGGTGGAGGTCCTGCTGCCCAGGCCCCAGGATTCCTCTCAGGATGTCCCACTGGTGGCACCACCAGTGTTATTGATTGGTTGGTGGCGGCAGGGGGATGTTCAGCAGCTGTGAGGTGCCCCTTTGCCACTGTCATGGAGGGGAGCACCCAGCCTTCCTCTACCCATATCGTTCTTTAGCTCTGGCCATGTACCTATCTCTACTACCCAGCATGCTCCTGAGTGTGTACTCTGAGATGGGTGAAGCCAGGGAAGGTGTCTGAGGAGCAGCCCTCAGCACACTGTGGTAGCAAAAGCCCACCTGGGCCACCCCAGCAAAACTAGTACCTAACTCATGGTTTTGACAGTTAATGAGGCAGAGCTTTCAGCATAGTGTTTAGTGCAAAGTACTTAATATTTTAATACCATTACTACATCCTTAAATTAATTATAAATTAATACGTTAATACCATTATTATTCTCAGTGAAGTAAAACATTCAACATTGGAAATAAAACATTGTTTCAGGAGGATCTTCTTTTCCAGATATGGTTAGATAACATGCTAACATAACCCAATGTATTTTCTCTTGGGTCAAACATAAACCTAAACTTTTTCTTCTAAATTTGAAAAAATTATAACAACAAATCTCTGCTGCTGCTTCATTTTCCAGAAAAGTAAATGAATATTTTCCTAACTCCTCTCCTCCAATCAAAAATACAAAGCAAAACCCCTACAAATACTATAACAGTGATTTTGCTGGTATTACTTGAAAACGTCCATGCAATATAATATACTCATTCTGCTGTTAGTCACGTTTCAGTATTAGAAGACTAAAATTCTTGCAGGAATAGCCAGCAGAGGTTCTACTTAACATTTTGTGTCACTGTGCTGTTGTTACTTAACTAGCAATTTTTAGTTCTAAATATATATTATCTTCCTAAAACAAATTGAGGCAACAAGGTGTGCCAGAAACTGACCCTTGCTGCCACTTGGTCAGAGGTCCCCGTCTTGGATTGCAGGTGCTGTTTGGCACAGCTGATGGGCAGGTGATTGTCATGGATTGCCACGGCAGGATGCTGGCCCACGTCCTCCTGCACGAGTCAGATGGCGTCCTCGGCATGTCCTGGAACTACCCAATCTTCCTGGTGGAGGACAGCAGCGAGAGCGACACGGACTCAGATGACTACGCCCCTCCCCAAGGTACTCATTGGCCCTACTTTCCTTGTCACTGACCAGAAGGACAAGGAAGGGCGCTGGAGGGGAGTAGACTGATGTAGAGGAAGGACGGTGAAGGACCACAACACATGTGGCACCCGGGCTTCCTGGGAAGAGTTCTCAAGCTGAAATGCAAGATAGGGCTGGCCTCATCTAGATGTGACTGTCTCCCTGCTGTTGTCCCTTTTCTCAGAATCACTGGTCGAATTGATTACACTTAATTCGCTTAGCTTTTCCTAGATATAAAGTGAGACACATGGCTCTTCCTGTGTCCCTGAGATATGGTGGGGCTTAGCTGCTTAGTGACAATAAAGAAAGCTAAAGATGAAAAATTCTGTGCTATTATTATAACTTAATATGTGATATATCCAAATCCCCAATGTTATTAAAGCCTGTGGCTTTAGGTGCATGAGAAAAGGATTTGTTCTGCCATAATGAAGGCCAGCACCTTGGGCAGATAACTCCACATTTCTGTCTATCCTCTTTATTTTGGGCAGAAGCTTTCCTCCTTCTCAGGTCAAAAAGACCTGCTGCCTCTGTGTATACACCACTTGGTGTTGAATACTCTTGGTGGGGATAACTTCAAATTCTAGCCACCTTAACCTCTGGCAGGTCTCCAGAATCAGTGTACAGCACTGCCTACTCTGTTGGCTCTTCACCAGCGTCCCATCCTCTGTATCCATCTCTTCTAAAAAAAATGGACATACAATAATTGTACATATTCATGAGGTACATTGTGACAGTTTGATACACATAATATATAGTGATCAGATCATTTTAATTAACATATTCATCATCTCAAACATTTATCATTTCTTTGTGTTGGGAACATTCAATATCCTCGTTCTAGGTATTTGAAACTATATAATATGATAATATGTTATTGTTAACTATAGTCATCCTACAGTGGTATAGAACACTAGGATTTAGCCTTCCTACGTAGCTGTAACCACCTCATTTTGGGGAGTGGGACTGGCTTCTTGATTAGAAGTGGTCACACTGCCACAGGCTTCTATCCTTAGCCTGGCAGAGCTGTGCTTACACTGCTGTGTGCCCTTCATAGTCAAAGGGTACAGTGGGTGGTTTCTAACCTTTCCTGCCACTGTGGGGTATGTCATCCTGTGAAGGGCTGTTCTGGGGGAAATTATAGAAATTTTCTCCCCCGTCAGTGTCTGCCTCCATTGGAACCTGCAGTATTCTCATGTTGTCTTCTCTTTCCTGCCACAGCACGTTATGCTCCCCAGCAGCAGACACATGTGTGTACACACAGATTCATTCATTCATTTTAGGAGAAGGCATTCACATGTGAAAAACAGTTGTGATTAATGGTAGTGTTTTAGGACCAGTGGCTTGGGGGCTGTTTATGGGTGTTCCTAGCACTCATAAAGCAGTTTAGGAGTTAACCATCCCCTTTCCTAATAGGATATCAGCCTTGAGAGAAGTGTTCGTCATATTTCTACAGCCTCATAATAGTAAAGTCAGTGTCTTCATCACATGGACTCAGGATACTCTTAGAACTCCTCTTTAGTGGGTCAAATCCAGATTTACTTACCTCCGTTTTATTATTGAAAAAAAAAAAAAAAAACAAGGGGCCAGGCACAGTGGCTCACACCTGTAATCCCAGCACTTTGGGAGGCCAAGGCGGGTGGATCATGAGGTCAGGAGATCAAGACCATCCTGGCTAACACACTGAAACTCTGTCTCTACTAAAAATACAATACAAAACAAAACAAAACAAAAATTAGCCGGGTGTGGTGGTGGGCGCCTGTAATCCCAGCTACTCAGGAGGCTGAGGCAGGAGAATGGCATGAACCCAGGAGGTAGACCCTGCAGTGAGAGCCAAGATCGCACCACTGCACTCCAGCCTGGGCAACAGAGTGAGACTCTGTCTCAAAAAAAAAAAAAAGAAAAAAACACAAGATCCAGAGACCAAGTTTATAAAGCAAGTCCAGAGTAAGTCCAAGAACAGAATTCAGTCCCTGGTTGCTCCTCCAGGCAGTTGCCCTTCTCAGAAGCTCAGAAGCAGAGGGGCAGTTTAGAGGATGACAGGTGACAGGTGTTCGCCTTTCACATGCAGCAAGCTTCTTCTTAGTGGCCTAGGGAATTTGAGGGCAGAGGTCGGTATAGTGCAGTGTCATGATGTAAAGCAAAGCAATAGCTGGGCTTCCTCTGCAGACAGATGGCAGGCCGGCCCGCCTCGATGGCTGCTAAGATGAGCCCAGTGTGGGGTGAAGCCTACAGGAACCTTCTGAAAACCTTGATCTATCTAGGCATCTAGGAAGGGCTTACTTTTGCTTTTTCAAACACCCTGTGAAAGACCAAGTCCATGGTCCATCATGGCCCCTTCTGTAATGTCTGCGTGAGGCTCCAGCGCAGGGTTTTCCTAACGCCGGCTGTGCTCTGCAGGTGCAGCAAGCCTCTATGAGCCACATTTAGCCCAGCCTTCTCTCCAAATATGGGCGGGCCACTGTGGCTGCTTATTTTCTGTAGCATTCAACGGAAGAGGAGTTAGTCTTGAAAAGCAACTTTTTTCATAATTAAGAAAATGTTTTTATCCCTCCTCCTACCGTCCCTGGACGTTGTATGACATTAAAATAATTTATGTCTATATAATATCATTAGAACCATGTAACACATTAACATCAAGGTAATAAACTTTCACACATATTCTCACCACTCACCAATTGCCCCTAGGGCTGTGTCTCTAGTGTCCTGCTTCTTACTCACGAATTCTCTGTTAGTGCCCACTGATGGCCCTTGTGTAGTTCCTGAATGATGTTGAATGCTTCGTTTAGGTAGCATCCAAATCCAGAGCAGGATCTGCATTGTCAGGCAATTTGTAAGGCACCATGCAAGATTGCAGCTTTGGGAACCTGGATTTGGGTGGTGTGCTTCCCTCCTTTTCACCTGGCACTTGTGTTCCTGCAGATGGTCCAGCAGCGTATCCCATCCCAGTGCAGAACATCAAGCCTCTGCTCACCGTCAGCTTCACCTCAGGAGACATCAGCTTAATGAACAACTACGATGACTTGTCTCCCACGGTCATCCGCTCAGGGCTGAAAGGTACAGAATGCTGCACACACCCCAAGCCTGCAGACCAGGCCTGCGTGTGTTTGCTTCAAGGCCGGTCTTGTACACCCTGTGCTTACTGATTCCTGTCCTCTGTGGTGACCCTTTCTGGGCTTCGTGGAGTCTGTTAACTATAGCGGCTCCCTCTTCGCTTCTTTGCTTATCTGACAAGTCCATACCTAGTCTTATCTCAAAGGGAGATTCCTGACATTCAGTCTTCGTCTTAACCTGCTCTTTTCCTCACTATGACAAGAATGATCCTCTCTCAGGTGTACAAGTGTGTTTGTATCTGACTTACACGTGTCTACACAATAAACGGACTGCAGCACCTGCCATCCCTGAGGGAGCAGATGGTGCACAAACCATCATTTACACAGAAGCCCCTGTGATTTTAAGAACCTGGCAGGCTTATTAAGGAGCTGATCATTGTGTGATAAAGTTACCTTGAAAGACTTGTGGAGGTTCTGCAATTACTAGACTGAGACATTGATGTGAAGGGCAGCAGTCAAGTGCTGATACCTTCCTGATAGATATTATGAGTGTTGTTATCTCAAAAGAAAATCAGTGGGCATAGGCATTTGGAGTGTTGTAAATTTTGCAATTCGAGGCTACTGCTGATGTTGTTGACTCCATTGATGTGAGTTCTATGGAAAAACAATCTGTCTCTTCAGGGTTGAATGGTACAATGTAAAAAGGTTTTAAAATTCAATACCTGGCTGCCTCTGACCCTTGATGTTTAAGGGACCTCCTGTAATCTGAATGAGGATATAGGAGACAAGGCAGGAACTTTGGTATAACTCGCTACTGTCATTCAAAACTGGCCATCAGTCTAGGGAGTCATTACCGTGTGCTGCTGCTGCTTGCCTGAATTATTCAGCAATTACAGGGATGTAAAGTCTAGGCAGGGCATGGTGGCTCACGCCTATAATCCCAGCACTTTGGGAGGCCGAGGTGGACGGATCACGAGGTCAGGAGTTCAAGACCAGCCTGGCCAACATCGTGAAACCCCGTCTCTACTAAAAATACACAAATTAGCTGGGCGTGGTGGCAGATGCCTGTAATCCCAGCTACTTGGGAGGCTGAGGCAGGAGAATTGCTTGAACCTGGGAGGCGGAGGTTGCAGTGATCTGAGATCAAGCCACTGCACTCCAGCCTGGGTGACAGAGCAAGACTCTGTCTCAGAAAAAAAAAAAAAAAAATTAGCCAGGTGTGGTGGTGTGTGCCTATAGTCCCAGCTACTTGGGAGGCTGAGGCAGGAGAATCGCTTGAACCTGGGAGGCAGAGGTTGCAGTGAGCCGAGACCGCACCATTGCATTCTGGCCTGGGCGACAGAGCAAGACTCCGTCTCAAGAAAAATAAAAGGATCAAGTCTATATACGTAACTGTTGGTTGACAAGAATCATACCTGCCTCTGCACCCCCTCAAGTAATTATTCTGTTTTTACACTATAGAATATTTTTGGAAGCATATTACGCACCCTCTTTGGGGCATCCCAATCTACTGTCTCAGGACTGTAATTATAAGGAATTACTTAGGTTGTAAACTCCTGAGGGACATGAATGATGCTGAAGTCCTTTTTATCACACATATGCCCCGGTAGGAGCTGAGTACCTATTTTTTGTGGTGATGATGAACTTAAATTCCTGTGCTTGTCTGTAAATTTTTTTCTGAATGTTCTGTCTTTCATGGAGCTAAAACACAGGGATGTAATTCCTAATGTATTTATAATCCATGCTTAGCCTTTTTCTTCGAAATTCTGTTTTTAAACCTTTAAACCAAATTTATTAATTTTTTGAGAACCTGCCTCTAGTTCTGGAATCCTGAACTTTGTTTCTCTACCAAATATCTGGTGAAGGCTGAACATAATGCAATTACCACTCAGTTCCTTTTTATTCTTTACAGGGGGAATTTTTCCAATTTTTTGCCACCCTGCTTATGGAAACTTTATTTTTACCCTTTGAATATGCCCAAGGTATTGGAGCAGCATATCTCTTTTTTTTTTTTTTTTGAGATGGAGTTTTGCTCTTGTTGCCCAGGCTGGAGTGCAATGGCACGATCTTGGCTCACTACGACTTCTGCCTCCCAGGTTCGAGTGATTCTTCTGTCTCAGCCTCCCGAGTAGCTGGGATTACAGGCGCATGCCACCATGCCTGGCTAATTTTTGTATTTTTAGTAGAGACGGGGTTTCATCGTATTGGTCAGGCTGGTCTGGAACTCCTGACCTCAGGTGATCCACCCGCCTCGGCCTCCCAAAGTGCTGGGATTACAGGCATGAGCCACCACACCTGGCCTGGAGCAGCATTTCTAACGTGTTGCAACTATATGTGTAATATAGGTAGAAGCACACGTTAGGTAACGGGGAGGTGACCCAAAGTAGCCCTCCCAAATGTGAAAATTTTTTGAGTTTTCTTCTAAAAATACAGGCAAATTTAGCATTTTAATTATTACCTAACTAGATATCTAAATCTAACCTAAAAATGTTTTCAGTTATTTACAGGATGCTTTCAGTGGGGTGCGGTGGCTCACGCCTGTAATCCCAGCATTTTGGGAGGCTGAGGCAGGTGGATTACCTGAGGTCAAGAGTTCAAGACCAGCCTGGCCAACATGGCAAAACCTCATCTCTACTGAAAATACAAAAATTAGCCAGGTGTGGTGGTGCATGCCTGTAATCCTAGCTACTTGGGAGGCTGAGGCAGGAGAATCACTTGAACCCGGGAGGCAGAGGTTGCAGTGTACCGAGATGGCCCCATTGTACTCCAGCCTGGGCAACAGAGCAAAACTCCGTCTCAAAAAAAAATTATTTGCAGGATGCTTTTGTTCTGTGTCTTCCTAGTTTCAGAAAGATTAAATCGAAATGAGCTGGTGCCATCTAGTAAGTGCTGTAAGGACAGAGGAAAAGCTTCCCTTCTGTCCTCTCTGAAGGTTCCCTGAAATGACTGACAGTAGACAGATTAATAGGAGAAAAGGCATAGAAATGTATTAATGTGAATAAGCATAGGACCCACATAAAATAAGAGACTCCAAGAAAGGCCACATGGTTGGAAGTTTTTATACCCTTTTCATGGGAAGGAGGGAAGTGGGGAGGTGGGTAGGCAATCATGATTTAGTAGTAAGTGATTTCTAGGAGAAATGAAGGGACCCAGGAGGTAGACGTTATCTTGTTAATAATTCTTGGGAACTGAGTGGGACTTGTAAGTTATGGAAAGGTGAAGGGTAGAACTCTGCCTGTGACCAAAGGTTTTGACAACTTTTATTCTCTTCTCTGGTGGTTAAGTCTTTCCTGGTTATTTGGGGAAAGCAGGAGAAGATCAGAAAGTCCTTGGCTCTGAAGCAGCTTCTAAGGCATGCTTGTGCAGCTTGCAGCCTGTGGGCCACAAGCAGCCCAGGACAGCTTTGAATGTGGCCAACACGAATTTGTAAACTTCCTGAAAACACTATGAGATTTTTTGTTTGTTTAAGCTCATCAGCTCCCGTTAGTGTTCGTGTATTTATGCATGGCCCAAGACAATTCTTCTTCCAGTGTGACCCAAAGAAGTCAAAAGATTGGACACCTCTGTTCTAAGGCCTTCCAGTTGCCTTTAATTCAGAATGCTCAGGCCGGGCGCGATGGCTCATGCCTGTAATCCCAGCACTTTGGGAGGCTGAGGTGGGTGTATCACATGGTCAGGAGTTCAAGACTAGCCTGGCCAACATGGTGAAACCCCGTCTCTACTAAAAAACACAAAAATTAGCTGGCCATGGTGGCTTGCGCCTGTAATCCCAGCTATTCAGGAGGCTGAGGTGGGAGAATTGCTTGAACCTGAGAGGCAGAGGTTACAGTGAGCTGAGATCATGCCACTGCACTCCAGCCTGGGTGACAGAGCAAGACTCCATCTCAAGAAAAAAAAAAAATGCTTAGTGTACCAAAGCACCATACTTGGGATCTCGTTCTCTGTGCCCTGATAGTGCTGTATGTAGGCAATTTACCTTTTCTCTCTTGGGATCAGAATGTTTTAAGGACTTAGCCTTTACGTGTGGTATGAATAGCAATCATTTTTGTTTTGTAACTTATTTTTTTATCCACTATCTTACGGGCTATGTTGGTAAATATTGGGAAGAGACAACCAGGGTACTGTTGGAGATGGCACATGGCAGTGTTTTTAGCCTAGGGTCATCTGTTCTGTTACAGACAGGTCAGTTACTTGTCTCATAGAGGAAATTAAAAAGGTCTCCAATCCACCTGGTTTTTCTCTGTTACTGTCTCAGAGGAATATCACTAAAGAACTTTTGCAGTGAAGGAAGGTGACTCACAATATTGTTTTAGTATATCACCAGCACTGGAATTTATGTCCTATGCAAAAGAATCTAGAATTCCACATAGCTCTTGGTCCCTGCCCAGGCCTTTTCTGCATCATCCAGCACACTTCATTTTCACTGCAGATGTGTCTGTGGGCTCAAACGCCGGGGTCTGGGGAGGGTTAGGCTCTGGGTTTGCTTGGCAGTGGTTTGCTGAGGAAGTTCTGCCTTCCTCAGATTCTGTTCCTTCAGAACAGGGACTTCTGTTCATCACGCAATAAGCAGGGAATTATTCATTTTGCTTGGGGTTTTTACCCATTGTTATGACTTCTACTCTTTTCCTGAGTAGAAATAATTCAATTATGAGTTCAGGAATTTTCTGCCCAAGCCAGTTCATCCCTCAGTAGCAAAGCAGGCTCCCAGAGGCACTCATTTCATCCCACACTTGCCTTGAAATTAAAAGCTCCAACCCCTGGACTTTGTTTTTTTGTTTTGCAGAATTTTCTCTTTTTATCATTTCATTGAGCACGCTGAGAAAATGAGGAGGGAATTTTTGAGGCAGGTAGTTTCAGTCATTGATGCCATCTGCTCCTGCGGGCAGACCTGATAAGATTTGCCCACATCATCCTCATTGAGTACATGCCCCTTTTTTTCGGGCCTTGCAATGAAACATACTTCTTAAAGGGGGAAAAAAAAGGTACCTGTTATTTTATCATCACACACTTTGCTAATTAATTAGTTTCTCTTTCCTCCACCCCCCACTGCTGCATATGCACGTGTGTATGCAAATACACAACATGCGTGTCTAATGACTAATAAAGAGGTGAATCATGCACATGGTAATCTGAGGGAAAAAGGACTGGATAACTGCAGACTCCAAACAGTAGCTGCAATATATATGGTGCTTGATAAGCACATCTTTCTTTTTCTGTTAAAATGTAGCTGCCTCTTTCTGACCCAGTAATACCACACAAGGGCTTCTTGTTAACACAAAAGAACTACATTTTCACTGACTTCATATAACCTTCCAGACTTTTACCAAAAAAGATCCATAAGATTTTCTGGCTAAAGAATAGTGTACGTGTGCTGAATTTCTTTGTGTAAAATCTGTCAGAGACCAAAAACCCACACCCCCCAAAATCGTTGAGAAACATAGATGCTTCCGGAGTACGGGCCTCTTGTGTGCTCCGGAACTCCCCATTGCCTGCGAGGGTGAGATTAGAGACTCTGGGCCACGAGCTTTAGGAAAAGGGACAAGAGGCCTGCTGAGTAGAGCATTAGTTTGTTCCTTTTAGGTTGTATTCTGAAACAAATTTAAAAATGAGAGATTCAAGCAAAATTACTATGGAAGTCTTGGGCAAAGATACTGGGGATTATTTTTTAAATAAGACAGACATCGTTTACAAAAAGTTTCTGAAACAAAAAAGTTCTGTCCTGACTATATCTAGGCTTCTGTATCCTCCTTTTCTTTATCATAGTGACATGTAGAAATTGAATGAGTATTTTCTTTTACTTTGATTTTCCCACTAATTTCTGAAAATTTTAAATTCCTACCCTAGGAATTCAACTCCTGCAGAAAACTCGCATACTCCTGGCTGACACTGAACAATTCAGGGTTATTCTTTCTTAGTCCCACTGCTGAGTTCTTCCTGCTAGTACTTTATGAGATAGCCAGAATCCCTGGTCACGGCTGTGCCTGTCATGTGGCTCAGGACTGCTTTATGCTAAATCATCAGAGGTGTTCACATATGTTGCTATATCACTTGATGCATGTAGCTCCATAATCGTTGGAACAAGAAATGGCATTATTTGTATAGAATTTAATCTTTTTTGAAAGAGTCATTCACCTCTGCAGATGACAGTAATCTCATTATAACTTTGCATCTGCATTAAAAGAAGTCCTGGCCGGGCGCAGTGGCTCACGCCTGTAATCCCAGCACTTTGGGAGGCCGAGGAGGGTGGATCACCTGAGGTTGGGAAGTTGAAACCAGCCTGACCAACATGGAGAAACCCCATCTCTACTGAAATACAAAATTAGCTGGGCATGGTGGCGCATGCCTGTAATCCCAGCTACTCGGGAGGCTGAGGCAGGAGAATCGCTTGAACCTGGGAGGCAGAGATTGCAGTGAGCTGAGATCGCGCCATCGCACTCCAGCCTGGGCAACAAGAGTGAAACTCTGTCTCAAAAAAAAAAAAAGGAAGTCCCTGAGAGTTAACTTGTAAACATTTGGATTCATTCTTGCCTCAGATAGAGCCCATCTCGTAGACAGATGGGGAGTGCCCCAAGTTGCTTGCTGAGTCCCTGAGCAGTCTCCGAAAGCATCATCGTCTAGGTCAACTCTGCAGGGGCAACAACCCACTTTTCTGTTGGGGAAAGCCACCTTGCAATACAATTCAAAAAAATCTTATTTTAAAAATAAATACAAGAATGGTGCGGTTCAGATGAGGAGCTCTGGAAATTTCATGTCATCACCTTTATTTCTACAATATTGCAATGATGCTTCTGTCCTAAGAAGCTTGAGACACCGTCGTCTTTGTTACTACTTTGACTGTTTATGTTAGTGCTTTGCCTTTTGGTTGCCTTGTGTGCCCAAAGCTGCTCTCCAGAGAATGTCATCTCAGTTTCCTGATCACAAGCAGGGTTTTCCCTGAGATGGACCTAGGCATTGAATGCCCAGAGCGCATTTAGTATGTGCACGAATCCTCTAGCTTCCCCCCCCACCCCCGCCCCGTAAAAGAATCTGATTCACCAGGATGTTTTTGATTCTTTTATGTAATTTTTCATTTCCTGGTTGTGACAGATTTTTTTCCATTTTCTATTCATCTGTAACTGCTTTGGCTCAGCCCTTTGTCTCCCTACTTTCTGCTCTGCAGCTAACTTCATGAGAAAGTCCTGGGTTCCGTGGGTCTGGAAACCTGTCTTGTCCCAGGAGACACACTCCAGTTTTCAACAGAGGTGAAAGAGCCTCAGCCACCTCAGAATGTTATGGTAGCAGCATCAAAATCATGACCATGCATGAATAAGGGGTATTGTAATGTGTGTGCTGATAGAGCCTGGGGACCACTGAATTCTAGCCCCACCTCTGAAATATGTGCTCATCAGGGCAGAGCATTTTCTTTAAGTTCCACCCAGCTTCTCTGCAAGGTGGGCCACTTTGGTTCTAGATTTCAGAGATCTCTGTATAAACCAGATTACGATTTTAGGGTCTTAGGGAGAAAAAAAAATGTCATAAATCTTATTAATACTAATAGCTTTTGTTTTACCAGCAAGAAATAAGTAAATTGCTCACATTGGGATAAGATAAACCTTTTAATAGCTATTTCTTATAGTCACTGAGTAGTTTGTAAGTGGGTATTGAATTTCCAGTGTGGAAATTACGCTGAAAAAACTGTCTCCCAGCAGGGGTATTTTCTTTTCTAAGCCCCACAACATCATCAAATGGCGAATAAGAGTCAGCGTTCTCATATGCTTGTGTGTCCTTTGTGTGAACCTTATCTGCCCAGTAGTGCCCAGAAATCAAAGGAATATAAACTAAAGCTTTGTTTTCGATGTGTTTTTTACTTTTGGCATTTATAAACTCTCTGAGTCATCCCTGGGAGTGGAGGACACGGCAGTGGGACCAGCACTTATATGAATATACAGTCATAGGTTTTATTGTCTTGCTTTCTCTTTAAAGAAAAAGGAAGTTCTACAAGTCTCATTAGGGAAATACTGGAATTGGAGATACATATTTAATATGCCAACTTTATTATATCATGATTTCTACCTAATTTGATTGTGTTTCAGGAAACTACAATTTCCATTCATGTGACAAACACCTGTTTTTAATAGAATCCATCTTCTTCAGAGAAATGGGTGGTTGTATTCATGAGCTAAAACATGAATATATGGGCTGGGCACTGTGGCTCACGCCTGTAATCCCAGCACTTTGAGAGGCCGAGGCGGGCAGATCACATGAGGTTGGGAGTTCGAGACCAGCCTGACCAACATGGAGAAATCCCGTCTCTACTAAAAATACAAAATTAGCCGGATGTGGTGGCACACGCCTGTAGTCCCAGCTACTCGGGAGGCTGAGGCAGGAGAATCGCTTGGACCCAGGAAGCAGAGGTTGCAGTGAGCCGAGATCATGCCATTGCACTCCAGCCTGGGCAACGAACGAAACTCCATCTCAAAAAAAATAAAAAAGAAAGAAAAAACCATGAATATATTTTTTGTTACATTTGCTCAGTGTCTGTATTTGTTAAACTACTGAAGACAGTAGCCTTGCTGAGTGACAGTTTAAAGAGGGCTGCGTCCTTGTGCTGACCCTCTCTCCTCTGTTTCAGAGGTGGTAGCCCAGTGGTGCACACAGGGGGACTTGCTGGCAGTCGCTGGGATGGAACGGCAGACCCAGCTTGGTGAGCTTCCCAATGGCCCCCTTCTGAAGAGTGCCATGGTCAAGTTCTACAATGTTCGTGGGGAGCACATCTTCACACTGGACACTCTCGTGCAGGTAAGGATGTTCTCTGGAAACAAGTAAATTTTCACCTGTATCTGCTTTCAGGGAGTGGCATCACTATGTTGGTATTCCCCCAATTTCTGTTAAATACTAGTGAATGGGTTATTATAATTACTGTTGACAAATTTTATTTTCATCTTTTTTTACCTTAGTTAGGTTGTGGTGTTTAAACCAGGAGAAATAAGGGAGAAAGCAGTTTTTGCCTTTTAACCAGCATGCTTTATTCCATTTCCCAGTCAAATGAGCATATAGTGAAGAAGCAGAGTAAGCTGGTGTTTATTATCAGTCTGAAGTAGAAATCGGAAACTTGCAGAAGTGATTGCTGAATCTTCACTTATTCACTTTTAGGAAAGGAAGAGTAATTTTCTTCTCTACTCTTAGTGAGTTCTTAGCAGGACTTTCCGTTACAAAGGACAGATTAACAAGAGAAAAACAAACAGAAGTTTAATAACATGTACATCTCCTGCATACACGGGAGTTAACCCAAAGAAATGAGTAAGTCTTTAGAGCAGCTCAAAAAATTGTCTTAGACTACAGGCTCAAATGCTTCACAGAAACAGAAAGAAGGGTGATGTTCGTTCTGCAGATTTAAGCCAATGCCTTCTCTTTTTTTTTAAGTTTCCAGAAATCCAGTCATCCTTCTCTTCCTGGTGCCGAGAGAGACCGTTACATGTGTAGATTTTCTTTTTTTCTTTTTCTTTTTTTTTTTTTTTGAGACGGAGTTTCACCAGGCTGAAGAGCAGTGGCGTGGAAATCTCGGCTCACTGCAAGCTCCGTCTCCCGAGTTCACACCATTCTCCTGCCTCAGCCTCCCCAGTAGCTGGGACTACAGGCGCCCGCCACCACACCTGGCTAATTTTTTGTATTTTTACTAGAGACAGGGTTTCACTGTGTTAGCCAGGATGGTCTTGATCTCCTGACCTTGTGATCCGCCCGTCTTGGCCTCCCAAAGTGCTGGGGTTACAGGCATGAGCCACCACACCTGGCCTGCCTTTCCCTTTTAAACTGTTCTTCACTTTGTAGCCACAGTCTTTGTAAAATCACAAGTCAGATCAGTAGCTTCTTACTGTCCTTAGGATAAAGTTAAAAAATTCATTATGCCTTAAAAAGATCACCATAATCTGGTCCTCCATCCTCTCTAGAATTAGCTCTTACCACAGCCAGATTTTCTTTATAGATGTAATTTATCTTACAAAAGGGTAACTCTGAGGAGTTTACCCTGTGTCCTTTTTTTTTTTTTTTTTTTTTTTTTTAAGATGGAGTTTTGCTCTTGTTGTCCAGACTGGAGTGCAATAGCACCATCTCGGCTCACTGCAACCTCCTCCTCCCGGGTTCAAGCAATTCTCCTGCCTCAGCCTCCTGAATAGCTGGGATTACAGGCACCCGCCACCACGCCCGGCTAATTTTTGTATTTTTTTTTAGTAGAGACAGGTTTTTGCCATGTTGGCCAGGCTGGTATTGAACTCCTGACCTCAGGTGATCCACCTGCCTCAGCCTTCCAAAGTGCTGGGATTACAGGTATAAGCCACCACTCCTGGCCTACCCTGTGTCTTTACCCTATGTGTATCTCAAAATAACCAGCTCGAAATTATCCTTATGCCAAAGAGGCAGATTTGTGGTGGCTTATTCTGGTCTCCTACGGTCATATTTGGGAAGCATGTCCTGAAGCCTGCCACACTCTGATTTTGTGTTTGTTGCGCCAGTGATGAACCTTTATATTTTAACTAAATTTTTTGTTAAGCAGTAATTTTAAAAGCTTAGAAGTCTTTAAGAAAGTATACACAGATGGGCCCCCTTTCTATTTGTTTTTATTTCCCAGAAATCTTTAGGCCACCTTATGTTTGGGTCAGTTATAGTGGAGGATTATTTCTCAGCAGCGCGTAATAGAGGCATGCCTGGGAGGGAGTTGACAGTGGAGGTGATAATAAACAAGAATCTGTGTCCTAACATTACTCAGCTCATCAGAGAGGCAGGGATAGCAGATATGGGGAAATCTGTAATTAGATGCAGGCATTAAATATTTAAATATATTTTTTCTTTTAATTGTGGTAAAATACATATAACATAAAATTTATCATCTTAACCATTTTTAAGTGTACTGTTTTATAGTGTCGAATATATTACATTATTTTACAACTAATTTCCAGCACCTTTTCATCTTGCAAAATGAAAACTCTTTACCTATTAAGCAACTACTCCCTGTTTCTCCCTCTTCCCAGTCCATGAGAAGCACCATTTTACTATCTTTTCTATGAGTTTGACTCTACAATCCTCATGTAAGTGGAATTATGCAACATGTTGACAAACCAAATTCTGTGCAGTATTTAAAGAGGTTTATTCTGAGCCAAATATGAGCAACCGTGGCCTAGGACACAGTCACAAGAGGTTCTGAGAATATGTGCCTTAGGTAGTCAGGTCACGGCTTGGTTTTGTACGTTTCAGGGAGACAGAAGTTACAGACAAAGACATATATCAGTATTCGTAAGGCACATGTTGGTTAAACCTGTGGAAAGATAAGACATCTTGAAATGGGGCCACACACGTCACAGGTGGATTCAAAGATTTTCTGATTGGCAGTTGGTTGAAAGAGTTAAGCTTTGCCTAAAGGGTTGAAGTCAGGAGAAACAAGTGCTTGAGTTAAGGTAAGGGGGTTGTGGAAGCCAACGTTCTTGTTCCCTGCCGCAACCTCCCTGCGCCCTGCCAGACGGAGGTCTTGCCCTGTCCCACAGGCTGGAGTGCAGTGGCGCCATCTCAGCTCACTGCAACCTCCGCCTCCCGGGTTTAAGCAGTTCTCCTGCTTTCACTGTGCTGGCCAGGCTGGTCTTGAACTCCTGACCTTGTGATCTGCCCTCCCAAAGTGCTAGAAATACAGGCAGGAGCCACGGCGTCCGGCCCCAAGGTTCTTGTTATGCAGATGAAACCACTTAAGTAGCAGGCTTCACGGTGAATAAATGGTAAATGTCTCCTTTCAGACCTTAAAAGGTATTAGACTCTTGGTTAAATGTCTCCTGGATCAAGAAAAGACCTAGGAAAGGAAGGACATTCTCTACAAAATGCAAATTTCCCCCAGGAGAGATGATTTTGCAGGGTTTTGCCATTTGCAGGTTTTGCCGTTTCAAAACATATCAACAAAATATATTTGGGGGTAAAATACTTTGATTTCCTTTAGGCCCGCCATCCGTTGTATGATGCTATGTCAGAATCAGGTTGGAATTTGGTATTTTATTGCTACAAAGAGTCTTAGTTTTATCAGTCTTACCTCTATTTTAATGTTAATGTTGGTCAGTTGTGCCTAAACCCCAAAGGAATGGGGGCAATATAAGGACCATGTCCAATCTTCCTTCCTGTCATAGCCTGAACTAGTTTTCTTTTGAGACGGAGTCTCTCTCTGTCGCCCAAGCTGGAGTGCAGTGGCACGATCTCTGCTCACTGCAAGCTCCGCCTCCCAGGTTCACGCCATTCTCCTGCCTCAGCCTCCCAAGTAGCTGGGACTACAGACGCCCGCCACCATGCCCGGCTAGTTTTTTGTATTTTTTAGTAGAGACGGGGTTTCATCCTGTTAGCCAGGATGGTCTCGATCTCCTGACCTCGTGATCCGCCCACCTCGGCCTCCCAAAGTGCTGGGATTACAGGCTTGAGCCACCGCGCCCAGCCTGAACTAGTTTTCTAGACTCCTTTGGGATCCCCTTGGCCAAAAGAAGGCCCATTCTGTAGGTTGGGTGGCTTAGAATTTTATTTTTGGTTTACAAGTGTTTATCTTTTTCTGACTGGCTTATTTCACTTAGTATAATGTCCTTAAGGTTCATCCATGTTGTACCATGTGTCAGAATTTTCTTTCTTTTTAAGGCTGAATAATATTTTATTGTATGTATATACCACATTTTGTTTACCCATTGATGAACTTTTGGGTTCCTTCCATCTTTCGGCTGTTGTGAATAATTCTTCTGTGAACATGGGTGTACACATATCTCTTTGAGACCCTGCTTTTCAAGTCTTCCGGATTTGGGACTTGCTGGATCATATGGTAATTCTATTTTTAATTTTGTGAGGAACTGCCATACTGTTTTTTCATAGCAGCTTGTTAACAGAAAGACTAGTAAAATACTTTAAAGAGGTTTATTTTGAGCCAGTATGGGTGACCCTGGCCCAGCAAAACAGTCTCAAGAGGTCCTGAGAAAGTGCACCCGAAGCAGTTGAATTACAGTTTGGTTTTGTGCATTTCAGGGAGGCAAGAGTTACAGGCAAAGACATAAATCAACATGTGGAAGGTATCCGTTGGCTCAGCCTGAAAATGTGGAATATTTTGAAGCCAGGAGAAGTAGAGGAGTATACAAGTCAGGTAGATTCAGAGATTCTTTAATCTAGTTAGTTAAAGCAACAAAATTTGATCTAGAACTTGGGAGTCAGCAGAAAGGAATATTTTAAGTTAAAACATTCGGATGCTATGTCAGAGTCAGCCAAAATATGGCCCATTTAGTGAGATTGATGGCCTGTAGGCATGGCTTAAGGCTTGCCTTGCATGACCTTAGGTATTGTTTAGAATTTGTTACTTATTTCCATCAAGAGTCTTTTGTCAGTCTTATGATCTCTATTTTAACTTTTACTCAGGTCAGTTGGACCTAAATTCCAGATGGGGGGGAGTATAATGAGGTGTGTCCAACCTCCCTTTCTGTCATAGCTAGGAAATTTTAAAAGTTTTTCTGGGGTTTCCTTGGCCAAGAGAGGCTCCATTCAGTCGATAGGGGACTTAGGATTTTATTTTTGGCTTACAAGCTGCACCATTTTATATTTTCACTACATTACACAAGGATTCTAGTTTTTCCACATCATTGCCAATATTGTCATTTTTCTGGGATTTTTTTTGGAGTAACCATCCTCTTGGATGTTAGGTGATATCTCATTGTGGTTTTGATTTGCATTTCCCTTAGGATTAATAATGTAGATTAGTGATGTTGTTTCATATCTTCTTTGGAGAAATGTCTGTTCAAGTCCTTTGCCCATTTTTCAATCAGGTTATTTGGGTTTTTGTTTTTAAGAAGTGGGATTAAACTATGTCTTTGGGCAGTATAGTATCTCCTTGAGCAAATAAGCCTATTTGTTCATTCATTTGTTCAAGCATCCAGCCAAGATATTTTGAGGAACTACTGTGTGGCTGGCACTGAGCTCTGAGTCCTGGTGTTTCCGAGCTGAACAAGGAAGACGTGATCCATACCTCCTAGGAGCTCACAGCTAGTGAAGGAAGACAGACAAGTGATGACACAGAAATGCTTTTGATTTTGAAGTAGAACGATTTACCTGGTGCTTTGATAACCTGGAGGAAAGGACTCTTACACCTGCCCTTTGTGGGTATTTTTCCACCTCTGCCTGATCTCTTTTCTCACTCTGTATTCCTCAGACCGTTTCAACCACTCTTACAGCTTTAATTCCAATCTCAGTGAAGGTCTGAAGCCTAAGGAAACAGGCCTGTATAGACCCACCTGCTTACTTCACAAACCCACTAGCCATCTCATAAGCATTGCACATGCAACATGCCCAAATCTCAGAACACTCCACCACGTAGATAATGCTCCTTTTTCAGGTCGTGGTCCAGCTGCTCAAGCCAGAAGTCACAGTCAGCCTGTCCACTGAATCCCAGTGAGTATTTTTACCTCCTAGATATCTTCGTGTCTACATCCTTTTGTCTTCATTGGCCACCACCTTAATCCAAGCCACCCTCATCTTAGCTGCAGTGTTTGAGCCATGCCTTTCCCTTTCTTTTCTTTTCTTTTCTTTTTTTTTCTGATGGAGTTTCACTCTTGTTGCCCAAGCTGGAGTGCAATGTTGCAATCAGCATTCACTGCAACCTCTGCCTCCCAGATTCAAGTGATTCTCCTGCCTCAGCCTCCCGAGTAACTGGTATTACAGGTGCATGCCACCACACCTGGCTAATTTTTTGTACTTTTTTTTAGTAGAGATGGGGTTTCACCATGTTGGCCAGGCTGGTCTTGAACTCCTGACCTCGTGATCCACTCGCCTCAGCCTCCCAAAATGCTGGGATTACAGGCATGAGCCACCACACCTGGCCTGCCTTTCCCTTTTAAACTGTTCTTCACTTTGCAGCCACAGTCTGTAAAATCACAAGTCAGATCAGTAGCTTCTTACTGTCCTTAGAACGAAGTTAAAAAAATTCATTGTGCCTTAAAAAGATCACCATAATCTGGTCCTCCATCCTCTCTAGAATTAGCTCTTACCACTCCATCCTCCTCTGACCCTGCCAATCTGGACTTTTCTGTTTCTCAGTTTACCAGATGCCTCCTTTCTTCCAAGCTTTGCACCATGCCTGGAACAGATCTTGGCTCATGGCAGTCTCAGTAAATACTGGTTGAATCAATCAGTGAGCCTTAGCATTGTATCTTACTGCTCTGCCTTACTTGGTGAGTTATGTTGGGGCAGCACTTCTCTCCTCCAGGGGGCACCAGCTGCCGGGAGTCTGTCCCTTGCAGACTCCTGATCCAGCAACAGATGAATGAAGTACACTGACACACAGATAAATTCTGCTTTGCCAGTCCAGCTGCGTGTGTGGGAGCCGCTTACAGACTCCCTGCTGAGTCCTGTAAACAGTTGCCACTCGACCCTGATCAGCTAGTCGGACTCGCATTTATTCAGTAAGTTAATTAAAAAAAGCTTGAGTCAACACCATTAGAGGGTAATTGACATTGTGGACTTCCCAAGTAAAAAGCACTTAAGCAACTCCGTACATCAAAGGTTAGTCTTAAGATTATATGAGTAAACAAGCGAGCTAGGTAAACTACTCTGCCTTTCTTTATTACTATTTTAATTTGTTTAACTAAAGCTAAAGGGATCAGTTCGCCTTCAGCCAGATATTTTACCGAATTTACCCACCGAAGTTATGCAAACTTCTCAGCCTTCCAAGAAGATTTGTGTCTTTCTATAACTATCTCTTTTTCCCACCAGCCTGATTGAACCCCAACATTATGTAAATTTCAAGGACCAGATAACTTAAGATTATTTGCCATTTACATTATCTCTTGGTTTCTTTAGCCACTGGCAATCATAACATAATTTCTTTTTAAAAAATTAATAGTAAATTACTTTTAGAAATAGAATACAGTTTGATTATAGCATAGATTATGTAAGGGGCAGCAACAGGAAGTAAGACTAGAAAAGTGTCTTAGGACCAAATGTGTCTCAGTGTGTTTGGGCTGCTATATGAAAATACCTTAGACTGAGTGATTTATAAATAATACAACTTTATTTCTCACAGTTCTGGAGGCTGGGAAGTCCAAAATCCAGGCACTGGTAGATTCTGTGTCTGGTCTGCTCCATAGATGGCACCTTGTGCCTGTGTCCTCACACGGTAGAAGGCATAAAAGCAGGGAGGAACCTCCCTTTAACCTGTTTTCTAAGGGCACTAATCCCATTGTGAGGACGGAGGCCTCATGACTTAATCACTCCCCAAAGGCCCCACCTAATACCACCACCATGGGAACTAGATTGCAGCAAGAATTTCGGAGGGACACACATTCAGACCATGCATAGCACTGGCCAAGATGTTAAACTTCATTTGGCCTTTTGTTTTGTATTTTTATTTTATGAGCAAGGGAGAGGTGAGACAGGGCTTTGGGGAGACTAATCTGACAGCAGTGTCGTTATCTCAGTAAGAAGGAATCAGGACAAAAAACCAGAACAGTGAAAATAGAGTGGAAGAGAGACACAGAGTTCAGAGAGATTATAAGAGATTTGGCTTCTGGAGGACTGTGAGGAGGAGGTCAGTACCAGTGAAAGCGTACCTTTTTTTTTTTTTTTTTTTTTTTTTTTTTGAGATAGTGTCTCACTCTGTCACTCAGGCTGGAGTGCAGTGAAGTGATCTTGGCTCACTGCAACCTCCACCTCCTGGGTTCAAGCAATTCTCCCACCTCTGTCTCCCAAGTAGCTGGGACTACAGGTGTGTGCCACCGCACTGGCTAATTTTTGTATTTTTTGGTAGAGACAGAGTCTCACCATGTTGGCCAGGCTGGTCTTGATTTTCTGACCTCAAGTGATCTGCCCACCTTGGTCTTCCAAAGTGCTGGAATTACAGGTCTGAGCCACCACACCTGGCCAAAAGCAGACCATTTTAGTTACTGTTGCAGCCATATCTCTAAGGGTGGAAGGCGTTTGGGGATGTGGGACTGGAACTGAGACAAGAGATTGGGTTGGAGATAGATATTTGGAGTCATCCACAAGGAGGCCATAGTTGGAGAAATGAAATGGATTTAATGTCAAAGGAATGAATAGAAAGAGGGGAAATGGGGAAAGGACCAAGCATAGAACTTTGGATAGTGGAGTGATAGCCTTCATTTAACAAGCAGCAGAAGGAAGGAGATGGAAGAGGAATGTCACAGAGAACCATTAAAGGAAATATGTCAAACAAAAGAACAACAGTTGAAAGTAGACATGAAAAATGGATTTGGAAGTTTTAAGGTCAAAAATGGTCTCGCTGGAATAGTGATGGAGGTCACATGGTAAAAGATTTTTTGTTCATTCAGTCGATCTTTATTGAGCCATCTATATGCCAGGCATTGTTCTATGTGCTGGAGATACAGCTGTGACACCCAAGATGAAGAACTGGCGACTAAGTGGCTAGTGAAGAAGTTGAGGCAGCACATGTAAACTACTGTTTTGACAGGGTTTAAGGGGAAGGCAGAGAGAGGATGGTAACTTGAAATGGAGAGGCATGACTGTGTTCATATACAATTAATAAGTCTTTGGGGAATAAAGAAGACATAAGGAAGCAAGAAAAAGAATAGCAAGCTACAAGAGCCCACTGCAAGTTGGAAGATGTGGGTTTGATTGCAGTACGGAGGTTTAATCTAGAAGAGACAGAAAGGAAGGAGAGATTGTAGAAAGAGATGAAGGATTTTTAAGTAAAGGAGGGAGCCAAAGCACACACACACTACAGGACAATGCCAGTCTTCTCAGTAAACTAAAGGCAGGATGAAAAACACAGGGAAGATTTGGCAGGAGTGCCATGGAGTACCATCCACTTGCCATACCGGATAATAAATTTAAAGTGAGAGTCAGTGATGTCCATGCCTTCACTGTAATCCTAGAGTCAGTAGTACCGATTGCCTAAAATTAGGAACTGGAAAGGTGAGTGTAGTAGGAGGGCCAAGGAGTCGAAGGAATCTAGGAAACTGCTAGGGATACTGTGGAATTGGGCAGCCGTGGCATCAGTGGTTAGATACTTCATGACCTGAGGCTAGGAAGTGTAAAGTCATAAAAAGACATGTTCAAGAGGAGGTGATACAAACAAAATGGGAAATTGTGGTTGGATAGGGACTTTAAATTTCTATTTTGGAAGTGAAGTCATTCTGAGTTAACCCTGAAGTAGAACAGAGTTAAGGCCGTATGTATGAGGCCAGGGCATTGGTTAAACAAACTTAAGTATTAGAATTCCTGTGGATTTGGGATTGAAGGAAGGAGAGATTACCTTGGTTCTATTTGTGTCCCCACTGCCAGTTCATTGTCTAAAACATAGTAGGTATTAGTAAATCTTTCTTCGGTGGGTTTATGGATGGACTGGTGTCAACGTAGGCTTTCTTTCATCTTTCTGTCGATTGTTTGAACCTGTAAGTTATGTCACATTTATAATCAATCTGATGCTGGCTTTTTATAAGGCTTTTATGATTAGAATATTTGTGAATTCAAGTGCTGAAACACACTCAGCATTGTCCCCACTTCGTCTGACTTAGGGCCCCCTTCCTGCTGGCATTGTGTTCCCTCTACAGGGAATGTCCTTCCCGCCGTTTTAGCTCAGGAAGTGGATCTTCCTCAGTGCCAACTCAGTCACGTTTTCTTTTAAAGCTGCCCAGTGGATTGAGGCTCCCCTTCTCTGTAAACCCTCAGGGTGCTTAACACCTGTGGCATGTATTACACTTTTCTGTCTACTTGTCTTATTTTCCTGAAGACGGAGGCTTCCTTTTTCTGACCAGTGCCTAGACTGTAGTAAAGGTTCTATGGCCTTAACCATTGCGGAAGTTCTCATCAGCCATCACGTGAAACTAACATGGATCCTGAATTTAAACTGTTTGAGCTCAGGAATAAGAGAAAAGGCCCTGACTGATCTTCCTTTGAAGAAAGATAGATATCCCTACGGTACCTCAGCATTTCAGTAAGTTATTGATTCTTTTTTTCATTGAGGGTCCATTTCAACCATTGAAAAAATTGTCTCAATAATAGAAGGTTAAATAATGATGCCATTAAAAATCAAGTACAATATTAATTATATTTAGCACCAGTTTAACTCTTGTCTAATGATTCTAAAATCACGTGATCTATGCTGTGCTATTCAAGGAGTCCAAAGGCAGGGACATTTTTATAGCAGGAAGGAAGTTAGGCGATTTATTGGACTGCTTATAAAAAGAACTAAATGCAATTTAGATTGGATAATGTATTTCCAAGTTAATTAGATTGTAGGTTATTGCGTACAAAGCCATTGCCTGGGACGAACTTGCAGCAGCAGCAGCAGCTTTAAAATTGATTTTCTTGATTTACTTGTAACAGCAATGCTTGTGGCTGGAGCTCTTCTAAGGAAATATGCTATGATTTATTTTCCTTTCTGTCCTACATGTTGTAATGTAAAATTCTGTAATTTATCTCGTTAGCTGTTATCTGTGACTCTATATATTCTTGCATATCTGAAAATGTAACAGGTGTTTAGAGTTAGCACTACTGACTGAAGTTTGTAGGCTTCAATAATTTAGGCCCAGGTTTTTGTTTTGTTTTATGGACTTCTGGCATTGAAGGCCAGTGGAGAGGTCACCCTATATTCTGTAAGGTTCAGTTGTTGATGTAAGATATTGGGTAAAAAATTAAGAGAGGAGAAGTTGGAAAAAGATGGGTATGGGAATTTAAAAATCAAATAAGAGATTGCATGTGTGATCATGGACTTCTGTACTCTTGGAGGCGAATCCTATAGTAAAAATAGACTTGCTTTCTTTCACTTAGGATTAACTCTGCCTGTTCTCCTGAAGTAGCCCCCGTTGTACTTTTCCCATTTTGTCTTGTAAGTAGATGAGAAAGTCTTCCATGAGTGTTGTCTGCTTACAGAATACAAGGATGGTTGTGTTCTTTTAAAACTGAAATTTGGTTGACTTGAGTGTTGAACTAGCTTTTATTACTACAATTTAGTTGGTGGCCAAATGATTATACTTTGTATTTAAAATTGTCTGTGGCTCCAACCAACGTAGTTTGATGGTGACCGATCACCAACTTATTCTGTTTTTTTGTTTGTTTATTTGTTTTTAGACAGAGTTTCACTCTTATTGCCCGGGCTGGAGTGCAATGGCGCGATCTCGGCTCACTGCAACCTCTGCCTCCCGGGTTCAAATGATTCTCCTGCCTCAGCCTCCCGAGTAGCTGGGACTACAGGCGTGTGCCACCACGCCCAGCTAATTTTCTTGTATTTTTAGTAGAGATGGTGTTTTACCATGTTGGTCAGGCTGGTCTCAAACTCCTGATCTCAAATAATCCTCCTGCCTCAGCCTCCCAAAGTGCTGGGATTACAGGCATGAGCCATAACGCCTGGACTTTTTAAAATTTGTTATAAACAGAGTCTCACTGTCTCCCAGGCTGGAGTGCAGTGGCATGATCATAGCTCACTATAGCCTCAACCTCCTGGGCTCAAACAATTCTCCTGCCTCAGTCTCCCAAGTAGCTAGGACTACAGGTGTGCACCACTACACCCAGCTAATTTTGAAAAATTGTTTTGTAGAGACAGGGTCTTGCTGTGTTGCCCAAGCTGGTCTTGAATTCCTTGCCTCAAGCAATCCTCCTGCCTCAGCCTCCCAAAGTGCCAGGATTATAGGCGTGAGCCACTGCACCTGGCCCTTCATCTGTTTTAAAGTGAACTATTTTGCACATGTTTGTACAATCATAAAACATTTCATCCTACTAGGTGCATTTCCTTCAAGACAGATCCCCCATCCTTCTTAGGGAGAGCTACAGAAAACAAAGGGTGGAGAGGGAGGCTGAAGAACCTCTGACTGTCCCAGGAATCTGCCTCCTCGGTGGCTGGGTAGCCAGTCCTCAGCCCAAGGCCTCCCTCAGTCATCCAGAAACCCTGTGCTTGCACTGCCTGATTTTCCCTGTCCAGGACCAGTGGAGTTGGTTTTTGTTCCTTTTACAGTTTCAGAAGACTCTATCCAACTCACTGCTATATACAAAAATAGTAATATAGTGAGGAAGCTTTCAATTCCAATTAAATAGATTCCTCCTCTCAGCCAGGCCTCTGCTCAAACCACCTCCAGGGCAGCCTCCCTGCTTCCTCTCTTCAAAAAGACCCCCTTGCCCCTGCTCTGGCCCTCTTTCAACACTGTTTTTACTTCATGGAATTTCACTACCTCACATTCTTAGGTGGTTCCTGTCACAGATACTAAGATACAGGTCGAGTACTCCTTATCTGAAATGCTTAGGACCAGAATTGATTTGGATTTCAGATTTTTTTTTAATTTCAGAATATTTGCCTTGTATCAGGTAAGCATCCCAAATATGAACATTTGAAATAGTCCAATGAATATTTCCTTTGAGCATCTTGTTGGCACTCCAAAAGTCAGATTTTGGAGCATTTTGGATTTCATATTTTCAGATTATGGATACTTAACCTGTATTTATCTCTCTCCCTGCGACGCCAGGATATAAACTCCACAAGGGCAGAAAATGTATTTGATTCATTGTCAGTCCCCTTATAACTAGCATGTATCTGTCCATTTGTATACATTTAGCAAATATTTAATGACTAACAGCTCAGTAGATTAAAAAAATGATTGGCTGGACACATGGCATGTCTTATGTAGTAGCAAGAGGAGAGGTGGGCAAGTAAGGATCTGGCACCAGGCCTCGATTGCCATACTCCATGGTGGGAGGTGAGGCAGAGCCGGCCCGCCCCTTTTCCTTTCCAGGACTCAGCCTCAGCATTGAGAGGGAGAAGCCAGAGGAGAAGCCTGCCCCTCCAGGGGCCACTTGCCTCCAGCACTGTGGCCTAGAGTGCATCCTCTCCAGCTGAGCAAGTGTTCTCCCTATTCCACCAGACTCATGCTCTCTGAAATACAACTCCATTTCTTGCACTTTTGCCTTGGATTTAGATGTGCAAAATATGTGAACCTTCCTATGCAAATTAAGATTTGAATGTCATCTGCTTCACAGTTCTAGCCATCAGTTCTAAAAATAGTCATTTTATGGGATTTGAGAAAGAGATTAAGACCACAAACTTACAACTGAGTTTTTCCCTAGCAGACAGCAGCTGTTCAAACAAAACATAAATCTGGGAGCTTTGAAGAGCTGTGCTGTTGTGCTGCAGCTCAGCCCAGTAGGTGGAGGTTCCTAGGGAGGAGATATACTCAGCATGGGTGAGATCTGTGGGCCTGCAGACAGTGTGTTCATGTTCTGCCATCACCCGTGAACCTAGAGGACAGAGTGATGGAAATCGATGATTGTGAGGCAGCGAAATTAGGACTAGCATTAGTGAACGCCCCGCCCCATGTCTGTGGCCATGTGCAGTTAGCGCCATTTGACTCTTGTTCTTGTGAAAACTACAGAACATTTGTAGCAAGGGCTTTATAGGCTGAAATACCAGTAAACAGCCAGAGAAAAATTAACACCAGCAGAAATGTGACTTTTAAAAAGTAAGATGACCTGTTAGGGACTTTCTGTGAACTTACAGGGGTCCTGAGAAGTCATACCCTGCTGCCTGACCTCTGACCAAACAGTAATCACAGGCATTCATTTCCCCAGGTCAGTGAGGACTCAGAGTCTTCCGACAAGAGGGGCAGTTTGTGTTATCTGTCACTCCTTCCCCATTTTTCTAGCACAGCTTTAAAAATTACTATGGCAAAGATACCAGCATCTTTGCCATTTTGCTGCTTTATCATCTTACATGGACTATATGCTACACAAACTAAATTAAATTAAATCAATGCATCTCCGCCCCGCCCTCCTCCAGAGTAAGTTTTCACTGACTTGGGCAAGTAAATGAGTGCTTCACCCTAATTAATGTAATAGAAATTCCTGTGCTGGTATTCTTGTCCCATTCTTAGAAGAGGGAATTTCCTGGTAACATTGCCCCAGATAATAATTATTCCTTTGAGACGCTGCAGGCATCACTTCTCCAGGCTAAATAATTTCAGTCCTTTTTCTCCCAGGTTCTAGCATTCTATCCTTTAATCTTGCGAGTCTTCTCACTCCTACTTGGCTGAGAATTCTAAGTCATCTGAGCTAATGTGCTACCTGGTTTGGAGTCACTCTGTCCTCCCTCACCTTCCAGATGTGCCAGCGACTGTGGTCCCTGTTATCTAACAATGCTACCTGGCTAATTACCTGTGGGCTCTTTTCTGCTGTGATGAACCCAGCAGATCATTTATTTGCTGTGTAAACAGCCTGTTTCTCTTCTTGTCTATTTACCTTTTCTATAGACAATGTTTGGTTTGTTTCTGAGTAAAGTAGCCTTGACCAAATGGACTAAGGGGCCATTTGGGGCTCATTATTTTGTATGTGATTGACAGATAGTTAAATTTTTCAGTGGGGTATTACACATTCTTTAGGCTGTGGTATCAATATGCTGGCACTTCAGAGAGCCAGCACCATGTAGTGTAAGATGAGGACCAGCGGTGGAGTTGGGGAGGGATGAGAATCACAGCTCTTCCACCATTTATTGCTGTAATGTACCTAGCCTCCCTTAGCCTCTCTTACCTCATATATTAGATGAGAATAATGTTATTCGTGTGGGAGAGTAGAGCGGATGCAGTGAATTCAGGTTTGTAAGCATTTGATGTGCTTACTGTTGGAATGTAGTTTTACAGACAAGGTTGTTTTTGTCATGATGGGTGGTATTTATATATATAAAGGTAACAGAGCTGATTTTCATCTAGTTGAAAGTCTGTGTGAGTGGTTTAAGTTCTTGGTACAAAGATATAAGAGACACATACTTATGATAATTTTATATTAAATATGTCATCAGCTGTTATACAGAGATAGTTACTATGAAAAACAGAACTAGGAGGGAGGGGGGCAGAGGATAAATCCAGAGTGTCTGCCTTTCAGATAGCTGGACTCAAGAGGAATGGGAAATTAGAGGGAAGAAGTGTCTGATGTTTCTGCTCATTGAAAACTGTTTTTCCAAACAACCTCATTAAAAAGTGGGCAGAGGACATGAACAAATCATTTTCAAAAGAAGACATACATGCAGCCAACAAGCATATGAAAAATGCTCAACATCACAAACCATTAGAGAAATGCAAATCAAAACCACAATGAGATACTATCTCACACTAGTCAGAATGGCCATTATTGAAAAATCAAAGAATAATAGATGTTGGCACAGTTGCAGAGAAAAGGAAACACTTCTACACTGCTAGTGGGAGTGTAAATTAGTTCGGCCATTGTAGAAAACAGTGTGGCAGTTCCTCAAAGAATTGAGAACTACCATTCGACCCAGCAATCCCATTACTGGGTATATACCCAAAGGAATATTTGTTCTGTCATAAAGACCCACACATGCATATGTTCATTGCAGCACTGTTCACAATAGCAAAGACATGGAATCAACCTAAATGCCCATCAGCAGTAGACTGGATAAAGAAAATGTGATACATAAACACCATGGAATACTATGCAGCCGTAAAAAAGGATAAGATCATGTCCTTTACAGGAACATGGATAGAGCTGGAAGCCACTATCCTTAGCAAACTAACACAGGAACAAAAAAACCAAATACCATATATTCTCACTTCTGAGTGGGAGCTAAATAACAAGAACACATGGATACTGGAAGGGGAACAACTTAAGGGTGGAGAGCAGGAGGAGGGAGAATATCAGAAAAAATACCTATCGGGTACTATGCTTATTATCCAGGTGACGAAATTACCTGTACACCAGATCCCTGTGATACACAGTTTACCTACATAACCTGCTTGTGTACCCCAGAACCTAAAAGTTAAAAACAAAAATAAAACCTTTTTTGTGTGACTTGAGCTCTAAGTTATGAATATTGTCTTAGGGGGCTCAAGGGTAAAGGGACAGCAGTGTATCTTTAAGATTAAGCATGATTTTGGTACTAATAGAGCCTCTGTCCTAACCTGTACTTTTGGGGGTTGATGATACCAGAGAAACTTTTCTGTACATTTTTTGTGTGTTGGTTTGCCCTGTCTTCAGCAGTGATTATGTATTTCTGTGAAGTTAATAGGCCCCTTGTGTGGAGCCTACCCCCCGTGTGGAATCATCTCATAAGGAGACACATCCTGGAAGTGTCCCGGAAGCCCCTAGACTTGAGTTTTCCAGACTCCTTGGCCAACAAACACGGCCATCCCCTGGGGGCTGTGGCCATCACCCCACCCTGCGGCTGCTTGGCCTCCTATGGTAGAAAGGGAAGATGAATGATCATCAGCGCTCCATCTGTCTGGATCGGAATGAACAAATCTCTTGCTGCTTCTCCGTCACAGCCCTTCACCTTTCTTTTTCCCTTGGCTAGATGGCACCCTGAGCTTTGGATTTTTTTTTTATTATTATTATAAGAATTTTCTAACTTGCATATTTGCATTTTGGCCTAAGATAATGATGGCCATGACCCTAGCAAGGCTACCGCAGGAACCGTGTTCTCCTCAATCACCTTTCCAGAGAGCTTTCTTTCCCTACACTGTCAGTGCCAAGGAAGGCTGAAAATGCAGTGACTGTGGGTTATAACCTGTGATGGCCCCAGAAGGGCTGTGACTTCATCACCTCCTGTAATCCTCACAGGGTCCCCACTGGACTCATGAGAAAAGGGGGAGGCTTCTAGGGGTTATGGAGTAGCCCCCAGGTACACAGCTGGTAAGCCCAAGTCCATTGTTGATTTGACTCTGGCAGAAGGGAAGGGCTTTCTGGTCTACCTCATCACCACCTCCCCAAGCCATGGGACCCACCCCTGGGTAATTTGGGAATCCAGATAACCAGCCCTTCAGTAGGAAATATGAGTTACTGCCCCACAAGGTGATTGCCCTACTAGTAGAAACCTTACTACCCAGAGCTCAGTTGGGTTTCGTGACCCCAAATTAAATGAAATATAATACAGGTAAATGAACTTCACAAAATTATTACAGTGCTTTAATGCTCTGGCCTGGGGACCTAATTGCTTTTATTTTATTTTGTTTTATTTTTGAGATGAGAATCTCGCTATATTGCCCAGGCTGGTCTTTCAGCCTGGCCTCATGTGATCTTCCCACCTTGACCTTCTAAAATGCTGAGATGACAGCCTCATGCCACCACACCCAGCCCTCTAGCCAATTTTCAATAAATATACTGAATTTTCATAATATAGTGTCTAACATTCTCTACTGTGCTTTTAAAACCAGTATTCTCAAAACAGCTTATTTTATTTTGCTCGAGGCAAGTATGCATTATCCCTTTTTGCTTCCCACAAGAGCAAAAGCTTAAGCATTTGTCTTCCCTTCACTTCCTGCCAGCGTCCCATCATCTCTATCTGCTGGGGTCACCGGGACTCGAGGCTGTTGATGGCATCAGGACCAGCCCTGTACGTGGTGCGTGTGGAGCACCGGGTGTCCAGCCTGCAGCTGCTGTGCCAGCAGGCCATCGCCAGCACCTTGCGTGAGGACAAGGACGTCAGCAAGCTGACCCTGCCCCCCCGCCTCTGCTCCTACCTCTCCACTGCCTTCATCCCCACCATCAAGGTAAAGCCCTCTACCCCTCCCTCTTCCTCCTCCCTCACCTGTGCTGGCTCCCCACAGAGCCAGGGCAGAGACAGGTGAGGGTACCAGACTGAGCACATGGGGCCATGTGCAGCTGTGCAGGATCCTGATCCTGTCATGTGCTGCCAGGTCTGCAGTCTGTCCAAGCATCATGGTCCATGTCCATGAGAGATTTGCCCTGTGTGGTGGCTGTTATCTTTCTCATGGCAAAGCTGGTATTCCTAGCTTGACTTCTGTGTCCCTCTGATGATCAAAGGAGTGACCATTATTCAGCATTTCCTATATACTAAGCATTATACCAGTTAATTTTTAGAAATCTGTCTTGTTCAGTCCTGCTTTCCTGACAGATGCTGCCATTATTCCCATTTAAGGAAGCAGGAAACAAGTTAGGAGAAGTTAAGTAACTTGCTCCCTAGCTAGTTAGGGGAACAGTCAGGATCAGACCCACCCCAGTTCTAGGGCCAGCTCTTGGCACTGTGCTGAGGAGAGCCACGCCAGCCAGCGCTCAGCGTCAGCAACCTTTCATACCAGTGGGAACTCTAGAAGGTAGCATGTAGAATGCATCTGCCAGTTGCTGTTTAAGTGTGGGTCCCCCTAACCTTGGGTTTTCCCAAGTGGTTCTCTTTTGTATTGTCTCTCTCTTCTTCTAAGTAGCAGACCCATTTGTTGGTTACTTTTTTCCTGAAACATCAAAGTTTTAGAATCTATTGGTTTTTGTTTTTGTTTTTGTTTTTCCAAGTTGCCTTACACTATTGATTCTACACGAGCAGATCTCAACGCTGGTGTATTATATAGCATTGGAAAATACAGGTGCCCAAGCCTGCCCCTATGGATCCTGATTTCATTGTCTGATATGGGATCCTGGTTTAGATGTGTTTTGAAAGCTCCCAGGAGATTCTCACATGCTCCTGCCATTGCAAATCACTGTTCTACACCACATAGTTAGCCTCTCCCCAGGCTCCCAGCCTGTGCTCTTTCTGGAACAGTGGTGTTTTTAGTTGACCTGCCCCCGTGCTCACTCTCTTTCCCTCTCTCTCTGCCTCTCTGGAGTCCCAGCTCTTCCTTTTCTTCCTGTGTCCTGCAGCCCCCAATTCCAGATCCGAACAACATGAGAGACTTTGTCAGCTACCCATCAGCCGGCAATGAGCGGCTACACTGCACCATGAAGCGCACAGAGGACGACCCAGAGGTGGGCGGCCCGTGCTACACGCTCTACCTGGAGTACCTGGGCGGGCTTGTGCCCATCCTCAAAGGGCGGCGCGTCAGCAAGCTGCGGCCGGAGTTTGTCATCATGGACCCGCGGACGGATAGCAAACCAGGTGGGTCCCTTGCCCGAGGGACTGGGACCTTGTTCTCTGTGGTCATGGGCTGTTACGCCTTACACCCCAAACAAAGAGAATGCGTACTAATGAAACGTGAGCCTGTGGTGGCTGGTGTGGAACTTCGTTGAAGAAACCCACTGAAATGAACTGTTCTCTAAATGTACTTTTTGACAGGTTTTAAATCATATTTCGTGGGCAGTGGATAGCTGGGCTGTGAATAGAGGAACCATTGGCTGTCAGGCAAGGGGAAGCTAGTGCAGGCCTCCCGGGAGCAAGGGTTTCCTCTTCACAGTTACGGAGTGTTCATCCAGTGTCTTCATGTAATATTCAGACAACTTGAAAATAATAACAAGATACAGTCCCTGCCCTCCCAGAGTGGATGATAAAATTAAAATCAAACCTTCAGCCTCCTGCCCCTCCCTAGTCTACTGTTAACTGCTTTGTACCTGATTACTAATGACAATTTTTTGCTCATCCATAAAGATGTTGGTATGAAACACCCTTTTCTTCTAAAAACCTTTCCCTGTGGTGATTTTCTTTGCTCAGTTAATGTATTCAACATGCTCCCTGCACACCTCTCTGGGATCCTAGATTGTAAGCTTCAGAGGGAAGGGACTGCGTTCTTTTTTTGTGCCACTTGGTGCTAGGCTAGTGTCCGTGCACCCGTCAGTCACTGCCGGCTCAGTCTGCCACCTCCTGTGAAACTTTGCCCATCACCTATGGCAGAATGAGCAACACACTTAGTCATTGTGCTCCAGGCTCTGCCCTGCTGAATCCTGTGGGCCCTGAGGGGAGAGAACTGAGTCGTCTTTGTGCCCCCAGTGGATTTGGATTTGTTTTCATTAGTTCATGCTTCCTCTCGCCACTTCCTCGCTCCAGTTTACTCTCCTGCCCATTAGTCTGGTCCCTGCCTCTCATTACGGCCTGGAGCTAGCATGACATGTGGCCTGACCAGTCACCCCAAGTCACAGTGTGGTGGGCTTATTCACTCTCAGCCTGTACTCAGCGCTGTACAGTTGCCCCACCTCTGCCTGCCAGCCTTCATTTGTTCAGCATCAGCAGTGCCACTCTACTACCCCTGCAAAACAGCAATACCGCTTGTCAATATTAGATATGAGTCTGTTTTTTCTGTCTTTTGACTCATGTGACAAGCTAGTACCAGAAACAAAGAAAGCGACCAGCAGAATTGGGGCTGGTAGGGAAGCAGACTGAAAGGAAGGAGAGGACAGATTCAGGAGGAAGGCAGGCACAGTGGGAAAAACAGGAGAGAGAGAAGCGCATATTCACGTGGGACGGAAACATGGTTTCAGGGAAAAGGAGAAGGGCCACCAATGGTTAGAGATGACTGGGGTGGGGGCCGTGGGACAGGCCCTGAGCCCAGGTTTGCAGCAGGTGTTCTCGCTGATGTCAGCACCTCTGAGGTTACTCCCCTGGGTGCAATTTTATAAAATCTGTATTGAGATTAAATGTTGACAGTAACTTAGGTGAAGAGCTTATTTCCTCATGTGTGCATAAATTCCTCACTGAAGAAGAGGACAGGAGGCTGTGCTGTGGAGTACCCAAGGACTAGGCTTGCTTGAACCTGGCCCGACTACCCCAAATGCCTGCTCTTCCTTCCTGTTCATGTTTATCAGCTTGTATCAAACACAGACCCACTCATTTGCGCACAATCCTTTGAGGGAATAAGATGTTGTATTTTTATAATTAAAAGAGTTAAAAGCTATAAAACAAAGCACATTGACTAGTGCCTACTTTGTGTGGGATACTTGAGTCTCCTGCTATTATTAAGTAATACCAGGTCATCTCTGCTTTTAAGGAGTTTCTAAACCCTTTTAGGTGATAAGACAATGTAAGCACTTGAAAAGTTTAAAAAGTCAAGATTTAAATACCTGATGACAAAAATAGAGGATATGTCACAAGGCACAATATGACTAATTGCCACCTGAATGGCATATACAAACTATTTCAGAGGAGGAAAAGAATCCCTGACATTGAGAAAACAGGAATTTCTTTTTTCTTTTTATTGGGGGATGGAGGGACAGGGTCTTGCTCTGATGCCTAGGCTGCAGTGCAGTAGTGCCATCACAGCAGTGCAGTAGTGCCATCACAGCTCGCTGCAGCCTTGACCCTCCCAGGTTCAAGCAGTCCTCCCACCTCAGCCTCCTGGGCAGCTGGGGCTACAGGTGTGCACCACACTTGCTAATTTTTGTATTTTTTGTAGAGACAGGGTTTTACCATGTTGCCCAGGCCGATAAACTCCTGGGTTCGAGCAGTCCTCCGCCTTGGCTTCCCAAAGTGCTAGGACCTATTACAGGCATGAACCACCGTGCCTGTCCAGGAATTTCTTATCGTTAAAAGCTGATTAACTCATTGAGGCCGCCATATCATCGTTTCTCAAAATGTGTTCCATGCACCACCACCTCCATGCAAATCACCTGGGATACTTATTTAAATACACGTTCCTAGGCTTACTCTTAGATTACGATTCATTAGGGCTGTGGTGGGGCCTACATACAAACATGCGACTTAATGGGTTTCCCAGGTGATTTTTATGCACTAAAGTTTGTGATCCACTGTCAGGTGACTTGGCAGATATGTCCCTCAAAATTACCAGTGTGTATTTTTATACCAGATACCATGAGTCCCAGTATTTTTTTTTTTTTTCAGACAAGGTCTCACAGTGTCTCCCAGGCTGGAGTGCAGTGGTACAATCATGGCTCATTGCAGCCTTGAACTCCTAGGCTCAAGCAGCCCTCCCACTTCAGCCTCCAGGTAGCTAGGATCGTAGGTATGCACCACCACACCTGGCTAATTTTTTTTATTTTTGTGGAGATGGGGGCTCCATGTGTTGCCCAGGCTGGTCTCAGCCTCCTGGATTCAAGATCCTCCAGCGCTCGCCTCCTGTAGTGCTGGGATCATAGGTGTGAGCCACCATGCCCGGCTTTTTCCCTCCACCACCCCCACCAGTTTTCTTTAAAAAGAGATGGGGTCTTACTCTGTCACCCAGACTGGAGTGCAGTGGTATGATCGTAGTGCACTGTAAACTTCTGGATTCAAGTGATCCTCCCACCTCAACCTCCCGAGACTATAATAGGCACACACCATCACACTTGTCTAATTCTGTTTTTTGTAGAGATAAGGTCTCAGTATGTTTCCCAGGCTGGTCTCAAACTTCTGATCTCAAGAAGTAAAGTCGTCCTGCCTTGGCTCACCACAGTGCTGAGATTTACAGACATGCTATTGCACCTGGCACACATTTTCTAAAGGAATCTTTGGCCGGGCGCAGTGGCTCAAGCCTGTAATCCCAGCACTTTGGGAGGCCGAGACGGGCGGATCACGAGGTCAGGAGTTCGAGACCATCCTGGCTAACACGGTGAAACCCCGTCTCTACTAAAAAATACAAAAAACTAGCCAGGCGAGGTGGCGGGCGCCTGTAGTCCCAGCTACTCGGGAGGCTGAGGCAGGAGAATGGCGTAAAAACCCGGGAGGCAGAGCTTGCAGTGAGCTGAGATCCGGCCACTGCACTCCAGCCTGGGCGACACAGCGAGACTCCGTCTCAAAAAAAAAAAAAGGAATCTTTAGCCACAGCTTGCTATGGACTGACTTGTGTTCCCCTAAAATTCATATATTGAAGTCCAGACCCCCAGTGTGAGGGTAGGATGACATTTAGGGGAGATTAAGATTAAAGGAATTCATATGCGTGGGTCCTGATCTGATTTAGTTACTGGCCTTAAAGAAGAGAAGGAGAAAGAGACCTCTCACCACGCACGTGCACCAAGGAGAGGACATAGGACACAGTGAGAAGGCAGCTCTCTGCAGGCCGGGGCAAAGCCTTCACCAGGAAACAGGCGTTGTCACCCTAACCTTGGGGCTGCTCAGCCTCCATAATTGACTGGACCCGTTATTTAGTGTGTGTGCATGCGCACTCGTGCGTACACACACGCATAATACTGGTTTTGTTTTTCTGGAGAACCCCGACTAATACAGATTTTGGTTCTAAGAAATGGGTATTGCTGTAACAAATCTCTAAACATGTAGAAGAAGCTTTGAAACTGGGTAATGGATAGAGGCTGGAAGAGTTTTGAGGTGGATGCTAGAAATATGGAAGTTAAGAGCAATTCCGGTGAAGTCTCAGTTGGAAATGAGGAATATACTGAAAACTGGAGGAAAGGTGATCCTTGTTATAAAGCAGCAAAGGATTTGAGTAAACTGTTCCAGTGTTTCCGTGGAAGGTAGAACTTGCAAGTGATTAAATTGGATATGTAACTGAAGAGATTTCTAAGCAAAGTGTTGAAGGAGCAGTTTGGTTCCTCCTGATGGCTTATAGTAAAATGCAAAAGGAGAGAGATGAATGGAAGAAGGAATTGTTAAGATAAAAGATGAAGATTTAGATTTAGAAAATATTTAGGCTATTCATATTGCAAAAAAAATAAGTATTAAATACATTTTGAAGAAAATACCAAAGTTATGGCTGGACTGTCATTTAATAAAGCGCTTACGAAATTATATGAGCAGAGACACTGCCAGTTTGAACTGTAGTGGATGGAAACAGGATGAAACGAAGGAGGAAGGCTGTTGGACTTCTTAGCTTTGACCAGCTGGAATGATGGAGGTGTTTGGCCACTAACATGCATTATTCTTCAAGAAGAGGGAAAAATAACTCTGAAAGTGATTCAGAGATCATTAGGTCCACCTCTTCAGTTTCAGCAGGCCAGATGGCCTTTGCACAGAGCCTTGCAGGCAGAGCCATGGGGGCAGGATCCCTACCAGAGCTATGAGGGTGATGCTGACACCCCAGTAGACCTGGAGGACAGGATATCAAACCAAAGAGGACTCCACTCAAGCCTCAAAATTCAATGGAATTTTCTTTGCGAGATTTTGGATTTGCTTGGAACCTGTCACCACTTTTGTACTTCCAGTGTCTCCTTTTTGGAATGGGAATGTCTATCCTATGCCTGTCCCACCATTGTATTTTGGAAGCACATAACTTCTGTGGTTTCACAGGTTCACAGCTGGAGAGCAGGTTTGCTTCAGGATGAATTGTACCTCAGGTCTCACCCATACTGGATTTAGGTGACAATTTAAATGAGACTCTGGACTTTTAGAGTTGATACTGAAATAAGTTAAGACTTTGGGGGCTTTGGGAATAGAATGAATATATTTTGCATGGGAGAAGAACATGAATCTGAGAGTGGCCAGGAGTAGAATCCCGTGGACTGAATTGTGCCCCCACGTTCAACCCCAAAATTCATATTGGGAAGTCCTAACTCCCAATGTGACTGTATTTGGAGATAGGACTTACAGGGAGGAGATGAAATTAAATGAGATCTTAAGGGTGAGGTCCTAATTTGATAGGGCGATTGGCCTTATAAGAAGAAGACAAGATTAATGCCTGTGATCCTGCGCTTTGGGAGGCCAAATCGCAAGGTCAGGAGATGGAGACCATCCTGGCTAACACAGTGAAACACCGTCTCTACTAAAAATACAAAAGATTAGCCAGATGTGGTGGCGGGTGTCTGTAGTCCCAGCTACTTGGGAGGCAGAGACAGAAGAATGGCGTAAACCTGGAAGGTGGAGCTTGCTGTGAGCTGAGATCGCGCCACTGCACTCCAGCCTGGATGACAGAGCGAAACTCCGTCTCAAAAAAAAAAAAACAACCAAGGAAAGAGAGCTCTTTCTTCAAGCACATACACTGAGGAGAGGCCACCTGCAAGCCAGGAAGAGAGCCTTCCCCAGAATCCAACCATGCTGGCACCCTAGCCTTGGTCTTTCAGCCTCCAGAGTGTGAGGAAACAATTACTATTATTGGAGCCACCCAAGTCTGTGGTATTTTGTTATGGTGGCCTGAGCAGATTTAGAGTGTATATTTAAAAAGCCATTAAAACCATTTTTCAAGATTTTATTTTAAAAATATATGTAATTGGCCAGGCGCGGTGGCTCACGCCTGTAATCCCAGCACTTTGGGAGGCTGAGGTGGGCGGATTACGAGGTCAGGAGATCGAGACCAGCCTGGTTAACACGGTGAAACCCTGTCTCTACTAAAAATACAAAAAATTAGCCGGGCGTGGTGGCGGGCGCCTGTAGTCCCAGCTGCTCGGGAGGCTGAGGCAGGTGAATGGCATGAACAGGGGGGGCAGAGCTTGCAGTGAGCGGAGATCGTGCCACTGCACTCTAGCCTGGGCGACAGAGTGAGACTCCATCTCAAAAACAAAACAAAACAAAAAAATATATATGTATAATTCAGGAAGCCAGGCACAGTGGCTCACACCTATAATCCCAGCACTTTGGGAGGCCAAGGCAGGAGGATTGCCTGAGCTCAGTAGTTCAAGACCAGCCTGGGCAACACAGTGAAACCCTGTCTCTACTAAAATGCAAAAAAAATGGCCAGGTGCGGTGGCTTATGCCTGTAATCCCAACACTTTGGGAGGCCAAGGTAGGCGAATCACCTGAGGTCAGGAGTTCAAGACCAGCCTGGCCAACATGGTAAAACCTTGTCTCTACTAAAAATGCAAAAATTAGCCAGGTGTGGTAGCAGGTACCTATAGTCCCAGCTACTTGGGAGGCTGAGGCAGGAGAATCACTTGAACCCGGGAGGTGGAGGCTGCAGTGAGCTGAGATTGCACCACTGCACTCCAGCCTGGGTGACAGAGCAAGACTCCGTCTCAATAGATAAATAAATAAATAAATGACTCCGTCTCAATCAATCAATCAATCAATAAAATAACAAAAAATTAGCCAGCCGTGGCGGTAGTCCCAGCTACTCAGGAGGCTGAGGCAAGAGAATCGCTTGAACCCAGGAGGCGGAGGTTGCAGTGAGCCGAGATAATGTCACTGCATTGCACTCCAGCCTAGGCAACAGCGAGACTCCGTCTCCCCAAAACACCCAAAAAGCCTTCAACCCAGAAGAAATTAGCGGATTCTTGAACACTGACAGAATTGAGATGTAAAGCCCCAGACGTTGTAGTTAAGCCTTAGGTTTTAAAAGACCAATCCCAGCTTACATTTTTCTACAACTTAGATGTTTTTACAGAACACCCATGATAAACTGATGACACAATCTCTAGTAGTATGAGGTACACCCAGCCACCACCTCAGCCTTCGCAAATGTGGAGCTTATGTCATGCACTGAATTTTTAGTTGTGCTGATGATAGACGTCAGAGTGGCAATGCCTGCACGTGTGGAATTATGACACTGAACAAGCAGGGCTCAGGGCATATTTTCAGAAAGCCATTTTCTTTGTCTCTTGCCACCCCTTAAATCATCATTTATTCTTTCAGAAAGTATTTATGAAGTCTCAGGTAGTCTCTGCGGTTAAAGCAGGAGGCAGGACAGATGACTTTCCTTCCCTCATGGAGTTTGCACTAGTTGGGGAGACAGACAATAAAGCAATAGTTACGGCCGGATGCAGTTGCTCAGCTCTTCTAATCCCAGCACTTTGGGAGGCTGAGGCAGGAGGATCACTTGAGTCCAGGAGTTTAAGACAAGCCTGGGTGACATAGCGAGACCCCATCTCTATAAAAAAGAAAATAGTAGTTATGAGTGAAGGGATAGAGGAAGTGGTCTGGGACATGGTATTTGAGGGATCCTAGCATTGATGAGTGAGTCAGGAGCTGAGTGGGCAGTGTCTTACTGGGTTTCCTCAAGTCGAGTCACACACACTGGCATGTTCTGTAGTCTTGCGTGCATGCTTGAGTCATGACAGAGATTCCTTTGATCCAGTGATTCATAAATTAAATCATAAAACACTGCTCAGGGTTCGTGCATTAAGCCTTTTTATTTGCTTAAACACAAACACCACTGCGGCTTCACTACGGCTTTTACTGGGTCCAGGCGTGGCACCTCCTGATTCAGTGAGTGCTTTAAGAAGGGGGTGATGTGGGCAACACAGCCTGGGGCCAGCCTCCTTTCCAAGGAGCTTGCCAAACTTTTCTGCCCCTGAGGGGCCCCTGTTCATAGATGCTACCTCCAAATGCTCAGAAACTTCTAGATTGGTTTGGATTAAGAAACTCATCCTTTAAAATATAAACAGCCCTTTTGGATGGTAAAATCACTTATTATGAATTATTTCATTATGATTGAATGATTCAGCTTTTTTATTACCTGGCAAGGCACTTGGAGCCTTGAGGCAATGAGATTTTCATCAGCAAAACAAAGTAATCTGGAAGAATGGGGTCCTCACATTGAAGACAGACCTGGGGTGGTGGAGGGGATAGGGGGGATTTGGGTGGTGAGGGGATGTGATAGCACAGTGGGGATGGGCAGCCAAGGAGAGGAATTCCAACGAGGAGGAAGTTTGCCCCACAGTTTTGCCATCACCCCACTCTGCACATCATCTCACCATCTGCCTGAAGGCCCCATGCGGAGTACCCACAGAAGAACCCAGAGCCATCCTGAGAGTTCCCACCACCAGGTCTCCTAGCCTTTGCTCCACGCAGGCAAGCAGCTCTACCAGGTGGGAGAGCCAGGCCCCCACCACGAGACCTGTGGCAATTCCAGGGGACTTTCTGGCATTCCAGACCTAAGTGGAGCGGACCTGACTCTGTCAGGACTCTAATTCAAGCAGGCCTGGCATCAGCAAGGACCTTCTCAGGTCAGAAGCAGGTTCTCAGTGAATCAATGAGTCCACAAGCCCCTCACTCAGCCCAGGTTCTGTGGCTGCCTAAAAGTCCTCATGAACCCAGGTGGGCACCTGTGTGTTGTGAGACACAACAGCACAGCCATTTTGGTTTCAGCTTTTGGCAAACTGTGTGTATTTTGTACATGCCTAGAAACATTAAAATACCATGCCCATTTTGACAACAGTAGGAGTAATTGCCTACTTCTGCTTAGAAAATCTAAAAGAAAAACAATGCTAAGCTTCTTTCTGTTTCAACCTCTAGGTCTAAAATGATGGCCTGTGGAGTCCATCTGTCTTTTAGTTTATAGTAATGATCATTGGTAGGGGCTAATTGATATAACTTCCCTTGAAATGTGCTGGTTGGTGTTTTACCAGATGAAGTCTATGCGAACAGCTTGATTTCTACTGTGATCGACAGCTGCAACTGCTCAGACTCCAGTGACATTGAACTGAGTGATGACTGGGCTGCCAAGAAATCTCCCAAAATCTCCAGAGCTAGCAAATCACCCAAACTCCCAAGGTAATCTCAGTCTTCGGGGTGATCGTCCTTTCTTGTGCCTCTGAATATGTGTGTTTGTGGCTGCAACAGAATCCCACTGAAACTGACCAGAAGAGTCAAAGAGCCACCTCCCTGCCTTTTCTTCCAGAAGATTCCAGCTGGAATAATTACAACTTCTATTTGTTTTGTTTTGTTTTTCCTTTGGGATAGACAAAGACACCCAGAAGTTTGCTACACCCTCAGAACTTCTCTAGGCGTTAGCAATGATGGTGGGTGGCAGAGGGGTGGCCATAGTTCCCGGGCTTATATGTTTTTTCTTATAGTTTGAGAAAAGGAATAAAAAGGTTCTCCAGTGGATGTAACATGTTGAAGAGAATGCCAGATAAGATGCCTGTAATGCCAGAGCCGGGCACAGTGGCTCACGCCTGTAATCCCAACACTTTGGGAGGTCGAGGCGGGTGGATCACGAGGTCAAGAGATGGAGAACATCCTGGTCAACGTGGGGAAACCCCGTCTCTACTAAAAATACAAAAATTAGCCAAGCATGGTGCGGGCACCTGTAGTCCCACCTACTCGGGAGGCTGAGGCAGAAGAATCACTTGAACCCGGGAAGCGGATGTTGCAGAGCCAAGATTGTGTCACTGCACTTCAGCCTGGCAATAGAGCGAGACTCCATCTCAAAAGATTAGATAGATAGATAGATAGATAGATAGATAGATAGATAGATAGATAGATATAAGATATAAATAGATTAGATAGATATAAGATAAATAGATAAGATAGATATAGATAAGATAGATATAAGATAGCTAAATAGATATAGATTAGATAGATATAAGATAGATTGATGTGGGATAGATAAGATAAGATAGATAGATAGATAGATGGATAGATAGATGCCTGTAATGCTGTAATTGGGAAACATCAACACATCGCATCCACTGTAGAACCTTTTTCTTCACTAAGATTTCTAGTTTTAATTCTGTGATTTTTTTTTTCTGATGCCATGAAAAGCTAAGGTATAAGTTACATACAGATACACATCTGTCCAAATGGTAAACACCTAGCCCGTTGTACAAGGGCTATCCCAGTGTCTTCCCCCAAGTTCAAGATAAAGGACATGTCATCATCCCAGAAGGTCCACCTGTGCTCCCTCCATTTGATACCCACTCCCTAGAAGTAATCACTGTTCTGACTTCCATCATCAGCTTTGCTTGTTCTTGAACTTCATATAAATCGAGTCAAACAATATGTTCTCTTTGTATCTGGCCTTTTTTTTTTTTTTTTGCTCAGTGTAGTGATTTTGAGTCATCATGTTGTTGCATGTATCAGTAGTTTGTTTTTCTTTATTGCTCCATGGTATTCCATTGTAATGAGTATACTACAATTAGTTTATTCTGTTTACCAATCAATGGATATTTGGTAGTTTCCAGTTTGAGGCTATTATGAACAAATCCATGACAAACATTCTTATACAAGTCTTTTTATGGACATGTGCGCTCATTTCTCTTGGGTATAAACTTAGGAAAGGAGTTGCAGGGTCATGGGTTAAATATATGTTAAAGTTTATTAGAAACTGCTGAGCAGTATTCCAGGGTGGCTGCACCCACATAAATCCCCACCAGCAATTTCTAAGAGAGTCCCAGTTTCTTCCATCCTCAGCAGCAGCTCTGTTGTCATTTTTTAGAAATAATTCGGCCGGGCGCGGTGGCTCATGCCTGTAATCCCAGCAGTTTGGGAGGCCGAGACGGGCAGATCACGAGGTCAGGAGAGCAAGACCATCCTGGCTAACAAGGTGAAACCCCGTCTCTACTAAAACTAACCGGGCGAGGTGGCGAGCGCCTGTAGTCCCAGCTACTCGGGAGGTTGAGGCAGGAGAATGGTGTAAACCCAGGAGGTGGAGCTTGCAGTGAGCTGAGATCCAGCCACTGCACTCCAGCCTGGGCGACAGAGTGAGACTCCGTCTCAAAAAAAAGAAAAAAAAAGAAATAGTTCTACCTTGTTCTGGTAGGTGTAGTGGCATCTCATTTCAGTTTAATTCTAATATCTCCAGTGATGGATGCTGCTTAGTTTACATGTTTCTTGGCCACTTGGCTATCTTCTTCTTTTGTGAAGTGTCTGTTCAAGTCTTCTGTCCTGTTTATTATTGGGTTGTTTTATTGAGTTGTAAGAGTTCTTTCTTTTCTTTTTTTTTTTTTTTTTTGGAGGAGTCTCGCTCTGTCACCCAGGCTGGCGTGCAGTGGCACGATCTCGGCTCACTGCAACCTCTGCCTCCTTGGTTCGAATGATTCTCCTGCCTCAGCCTCCTGAGAAGCTGGGACTACAGGCTTGTACCACCACAACCGGCTAATTTTTTGTATTTTTAGTAGAGACGAAGTTTCACCATGTTAGCCAGGATGGTCTCAATCTCCTGACCTCATGATCCACCCGCCTCGGCCTCCCAAAGTGCTGGGATTACAGGTTTGAGCCACTGCGCCCGGCCCAAGCTCCTGTGTACCCTCCCCTCCCTTTAGAGCAATCACTACAGGAGCATCTGAATATCTCATTCTTTTTTTTTTGAGATGGAGTCTTGCTCTGTCGCCCAGCTGGAGTACAGTGGCGTGATCTCGGCTCACTGCAACCTCCATCTCCTGGGTTCAAGTGACTCTCCTGCTTCAGCCTCCCGAGTAGCTGGGACTACAGGCACGTGCCACCACACCCAGCTAATTTTTGTATTTTTTAGTAGACATGGGGTTTCACCATATTGGCCAGGATGATCTCAAACTCCTGACCTTGTGATCCACCTGCTTCGGCCTCCCTAAGTGCTGGGATTACAGGTGTGAGCCACCGCACCCAACCAAGAGTTATTTCTTTCTTCTAGATTTGAATCCTTTGTCAGATATCTGTATGGCCATATAATCCAGCACGTGGCATTCTTCTTTTGTGGTTAGTGCTTTCTGTGTCCTGTTCAGGATGTCTTTGGTTACCTAAGGTCATGGAGCCCTTCTTCAGTTCTCTTCTATCAGCTTTCTAGTTCTAGTTTTAGCTTTCATGCTTATGGATTAATTTTTGTGTTTGGTATGAATTAGAGGTGAATGCTCATTTTTTAAATATGTAGATATCCAGTTACTCTAGCAGTCTGATTGATGTCTTTTTTCATCTTTGTTCCAGAGCTTGTTAAAATTGCATGTAACATTATGAACTTTCCTATATTTCCAAAGTGCTTTTTTCCCATTATGTAAGCAGAGAGGACATTTAATGCGTGCCACTAAATCCTTCGCCTTTAAACGTCCTCTTCAGGTTGCCATCTTGCTGTAGCTGGGCCTCCTCCTGCTGTCCTTTCCCCATTTGGACCCTTCACAGAGCAGCCAGGCTAATTGTCCCAGATCATAGCTTTAGGGAGCTCAATCTGCCATCCCCCCATTCCTCAGGAGCCCGGTTTCTCATCAAGCTCAAAACCAGTATATATGAGACAATGCATTTTTTCACAGACTGTTTTAAACCTTACCATACTCGTTTTAATCACACTGTCTTTGGGGTAGACTGTCATTAAACACATGTGTCTCCGTGTTATAAATAAAGGGACTGAGGAGCAGAGATACAACATGGGATCAAAAGGCAGCCAAAAAACTTTACTAATTTGATTTAAATATTGCAGATGGTGAAATGCTAGATAAATTTGTTGAAATTCACACTGTTGCAGAAGAAATTAGAAAGATCACTGGCCTTAGGGTAAGAAATGACTTGTCCCACCTGCTGTTTTCCCAGGACGGATTGTGCAGGCCTCTGGCAGAAGCCAGTTTCCACGCTTGCTCCAAGGCAGCAGAGAGTGAAAGACAGTTAATTATTTGAGTTCCTTACAAATGGATCGCTGGATCTCATTTCAGTATATACTCAGTATATTTTGGGAAGGGGTCTTGCTCTGTTGCCCAGGCTCAAGTGGAGTTGTGTAATTGTAGCTCATTGCAACCTTGAATTCCTGGGCTCAAGCGATCCTCCTGCCTCAACCTCCCAAGCAGCTGGGACTGCAGGTGTGTGCCACCACACCCAGTTTCTCAATATATTTTAAAATGTATATTATTCAATGTAAAGTTGTCATTCTTTCCTCATATTCATAAAGCAAAAGCAAGGGGAGAGCTTTGTTAAATTCAGGCACTGGCTGCAGGGTGAGAACCCAACATACAGGCTGGCTGTCCAGAAAAAGAAAGGAGTGCCAGAGTCAGGGCCATGCTCACTATTCCCACCGCGGGTGCCTGACCCCTCCTGGCCTTGCCTCCCCAGGATCAGCATCGAGGCCCGCAAGTCCCCCAAGCTGCCCCGGGCTGCTCAGGAGCTCTCCCGGTCCCCGCGGTTGCCCCTGCGCAAGCCCTCTGTGGGCTCGCCCAGCCTGACTCGGAGAGAGTTTCCTTTTGAAGACATCACTCAGGTAGGAGCCCGCAGCTGCCCTGCCTCGCTCCCCTCCTCCTGGGAGCTATGCCCAGAGGGCCCCTTCCTACCCGCTGCCTGCCCTGCTCACTGCCACCATGGGCCCCTGAGCTCTGCTCCACATCCTGCATGCCACCTGCTACCTCAGGAGTCGCCCTCAGGTGGAGCTCTGGCTTCTCCACCTGTGCCCCTCAGCGAGTTCTGATCTTACAGTCACTGGGAGAGAACCTCCCACTTCCTATCACAGCTCCCACCGTCCAGCCCTGCCTGCCTTTCCCTCCTGGCTCCTCATGCCCCCTCACCCTCCAGGTGCTGTAGCCACACCTGATTCTCACCTGCCCCGGGCTTTGCCCTGCCTAGATTGTCACCACACCACCTCCTCATCCTTGTTTCTGCCCCATGCTTCCAGATGGAACTCCACCACCACCTCTGCTGTGAAGGCCTCCTGCCCTGGCTTAGCTGGGAGGGGCCAACACACCTGGTGTAGAACTACCTTATGACATTGCTCAGTGACTTCTTTATACAGATCATTACAAGCTTTATCTCCTCCATCAGGTTATAAGCTCCTTAAGGGGCTGTATTTTGTCCATCTTTATTTTTGCCGTTGCATACATACCTTGGGCATAATAATTTCTTAAATTTTAAAAAATTTAATTGAATGAGAAAACAGATGATGGGTAGTTTCAGGACATCCTGGTATCAATGCAACCGATCTTTTCAGGAGAAATATCCAGGATAAAAATGGATTCAGAGTTAGATCCCTTTCTAGGCTTCTTTAAATCACACACCTGTGGACATACTGGGACACACCCCCACTTTTCCCCCAGCTCGATGTGCACCCACTCACTGCTGCCTGCCTGACTGCCCTCGTTAGCTTCTGATCTTGGAAATGGTAGATGAGGTAGAGAATGGGTGTTTCTTTCAGTGTACACTCGTGGTTTGTTAAGTAATAAATATTAACATTCTTACTAAGTGACCAATTGAAAATATGGAAATAGATTGTGATTCTTCTTTTTTCTTTTCTTCCCCCACCACAGCACAACTATCTTGCTCAGGTCACGTCTAATATCTGGGGAACCAAATTTAAGATTGTGGGCTTGGCTGCTTTCCTGCCAACCAACCTCGGTGCAGGTAAAAATCACGTCCTGTTCTCTCATTGTCCCAGTTGGAACAAACTAAAATGTCCAGTTTCCACCTTTAGTGGTTTAAAATAGAAGATGAGCTTTTAAGACAGCAAAAGATTAGCATGTATTTTACCTCTAACCCTTAACTTCGCCACAACGATTTCACAAAAATCAGAATTCTCACATGGGCTTTTTGCCAGTGGCATTTTTTAATCTTTTAACTTTTGTTTTGAGACAGTGTCTTGCCCAGGCTGGCGTGTAGTGACATGATCACAGCTCACTGCAGCCAAGACCTGGGCTCAAGCGATCCTCCTGCCTCAGCCCCCAAAGTAGCTGGGACTACAGATTCGCGTCACCATGCCCGGCTAATTTTTGTATTTTTTTGTAGAGACAGGGTTTCACCACGTTGTCCATGCTGGTCTCAAACTCCTGAGCTCAAACAATTTGCCCACCTCAACCTTCCAAAGTGCTGGGATTACAGGCATGAGCTACCACACCTGGTCACCAGTGGCACTTTCATTTTTTGCTCTAAGCCCTGACTTATAAAAACAATAGAAATATAAAAATGATAGGAATAGCCAACATTTGTATCACAGCTCTCATAGATTTCTAGAAACTTTGACTTCTAGGCCTTTTGCTGTGGGCGGATTTTTGGTAAACTCCTGAAGAAAGTGGAGAAGAAAGCATTGGAGACTATAAGAAGTTAGCTAAGGCCGGGCGCAGTGGCTCACGCCTGTAATCCCAGCACTTTGGGAGGACAAGGCGGGCAGATCACCTGAATTTGGGACTTCGAGACCAGCCTGACCAACATGGAGAAACCCTGTCTCTTCTAAAACTACAAAATTAGCCGGGCATGGTGGTGCATGCCTATAATCCTAGCTACTTGGGAGGCTGAGGCAGGAGAATCGCTTGAACCCGTGGGACAGAGGTTGCTGTGAGCTGAGATCATGCCACTGCACTCCAGCCTGGGCAACACGAGCGAAACTATGTCTCTAAATAAATAAATAAATAAAAAACAGGTTAGCTGACTATTGGTACAATTCTTAGTGGTAAATTTTTATAAATTTGATTTCTCAGTACCAGATAAATAGCCTGTCCATGGCAAGTTTGAAACTAGAGGAAAACTGAGCCAACGAAGTAAAAGCCGGGCCAGAACACGAACATGTATTCTGATCTGCCCTTCTGCCCAAATGAGTTGCAGTATCGTGTCATATTTACCCCAGAGACAGTAATGACATGAAAATGGCAGAAGGTCCATTCCAGAGCAGCTTCCTTCTGTTGAGGAGGTCCCTATGTGAGTTGAGGAGCTGTGTTGCTCCCCGCGTCTTCCCCAGTTGCTGAATCATTGCATGCTGTACACCTCTGTCTGCAAGGCCAGCTCAGCCAGGGGGGCTATGGCCCTGCATTTTGAGCATGCTATGCATAACCTACTAAAAACGGTTTTTGAAAAATTCTGAATCTATCTATGAGTTGTACGAAGCAACTCATACACAGATCCTTTAAAATAGATTATTACTACAGATTAGATGTTAGAAAGACCTATTGCTATGAGGCATCTCAGAGATTTTTTAAACAGCAGTGCATTTGAGTTTTTCATTTTGAAGTATCTGAGCTCAAAGAAAAAGAGGAATAAAATGTAAACGTAAAACCAACTTAGGGAATCACAATGGACCATCCCTGTACATAGTGCAAGTAAATCTCATAATATTTTCAACAAGCTGGAAACTCTCTGATGACCACAAATGTCTGTTGTTCAGTTACTTGTTTGTGTCCTATTGATAGATAAGGTTGATTTTTAATAACCACTGTTTGACTATTGTGATTATTCCCACATTAGTAAGCTGAGAACTTAGCCATCTGCCTCTGGTAAATATTGAAAAAGGGAATGGAAGTGAGAATTTACTTAATGGGTCTTTTCATTCTCGGATGTTGAATAGGTCCACAAATAAGCCAGTAAAGATCATACAATGAGAGAGCATGTGAGAGCCTTTGAGACAAACGATGGCCTTTTTTTGGGGGGTGCGGGGAGATAGGGCCTGGCTATGTCACCCATGCTCGAGTGCAGTGGCACCACCCCAGCTCGCTGCAGCCCCAAGCTCCTGTGCTCAAGTGATTCTCCCACCTCTGCCTGTACTAGCTAGGGTGGTAGACAAAGCACATGCCACCATGCCCAGCTAATTTTTTTAAATTTTTGGTAGAGATAGGACTTCACTGTTTTGTCCAGGCTGGTCTTAAACTCTTGGCTTCAAGCCATCCCCCCATCTTGGCCTCTCAAAGTGCTGGGATTACAGGTGTGAGCTACCATGCCCAGCCTGACCTTTTTAAAAATACCATTTTGGTCCACAGAGCTACTTTGTCAAGCTAAAAGAAATTTCCACTTGATTCTGTTAATACTAGAGAACAGAAATTAACTATTGGATACTAGAAGATATGTTATATGTGGTACCCCATTAAATAATCTTTTCAAAGACAGTATATGGCCCTCTAGTGAACTTAAAAAGTGAGTGCTGTTCCCCAGGTTGGATAATTTGTTTTCTTCAATTAGAATGATCTGGCCCATGAAATTTTTTTATTTTGAATTTTTGGCATTTTAACAATACACAGTAGATTCCACAAAATTCAGAAGATTCAGAGGGGTCTACAGTAAAAATCTCTGTCATTCTCACCATCAGCCACCTAGTTTTCTTTCCTGGAGGTAACTGATGGTCTTTTTCTAATCCTTCCTAGAATTTTTTTTAAATTGCTTTGTCAATGTGAACAACAAATAATAGCACTTTAATGCATTCATTCTTAAGTCATATGGAACCACACAGAATTTTTTTTTTTTTTTTTTTGAGACACAGTCTCGCTCTGTCGCCCAGGCTGGAGTGCAGTGGCCGGATCTCAGCTCACTGCAAGCTCCGCCTCCCGGGTTTACGCCATTCTCCTGCCTCAGCCTCCCAAGTAGCTGGGACTACAGGCGCCTGCCACCTCGCCCGGCTAGTTTTTTGTATTTTTAGTAGAGACGGGGTTTCACCGTGTTAGCCAGGATGGTCTCGATCTCCTGACCTTGTGATCCGCCCGTCTCGGCCTCCCAAAGTGCTGGGATTACAGGCTTGAGCCACCGTGCCCGGCCTGAACCACACAGAATTTTTAAACCAAAATTCATATTCTCTTTCCTTTGTGGGCAAGAGAGATAAACACACGCATGGGGCCTTTCCTACTGTTGGGCGGGAGAAGTTACCTTAGCCCATACCAGTCCATGGGCCAGCCCTGCAAAGATGCTTGGACAAAGGAGGCCTGCTGTGCCGCAGGCATGTGGCAGGTCAGCCGCTAAGTGTTAAGGTGACCGCCATGGAGCTAGAATAAAGAAGCTTTGTGCTACCTGTCTCACAGGAGAGACTACTGAACACAAAAGCAAGTTCATAGGGCAGTTTTGCCCCGACTTTAACTACTGTGAAACTTAAATTTAGATTCATTATATTTAAACTTATTTTGTCTCCTCTAAATATTTTAGTTGCAATCTGGGCCTTCTCCTAATGTCCCTGTTAATCAAATTAAATCTTGAGGTTTTAAAAAAAACTGTGTGGAAATTCCCTATAAATCTCTATCTTGATGATTAGATTAAAATTGAAAGCCAAGGCTCCAGCTGAAATGAAGGCTGTGTTTTATTCCTATATGAAACCATGCCACCCCCATCTCAACATTGCTTTCACACGGTTCCTGGGTTGCTCAAGCTTCCCTTGTTTGGCACTCTGGTTGTCACAACTATTTCCATTCAATCATCCTTCTGATTGCAAATGAGATTTTTGAAAAATATGTTTTTATACCCTAGCTCTTTCCAAAAGAAATAATTTATGTCTAAAATGTTTTTGACATTTGAAATGTGTAGTTCTGTAGACAATCCACTGGCAAGGAGGCCAAGCTAGACCAGGAATCTGCTGTTACTGAATCCAGAACCGTGGCTAGTATGGTCGTACGAAGTACTAGGGAGAAATGAAGAGCTCCTCTCGGCCTCTGGACCCTGCCTACACAGATCTGTCTTCTGATGGCAGGGAAACTGCAGTGTGCTCTTCTTCCCGTGACTCTCTTGACACTTTGGCTCTACTCTGGTGTGTCTTTGTTAACTGTGCCCTTCTTTTTCCCCACCAGTAATCTATAAAACCAGCCTCCTGCATCTCCAACCGCGGCAAATGACCATTTATCTCCCAGAAGTTCGGAAAATTTCCATGGACTATATTAATTTACCTGTCTTCAACCCAAATGTTTTCAGTGAAGATGAAGATGATTTACCAGGTGTGTTCACATACATCAACTTGTTTGTCACGGTCCCTCTGTCAGTGGATCGTGCAAAGGGAACAGAGTGGCAAGTTGTTGAGGTTTCAGTCTGCTCCCTAGGTTCAGAAAAGGTATTCCTGCCTCAGTAAGGTTGGTAGATATGATGGCGTGTCCCAGGGGAAAAAGTCACAGGTTGGCACCAGTGTTGGCAGGAGCGGGGCTGCTGGAGCACAGATGGTTACAGTGGCAGCGGTGCCTTGTGTTTGTGGAGCACAACTCTACCATCTGGCTTTATCCTCACAGCTATCCTCTTAGTCATGTGTCTGGATTCAGGTAAGTTTGTGGGACTGATTGGAACTAAATAAAATCAGAACTGAGACCCAGTCTCATTGATCAAGGCCAGCCTTCATCCTTTCAATCCCTGCTGAGATACTGTCTCATTCCAGCATTCCCGTGGTGCCCACAGAGTCTAGTTTCTCAAATCTGCCCTGTGTCCAGGACACAAAAGCCTTTACCTGTAACCACATCTCTTCCACCGCAACCACATGTCTCCGTGCACAGGACCCTGGCCTGAGTTCAAGATAAAATCTGGTATACGATTTTTAAATTCCAGTTTTCAGATGGAAAATATCAATATATATAGCATTTTAAGTTAATGTGTTTCCTGGCGGGGGGATTCTTAAAGGATCCTATTTTGATTAATGGATTACAGTGACTTCCAGTTAGTCTGGCCAGTTAGTGTGTGTAACTATTTCAGTTGCTAGAGGGTACTTGAAAATAACTTGCTTTTCTAAGTAAAAGACCACCTGAGATTTTATAGATACACAGACTCCTCTACTTCCAACTAAGCAGGGCTCTGGAAGTCTTCATTTTTTGAGCTAGAGGAACCTGGACATGGACCGTGACTTCTCCAGTATCTGGATGTCTGTGACCCGAGGGACTGGTTCTCACAGTGGACATAGAGGGCCACCCATTCCAGCTCGGACCCTGCTCCTCAGTCGGGCTCTGAACTTGAGGGAATTGTTTACCTTCTCTCAGCCCAGTCTTTTTACCTGAAAAAAATGATTTCTACTGCACTTTCCAACAATAGCCATCTTGCTTCTCTGATGGTGACCTCTCCTGCATGGGTGAGCAAATCTCCTAGGCTTATGTGGTCCTAATAGGCCAAGCTTACAACCACCTAAATACCTGTAGTTTGGTGAAGCCTCCCATACCTGAGCTTTCTAGTGCATCCCCTTCTACTTGAGAATCTTGGAATTAGAAGTATCTTTTAAACTTTCCCCTTAACACTTTCCCTGTTCTCCCAAAATGCACGAATACAGCCCTCTCCAAGGTTCGGCTGTTGCTGCTGTTGTCCTTATTGTCTGTGGTTCCCAATGAGAGGAGGGAACATATTGTCTCAGGGATTACATTTAATGATGGTGACTCAGCGAAGAGGCTCTTCTTCCTTAAAGGGGAAGATGCCTGCCATCAGTGTTTCATACAGACAGGAGAGCTTCTCGAAGGGCATCTGAACAGGAATGACAGGAAACGTGAGACAGACCCAAATTTGTGCGGCCAGGGGAGAGTTATGTCTCACTAGGAGACCCCCAAGGAAGGGCCAGCTTAGCTTCTGATAAACTGGCTGGCTTGATTCTGTAGTTCTTTTGATGAAAAGTCAGCCAGTGTCACATTTCCTAATCATAGACTAGCTGCCACATAGTACTTACACCATGCCTCAGATTTCTGGATCAGTGGCAGTTTTCTCTAAGGGAAATGCCACAGGGTGGCACAGTGGGCCTAGAGGAGCCAGTTGCAGAGTGCTCAGTGTGCACTTTAAACAGGGCCGTGCAGACAGCAGCTCTGAGCACCTGTCTCTAGATCACTGTTCAAACGCGCGCTCTGTTAAACTCTCACTGTGTACAAATAGGATATATTTATAGGGTTTAATTCAGCGTGGTTCTACCTTACATACTGTTTGAAATGCTAAAAAGCAGATAAAGGTCAGGCATGATGGCTCACACCTGTAGTCCCAGCCCTTTGGGAGGCGAGGTGGGTGGATCACCGGAGGTCAGGAGTTGGGGACCAGCCTGGCCAACAAGGCAAAACCCCATCTCTACTAAAAATACAAAAATTAGCTGGGCGTGGTGGTGTACGTCTGTAGTCCCAACTTCTGGGGAGGCTGAGGCAGGAGAATCACTTGAACCCAGGAGGTGGAGGTTGCAGTGAGCCGAAATCATGCCACTGCATGTCTGGGCGACAGAGCAAGACTCTCTAAAAAAAAAAAAAAATTAGGAAATGATCCATCATGATGTGATACTCAGATTCACTAGAAGATTCTTTTCATTGTCTTTTCTACTACGTTTTACATGGTTCTATTTACAGAAATCTAATATGCATACATTTCTTATACACATCTCTTGCGTGACACTTGCCACACTATCCATCCCATAAGCATGAATAGACCTAATTCAGAGGCCTAGGCACTGCGAGTCCTCAGTGGAGGTTTTTCCTGTACCATTGCCCTCTTCCTGCATAAAAGGATGGGTGTTTTATGAATATCACCAGTAAAAAGCTTCTTCAGACATTTAATTATCTGTGATGGTGCCATTGAGGCACTGGTGCCAAGTTTAGAAGGTTCAAAAGTGAGCTACTTGAAAAGTTATAACAGTACCCTTAGCTAACAGACAAGCAGCAGGCTGCCCTCAAGAACCCATCTCACTTGTGTGAGCAGGCCAGCTTTCCCCAAGCAGACACGTCTCGGTCTCTGGCAATTGCGTTTTGTTTACAGAAGGAGACTGGATGAGTCCAGATGTATTACTTATCCTGATCCGGTTTAATGGCACTGTTTTTGTAAGCAGTTCCTTTTTCTAATTTTCTTCCAGTGACGGGAGCATCTGGTGTCCCTGAGAACAGCCCACCTTGTACGGTGAACATCCCTATTGCACCGATCCACAGCTCGGCTCAGGCTATGTCCCCCACGCAGAGCATAGGGCTGGTGCAGTCCCTGCTGGCCAATCAGAATGTGCAGCTAGATGTCCTGACCAACCAGACGACAGCTGTAGGAGCAGCAGAACATGCAGGTGACAGTGCCACCCAGTACCCAGTCTCCAACCGGTACTCCAATCCTGGACAGGTGATTTTCGGAAGCGTGGAAATGGGCCGCATCATTCAGAACCCCCCTCCACTGTCCCTGCCTCCCCCGCCGCAGGGGCTCATGCAGCTGTCCACGGTGGGCCATGGAGACCGAGACCACGAACACCTGCAAAAGTCAGCCAAGGCCCTGCGGCCAACACCGCAGCTGGCAGCTGAGGGGGACGCAGTGGTCTTCAGTGCCCCCCAGGAGGTCCAGGTGACAAAGATGAACCCTCCACCCCCATACCCAGGAACCATCCCCGCCGCCCCCACCACAGCAGCACCCCCGCCCCCTCTGCCGCCCCCACAGCCCCCAGTGGATGTGTGCCTGAAGAAGGGCGACTTCTCCCTCTACCCCACGTCAGTGCACTACCAGACCCCCCTGGGCTATGAGAGGATCACCACCTTCGACAGCAGTGGCAACGTGGAGGAGGTGTGCCGGCCCCGCACCCGGATGCTGTGCTCCCAGAACACCTACACCCTCCCCGGCCCGGGTAGCTCCGCCACCTTGAGGCTCACAGCCACTGAGAAGAAAGTCCCCCAGCCCTGCAGCAGTGCCACCCTGAACCGCCTGACCGTCCCTCGCTACTCCATCCCCACCGGGGACCCACCCCCGTATCCCGAAATTGCCAGCCAACTGGCCCAGGGGCGGGGGGCTGCCCAGAGGTCCGACAATAGCCTCATCCACGCTACCCTGCGGAGGAACAACCGTGAGGCTGCACTCAAGATGGCCCAGCTGGCCGACAGCCCGCGGGCCCCCCTGCAGCCCCTGGCCAAGCCCAAGGGCGGGCCTGGGGGGCTGGTGACACAGCTCCCAGCGCGGCCCCCACCTGCTCTGTACACCTGCAGTCAGTGCAGTGGCACGGGGCCCAGCTCGCAGCCTGGAGCCTCCCTGGCCCATACTGCCAGCACCTCCCCATTGGCCTCCCAGTCCTCCTACAGCCTCCTGAGCCCACCCGACAGCGCCCGTGACCGCACCGACTACGTCAACTCCGCCTTCACAGAGGACGAGGCCCTGTCCCAGCACTGTCAGCTTGAGAAGCCCCTGAGGCACCCTTCCCTGCCTGAAGCTGCTGTCACCCTGAAACGGCCACCCCCTTACCAGTGGGACCCCATGCTGGGTGAGGACGTTTGGGTTCCTCAAGAAAGGACAGCACAGACTTCAGGGCCTAACCCCTTAAAACTGTCCCCTCTGATGCTGAGTCAGGGCCAGCACCTGGATGTGTCCCGACTGCCCTTCATCTCCCCCAAGTCTCCTGCCAGCCCCACTGCCACTTTCCAAACAGGCTATGGGATGGGAGTGCCATATCCCGGAAGCTATAACAACCCCCCTTTGCCTGGAGTGCAGGCTCCCTGCTCTCCCAAAGATACCCTGTCCCCGACACAGTTTGCACAACAGGAGCCTGCTGTGGTCCTTCAGCCAGTGTACCCGCCTAGCCTCTCCTATTGCACCCTGCCCCCCATGTACCCAGGAAGCAGCACATGCTCTAGTTTACAGCTGCCACCTGTCGCCTTGCACCCATGGAGTTCCTACAGCGCCTGCCCGCCCGTGCAGAACCCCCAGGGCACTCTCCCCTCAAAGCCACACTTGGTGGTGGAGAAGCCCCTTGTGTCCCCACCACCTGCCGAACTCCAAAGCCACATGGGCACAGAGGTGATGGTAGAAACTGCCGACAGCTTCCAGGAAGTCCTCTCCCTGACCGAAAGCCCAGTCCCCCAGCGGACAGAAAAATTTGGAAAGAAGAACCGGAAGCGCCTGGACAGCCGAGCAGAAGAAGGCAGCGTTCAGGCCATCACTGAGGGCAAAGTGAAGAAGGAGGCTAGGACTTTGAGTGACTTTAATTCCCTTATCTCCAGCCCACACTTGGGGAGAGAGAAGAAGAAAGTGAAGAGTCAGAAAGACCAACTGAAGTCAAAGAAGTTGAATAAGACAAACGAGTTCCAGGACAGCTCCGAGAGTGAGCCTGAGCTGTTCATCAGCGGGGATGAGCTCATGAACCAGAGCCAGGGCAGCAGAAAGGGCTGGAAGAGCAAGCGCGCCCCACGGGCTGCTGGCGAGCTGGAGGAGGCCAAGTGCCGGCGGGCCAGTGAGAAGGAGGACGGGCGGCTGGGTAGCCAAGGCTTTGTGTACGTGATGGCCAACAAGCAGCCGCTGTGGAATGAGGCCACCCAGGTCTACCAGCTGGACTTCGGGGGGCGGGTGACCCAGGAGTCTGCCAAGAACTTCCAGATCGAGTTAGAGGGGCGGCAGGTAAGACCACAGACTGGGTGGCGCTGTGGACCCAGAAGGCGAGGGCATCAGGGCCTCGGCCTTCAAGGAGCATTTTTCAAAAGGCCAAATGGGAAATGTGGAAAACAACAAATACCTCTTAGGTGGAGCTCACGGGGTTATGATATTTAGTCTGCCCACTGCCGTCTTGTATTTTTTTTTCTTTTTGAGACAGAGTCTCGCTCTGTCACCCAGGCTGGAGTGCAGTGGCGCGATCTTGGCTCCCTGCAAGCTCTGCCTTCTGGGTTCACGCCATTCTCCCGCCTCAGCCTCCCGAGTAGCTGGGACTACAGGCACAAGCCACTACACCCGGCTAATTTTCTGTATTTTTAGTAGAGACGGGATTTCACCGTGTTAGCCAGAATGGTCCCTATCTCCTGACCTCGTGATCCGCCCGCCTTGGCCTCCCAAAGTGCTAGGATTACAAGCGTGAGCCACCACGCCCGACCCTAATTTTTTTTTTTTTTTAAGAAATGGGAGTCTCACTATGTTCAGTCCAGGCTGGTCTCAAACTCCTGGGATCCAAGTGATCCTCCTGCCTCAGCCTCTCAAAATGTTGGGATTACAGGCGTGAGCCAACACACCTGGCCTGCACTCATATTTGTAAAGAATATGTTTCTAATTCTATTCATTGACTTTTCTGGTTTTGGCATCAGATGGTGACTTCCTAAGGAATGTAAGGGTTAGTTTTGCTCACGCTGTGCACACAAACACACACACATATGCACACAGTTTTTCCTTCCCCATTAAATCAGTGGTCACTGGTTACCTTGTTATGCTAGTCAATAGGACCCACAGCTGAGCCATGTATTAGAGCTTAGTTACATTTCCTTTTTTGTATACTTTTCTTTCCCTAGACATACCAACTTCCTGTTTTCTGTCTGTTTGCTCGTTTGCCTATTTCTCTGTATATGGAAGTCAATACCCAGTTCTCGAACCAGATGTAACCTCGTGGTGCAGCTGAACACATTGGGTCCTAGTTCTTCCCTGCTCCAGCCTGGAAGGGTTGCTCTGTCCTGCTGCCAATGTCCCCCTTCACCATCCTGCAAAGTCCCTTCCCCTCTCTACTTAAATTCACATTTTTGTTAATTCATTCAATAAATGTTATTGAGAATCTGCTGTGTGCCTGGCAATCCTCTAAGCCCAGGGGTTGGCAAACTGGCCTTTGGGCCATTCTGGCCAGCTGCCTCTTTTTGGAACAAAGTTTTATTGGAGCACAGCCACACTCATTCACCTGAGTGTCGTCCCTGGCTGTTTTTGGCCAGACAACAGCAGAGTTGAGGAGTTGTGGTAAAAACCGTATAACCCACAAAGCCTAAAATATTTATTATCAGCCCCTCACAGAAAGTTTGTCAACCCCTGCTATAGTACTAGAATCAGGGCAGTGAGGAAGACAGACAGAGATCCCGCCGCTGTGGAGCACACAGGTTGAGTACCAGAGGCAATGAGTGCAGCCCATGTGCTAGGGCGTGGTGCCACTGTCTGATGGGATGTGGGCACAGGAACTGGTGAGGAGGTGGCCACCAAGTCCCTCCCTGAGGCAGCGGCATTGGACAGTGGCAATGCTGCTTCTCTTCTGGAGCCTCTGGCCTGTTGGTGCTTCTTTCTGCTTTTCTTTCTCCTTTCTACTTCCTACGTGAAGAAACCACTTCATTTGGTCTATAGCATTCCCCCCATTCTTTTTTTTTTTTCTTTTTTCTTTTAGATTCAAGGGTACATGTGCTTATTACATGGGCATTCCATGCGTAATGGGGGGTGGGCTTCTAGTGTGCCCATCACCCAAACATTGGACGTTGTGCCCCCAGGTAACTTTTCATGGATGGAGCTGGAGGCCATTGTCCCCACATTCCAAACCTTGCTTATTGTCTCCATTGTGTTAACATGTTCCTCAGTCCCCTTGTTTCCTACAAACTTGGAGTTAGATATAGAAGCTTCACCAGATTCAGAGTCACTTTTGTTAGCAAAAGCATCTCATAGACAGTGCTGTCTGCTTCCATCAGGAGCCATGCAGACCCAGCTTGTCGCCCTGCTCTCCTTGTTTTTTTTGTTTGTTTGTGTTTTTTTATTTGTTTTTTTTTTTTTTTTTTTTGAGACAGAGTCTCCTCTGTCGCCCAGGCGTGCAGTGGTGCGATCTCAGCTCACTGCAAGCTTTGCCTCCCAGGTTTATGCCATTCTCCTGCCTCAACCTCCCGAGTAGCTGGGAGTACAGGCACCGGCCACCACGCCCAGCTAATTTTTTGTATTTTTAATAGAGACGGGGTTTCACTGTGTTAGCCAGGATAGTCTCAATCTCCTGACCTCATGATCCGCTCGCCTCAGCCTCCCAAAATGCTGGGATTACAGGCATAAGCTGTCACTCCCGGCCTTTTTGCCTTGTTCTGTAATGTCTTTGCTTCCCCTGCCCTCCTCCAGGTGATGCAATTTGGACGGATTGATGGCAATGCGTATATTCTAGACTTCCAGTACCCATTCTCAGCCGTGCAGGCCTTTGCAGTTGCCCTGGCCAACGTGACTCAGCGCCTCAAATGAAGAGACTGGTGTGGGGAGGAGAGAGATGCAGAGAGCCTTTGGAAGAGGTCTTCGGAGATGCCAGAGGAGCCCTGAAGGGGCCGGATACCTGGGAGGACCAGAAGCCAACAGCGAAACTGGAAAAGCCCAGCAGGCCCAGGAGAGGGCGCTGACCTGTGGTCATCATTTATTTGGTTGGGCTTTATTACCTTTTATTGTCTGTTCTTCTTTTCTTCTTTCATTTCAGTGGCATTTGGAAGCAAAGAGTGCTAGGCACCTGCTGTTCTTTCCGGAAACGTAGCTTGGCTGTGGTAATGCTCTACTGGGCCCTTCAGAATGAAGACAGACTGCCTTGGAGCCTGCTATTCTTTCACACATAGGGAGGATGCATTCTCATGCATTCTCTTCCAACATCACCACTAGTGTAAAAGCAAAAAGCTTTTACAAAATTCTGAAGATACAGGTTCTTGGGGAACGGGGTGGGGACAGCATTTGATTTACACTAATTATGTTACTCCCCAAAAGGTGACTTAATTAAAATCGGGCATTTGGGCAGACACACTGTGTTGGACCAACAAAGTAGGATCTTTTCGGGGTGTTCTCACCAGGTAGAAATGTGATTTGCTCATTGAGGATGTTGGGGAAGGGACGAAGGGAGAAGAAGAAACTGCACATATACACGGGTTCACATCACTCTGCAGACAGCGGTGTGACTCAGCGTGTGACTTGTAGCAGCAGTACGAGGGCTACACTCCTGTGCTGACGATGTTTACATTGAAAGCCTCCACTAGTTTCATCGTATGTCAAAGTTCCGTAGGATCAGTGATGATCATTCAGTATGCCTGGTTCTGGGAGAAGGTGAGAGACAATGGAAAGATCCTGGCCTGTGGTAGTGGTAGCAGTTTTCTCAAATAATGTGGTAGCAGTCACTAGATCCCCACATGCTGAGAAACAGCCTCTACTCTCTCTGCCCTTTTACTTTTTAATCTGGAACACATTACTGTAAACGTGATCTTTCCCGTGTGATATCCTGTTCTACGCCTTCCCATTCTAAAAGTGTGGATGAGGCTTGATTTAAAACCACTCCTTTTCTCCTCTTGGCTACGTTAAAATTCAGTTGACTACAAATGCTTTCTATGAAATTATAAATGTTACCAAAAAAATGTTAAGTGTTCACCAGGGTATTAAAATACATGACTATGGTCAAATCTTTGACAAAATTTTCATGATCTTCTTTAAGAAAAAAAGTTGTTTATTAACTGTACAGACTGTTTACTAAGGAGCTAAACCACTGAGAAAACGTTGTTAAAATTATGCCTAGGTAGTTGGTTGATCACACTTTGTTAATTGTATTAAAAAAAAAAACTACCTAGAATATCTCTTCCCACTTCCTCCTCCTCATGAGAACCTGTGGGCAGTGTTCAAGCCCTGAGGACAAAACCCAGTGATTTTTGTTGTTTGTTTTTGTTTTTGTTTTTTCAGTTATTCTTACCTGTGATGTTGTTCAGGATCAGGCCCCTCTCCTGGGCCTGCTGTGCAGGAGCCTGCACAGGAACTATCTGCTGGCATTGGGTTCCAAATTTGGATTTTATTTGGAAGCAGACAAGTAGAAGATGGTACAGAAAAGTATTTTCAAATTTAAAAGTTTTTTTAATCCCCTGTTTTAGTTAAAAATTACAAAAGAAACCGACCCATTTTTTTCCCAGAACAAGATGACATGACATCACTCCTGATTCTCTCCAAACCCCAAAGAAATACTGACGAGGTTTTCTGATATGGCAAAGGACATCTCCCATCTAATACCAGGGTTTCTCATTTATATTTAAAGTATTGGGCCTGATATTTTTAGTGGGTGCATTCTTCCAGAAAGAATTTAGCAATGTTATCAGAATTAATTCTTTTATATGAGTTTCTGTAGCTTGATATGGTGTTTCAGTGCTTATTAGTTGTGCAATAATGGTTATAGCCTGTCAGATAATTTAAATGCAATTCCCCTGTTTTATTGTCTAAGAGATAATTATTTATCTTGCTTTTCATAGTGTTCTTAGGAATTATTTTGTGTTATGTTTTGGTGAGTTATGCCCATTTTATTTATTTAGAAAAACAGTATCTTTGTAATGACTTACTTGGTTGCAGTATATTTTGCTGCAAGAAATAGGATATGACAGAAGGTTTTTGTTTTGTTTTTTTTTTGAGACGGAGTCCCACTCTTGTCACCCAACTGGAATATAGTGGCACAATCTCGGCTCACTGCAGCCTCTGACTCCAGGGTTCAAGTGATTATTTTGCCTCAGCCTCCCAAGCAGCTGGGATTACAGGCACCCACCACCACCCTTGGTTAATTTTTTTGTATTTTTAATAGAAATGGGGTTTCGCCATGTTGGCCAGGCTGGTCTTGAACTCCTGACCTCAGGTGATCTGCCCGTCTCGGCCTCCCAAAGTGCTGGGATTACAGGCGTGAGTCTCCACGCCTGGCCGATAGAAGGTTTTTTGCTGGGCAATTTGTAACTTTTCTAATTGAGAAAAAATTCATTTTAATCATTTAAAAATCTTTTTTTAAATTTTGTGTTACTGATTATATACAAAGGAGACTTTTTTTGAGATAACACTCAAATACTATTCTCTCTTCTTTTGAAAATTTTATTTTTATCTGAAAATAAAAGGTGATCTGAAATAAAAAGGGGAGGCCTATTAGAATGAGAGTAGCCAAGGAAAGAATTACTAGGTAATAAGCTTCATTTTCTGTGTTCTAATTGCTTTTGAGATATAAAGACCCTGAAAAAGCCTGTTTGGAACCTGTTTAATAAGAGCAAATATAGGGGAAAATCCTTGAAATGAAAGTTACAAATATATGTGAGAAGAAAAAAATGGATTTTTTAAGCAAATAATTAACTAAGCTTCTAAATTCCTAGCTCACTCCCCAAAAGGCATTTTTCCCCGATGGAGGCACAGGCTTCTGTCTCAGATGTGTGGCGCGCATGAGTTTGTACCGGAGTGACCCCAGCAGCCACTGCTCAACTCCTCTCTCCCAGAGGCCTGAAAAGAGAGGCTGCCCTCCTGCGCCAAGGCAGGCGTAAGCTGCGGGCTGTACGCTCCTAGTAGGGTGACTTTTCACTTAATGGTGGTGGTCTTATTTTCAACTACAGTTTCATTCAGTCAGGCTCTGTTGACTAAATACGACGAAAATTTATACTTTATGCAGGAGATTTCTAAAAATTTTATGTTTATTAATAGTTTATGAATATCAAGATACCTCATTGAATCCCTAAATTTAAAAGCAGTCCAGTAAAAGGTTAACTGTATAAAGAATCTATGACTTTTTGAGGGAAGTATGATATATTAACAAATACAAACAATTCTAAATTTGTTTTAGCTCTAACCTCATCAAACCAAAGGCACAGATTTGTGTACAATATACCCATTGAATGTATATCCCGAGAAAAACTAGGGCCAAAGAAGCCGGAAAATCTCAAAGCTCTAATGGCAGCATAAATCAAAGAATTTTGCAGGCTAATATTTTTTATCCATAGTCATTGCTCCCTTGTCAAGTGTCCCACAAGGACATGGAAGAATGTGTTATGTTCATCCTGTACTCGTAGCAAAAAGTCAGGAAACCCCAGGGTCAAGCCTGCTCTGCCATAAGGTTGGAGGGTGATCTTGGGCAAGTCCCTGGGGCTGGCTAGGCCTCCATTTGTCCATCTGTGAAATGAAAGGGTCAGCTTGGACAACCCTCTAAACTCCCTTACAGCTCTCACAGCCTAAGAGCGCAACACTAAACAGCCTCATCATTCCACTTTTCATGGGAAGTGTATTTCACAACATTGCCTTTGTGGAGAGAAATATTTCTTTTCCTGTGTTAATGAGCTATGTACTGAATATAAACCAGTGCGTTTAAAGTAATATCTTTAGAAAATACACCTCTAAATGCATTTGGAATTGTGTTCTCATAGAATACACAAAAGTACTGATTCTAGGTAAGAGGAGTCTCCACGTGTGTGCCCTGCTCAGCTGGGTGTCCATGAGAACAGCCCTGAAATAAGTCACTACTCGTCCCCAAAACCACAGGAATATATACCTAGGTCACCTCAAATTCCTGAGTGTGCTCTGCCATGTTACACAGTCTTCAAATTCAACAGACTTCTTGAAAAGGAAAGTTTGGCCCAGTAACTGTGGAGAAGGAGTCCATGGTGTCGCTGTGGGCCTGTATCATTTGGCCAAGTCAATGGTTGTAAGCAAAGTTAGTGGAGACAAAAATGTGTCCAAAATGTCGTTTGAGTTCCTGGGATTTCTGTAACAGCACACAACTCAGAACTCTTCAGCATTTGTGTGATTCCTTACCTCTGGCTGATAAAACTCTGATGGGTTGTGGCTTACTTTGTTTCCATTTTCTTTGGCTTTGTGCAATTTTTGTGTAACTTGTACCTATATTTTCTGTTTACAGTTCTTTTTAAGGGGAGGGGTAGGGTTCTAAGATCTTGTTGTTTATTGTAGATAAACATTTTTTCGTGTTGTAGAAAAGCATGGGTTATGCATTTGACTGAAAAAGGCACTGTATTATTTACCAAAGGGGTATTGTTTTTGCATTTGTTTATAAATGCATTATTTTGGTACTGTAAATTTGGACATAATTTCTGAGTTTATTACTACTGGCATTTTCTTTTTTCCCTTTTTTTTTTTTTTTTTTTTTTTAACCATAAGTGCGCGATGCAGGTGCATAGGTCCCAGACCAAACTAGACCACCAGCATGTTCATGTCCAGACCTCGGCAGTGGCGTGCACTGCTTGTGCACCTCAGTTCCTCCAGTGTTGGTTTGTTTGTTTTTAAATTCAGCATCCTGCTTTGTTTTACTTTACAAGCAAGATCTGTTGTGATTCCCAAATGCGTTTTAATGAGCTCATCCTTATTTGCCTCTCTTCTTATGTATTTTGTGTATTAGATTGTGCAGGAGATATTCTAGAAGGCATTAATGGTTTGCATTCAAAACGATGTGGTTTGTCCAAGTTATTTTCTGTCTTTATTATTGAGATGGATTAATCTCCTTATTTTTTTCTTGATGATTTGAAGTTGTAAGAGTTGTCCAGCTATTGCTTAATAAAATTTTGCAGATCAAAAAAATTGTGTGCAGAATTCTTGAGCCTCGTGAGGAGCAATCACCTCGCTCCATTGGCATGACCTCCCCACCCTCAGTTGCTTCCTGGGTCTCTTGGTAACTGCCAGCAGCTACTCGAGCCCCTGAGACCGTGGTCATCATGTTGCCCATTTGGGGAAGTCGGAGATTGTGCTGGCTTCTTGATGATCTGGTTTACATTTGCTTTTTCATGGCTTTTTAAAAGAGGACTCGATTAAAAGTGCATCTACATAGCACCTAAAGGTCAGAGGTGCCAAATATATTAACATCTTTGTTAATTTGTAGGAAACTTAAACCTAGGTTTTAAGCAATTCGACTCTTAAGTGCTCATATGACTGTTAACTGTTGTTGTTCCTCATGAGTGCTTAGTGAGCCTCCTTCCTCTGCCCTGAAGTTCCCTATGACTATGGGAGGTGGGTAGGTGGGGCATGGGAGGTATATCTGTGATAATACATGTGTACATTTACAGAATTACCTTTTTGGTGTTTTTCAAAGAATAAGGAATCAGTTTTGCTCTAACCTAGCTCCCAACATTCACTGTAGAAGAGAAATAACTGTCTCGTGGAGATTGCGTTACAGTTTTCCAAGGATGAAAGATGCTAACCGCAGCCAAATCTCAACTCCATTATGAAGTGGATACTTTTTGCCACTCTTTCAGAAGAAAATGGAAGCAGTGAGAGGTTGAAATGATTTCTGGATTCCATAGACAAAAACCAATCCTGAAACAGAATCCAAGATTTCTGGGTCACATTAATGAATAGACCTGGTTTATTCCCAGCTCCTCACTCTGGTGTGTGGTAAAGATTTGCCTGTAATGAGCTCTGAGCTACTTACACTTACTCATCTCCCATGAAAACAAGTATTATAGATGGGCCACCCCTGCCCCTCATCAGGTGAGCTCATCCGCTTTACAGAATGAGATTTGAGTCCTTGTTACTGAAATCTGTAGAGTGAACCTTCGGCTGACCAGTTTTATTACTCACCCAGGCTTCACAGAGGAGCCAGTCTGTGTGGATTTGTTTCCCTACACTTCCTAGAAACAGCTGCTTTACGCGCTGAAGAATAAGAAGCCATTCATTTGAAGTGCCAGCTCATTTCTTTTTTTTTTTTTTTTTTTTTTTTTTTTTTTTGAGACGGAGTCTCGCTGTGTCTCCCAGGCTGGAGTGCAGTGGCGTGATCTCGGCTCACTGCAAGCTCCGCCTCCCGGGTTCACGCCATTCTCCCGCCTCAGCCTCCCAAGTAGCTGAGACTACAGGCACCCGCCACCACACCCGGCTAGTTTTTTGTATTTTTAGTAGAGACGGGGTTTCACCATGTTAGCCAGGATAGTCTCGATCTCCTGACCTCGTGATCCACCCGCCTCGGCCTCCCAAAGTGCTGGGATTACAGGCTTGAGCCACCGCGCCCGGCCGAGCTCATTTCTTGAACCCATTTCAGAGTTCCTGTCTGAGCGATCGCTTCAAGTAAAGAAGGCGCCTCACCATAAGTCATAGGAATTTTGTGTGTGTGTGTGTGTGTGTGTGTGTGTGTGTGTGTGTGTGTGTGATGGAGTTTTGCTCTTGTCGCCTAGGCTGGAGTGCAGTGGCATGATCTCAGCTCACTGCAGCCTCTACCTCCCAGATTCAAGCAATTCTCCTGCCTTAGCCTCCCGAGTAGCAGGGATTACAGGCACGCACCACCATGCCCAGCTAATTTTTGTATTTTTAGTAGAGATGGGGTTTCGCCATGTTGGCCAGGCTGGTCTCTAACACCTGATTTCAGGTGATTCACCCATCTTGGCCTCCCAAAGTGCTGGGATTACAGGTGTGAGCCACCGCACCCGCCACCACGCCCGGCAGTCATAGGAATTTCTTAAGCTTCAACCACCGCTCAGGCAGCATGCAGACACCTTGCAAAGCATCTTGTTCTTTGTCCTCTGACTTGCCCATGTGTTCTTCCAGGTCACTGTTGGGAATCCCAGCATCCCGTTTGCCACTTAGCTCTGGCTGGCTCCCAGGCTCTCCCCTACACCCGGTGATGGTGCAGCATCCTCACTGCAGGCACAGCTATGGGATAGCTCTTGTCCCGGGAAAGAGCGGGGAGCTTGGATGATAGAGGCAATCAGTCACATTGCCTTCTCCCAGTTGTGCCAGTCATTTCCCATCGTCTTCAACCCTGAGGGTATGGATAGAACCTAGTGTTTCCTTTTTCCACTCCTCCAAAAGTAGAGAAGTGCCCATCCCTGACACCATTCCCGTGCTGTCCTGGGAACCAAGGGTCTCCATGTCTCCTGTTGTTTCATCCTCCAGCTCATGTGAATGGTCTGTGGTTCCTCCTTTCACATGAATCAACTCGGTGTCTCCTGTGTCACCTTGAGGATCTTCTAGGAACCACTGATCAGAATCTTGCACTTTCACCCAGTAGCAGGGGCATTTTCTTTTATTTCAATGTCTGGGGTCACTGAAACGGGCTTGACCAGTGTTATATTTTCTTTCTCTCCCCAGTAAAAAGGCAGGCAGACCAGACACCACAGTACGTGCATGACACACTCATGCGCTCCCCCCCCAACCCCTATGAGAAGGAGACACACCCTCCAGTGATGAACTTCTTTCTGTGCCTGAGTCCATGGGGTCCTCTTGAGTCCCACTTCCTGCTTTTCTCAAGCACCTGCTTCTGACTGCAGGAGGCTCTTCCATCCCAGGATTGTGTTTTCTCATCAGTTTCCTTTGTTACAGAACTTCAGAGAAAACATTCCTCTAATAGAAAGAGACTGCCTTCCTCCACCCTTTGGAACAACCAGTTCCAGCCTAGGTCCCATTTCCTGCACTGGTGGAAGAAAAGTCTCTTCTTCGCTAAGTGGTTCCTTTGATGACCTTACAGATTCAGGCAGCTTGGGAAGGGAAGTTTCTAAAAGCCACAGAGCGTCCAGCTCATGGAACCCTCAGGATCCCTGCCCATCTTAGGCCACATGGAGTCAGCCTCGCGCCCCCAGCCCATCTGTTCCTGTGCGCTGCACTCCAGCGGGTCTCACCGTTGCATCCAGGGTTCCCTCCCACAGGATGAGCTTGTAAACATTCTCTTTTTCTAACACACACACTTGCCAGCAGGTGCTGGTGTAAGCCAAGCCGAGCTCGTGGGAGGATAGCAAGAGAATGAGCCCAAGAGTCTTTGTGGGATACAGAGGCCACGTTTCTCCACCAACAGCTCCTGGGAAGAGCGGATGGGTTAGACTAGACCAAACCAGCCTCTTGAGAACACCACACTGCCCAGACCCACTTAGTGCCTCCGTGTAACCCGCTGGTTAGAGTCTGCCTGCTAGGCAGCCAGAAGCAGCAAAAGCCCAGCCCCTCTGTCCCATTCCTGACCTGGTCCTCCACACTCACTGTGGCAGCAGCACAGGCACCCCGACTGGGCCACAGCGAGCTGGTGGCTGTGTCCCTGGCTCTGCTCACTTGGCCTATCTCATTTCTTAACCTGTTTTTCATGATGTGGACCTCTTGAGAGTATACTTGAAAAAAAGTGAATTATCTATGTGGATAAAGGACTGGTACACGATGTTGAAAACATAACCAACCACCAGGTGTGAAAGCATCTGTGCCATGGGACTTCTTGTTTGCTTGTTTTGTTTAATAGGCATATTTTCTTTAAATAAATCTTCCAGTAGGAAATGGAGAATGCATTGCCTTTGCTTAGAAGAGGCCCCTGTGGCCTGGCGCGGTGGCTCAAGCCTGTAATCCCAGCACTTTGGGAGGCCGAGACGGGCGGATCACAAGGTCAGGAGAACGAGACCATCCTGGCTAACACGGTGAAACCCCGTCTCTACTAAAAAATACAAAAAACTAGCGGGGCGAGGTGGCGGGCGCCTGTAGTCCCAGCTACTCGGGAGGCTGAGGCAGGAGAATGGCGGGAACCCGGGAGGCGGAGCTTGCAGTGAGCTGAGATCCGGCCACTGCACTCCAGCCTGGGCGACAGAGCGAGACTCCGTCCCAGAAAAAAAAAAAAAAAAAAAAGAAGAGGCCCCTGTAAGAAGTTACCTGTAAGTGCCTATGTGTAGCTCACCACTATTACCCTACTGGGAACACCAGCACTTCCACATCACAGTTCCCAAAAGGACTTTAAAGTCTCAGAACCTGTCCCCTAGGCTCGTTTGGCTCCTGATTCCAGCCAGGCTTTGTGAATGGTTCTCTGCACAGCCTTATCTCCATCCTCATCCACTTCCTCTAGAACGTTCGTCAGCCCCTCCCTATGGTCTGTTCCAGTGTCGTAGGGGGCCTTTTCTGTTTATTTGTACCCTTTTTCAACCTGAGTCAGGTGATCCCACCCGTGTTTTCTGCTTTCCTTCTACAGAAGGTAAGAACTGTATCCGACTTGCCTTCCACAGAAGTAGGTGTCAATGGATTGTTCACCCTCATGGATAACCCTGCCCAGTTAGATCCTATACCAAGAGATCACACGACCTCTCTGGCGAGCGCATCTACACGTTCTCAGCGAGAACTTGGCCTCCTCACCTGGCTGACCCCGTGCATAGTCACCGAGTGTCACTGTAGGTCCCCTGTAATGGAAGCCAACACCGCAGCTGGCTTTTTGCTGTCAAGGAGTTCTGCTTTCCTCTGTGATTTCTGCCGCATCCTGTTCATTTCTGTCTCAGTCTTGGATTTTTCAGCTGGAAGGGCATCACGTACTGTTTTCCTAGTTGCCTTTTCCAACAACAACTTTACCTCTTCTGGATCTTTCTGTAGCTCCTCCAAGCTGAAGCCATGGCCGGCCTGGGTCAGAGCAAAGGCGCGAGCGGCAGCCGCTCAGGGTAGGGAACAGGAAAGGAAACTCCCCAGGGAACGAGCCCTCGACCAGAGCGCAGACCCTGAGTGCAGGGTCCTCGGCCTGCGCGCGCACCCGTCCTGTACGTGCACCCGCCCTGCGCCCACCCGCTCTAGGCGCGATCCCGGCCGCGAGCACTCCGAGGGAGTTTTGTATGGAGACGGAGTCTCGCTCTGTCGCCAGGCTGGAGTGCAATGGCCCGATCTCGGCTCATTGCAACCTCCGCCTCCTGGGTTCAAGCGATTCTCCTGCCTCAGCCTTCCGAGTAGTTGGGGTTACAGGCATGAGTCACCACGCCCGGCTAATTTTTGTATTTTTAGTAGAGACGGGATTTCACCATGTTGGTCAGGCTGATCTCGAACTCCTGACCTCACGGTCCGCCCGCCTCGGCCTCCCAAAGTGCTGGGATTACAAGCATGAGCCACAGCGCCCGGCCCGAGCCTGGTACTTTTTTTTTTTTTTTTAACTTTATTAAAAAATTTTTTTTTATTATTATACTTTAAGTTCTAGGGTACATGTGCATAACGTGCAGGTTTGTTACATATGTATACTTGTGCCATATTGGTGTGCTGCACCCTTCAACTCGTCAGCACCCATCAACTCGTCATTTACATCAGGTATAACTCCCAATACAATCCCTCCCCCCTCCCCCCTCCCCGTGATAGGCCCCGGTGTGTGATGCTCCCCTTCCCGAGTCCAAGTGATCTCATTGTTCAGTTCCCACCTATGAGTGAGAACATGCGGTGTTTGGTTTTCTGTTCTTGCCATAGTTTGCTGACAATGTTGGTTTCCAGCTGCATCCATGTCCCTACAAAGGACACGAACTCATCCTTTTTTATGGCTGCATAGTATTTCATGGTGTATATGTGCCACATTTTCTTAATCCAGTCTGTCACTGATGGACATTTGGGTTGATTCCAAGTCTTTGCTATTGTGAATAGTGCCGCAATAAACATACGTGTGCATTTGTCTTTATAGCAGCATGATTTACTGGATCCTTTCCTTACTTCTTATACGAAAATTAATTCAAGATGGATTAGAGCCTGGTGCTTTTTAAAAAATCCTCAGTACCTGTAGCGACACAGCTGAACATCATCTTATTAGCCAAGGTTTTCTCCCATCTAAATGGCAAGAACGGATGACTTTCGGTTCTTTCCATCTGGATACCTGTAGTCTCCAAAAATAAGGCAAAGGTAAAGATGACACCCAGAGCCAACCCCACGTAACACCAGGTTCGCAAGCCACAGTACAGCTTGTTCTGATAGCAGGAAGACCCCACAAGCCCTTCTCGGGGAAGGTGACGGGGTTCAGGACACATCACCCCAGAATGTGGCACCTTGACATTTGAGAAAACAGCAGAAGCAGGAAGGTCGCTCTCACCTTCCCCACACCCCCTGGTCCCTGCAGCAGGTCCATGACCCTCGTTCCACAGGTGCCCTCCCTGCCCCCAGAGGAGAGGAACGTCTCATCTCTGAAGACAGGGGCACAGAGAAGAACCTGCACAAATGGGCACTGCGGAGTCCCCCAGCTTATTCCCAGGGGATCACACTCCTTTGTCCAGCTGTCCTTCACACCTGTCCACTTCTTCATCAGACTTAGCAGTGTAAAAATACACAGGTGTCAGCTGGACACAGTGGCTCACGCCTGTAATCCCAGCAGTTTGGGAGGCCGAGGTGGGTGGATCACTTGAGGTCAGGAGTTTGAGACCAGCCTGGCCAACACGGTGAAACCCCATCTCTACTAAAAATACAAAAATTAGCTGTAATCCCAGTTACTCGGGAGGCTGAGGCAGGAGAATCGCTGGAACCCGGGAGGCAGAGGTTGCAGTGAGCTGAGATTGCCCCACTGCACTCCAGCCTGGGCAACAGAGTGAGACTCCATCTCAAAACAGACAAACAAATGAAAAAACAGGTGTCCGTGTCTTTGGGTTCTCATTTCTGAAGGTTCCTGTGTCATGTAAAACTTGCATCACTTAATGATGCGAAGTGTCCTGAGAAATGTGTCGCTAGGCCATTTTGTCACTGTGGGAACCTCACAGAGTGCACTTACACAGACCTAGAGGCACGACCGGTGGCACACCTGGGCTCTGTGGGGCCACTGATTTTTTCCGGACTGCAAACCCGCACAGCATTCACTGTGTTGAACACTGCAGGCAATTGAAACACAACGGCAAGTATTTTTGTATCTAAACATAGAAAAGAGACAACTAAAACACAGTATTATAATCATATGGGATCACCATCATATATTCGGTCTGTTGTGGACTGAAGCATCTTTATGAGGTGCATGGCTGTATTAAATAAAATTTGTATGGTTTTCTCTTGTTAATGGGGGCCCTGGCCATGACCCTAGTGACGGGTGAGGAAAAGAAATGTTTCCTCCCCTACAAAGGTTTGGTCCCAGTTAAGAGATGGGGAAATCTCAGATACAAAATCGTAAGTGACTTTCCTCTAATCCAGGCAGTGTGTGTTGAAAAAGAGTCAGGAGCAAATCTCAGAGCCATGAGGCCGCAGCCCCTCTTTCAGAATCCCTCCTTGAAGCCTGCTGAACCACAGAGAACAAGCGCCAGCTCCCCAGGGAGCAGAAGCCAGCACCTCAGGCAGAAGCCTCCCTTCCAGGGAAATCTGCGCAGCTGCGCCTGCCCGGACCTTTGCTTTTAACTTCCTTTCTCCTTTGCAGTCAGCTGCCCATGAGGGAGATGATGCTCCGAACGAAGATGGGTTCATTTTGTTCAGACTTTGTCCAGGTTCCCGAAGATGATCTGGAGGATTATTTTGCTGTATGTTTATGGAAATAAACAAAACCAGTCGTGAGCCTTGCAATAGAAGGTAGTGAGTATAAAATGTAAATGGCACCTTGATCAGCACTCAGCCTTCTTCGTATTCACATTGAAATTACCCAGCCTGCCAGGTCCTTGCTACTGGGTAAACAGCCTCTCCCCCATTCCCCGTGCAGTGCTCTCTGTTATTTGGGCTCCATCCCCTTCTGGTGCCCTCTTCAGGAGAACAATGCTTTGAGCTGAAGGTTATAAATTGACAAACAAGTAGAGTGGTGTGCTGGTAAATAGCTAACAACCAGCTCTCCAGAAACATACAGACAAACTTGGAATGAATAAATATACCTTACATGAGCATTATAAATTGTATTGCTATATAGGATGTGTAGTACACAATTACAATAACAAAATACACAATATTCTTTCTTATAACTCCATATAGCCAGACTTAATAGCTAATGCTTTTGTTGATTTTTGCCAAATATTTGTCTTGCAGCCAACCTATGATTGTAATTGGTAAACAAATGTAGCTTCAACATGAATGTTGGTTATTTTCATTTACATTTTTGAGCAAGACAAAAGTGAAACAACGAAAATGTATCTTCAATGAAACATCACAAACATATGTTAGAACTTTACTCATACATTAATGACACAAGCCATTTCTTTGCTAAATGGGATAATAGTTTTTGAAGATCACATCTCCTCGATTCTTTTGTGCTATTTACAATGTGATGGCTGCAGATATGACGCATTTTAAATTTAAATTGCATTATGAACACTGCCTTCATCACATTCTTAAGTCTAGAGCCTAGACTAAAACAATGAAATGAAATCAACTCTGATTTGTGGCTTTTGCTGGTTTCCATGATATAAATATTCCCACCAGAGTCACTGAATGAGGAGTTGGAGAGAGATGTGCCATAAGTAGCAATTTAATTTTATATAATGACTGTATTTAAAAATTGACTCTCAAGATTCCTGGAAATGTCACCATCAGCTGTCACGAGGCAGGGTGAGCTGCCTGCAGCACATCGCGGCTGTGTGTGGTGCGTGTTGGGGGCAGCGTAAGCCCAGACTCCGATTGGAGGGCTACACAGGCATTGCTGAGTCCAGGCAGGCTAAGGCGCTCAACTAGTGAGTTCAGGACACAGATTTTTTTGGTTGTTCTTTCATTAATCAGCAAATATTTATGGAGTGTCTAACACATGCCAATCACTGTGATGCCTGGAGGAGACAGGTAGCCCCACGCAGAGCAGAAACAGCCCTGCCCCGCAGAGGGTATGGTCCCAGCTGGTTCTCTATCTCCAAGACTGCTGAGTCCCTCTCTGCCAGACCAACTCATCCGCTCTACCCAGTGTGTAGTGGTCTTGGGACCCTGTGGAAGGGTGCACAGCGGTTCCAGATGACGGGGAGCTATCCCGGACCCTTCACTCTCCTTCTTGTTCCACAGTAGCCACTACCAAGTCCCGGCCACTTCTGCAAGAGCTCCCTCCCTCCCTCTGCTGCCTGACCTGGGCCAGCACCACCCTCACTTCTGCCTCTTCAGCAGCCTCCTGCGGGCTTCCTGCTCCCTCCTCCCCCAGGCCACTCCCCATTCAGCAACTAGGCTGATTTTTAAGATTAAAAAACTGTGTTTTTTGTTTTGTTTTGTTTTTGAGACAGGGTCTCACTCTGTCACCATGCTGGAGTGCAGTGGTGTGATCACAGCTTACTGCAGCCTTGACCAACCTCCTGGGTTCAAGGGATCCTCTCACCTTAGCCTCCCAAATAGCTGCTACTATAGGTATGCACCACCATGCCTGGCTAATTTTTGTATTTTTCTGTAGAGACAGGGTCTTGTATGTTGCCCAGGCTGGTCTTGAACTCCTGAGCTCAAGCAATCCACCCACCTTAGCCTCCCAAAGTGCTGGGATTACGGGCATGAGCCACCACACCCGGCCAGATCAAATTTAATGAGCATAAAAACCGAAAATACATTCAAGAGGGTCCATGATGTCAAAGTTAGTTCTTGGAAAAGATTAATTTGACAAATATCTGGCATGATATAGGAAGAAAAAAAGAAAGCACAAAAGTGTGATATCAGGAATAGAAACGGAATCTAACTTCAGAGAGAGATCTTTTTAAGAAACAGAAAATAAGACTATAAACAATTGTATGCTGTAAATTTGAAAACTTGGAAATATAGTTATCAGTAGAAAATCTTCCTGCAAAGAAAATTTCAAGCCAAATAGTTTTACTGATTAGTACCATCAACTTTCAAGGAACTTGTTTCTCTACCCTTATACACTTTCAGAAAATTAAAAAAGAGGAAACACTTCTCCTTCACTATAAAAGCAAAGTGGTATAACATTCAATATAACATGTCTAGACACCCAAACAAGACAAGGACCAATCACAAAGGAAATACAGAGGCCACCTCACTTAAGTGATCACACCACTGCACTCCAGCATGGGTGACAGAGTGAGACCCTGACAGCCTGGCCAACATGATGAAACCCCATTTCTACTAAAAATATAAAAATTTGGCCGGGCGCGGTGGCTCAAGCCTGTAATCCCAGCACTTTGGGAGGCCGAGGCGGGCGGATCACAAGGTCAGGAGATCGAGACCATCCTGGCTAACACGGTGAAACCCCGTCTCTACTAAAAAATACAAAAAACTAGCCGGGCGAGGTGGCGGGCGCCTGTAGTCCCAGCTACTCGGGAGGCTGAGGCAGGAGAATGGCGTGAACCCGGGAGGCGGAGGCTGCAGTGAGCTGAGATCCGGCCACTGCACTCCAGCCTGGGTGACAGAGCAAGACTCCGTCTCAAAAAAAAAAAAAAAAAAAAAAAAAAAATTAGCTGACAGTGGTGGCGCACGCCTATAATCCCAGCTACTCAGGAGAATGAGGCAGGAGAATTATTTGAACTCAGGAGGCAGAGGTTGCAGTGAATGGAGATCCTGCCACTGCACTCCAGCCTGGGCGACAGAGCAAGACTCCGTCTAAAAAAAAAAAAAAAAGAGAGAGAAAGAAAGAAATGCCTGGCATAGGCCTGGTACAGCAGCTCACACCTGTCAGCCCAGCACTTTGGGAGGCCAAGGTGAACAGATCACTTGAGCCCAGGAGTTCAAGACCAGCCTGGGCATCATGGTGAAACCCCATCTCTACAAAAAATATGAAAATTAGCTTGGCATGGTATCGTGCACCTGTAGTCCTAGCTGCTTAGGAGGCTGAGGTGGGAGGATCGCTTGCCTGCGAGTTTGAGGCTGCAGTGAGCCGAGATTGCACCATTGCACTCCAGCCTGGGCAACAGAGCAAGACTCCATCTCAAAAACAAAAACAGGCCGGGCGCGGTAGCTCAAGCCGTAATCCCAGCACTTTGGGAGGCCGAGGCGGGCGGATCACAAGGTCAGGAGATGGAGACCACAGTGAAACCCCGTCTCTACTAAAAATACAAAAAATTAGCCGGGCGCGGTGGCGGGCGCCTGTAGTCCCAGCTACTCAGGAGGCTGAGGCAGGAGAATGGCGGGAACCCGGGAGGCGGAGCTTGCAGTGAGCCGAGATCGCGCCACTGCACTCCAGCCTGGGCAACAGCGTGAGACTCCGTCTCAAAAAAAACCAAAAAACAAAAAACAAAAACAAAAACAAAAACAAAAAACAAAATCTATTTCCAACCAAATTTTTTATTCCTAGCCAAGCTATCAAGAAAGTGTAAAAGAATGTCATTTTCCTACATCCACAACCTCAAAAAATTTGCATCCCATGCATCTTTTCTCAAAATCTTGTAGAAGATATTTTCTACCAGTAAATAGAAAATGTGGGATTCAAACAGAACAGAGGGGAGAGAATGCCCAGGATGATGGTGGGGAGATTCCTCCAGGCACCCATGCACTGGGTATGAAGATAACTTGTCTACAGCTGGTCAGAAGGCCCAGGACAGCTGTCATTCACAAAGGCAAAACCGACAGGATGTCTCATGCACCAGAGCATCTTAAGAGAGAAATTAGACAACTGGTGTGGGACCTGGGGTTATACTAATAAGTATATTTAAAAATCAAGCAATAAAAATGACAACCATTAATTCTATGGGAAATAAAATGTACAAAAAAATTATAGTATGTGGTTCAGCTGTGCATAACATGTACAGTCACTGTGTGTGTTTTATCTCAAATTTCTAGCGATTTGTAGTAAAAGAGCTGACAAAATAGATTAGTACCTCACAGTGCTGGAGCCAGATGTGTATTATCCTCGAGGGGCTACTGTACTTCAAAGAGGGAGGAAAAAAACTAGGCTTGAGAAGCTAAGGAAAGCTCCCTAGAGGATTTTTTAAGTGTTTTGATGTATCTTGGAGATTGGCCTATATTCCTCCTAAAAATAAGCTCTCTGTAGCCAATGATACAATGTTTAAAATATGGCACATGCTGAACTCAGTCTCTCATTTCAGAAAACAAATCTGCATGTGTGTTCTCTGAAGTTCTTCTTAGTGCGCCTTTTGATGCACTACATTTTGAGTATTACCAAACCTGAGCTCTTTTTTTTTTTTTTTGAGACGGAGTCTCGCTCTGTCGCCCAAGCTGGAGTGCAGTGGCGCTATCCTGGCTCACTGCAAGCTCCGCCTCCCGGGTTCACGCCATTCTCCTGCCTCAGCCTCCCGAGTAGCTGGAACTACAGGCGCCCGCCACCGCGCCCGGCTAATTTTTTGTATTTTTAGTAGAGACGGGGTTTCACCATGGTCTCGATCTCCTGACCTTGTGATCCGCCCGCCTCAGCCTCCCAAAGTGCTGGGATTACAGGCGTGAGCCACCGCGCCCGGCCAGCTCTTTTTTTTTTTAATCCTGAGATGATTAAACACAAATGCTCATGTTAATGAATTAAGGCTAAAACCTAACCGTGTGCAGTGCAAGATGATCAGCAGTTATGGCAAGATGTGCAAGCCCTGATAGGGGAGCCTGGCTAGCATACAAAAGCTGTTCCAAAATGTAAAGAGAGAAAAGAAAGAAAAATACAGAGCAAGGAAGAGCGGGTGGAGTGACAGAGTAGGCACAGACAGAAGGACACATGGGAATGCTGAGACTGCTGGCACCTGAGTGGTCATTAGACTTGCCTGTGGAGTTTGGACAAATACAGATTCCTGGGATCGATATTCCACAATTATTTAGGTTCAATTGTGTAGGTTTTGTCCCTAAAAGCAAGAGGTTTCCCCCAGTGCAGGCAGGATGAATCTTGCGTGGAAACCTGCCCTGGGTTCAGATGGAAATGCACTAACATCGTCTGGAAAGGCTGTTTCTCCACGTATTATTGGAAAAATTCACAAGAGGAGATCACACCACGCTTTGGAGAAGCCATTCCGTAGAAGACGTGTTAATTGGTTAACTCTGTAGTTTGCACACTGGTGTTGAGCTTGTAGAGGGTGAGAAACTCCTCTGCCTAGTCTTTTTTTTTTTTTTTTTTTTTTTTTTTTTTTTTTGATGGTTTTAGTACATGTGGGAAGAGGCACCTCACTTGGACACGCTTCATTAAAAAATATTTATTATGACTACAACCCCAAGTGGAGCCCGAGAAGCCAGAAGGCGCCCCCGGGAGCTGTCCGCGGTGCTGAACGCGGTAGCCGGCTTCAGCCTTTGACCTCCCCAGCAGGAAAGGGCTCTCAGTCCGGCCCCCAAGCCCCATTTTCCTTCGTGCTCCCACCTCCAGTGTGTTCCCTTCCCAGCGCTGCCACTGGCGAGGGCGGCACTGAGATTTTTGTCCTGAGCGGCAGACGACCTTGTGTTGCACTTCCTCCGCCGCCTTCTGCCTCTCCCGGGGCGGCGGCGGATGGGCGCGGAGGCGGATGGGCGCGGCCCCCTCTCCCACTCAGGCCCCGTCCGCGGGGAGGGGGCCGGACCGGCTCCTCGCGTGCTCGCGGCGGCGCCCTAAGCGCACCGGGTCCGCTTCCTGCGCGCCCCCTCCCCACCTCCCCAGCACCTGCTCCTCCTCCTCGGTCCCGCCCAGCGCGCCGGCAGCCCGATCCCCGGTGCTTGGAGGAGAGAGGGGGCGCAGGCGGCGACACAAAGGGAGGAGCGGCGGGGCCGGGCCCGGGAGGCTGCGCAACATGGACGCCGAGTACCCTGCCTTTGAGCCCCCGCTCTGCAGCGAGCTCAAGCACCTGTGCCGACGGCTGCGGGAGGCGTACCGCGAGCTCAAGGAGGACCTCACGCCCTTCAAGGATGACCGCTACTACAGGTGGGCGCGGCGCCGGCAGCGGCGGGGCGGCCGGAGGTTTCCGGGCCGCAGTCCCCTCCCGGACCCCGGCGGTGCCGGAGGCTTGGCCTGGTCCCGCCCTCGGCCGCCTCCGCCCGCCTGGCGCGGAGCGTAAGGATGGGGACCGGGTCGGGCCGGGCATCTGGGAGGGACTCGGAAGGGGACGGGGAGCAGGGGTGCTGGCAGCGGGGCGCATTTTCCTGGATCCAGGGCAGCCCCGCGTCCCCGGGCGAAGGGCCGATTTCCGTTCAGCTCAAACCCGAGCCTAGGCTCCCGCCAACCCTGTAAAGGAGCTGCGGGTTCTGGCTCCTCCCCGCGCCCCGCGTCGTTCTCCCCGTGCGCCCGCCCCGCCACCCCCGCTCGGGCCTCACGCAGCGGAGTCTAGGGAGGCGACCGCGCGCGCTCCGGCGTCAGGAGGAGGGTCTTGGCCGCGGCTCCGAGCGCCCCAGCCCCTGGGCTTTGCAGGACGCCTCCGAGGCTGGGGCGCCGCCGAGGGCTGGGGGCGGACGGGTGTGGCGGGGCGCCCTGCGGGGACACCGCGCCTGGGAGCCGCTGTGTGGAACTTGTTTGCGTTCATCTCTGTCTCCCTCTCCTGCGGCCTAGGGGAGAGCGGTGGGGGCTGCAGACCCTGGCGCCGGCACCCCCCCTTACTCTCCGCGCCCTGCAGTTCGGCTCGGGGTGTCGGGACAGGACCCTGTCGCGAGTCGGTAGAAGGCTCCCTCACCCCACACTTCAACCTTCCTCGTCTGTTAAATGGGAAGCCTGAACCAGAAGGTCTCGGAAAGCTGAGGTTTAATCATGATTTACTCACTCTGTGCTAAGGATGGCGAGGGTATCGCACTGCTATGGGGAACGGGTGGTCGTCATTTTTGTAAGACCCATCCTGTGCTAATAATCATGGGTACATGCTCAGAAAAAGGTGTGTCACACTTATCCTCACATCCATTCAAAAACCTAATGCCTTCCTACGGCTAATCAGCAACGCAGAGGGACCGGGGTCATGGTTACTGAGTGAAAATGCCTATTTTTAAAAAATGTAAAAAATCGTGTGATGTAGCTTTTGGGCGAGCCTGGAAACCTGTCTAATGCAGCCTCCTGGGAGACCTGAGGGTATGGGAAAAGAACCCACAGTTTCATATCATACTTGGTTTTTTTTTTTTTTGAGATGGAGTCTCACTCTGTCGCGCAGGCTGGAGTGCGGTGGTGCGATCTCAGCTCACTGCAAGCTCCGCTTCCCGGGTTCACGCCATTCTCTTGCCTCAGCCTCCCGAGTAGCTGGGACTACAGGCACCCGCCACCTCGCCCGGCTAGTTTTTGTATTTTTAGTAGAGACGGGGTTTCACCGTGTTAGCCAGGATGGTCTCGATCTCCTGACCTCGTGATCCGCCCGTCTCGGCCTCCCAAAGTGCTGGGATTACAGGCGTAAGCCACCGCGCCCGGCCTCATACTTGTTAAATAAGATTATTTCCAATCTCCTTTTCTAGTACTCCCCCGCCCCCCACCCCCTACTCTTTTTTTTTTTTTTCTATTTATTTATTGAGACAGGGTCTTGCCCTGTAGCCCAGGCTGGAGTGCATTGGTGCAATCTTGGCTCACTACATCCTCCACCTCCCTGACTCAAGCAGTCCTTCTACCTCAGCCTCCTGAGTAGCTAGGACTGCAGGCCCGTGCCCCATCCCCTAATTTTTGTATTTTTTGTAGAGATGGAATCTCCCTCTATTGCCCAGGCTGGTCTCAAACTCCTGGGCTCAAGTGATGCTCCCATCTTGGCCTCCCAAAGTATTGAGATTACAGCCATGAGCCACCATGCCTGGCCTTTTTTTTTTTTTTTTTTTTTTTCTGTATTTTCTTTTCCTGGGAATATTTCTTTGGCAACAGAGCTAAGTGAAAGTGGAATGATTGCTATGCGAATAGCAGAGAAGAGAACACACCCCAGTGGTTAATCTCCATCTTTATTCATTGACCAATTTATTCATCTGGTAGTTACTGAGCATCTTTTATGTTCCTGCTGTTGGTCTAGGCGTTGTGAATACAGCAGTGAGCAAGACAGGGTGTCTGCTGTCCTAGGGCTTACAGATAATAAACCAAGTGACATGAGAGAGTGACAGGGTGCTGCCACACAAGGTAGTCAGGTGAGGCTCATCTTGAAGGTGACATTTGTCTGAGAACTGAAAAACAAGGAGCTAACCAGACAAGGAGGCAGGGAGGAAAGTCCCAGAAGAGGAAGGAGGATTGCAAAGTCCCTGAGGCCATAAAAACATGAAATGTTCAAGGCACAGACGGAAGACCAGTGAGCCTGGAGCACTGTAGTCAGAGAGAGAGGCAGGGCCAGACCCTGAAGAGGCTTGAAGGTCAGACTAAGGAATGTGGATTTCACTGGGATTGCAGTGTGAAGCCACTAGAGGATTTTACACTGGACAAGTGACATCAGCAATTTGGCTGCCTGTACTACAGCAAGCATTTGAGTCTTTGCTCCAGGAGCCACTTCCTTAGTTGAGTTGGAGCTTGAAGACAGATTGACAGCAGTTGGAAGTGATCAGTGATGGATTCTGCCCCCCCACCGTGAGCCCAAGTTGACTGCAGAGTACTTTACAGTATTCTGTATAGACAGGGCAGTTAGGCTGAATCACAAAGTCTGTTTTTAGTGAGAAGATGTTTTAGATCACTGAACTATCTTCAGTAGCTCTATTGAATTTTTTATATCAATGGATCGTTGCTGTACAAAACTAGGTGAAATACTGTTGGGTTTCTAAGTTGGGAAGCTGCTAGTTACAGCTCCTGCATCTGCCTAGCTGGAAGGTGAAATTGCTACTACGATTTTGGTTCCTTCTCTTCTCACTGTCTTCATTTCCTTATTGGTGATTTATGGGTAAAACACACCAGCTCTTTTCCCTGGAGGACCAGGGACTCACCTCACGTGGTTGGCAGTTTTCTCATAACAGGGCGAAGCAAAGAACACAGCTGCTAAAGCTCCGTTTACAAAACATGATTGGCCCCTCTGTTCACCAGCATGGCTGTTTGCATATTTGCTACATAATTTGGCATCAGTGAAGAGCTGCAGCTATGTGATCAAAGGACTCATGGCCATTTTCACAAAACGAGAGATGACAGTTGTACTGCCTGTCAGGAGAGGGAAGGTGGTAAAACAGCAGGCCATGGCCGGGCGCGGTGGCTCAAGCCTGTAATCCCAGCACTTTGGGAGGCCAAAGCGGGCGGATCACAAGGTCAGGAGATCGAGACCACAGTGAAACCCCGTCTCTACTAAAAATACAAAAAATTAGCCGGGCGCGGTGGCGGGCGCCTGTAGTCCCAGCTACTCAGGAGGCTGAGGCAGGAGAATGGCGGGAACCCAGGAGGCGGAGCTTGCAGTGAGCCGAGATTGCGCCACTGCACTCCAGCCTGGGCAACAGCGTGAGACTCCGTCTCAAAAAAAAAAAAAAAAAAAAAACAGCAGGCCAGGGATCTGAAATCCTGGTTCTAGCCCAGTTCTACCCTTTGCTAACTCCCCTACCTTGGGGGGAATTAATTGCATTTCATTGGACAATCCATTTCCACATCAGGATAAAGAAACTCTCTTCACAAGGATTTTCATAAGACTCAAACACTTTATGAAGAGAGCACTAAAGATGTTTTCAGATACACAGAACAGAAAAACCACAGTGAACCAGTCTAAACAATAAGGAAATGGATTGGGTTGCTGATCCAGCAGCCTAATGATGTAATCAAGTTCTTTCGTTTTAACTTGATAGCAATTGGCTGCTAATAATCACTTGGGCTGTTGCTTCTCATTCACATTCATGGGGGAAACTGGCTGGCTTTCTATGGCTGTCTGTAAAAGAAAATAACTTGAAGTCTACGGAAAACTCCTTGACTGTCCTCTACACCCCACCAAAGTGGTAACAAGGACATGGAATGTTCACGCACTGCAGATGGGAGGGTAAATTGCTGTAATCATTATGGAAAACCACTTGGCAAGCAGCTACTAAAGTTGAACACACATTTCCTTAGGCCCAGCATTTTCTGTCGGTTATATGCCCGGCAGAAATGTATTCATGGGCCGTGAGAAGACATGTACTAAAAAGTGTTCATAACAGCACAAGTTGTAATACTCCTAAACTGGAAAGTAGCCAGATGCTAAAAAACAGTAGAATGGACAAAGGCAGCCTGGCACAGTGGCTCGTGCCTGTAATCCCAGCACTTTGGGAGGCCAAGGCGGGCAGATCACTTGAGCCCAGGAGTTCGAGACCAGCCTGAGCAACGTAGTGAAAGCTCATCTCTACTAAAAATACAAAACTTAGCCGGGTGTGGTGGTGCATGCCTGTCATCCCAGTTGCTTGGGAGGCTGAGGCATGAGAATCGCTTGAACCCCAGGGGAATTGATAAGATCAGGATTCTCAGTGCTGGCTGCAGAATCATCTCAAGGAGCTATTTCTTTTTTTTTTTTTTTTTTTTTTTTTGCGGTGGATGGGGGGAGAGAGTCTCATCCCTCTCACCAAGGCTGGAGTGCAGTGGTGTGATCATGGCTCACTGCAGCCTTGACCTCCTCAACTCCTCCCCTGCAGCCTCCCAAGTAGCTGGTACTACAGGCATGTGCCACCACACCCAACTAATTTTTTTGTTCATTTGAATTTTTTCGTAGAGATGAGGTCTCACTATGTTGCCCAGGCTGGTTTTGAACTCCTGAGCTCAAGGATGTGAGGGAGCTTTTAAAAACACAGATGCCCAGGCCCCACCCTTGAGGATTCGGATGTAATTGCCTTGGGGTGGATCTCTGCCAGGATGGAGAGCCATGAGGGGTGAGTGAAATCTCTTAGAGCAGGCTGGGCGCGGTGGCTCACGCCTGTAATCCCAGCACTTTGGAAGGCTGACGGGGGGGCGGATCACTTGAGATCAGGAGTTTGAGACCAGTCTGGCCAACATGGTGAAACCTCGTCTCTACTAAAAATACAAAAATTAGCCAGGTTTGATGGCAGGCGCCTGTAATCCCAGTTACTCAGGAGGCTGAGGCAGGAGAATCACTTGAACCAGGGAGGTGGAGGTTGCAGTGAGCCGAGATTGCACCACTGCACTCCAGCCTGGGCGACAAGAGCGAGACTCCCATCTCACAAAAAAACAAAAAAGCCAAAAGAATTATCTTAGAGCAGCAGGAGACACGCTGAGGCACCCATTTCCTCCTCCGATGGATTTTCCAATGGGCGGCAGTACTGGGAGCCCGGTGCCACGTCTCCCTCTCCCCACACAAAGCTCAGTGACCACTGTCAGCTCACCTTGGCTCCTGCTCTGTTTCCACGCCTCCAGGCTGGCCCACGTTCCTTTCTGCTTTGACACCTTTGATCGGGTTACATTCAGGTTGAAAGGTCTGGGAGCCGTGTTTTCTGTTTAAGGCCAATGTCATTTCCTGACACATCTGTACTGATTTTGATGTAAGCATATCAGAGGACCTCATTTTTTCTCCTTGTTTTCAAGTTACTGGATACACCTCAATGTAACTATTGACTGACAACTCTCTCTGTCTTTCATTTCCTTTTTTTGGTGGGAGGAGACAGTGAGTGTCCCTGATGAGACTGGGATTTTATCTTTTTTTTTTGAAATGGCGTCTTGCTCTGTCACCTAGGCCGGAGTGCAGTGGCCTGATCTCAGCTCACTGTAACCTACGCCTCCCGGGTTCAAGCAATTCTCCTGGCTCAGCCTCCCAAGTAGCTTGAGATTACATGCATGCGCCACTATGCCTGGCTAATTTTTGTTTTTTTTTTAGTAGAGGCAGGGTTTCACCGTGATGTCCAGGCTGGTCTTGAACTCCTGACCTCAAGTAATCCACCCGCCTTGACTTCTCAAATTGCAGGGATTACAATCATGAGCCACTGCACCCAGTCTAGATATTCTTTTAATCACACAGCCAGAGGCTAACATTCTGAATTTCACATACAGTATTGGCCATATTTATGTCTATAATGGACATCTCTTGAATTGTATTTTGTCAGATACTGTTACTCTCTTATTGAGTCCTTACTATGTACTGAGTTCTGGACCAAGTGTTTACATGCATCGTCTTATATAATCTTCCCAGCAACCCTCAGAGGAAAATGAAGTCTAGCCAGACCAAATAATTTGTCCGAGGTTGCATTTTAGAACCGGAATTCAACCCAAGTCTGTATCGTATGCATTCATCAGGTCTCTTTGTGGTGGTTACCCAGGCTTAATTACTTCTTTGTGAACCTTGGGGTGAGCGCGGCTATTGTCCACACAGCAGAGTATGGGGTTTTTGTTGTTGTTGTTTGTTTGTTTTTGAGACAGAGTGTTGCTCTGTTGCTCACGCTAGAGTGCAGTGACGTGATCTCAGCTCGCTACAACCTACGCCTCCTGGGTTCAAGCAATTCTTGTGCCTCAGTATCCTGAGTAGCTGGGACTACATGCATGGACCACCATGCCTAGATCATTTTTGTGTTTTTAGTAGAGAAGGGGTTTCACCATGTTGGCCAGGCTGGTCTCGAACTGCTGACCTCGGGATCCGCCTGCCTCAGCCTCCAGAGTGTTTTTTTTTTGTTTTGCTTTTTTTGTTTGTTTTGTTTTGTTTTGTTTTGTTTTTTGAGACGGAGTCTCGCTCTGTCGCCCAGGCTGGAGTGCAGTGGCTGGATCTCGGCTCACTGCAAGCTCCGCCTCCCGGGTTCACGCCATTCTCCTGCCTCAGCCTCCGGAGTAGCTGGGACTACAGGCGCCCGCCACCTCGCCCGGCTAGTTTTTGTATTTTTTAGTAGAGACGGGGTTTCACCGTGTTAGCCAGGATGGTCTCGATCTCCTGACCTCGTGATCCGCCCGTCTCGGCCTCCCAAAGTGCTGGGATTACAGGCTTGAGCCACTGCGCCCGGCCTGTTTTTTTTTTTTTTTTTTTTTGAGACGGAGTCTCCCTCTGTCACTCAGGCTGGAGTGCAGTGGCGTGATCTCAGCTCACTGCAGCCTCCACCTCCCGTGTTCAAATGATTCTCTTGCTTCAGCCTCCTGAGTAGCTGGGACTACAGGTGCATTGTACCACACCCGGCTAATTTTTGGTATTTTTAGTAGAGATGAGATTTCACCGTGTTAGCCGGGATAGTCTCGATCTCCTGACCTCGTGGTCCACTTCCCTCAGCCTGCCAAAGTGCTGGGATTACAGGCGTGAGCCACCGTGCCTGGCCTCAGAATATGTTTATTTAAGCCACATCTCACTCTGAATTGAGAGGGAAAAAATAAGGATACTAATTTCCTGGATAGCAGAGCAGGTATAAGCATCCCATCTGTTCTTCCTGGTCATCATCTGGCTGCAGCGATGACTCAGCTCTGGCAACTGAAAGACCATCCTTTGCCAGGGAAGAAAAGGCCTCAAGGCTGGTGGGACACCTGAAGCTTGAAGTGGGCCTCGTTCCCCAGATATGGAAGCTGGGGCTCTGGGGCCGCCTTCTAGGGCTGCGGTAAGAAAACACCACAGCCTGCGGGCTCAAGCAACAGGGATGTGTCGTCCCCCAGTTCTGAGGCCCGGAGTCTGAAATCCAGGTGTTGGCAGGATTGGCTCCTCCTGAAGGACGTTCTGTCCCAGGCCTTTTCTCTGCCTTCTGGTAGCTTCAGGCTTGGCTTATAGATGTCTGTCATCTCCCTGTGTCTTTACATCGTCTTCCTTCTATGTGTGTTTGTGTCAGAATCTCCCCTTTTTATAAGGACATCAGTCACACTGGATTTAGGGCCCGCCCTGATGACCTTATTTTAGCTTGCTGGTCTGCCAAGGCCTTAGCAAATCAGGCCACGTTCACAGGCACAGCGTGTTAGGACTTCAGCATCTTTCTGGGGACAGAAGCCACACCATTAACGGGTTTCCTTGAAAAGAACAGCTCATGTGTTGATACAGGGCTGTGGATTTTGGCTTCTCTCTGCCGGTATTTTCTAAACATAGCAGCTGAGTGTTTGATCAACAAGAGTCAGGAGGACTGGGCGGGTCCTGGCTTGGATCGGCCACTGTGCTTATTGAAAATAGGGTCTGCCATCTTATAGGATGATCTCGGATCCCTCCTGTCTAAAACGGAGACAGCAAACTCATGGTACAGCTGTGTCTGGATCAGGGTGGCTCCGTCTTCCCAGCAGAGGTGTCTGAAATCTTCACTGTGTCACTTGAGTTGCCTGAGGTTTCTCAGGTGCAAATTGCGGAGGGTGTGTGTGTGTTGGGGTGAGGGAGAGTATGCAATGAAGGCAGAGGAAACAGGATCCGGCCTAGCTCAGGAGGTGTTGGTCAGAGATACGGTGTCAGTGCATCCTGGCTTGAAAGTCTAGTGTTCCAGGAAAGCCCTCGGTCCCGGAACAGTTAGGATGGTTGGCCACCCTAAAGGTGGATCAGGACACAAGGAGCCACTCCAGGTTAAGCCAGGCTGGGTGAGGCAGGGTTGGAGACTCAGACAGATGAGCCGTCTGCTGGGGTAGTGTGCGTACGCTGGGGGATCACAGTCAGGGAGCGGGCAGAAGGCCGCTGAAACCCAGCTGAACAGTGCAGAAAGGGGACGGGACGCTGATTTCCCCAATTTCTTCAGCCTCAATGGCATTCCCTTCCATGAACCTCGGGGCAAACCCCTGAGCTCTTGCGCTCTGGGGTCTTGGTTTTCCCACCTTCCTTCCAGCTGGCCGGTTATCTTGCTCTCCTTGGCTCAGTCCTTATTGCCCCCTCCCCACTCAATGGACAGCTCCCTGTAAGGCCTGCCCATGGCCTCAGGGCTGTGCTTCTCAAAGGAGGACTCCCTCCTGCTCTTTTTATAACAGCAACTATGTTGTAGTCCCTCTTTTCCTATCCTGAAATGAAATTCCTTGAAATCGTCATACATGCTTCCATAACTTAAAAACATTAAATTACCCTAAATGTCATCTAAACAAGCAATTAAAGAAATAGCGCGCATTTCAACGTGAAAATGCCCGGGCAAGACTACCCTCAAAGGAAAACGCCCCAGGAATGACGGTTTAGGAAGCTGGCACCTTAGAGCCACACAGGGAGAGGCTGCTGCCCACCGCTCAGGGGCCAGGCAGCTCTCCAGGCCCCGTTCCCCTGCGGCTTGCTTGGCCGTGGGCTGCAGGGCACTGCTATGCCTACTCCGAACATTTCTGCACCAGCGTTCCCGCTACATCCCCCTTTCTTCCTTACCCCATGTTTACTGGAGTTGTGAGGTTTAGGCCATACTTAGTAAATCAGCACAAGGTCCCATTGTTCTGCGTGTTCAAGCCCATAGCAGAGGATTTATTTGTGATCCTGGGACCCACAGCTGCACAGACTCATCATGTGTCTGGGACTGGCCTCCCCTGGCCTTGTCCTGACTTGGAACGTCGTGGCAAATGACGGGCCTCGCTGGAGCAGCCCTTGTTTTGCTATGTAGGAAGCAGTTTGAGTGAAGGGCTGATCGCCTGCCTCTGGGGGCAGAGCTCTGAAGGCGTGAGGCAGGCACGTCATGAGCAATGCCGCCCGCTTTTCCAGCTGCTGTGGGATGCAGGGGCACATCGCGGGTGGGCGTTGTCCTGCCTTTTCTGTCTCCTGGGGAGTGAAGGAAACGAACAGAACTTGGAAACGTGATGTAAGGGGGCACGGCTGCACTCTTTCCATTCTTTTTTAAGTTTTTTTTGGTGGTTGTTGCCTTGTTTTTTTAGAGATGGGGTCTCGCTGCGTTGCCCAGGTTGGAGTGCAGTGGCTCCTCACAGTGCAGTCATGGTGCACTACAGCCTTGAACTTCTGGGCTCAAGTGATTCTGATTCTTCCACCTCAGCCTACTGAATAGCAGGGGCTCTGGCTTCCCATTCTTTTAAATACACCCACATGCCTAGGAAGGTGCCCTCTGTGCTGTGTTTGTTAATGGCGGAGTACAGCCAGCAAAGTAATCTTGGTTGTTTACTGTTGACGTTCAGCCTTCAAGTCTTGTCAGGACTTAAAGACGGAGTTTTGTTCCTAAGTGAAGATAATGACCAGCTTCCCTGGCTTATCTATCTGGCATGACCGGGGCAGTGTTTCTGATTTGTAAACCCATGCTCTTCGGGGAACAGAGCCCCCAGTTTAGGATTCAAGCCGACAAAGATTACTTCCTACTCCATCTGGAAAGGGCAAGCATGCTCCTGCCTGGTGGTGACAAGCTGGGGGCTCCAGAACCCTCGTTCTTCCGGTGGAGACTGTTCTCAACTTCTGCAAGCGGAAATGCAAAACCAAATACCCTTCCCTCAGGTTGCAGTACGAATGAGAACATTTAGAACTTTGCTGTAGTTCTCATCATTGGCAGCTATGTCAGGGACAGCGAGAGGCATTGACAGTCACGTTATAAAGATATGGCACTACGACATTTAAGACTGTTGGTTGCAAGTATTAGTTTCAGCCAAAAAGGGTAAACTCATTACGAGAATACAGGGATGGTTCACAGACCAAAGGGCAAAAATGCAACGGAACCCCAGGGGGGAGCCGGCGCCAAAACGGAACACCAGCGGGGAGCTGGAGCTGAAACAGAACCCCAGGAAGGCACTGATGTGACCTGGATTCCATGGGTTCTTCTTCTAGATCTCTCTTGCCACGCCTTAAACCGTGGATTATCAAATTTGCTGTACATTTGGAATCCTTTAGGGAGCTTTAAAAATACTGATGCTGGCCAGGTGCAGTGGCTCACACCTGTAATCCCAGCACTTTGGGAGGCCAAGGCGGGTGGATCACAAGGTCAGGAATTCGAGACCAGCCTGGCCAATATGGTAAAACCCCATCTCTACTAAAAATACAAAACTTAGCCAGGTGTGGTGGTGGGCTCCTGTAGTCCCAGCTACTCGGGAGGTTGAGGCAGGAGAATCATTTGAACCCGGGAGGTGGAGGTTGCAGTGAGCTGAGATGGTGCCACTGTACTCCAGACTGGGTGACAGAGTGAGACCCCATCTCAAAAACAAAAACAAACAAACAAATAAACAAAAAGTACTGATGCCAGCTGGGTGCGGTGGCTCACGTTTGTAATCTCAGCACTTTGGGAGGCTGAGGTGGGCAGATTGCTTGAGCCCAGGAATTCCATACCAGCCTGGACAACATGGTGACGCCTCATCTCTACAAAAAATACAAAAAATAACTGGCCGTGGTGGCATGTGCCTGTAGTCCCAGCTACTTAGGAAGCCGACGTGGGAGGATTGTCTGAGCCTGGGAATTCGAGGCTGCAGTGAACCATGACTGTGCCACTGCACTTCAGCCTGGGCAACAGAGTGAGACCCTGTCTCTAAATAAATAAATAAATACAAATACCGACGCCTGAGCCCTGCTTCAGATCTGACTCAGTTGGTTTGGGGTTCAGCCTGAACACTGTGATTTTTAAAGCTCCCCAAGTGATTCTAACTTGCGCAGATACTGAGACCCATTGTCTTAAACTAATTTGCTTCTCTGTCCTTTTGTCTCATCTGTCCTGGGGCCCCCAATCTCTGATCAATACAAACACTCTCATCTCATGCTTTCGCCACCCATTCAGCAGGAGGAAAGTGCTACCAGGCAGGCGCTCCTGGAAGTCACCATTGACACGGGGTCTCCCCCCTCAGCTGGGGCCTCAACGAAGCTCTGAAATCCTGCTAGCTTTTCCCAGGCTGCTCATTTCTCCAGACTTTGTAACGATGATTCCAAACCTTTTCCACCTCTTTGCACTGGATCTAGTTGACAGGCCCCCCAGGCCCCCTTGGTCCTGCCCATATCCACCTCCCCTCTTCCACCCTGCCCCTGGCCACTGGCCCCTGGCCTTGTCTCCCTACCTGACCTCCTGGTGCAGGCCCCAGAGGTTGCGGTGAGTTGATACCGTGCCATTGCACTCTGGCCTGGGCAACAAGAGTGAAACTGTCTCAAAAAAAAAAAAGGCCTGACAAATAGGTTGGTGAAGGCCATGAAGAGAAGCAGTTCACAGCCTCTGCCCCTTCAGCCCCACAGACCAAAGAGCTGCTTAACTTGGGGCTCGTTCGCACCATGCTGACTGAACTGGCAGCCACGGGCCTGGCTGGACGTGTAGGTCAGACTTTGGCCGAGGGTGACAGTGACTAGACAGAGCTAACAGATTGTTTCCAAACACAGTAGTTTGGAAATAAACCAGCTGTGTTTGTCCTGAAGCTCTGGCCCGCGTGCACCCTCTGAAACGTACTCTCCGACCTCCTGTCTGACTCCGTCCTCTCTCCTTCCTTCCCTGGGATTGTACCACTCCCAATAAAATGGACATGGAAACTGTTGCTCTAGGTTCTGTGTTTGAGGGAACCCAGCTGCTAAGACATTCTTTAAATATTGAGATAATCTTGCCCAGTAACTCATAGAAAAACATGGGCCAGAAGGAGGGTGGCCAACAATCCTGGTTTGCCTGGGACCGAGGGCGTCTTTGGGACGAGGACTGACAGTGCTCATACTTGGAAAGTCTCAGGCAAACCAGAATCAGCCGGTTGCTCTGGCCAGGTGGCAGGAACGCGCTCAGCTTTCACGTCTAATCCTGGCTTACTGGCCCTCCAACTCCCTTCCCTTGCTTCCGTGGGAAGGTGTCCTCATTCTCTAAACAATGAGGAAATGGGTGTCTTATTGTGAGGCAGCCAGCAAGCCCAGGGCAGCCATTTGTTCAACACACAGGGGCTGGGGGTCTTTCTCTACCAGGCTGGGTGCCAGGTCCTGGAAAGAGGAGGACTTATTTAAAGACTTGCACGGTGAGATCGTAGGAGACGATGATGGAGAGGCGCTGCTCAAACATTGAAAATAAATTAAAATACATGTTTCATTTTGATAGCTTGGGAGTGATACTTAAAAACCACCCAAGGCAGAGAAGGTGAAGGGTGTTGGGAGGCTGGAGCCTTTTTCCTGGTCAGCACCCGGGCTGCTCCAGAGAGGCAGGGAGGGGCCTGCTCTACTCACCAGGCTTTGTTATTGTAAATTCCAGAAATCAGCAGGGGCCGCAGAAAATAGGGCATTTGCTTTAATGGTGGCAAAGGGGACAAAATGAGGGAATATGTGTACACTTCTTTTTTTCTCTTTTTGAGATAGTCTCTCTCTCCCAGGCTGGAGTGTAGTGGCGTGATCATGGCTCACTGCAACCTCTGCCACCTGGGTTCAAGCAATTCTTCTGCCTCAGCCTCCGGAGTAGCTGGGACTACAGGTGTGCCACCATGCCTGGCTAATTTTTGTACTTTTAGTAGAGATGGGGTTTCACCATATTGGCCAAGCTGGTCTCGAACTCCTGACCTCGTGATCCACCTGCCTTGGCCTCCCAAAGTGCTGGGATTACAGGCATAAGCCACCGCGTCCGGCCTACGCTTCTTAACATACAGTAGTAGACTTTCAAGTGATGATGAATGTTCTGTGCATAATCATCTCACCTTTAGAGACGAAGAAAGGAGAGAATGCAAACATGGTTGTTTACAGACTTCAAGACTATGGTGGTGTCAGCCTAAAAACAGAGAGCGACTTTCGAAAATAATATTTATTTGGGAGCAAAGCATTGCAGTGGGAATATGCATTCCACAGTAAGCTCTGTGCGTAGTCAGGGCAGTACAGGAAGACAAAGGTTTTTAAAGGAAAAATGAAGAGGATTACATAATTGCTTTGAGATAATTATTTTTGGCTACAAGGATCAATAACAAGGGTGATGCCAATTTGAGGTTGGACAGGCAGTGGCTGGGCAGGTGTTGTTGCAGGAGTATTTTTTGTGTGTAAGGTGGTAACGGCCTTTATGCAACATTGTAGTTTTTGTAGAGTCTTTTGTGATAGTTTTTGTTATGAGGCATTTATGCATAAGACTCCTTTTCATGGCCTTCCCCAACCTATTTGTCAGGACTTATTATTATTATTATTTTTTAAACACAAGTGACTCCATTTTGATTCTGATAATTTTCCCATTCCCTCTTTTGATCAAGATCTTTCTCCAAAAGCATCGCTGAACAATCATCCTGTAGTTAGGTTTTGATGTGCCTCTGTGCTTGGATGGACCTGACTTGGGTTGCTGGTCTGTCCTATGTTGGAGGGCGTGAATGGTGGCCAGGAGTCAGTGTCAAAACCCTTTCAGCCACATTTGAGCAACAAGGGAGCTTTGAAGGGAGTGGCTGTGAGGCTAAGAGATGGGGTTTCACCATGTTGGTCAGGCTGGTCTTGAACTCCTGACCTCAGGTGATCTGCTTACCTCGGCTTCCCAAAGTGCTGGGATCATAGGCGTGAGCCACCAAGACCTGCTGAGACTTGTTTCTTAAAATGTATCTAGTTTTGGCCAGGCGCGGTGGCTCACGCCTGTAATCCCAGCACTTTGGGAGGCTGAGGTGGGCAGATCACAAGGTCAAGAGATGGAGACCATCCTGGCGAACATGGTGAAACCCCGTCTCTACTAAAAATACAAAAATTAGCCAGGCGTGGGTGGCGTGTGCCTGTAGTCTCAGCTACTTGGGAGGCTGAGGCAGGAGAATTGCTTGAACCTGGGAGGCAGAAATTGCAGTGAGCCAAGATCGCGCCACCGCATTCCAGCCTGGTGACAGAGCAAGACTCCGTCTCAAAAAAGAGAAAAAAAGCCGGGCGCAGTGGCTCAAGCCTGTAATCCCAGCACTTTGGGAGGCCGAGGCAGGCGGATCACAAGGTCAGGAGATCGAGACCACAGTGAAACCCCGTCTCTACTAAAAATACAAAAAATTAGCCGGGTGCGGTGGCGGGCGCCTGTAGTCCTAGCTACTCAGGAGGCTGAGGCAGGAGAATGGTGTGAACCCAGGAGGCGGAGCTTGCAGTGAGCCGAGATCGCGCCACTGCACTCCAGCCTGGGCAACAGCGTGAGACTCCGTCTCAAAAAAAAAAAAAAAAAAAAAGAGAAAAAAAATGTATCTAGTTTCGTGTTATAGGTCTTAGGAACAGAGTAGTCCCTGATTTTAGTAATTTCATGGAACAAAGTTGGATTGGAGAAACATAGAAGAATTCAGGACCTAGCCTAGTCTACAGGCAAATAACAAGAACTTGAAGCTAATGCACAGAGCTACCATTTATAGTTTTTATAGTGTATTATAGTTTTTTTAAAAGAAGTATTTTAGGCTGGGCGCGGTGGCTCACGCTTGTAATCCCAGCACTTTGGGAGGCCGAGGCGGGTGGATCACGAGGTCAGGAGATCGAGACCATCCTGGCTAACACAGTGAAACCCCGTCTCTACTAAAAATATAAAAATTAGCCGGGCGAGGTGGCGGCGCCTGTAGTCCCAGCTACTCGGGAGGCTGAGGCAGGAGAATGGCATGAACCCGGGAGGCGGAGCTTGCAGTGAGCCGAGATTGCGCCACTGCACTCCAGCCTGGGCGACAGAGCAAGACTCCGTCTGAAAAAAAAAAAAAGTATTTTAAAATAAGTGTCACTCTTTCGCTTCACATTGATCTCATCGGAGTCTCAGATTTAAAAACCTCTTGAGGTTTGGACAAAACATTAGATTTTACCTAGTCTGAAGGTTTCTGAGCCTACCAAGAAGGGACACTTTTAATTTATTTACTATAAGCCTGGGAACCCTTGAAGCCAAGCTTTCTATGCACATTTAAAATACAACATTTCAACCAAAGCCTTGATAATGTAGCCCATGTCTCTAATTGTATCCTGCTATACAGAGAGGGCAGATTTTTACTGGACGTATGCAACTATATATATTGTCATAATAATACTCAGAAATGGTTTTCAAACTTTGGAGGAGTCAAGCAGAAAAAGCAAGTGCTTTCATCTCTGTTCACAAAAGTATACTTTATCAAATTATTATAAACTTCAGATAGCTTAAGAAAGAAAATTGCCTTAAATCTGGTAAACAAAACATTTAAGTAGAGAACTGGCTGGGTGCGGTGGATCACGCCTGTAATCCCAGCAGTTTGGGAGGCCAAGGTGGGCAGATCACGAGGTCAGGAGATAGAGACCATCCTGGCTAACATGGTAAAATTCCATCTCTACTAAAAATACAAAAAAATTGGCCGGGAGTGGTGGTGGGTGCCTGCAGTTCCAGCTAGTCAGGAGACTGAGGCAGGAGAATCGCTTGAACCCAGGAGGTGGAGCTTACAGTGAGCCGGGATCTCGCCACTGCACTCCAGCCTGGGCGACGGAGCAAGACAACGTCTCAGAAAAAAAAAAAAAAAATAGAACCAATAGTGTTTTCAATAAAAATCATACAAATATTATCTTTATCAATTACTTATTTTATTTATTTATTTATTTTAGACAGAGTCTCTCTCTGTTGCCAGGCTGGAGTGCAGCGGTGCAATCTCGACTCACTGCAACTTCTGACTCCCTGGTTCAAGCGATTCTCCTGCCTCAGTCTCCCGAGTAGCTGGGATTACAGGCATGCGCCACCACGTCCATCTAATTTTTTTGTGTTTTTAGTAGAGACGGGATTTCATCATGTCGGACAGGAGGGTCTCGATCTCCTGACCTCATGATCCACCGACCTCGGCCTCCCAAAGTGCTGGGATTACAGGTGTGAACCACTGTGCCGGCTCAATTATTTAATTTGAAGTAATTTTTTGTTCTGCTTGATCTGAATTAGCAGTTTCGTAAACCCATCAGTTTGTTTATTAGAGTTCTGGGAATTTTATTGAATCCACTGGTTCTACAGTTACTAGAAATGTGTTCAAGAGTACTTGTTAGGGTGTTTTCCATGAAAAGCCATTTTCGAGTATAGCTAATTGTAAATGTTTTTGGAGACGAATCAACACAAGAACTATGGATGACAAACACAGAATAGCCAGGGTTAAGAACCTGACAAACATTTATTATAATCGGGAACTGCCAAGGACATGTAGTTATTTCTATTACACACAATTTTTTTTTTTTTTTTTGAGACGGAGTCTTGCTCTGTAGCCCAGGCTGGAGTGCAGTGGCGAGATCTCTGCTCACTGCAAGCTCCGCCTCCCAGGTTCACGCCATTCTCCTGCCTCAGCCTCCCGAATAGCTGGGACTACAGGCGCCTGCCACCATGCCTGGCTAATTTTTTGTATTTTTAGTAGAGACGGGGTTTCACCGTGCTAGCCGGGATGGTCTCTATCTCCTGACCTCGTGATCCACCCGCCTCGGCCTCCCAAAGTGCTGGGATTACAGGCTTGAGCCACCACGTCCGGCCCCACACACGTCCGGCCCCACACACGTTTTAAGATAGCAACCAGAATCATGACTGACAGCATCACATCAAGACCATTAGACTTTTACAAATTTTACATAATCTTTAAGATACATCAAAGCTATATCTCTACAAATATAGCTTTAAAGTAGACTTAACATAAGTAAAATATGATTGATAATGTATTATCTAATTTTTGAAACATTTGTATTGATAACATATCCATAAATGTAATTGGAAGAAGAGCTACTATCACTGATCATTTGACAATGTTTTCCATGGAGCAAGTAAGCCTAATCATTTCCTATCACTATGAGATGAGAGATACATTTTTTATGCTCTCCAGGGGCCTAACTGGTAAATTCCCAAGTTAATTTTAGGTCAAAAGATTTAATTTAGAGTTTTGATCCTGGGGAGGCCTGGCAAAGATGTCAAAAAGTTTACAATACTTGCGCAAGACAGGATCACAGCTCATTGTGAAATAATAGTTATTTAAGCAGAGTGGTAATTGAAAGATTTTAAAAGCAATACAGAAAGGCATGTGAAATTAAAAAACCTTAACCCTTTTAAAGCTCAGTTTTCCTGAGTAATCAAAAATCTAATAGAGATAACACAGGAAGTTATCCTAATAAAATATAAATCCTGTGGTTTTTTAGGCCAGTTACCAAAAGGTGAAGGAAAACCTCCTGCAGTTTATTGCTTTTCCTTATGGGAAGCCCATTTGGCTATCTCAGAAGTTGAACCTGATGAAAGGTACTTAAATTTAATCAGAAGCAGGAAGAGTGTGTTCAAGATGTTGAGTGTACACTATATTATAGAGGAATATACACAAGAAAACTAGTACTTTGAGCGGGGAATACATGGATCTTAGAGAAAGTGAGAGCATGTGAAATATCCTTGTTACATAGAACAATTCAGACACATCAAGAAAAGGCAAGAGTACAGAATTAAGTTGTACTGGAGGAAAAGATTGCTTCTTCGGGTCTTCAAGATAAACATTTTAGCAGTGGGCCATAATAGCAGAGTTAGAACTGAAGGCAAAAGTTACAGGAGCTGATGAAAAGGTTGAACGAGAGAGTTACCGTCTCAGACCTCATCCGGGAAGAAAGAGCTGAAGGCAGTGATGTGTGACCTGCCAATTATGTGCTATGAAATGCAACCAAAGTTGAGCTTCTGAGAGATGAACCTGAGAAGCTTTAAGACGAAAACCCTAGGCCGAGCGCAGTGGCTCATGCCTGTAATCCCAGCACTTTGGGAGGCCGAGGTGGGCGGATCACCTGAGGTGAGGAGTTTGAGACCAGCCTCAACATGGAGAAACCCCGTCTCTACTAAAAATACGAAATTAGCCGGGCATGGTGCTGTTTGCCTGTAATTCCAGCTACTCGGGAGGCTGAGGCAGGAGAATTGCTTGAACCTGGGAGATGGAGGTTGCGGTGAGCCAAGATTGTGCCATTGCATTCCAGCCTGGGCAACAAGAGTGAAACTCTGTCTCAAAAAAAAAAAAAAAAAAAAAAAAAGAAAACTCTACCTCAAGAAGTGAAATTACCATTCTGAAGGAAAAAAAAAATTCTGTCTTGAAACTAGAGAAATTAAGTGGCTTTCAGGAAAAAATGTGGCAGAAATAGAAACCGTCAGCCAGGCACAGGGGCTCATGCCTGTCATCCCAGCACTTTTGGAGGCTGATGCAGGAGAATCACTTGAGTCTAGTTTGAGACCAGCCTGGGCAACATGGTGAGACCCTAGTCCTACAAAATAATTTTAAAATTAGCCAGGTGTGGTGGTGTGTGCCTGTGGTTCCAGTTACATGGGCGGCTGAGGCAGGAGGAGCGTTTGAGCCTGAGAGGTCGAAGCTGCCTGTGAGTCGTGATTGTGCCATTGCACTCCAGCCTGGTGAGAGAGAGAGTCCCTGTCTCCAAAAAAAATAAAAAATAAAACATTTGGGGCCGGGCGCGGTGGCTCAAGCCTGTAATCCCAGCACTTTGGGAGGCCGAGACAGGCGGATCACGAGGTCAGGAGATCGAGACCATCCTGGCTAACACGGTGAAACCCTGTCTCTACTAAAAAATACAAAAAGACTAGCCGGGCGAGGTGGTGGGCGCCTGTACGGGAGGCTGAGGCAGGAGAATGGCGTAAACCCGCGAGGCGGAGCTTGCAGTGAGCCGAGATCCGGCCACTGCACTCCCGCCTGGGCAACAGAGCGAGACTCCTTCTCAAAAAAAAATAAAATAAAATAAAAAAATAAAAAAAATAAAAAATTTGGAAATGAACCAGGCATTTAATGAATACCTATTGTTTAATACACCATAAAACTTGAAGTTTTTAAATTACATAAAAAGGTTATTTATAAACATGTATACCATTTATATTTACAAAATTTATTTATTTTTAACAATTATATACCTAGATTACTTACTAAAACTGAGATACTAGACAAAGCCAGTCATCACTTAGTTTGTTAACCATTTTTATAGCCTGTGCATATCAGGTGTTCACCTAAGAACCTTAAATATATGGTTATTTTGTCAGTAACTCAGAAGATACAGCTATTTTTATTAAACCAACAATATTAAATTAGTCTTATAAAATAATTGTACAAAAAGTTTTATTTTAAGCTGGGTTTATAGTTTTATAATCTTTGTGTTAAAAACCCTAATGCATGAAAACATCTAATGAAGACCAATATAAAACTGTCTGCCACAAAACCCATGCAACAATATATTAATATGTTGACAATTGTGAAGACATTTTTATTTTTATCAACAATTTAGAAACTAGTTTGTTTATTAAAGATATACTTAAGTCACATGAACTAAAACACATTGGGGTTAATTAATACAGAGAGCAAGTCGGCACTTAATGTCATTAGTAGGTTCTTGGAAACTGTGACTGGGTGAAACAACGTCCATCAGGTCCTTAAATAATGTCACTTTGTTCAATGCTATTTCATTATTTTTATTTTTATTTTTTATTTTTTTTGAGATGGAGTTTTGCTCTGTTGCCCAGGCTGGAGTGCAATGACACGATCTCAGCTCACCAGAACGTGCCTCAGCCTCCTGAGTAGCTGGGATTACAGGTGCTCACCACCACCCGACTAATTTTTGTATTTTTGTATTTTTTTTTTTTTGAGATGGAGTCTTGCTCTGTCGCCCAGGCTGGAGTGCAGTGGCGCCATCTCGGCTCACTGCAAGCTCTGCCTCCCGGGTTCAGGCCATTCTCCTGCCTCAGCCTCCCCAGTAGCTGGGACTACAGGTGCCCGCCACCACACCCAGCTAATTTTGTTTTTGTATTTTTAGTAGAGACGGGGTTTCACCATGTTAGCCAGGATGGTCTTGATCTCCTGACCTCGTGATCTGCCCGTCTCGGCCTCCCAAAGTGCTGGGATTACAGGCGTGAGCCACCACGCCCGGCCTAATTTTTGTATTTTTAGTAGATATGAGGTTTCACCATGTCGGTCATTCTGGTCTCGAACTCCTGACCTCAGGCAATCCGCTCGCCTTGGCCTCCCAAAGTGCTACGATTACAGGCGTGAGCCACCGTGCCTGGCCTAATTTTTGTATTTTTAGTAGATATGAGGTTTCACCATGTCGGTCAGTGTGGTCTCGAACTCCTGACCTCAGGCAATCCACTTGCCTTGGCCTCCCAAAGTGCTACGATTACAGGCGTGAGCCACCGTGCCCAGCCACTTTTGTATTTTTAGTAGAGACGGGATTTCACCATGTTGGCCAGGCTGGTCTCAAACTCCTGACCTCAGGTGATCCACCTGCCTCGGCCTCCCAAAGTGCTAGGATTACAGCCGTGAGCCACTGCACCTGGCCAATGCTATTTCATTATAACATTGATGAGGAAAAAAATTGGTTTCATTATACATTGTTTTGCTCAAAGTCACAGTTTCCAACAACCTATTCACAGCATTGAGGACTTACTATATTTTATATGAATGCTCATTTATCTAAGACAATCTGAACAGAATTTAAGGGTCCATGCTAGATCTTACCATGAAGACATAACATAAAACTTAATACACGTACATATGTGTAAATGCCCTGAAACATATCCACACACAGAAATATCTTAGAGCTTTCATTTTAGAATTTTAGTCATGAGACAGTAAAATATATAAACTCACGGGTTTATAAAAGACAGCTGGATCCAGGCACCTATTCACATGCCTGAACTTTATTTGCCCTGATAGGTAATCTAATGAAGATGGTGGACCAAGATTTTGGACAAAGCAGTTTGGTTTTAAAAAATCTTTTACGCGGACTCTTTTTCTTTTTTCAGTTTTAAATGAGTTTAGGGTTACATTTTCAGTGTTTACCTTTTAGCTAGGACTGGTTGAATTGTATAAGGAAGCAAACTCTCCAAATAGCCTTGAACTGGTAACAAATGTATCTTTTGTTTGCCCATCTGGTTTGCTTGGTTAATGTGAACAGGGAAGCATTTTAGCAGGGTTTCCTGTGTTTGCTTGGCTTTTTCTTTTTGGCCCCTGTGCGGCAGAAAAAGCAATTTTTATGCCAGAGACACTTTATATTATTGCTCTGAGCTCAAGATTTTGACTTGTTTGATCTGTGAGCCTTTTATAAACATTTATCTAATTTTTTCCTTAGACTATGAATCCTTCAACTAACTTCCAATATCCTAAACAATTATTAGGCAAAACTAAATTTACCTTAAGAGAAATGATCCTTAGGTCTAGGTTGTGGGTTTTGGTTTAAAAAATCTTGGCTGGAATGCCGTAAGCAGTGCGTTTTATCTCAACTCCAGTAGAAAAGTCAGCAGATTTAAAGTAAGCAGGAAAAAATGATAGAGAATTTAGAAGAGTTTACATGCTAACTCTGTAGTTGCAGAGGTGTTTTTAGAGAATTCAGATAAAGATCATTTGAGTTCTGAATGTTTCTTGATGTAATTTGTCTATTAGTTTAAAAATGTGTGTGAAAAGAAGCCACAATATACAGCTAGCCGGAGTCCCAGAAGACCTGACTTGACAGAATCCCATTGACTTGACTTGAGAATCCCATTCTGGTTTTTTATTAATCTCTCAGGAGCAAAAGAAATCCTGTAAATTCTGTCAGCGAATGTCAGGAGTTTGGACAGTGTTTAGATAGTGACTTTTAACTAGCCATCATATGCCTACCATTTAGAATGTTTGTTTTTCTCTTGGAAGATTTTGAGAAACAAGCAAGGGAAAAAAGACAAATCATTTACAGACACATAACTAAACCAAAATCAGTGTAGTCACAAGCTTTAACTCAGCATGCAGATCAAACAAAATATTAGATTAGACATTTAGAAAGAAGCAAAAGTAAATTAACCAGAAAAGACACGGCTCAGAAACAGAATGTCAATTCTGCAGAAACCAGAGTACTCAAACCAGCATGTCTTTCTACCAAAAAGGACTTCAGAAAAGACGAAAAAGTATTTTATCATCCTAGTAGGGATGTAAGGCAGCCTTTATTAAGGCGACCTTATAACCAAAACAAATCCAGAATAATATCAAAAAGCTGGGAGTGTGGACCTGAGAGAAAACTTGCCATGGCCAAAAAGGCAAGCTGTGCCAGCAGAGAGTTCAGAGGGCTTGAGTACCGCACGCTCTTTCTAAGAATCATCAGGCCGGGCGCGGTGGTTCAAGCCTGTAATCCCAGCACTTTGGGAGGCCGAGACGGGAGGATCACGAGGTCAGGAGATCAAGACCATCCTGGCTAACACGATGAAACCCCGTCTCTACTAAAAAGTACAAAAAAATAGCCGGGTGAGGTGGCGGGCGCCTATAGTCCCAGCTACTCGGGAGGCTGAGGCAGGAGAATGGCGTAAACCCGGGAGGTGGAGCTTGCAGTGAGCTGAGATTTGGCCACTGCACTCCAGCCTGGGCGACAGAACGAGACTCCGTCTCAAAAAAAAAAAAAAAAAAAAAAGAATCATCACTTCTGGCCGGGCGCGGTGGCTCACGTCTGTAATCCCAGCAATTTGGGAAGCTGAGGCGGCTGGATCACGAGGTCAGGAGATCGAGACCATCCTGGCTAACACGGTGAAACCCCGTCTCTACTAAAAATACAAAAAATTAGCCGGGCATGGTGGTGGGCGCCTGTAGTCCCAGCTACTCGGGAGGCTAAGGCAGGAGAATGGCGTGAACGTGGGAGGTGGAGCTTGCAGTGAGCCGAGATCTCGCCACTGCACTCCAGCCTGGGCGACAAAGCAAGACTCCGTCTCAAAAAAAAAAAAAAAGAATCATCACTTCCTTCCCATAATGATCCTTTTCCTGATTCCACTTCTGACACATTTGTGTCAACCTAAATAACAAAGAGGCTCTCTAAAAGAAATATTTTTTTCAGGAATAGGGCATTGCAGTGGGAATATGTGTGCCATAGTGAACTATGTGCTTTTTCAGGGAGGTATGGAAAGATGAAGGTTTTTAAAGGAAACAGGGGGAGGATTACATACTTGTTTTGAGTTAATTATGCTTGGCTACAAGGATCACTCACAAGGGGGATGCCCAGTCTGAAGCTGGACAGGCAGTTACTGGGCATATGTCCTCGCAAAAGTGTGATATTTCAATGGTCTTTATACAAGGTTATGATTTTTTTAGTCTTTTGTTACAGTTTTTGTTATCAAGCATTTATGCATGAGAATCCTTCTCTTCATGGCCTTCTCTGGCTCTATTTGTCAGGATTTTTTTTTTTTTTTTTGGTTTTGGTATTCTTTTTGAGATGGAGTCTTGATCTGTTGCCCAGGCTGGAGTGCAGTGACGCCATCTTGGCTCACTGTAACCTCCGCCTCCTGGGTTCAAGTGATTCTCTTGCCTCAGCCTCATGACTAGCTGGTATTACAGGCACCTGCCACCACACTCAGGTAATTTTTGTATTTTGTTGGCCAAGCTGGTCTCAAACTCCTGAGCTCAAGTGATCCGCTCTCTTCAGCCTCCCGAAGTGCTGGGATTACAGGCATAAGCCACTGCACCTGGCCTGTTTTTTGTTTTTAATACAAGTGACTCCATTTTAATTCTGACAACTTTCACAGTAGCCTATCTTCAAAGGCGGTGCACCTCCCAGGATTCATGCACTTTTTCTTGTCCCTTCCTTTTGGATCTGGGCTGGCATTGACTCTCTTTTTTACCAACAAATGTGATGCTGAATGACACCTGAGGCTGTCGTAAGAAGCCTTGTAGCTTCTGCTTTGGTGCCTTAGAACATTTGTCCTAGGAGCAATCAGCCACTGTGGTGGAAGTCTCACTACCCTGAGACTTCTATGCTATGAGAAAGCCCAAGCTAGCCATTTGGAAAAGCCACATGGGGGAAAACTGCCTCGCCAGCCCCCAGCTTTCCAGCCGTCCCAGCTCAGGTACTAGACATGCAAGTGAAGACATCATTTTTTTTTGGAGGTCCAGCCGCTATAGTTTAGATGTGATTTGTCCTTGCCAAAACTCATGTTGAAATTTGACCCTGAATGTGGTAGTGTTGGGAGGTGGGGCCTGGTGGGAAGTGGTTGGGTCATGTGGATCCCCCAGGAATAGATTAATGCCCTCTATGGGGGTGAGTGAGTTTTTACCATCTTGGGAATGTATTTGTTCCTATGAAAGCAGGTTGTTAAAGAGTCTGGCCTCCTCAGATTCTCTGTCTTGCTTCCCTTTGCCATCCTTTGCCATGTGATCTCTGTGCATGCTGGTTCCCTTTACACTTTCCACCATGAGTGGAAGCAGCCTGAGGCCCTCACCAGATGCAGCTGCCCAATCTTAAACCTTCCAGCCACCAGAATCATGAGCCAAATAACCCTCTTTTTTTTTTTTCTTTCCCCAAGACGGAGTCTCGCTCTGTCACCCAGGCTAGAGTGCAGTGGCACCATCTCAACTCACTGCAACCTCCACCTTCTGGGTTCAACCAATTCTCCTGCCTCAGCCTCCTAGCTGGGATTACAGGCATCTGCTACCACGCCCGGCTAATTTTTGTATTTTTTGTAGAGACGGGATTTCACGATGTTGGCCAGGATGGTCTCTCACTGGCTAGTCTCGAACTCCTGACCTTTTGATCTGCTTGCCTTGGCCTCCCAAAGCGCTGGGATTATAGGCGTGAGCCACTATGCCTGACCCCATAAACCTCTTTTGTAATGGATTCCTAGCCTCAGGTATTCCGTTACAGCAACACAGGATGGACTTAGACACCAGCACAGTTGAGCCTCCACACAACCACAGTCCCAGCTGTCAGTTGACGGCATTCTCAAGAGACACCCCCAAGCCAAGAACCGCCCAACTAAGCTCAGTCAACATACAGAACCATGAGAAGTAATCAGCTTATTTCAAGCCATTGTAGTCGGTGACAGAAATATTTGCAGTGGTCCCCCACATCCTGGTCTTCATGCCCTTGCATGACCTCACCTCTTGAGTGTGGGATGAACCTACTGACTTCCTTCTGAAGCTCAAAATGGAGCAAAAGTGGTGGGATGTCATCTGTGAGATTAGGTTATAAAAAATTGTGACTTCTGTCTTGCTCTCATGCTCTGGCTCTTCTCATTTGTGCACTCGGGAGAAGCAAAGCTACCACATGGTAAGCTGCCCTATAGAGAGCCTCATGTGGCAAAGAATTGAGAATGATCTCGACAGCCCGTGAAGTGCTGAAGCCTGCCCATGACCACATTGTGTGAGTTTGGTGGTGGACCCTTCCCTAGTCGAACCTTGAGATAACTGCGGCCTCAGCCGAAACCGTGATTGCAGTCTTGTGAGAGATCCTGAGCCAGAGGACCCAGTTAAGCTGCACTGGATTCCTGACCCACAAAGGCTGTGAGACAACAAATGTTGTTTCAAGCCAGTAAGTTTTGGGGGCAATTTGTTATGTAGCAATAGACAACTAATAGACCTGCTACATTTTAGCATCGTTCATTATACTGTAATAAGTAATGGGAACAAGTACTTTGACCAGAAAGCAAAACTAATGGCCTTATATTGTCAGTAAGTGCTGAGCAGAAGAATGCCTGTGTTCCTGGTGGGTGTTATAAAACTTGATGAGCACGATAAAGCATTTGAAGCAGTAAGAGCGAGCGAGACTCTTGCTTCTAAGGATCAGTGCTTAGGAGTAAAGGAGCCACTGGAAAGTAAGCTCCCATGCCTGCTGCAAGTGGGCCAGCAAGGTACAAACCCTCCTTCCAATTATGGGAGGGAGGGGCTCTGGGGAAGGTAGCTCCATGAGGGAACTAAGCACCACAGGAGGCACCTCAGTTCATGCTGTGCTTTTTGGAGAGAGGTTGAGTCAACTGAAGATGGGTATCTGGGAGCTGTCAAAACCTCAGGTCAAGAGATGTCTCTAACATCAGCTGTCACAAATTATAACTTTGCTTGAGGGGAAGCCTGGATTGTGAGATTTTCCTGCCTTGGAATGAAGAATAGAGAATTAGAGTTGTTGGTACTGAATTCTTCTATACTCTCTGCACTGAGCACGCAGATCAATTTCCTTTTTTTCTACAAAATCTTCCATATATGGATGTTATGGACTGAGATTTATATGTTGAAGCCCTTGCTCCCAGTATAGCTGTATTTGGAGTAAGGAAGTAATTAAGGTTAAATGAAGGTATAGGTGGGGCCCTCTTCTGATAGGATTAGTGTCCTTAGAAGAAGACACTCTGTCTCCCTCTCCCTTTCCCTGCACACACACACTGAGGAAAGTGTGAACTGAACACACAGTGAGAAGCCATTGCATGCCAGGAGAAAGCCTTCACCAGAAACCTCATTAGCCAGAACCTTGATCTTGGACTTCTAGCCTCTAGAACTGTGAGAAATTTGCAAATGAGACTCTTTGAGTTGCTATCAACTTTGAAAAATAGCAGGGAGTGGCTGGGTGCGGTGGCTCACGCCTGTAATCCCAGCACTTTGGGAGGCCGAGGCGGGCAGATCACGAGGTCAGGAGATCGAGACCAAGGTGAAACCCCGTCTCTACTAAAAATACAAAAAATTAGCTAGGCACGTTGTTGGGCGCCTGTAGTCTCAGCTACTCGGGAGGCTGAGGTAGGAGAATGGCGTGAACCTGGGAGGCGGAGCTTGCAGTGAGCCGAGATTGCGCCACTCCACTCCAGCCTGGGTGACAGAGCAAGACTCCGTCTCAAAAAAAAAAAAAAAAAAAAGAAAAAAGAAAAAAAGAAAAATAGCAGGGAGTAGGAGTCAGCTAACTATGGACTGGTGGGCTTGACTTTGGTCCTATTCTGGAAGGAATTATTTAAAAGGATGGTTTTTTGGCTCGTAGAAAATGAAATGAATATTAGGTGTGAGTAGGGATTTTTCTAAGAATAAGTTATGTCAGACCAATCTAATTTCTGATGTCTTAGATTCATTTTGGCATAAGGTAGAGTTTCAGACATATATATATGTGTAAATATATACACACACACACACATACACACACACATACACGGCTCAAATTCCCCAATTAAGTGAGATTACTGGGAGAATGCTGTGGACATGGTATATCTGGACTTTAGAAGGCTTTTAAATAAAAGCAAAGTTTATCAATGTGGGCTGAATAACTGTGGTTGGAGAGACTATACCCGGTGGCCCGTTTGTGCCCAGCCTCTGCTGGTCACCATGTCCCTGTTGCCTTCACCATTGCATGGGACACTGGCCCTTGAAGGGCATGGGCTTGGGGACAGGACACCTGGGTTCTTACCAGTAGTCCCTGAGAAGAATCACTCCCTCGGGCCTCAGTTTTCTATCTGTAAAATGAGGATAATGACCAGCTCATATCCCAGGGTCTCAAGCTTTGCATGTGCTCAGCAAATGCTGGCTATTCTCTTAAGATGGCATGATCCGGCCAGGCACGGTGGCTCACGCTTGTAATCCCAGCACTTTGGGAGGCTGAGGCGGCTGGATCACGAGGTCAGGAGATTGAGACTGTCCTGGCTAACACGGTGAAACCCCGTCTCTACTAAAAATACAAGAAATTAGCCAGGTGTGGTGGCGGGTGCCTGTTGTCCCAGCTACTCAGGAGGCTGAGGCAGGAGAATCGCGTGAACCTGGGAGGCGGAGCTTGCAGTGAGCGGAGATCGCGCCACTGCACTCCAGCCTGGGTGACAGAGCGAGACTCCGTCTCAAAAAAAAAAAAAAAAAAGAAAAGATGGCATGATCTCAGATGGAGAGCTGTGGATATGTCATGAGAATGGAATAACGGGCTGAGTGGGCTGAAGCCGCCAAGACATGAATTCATTCTTGGACTTCTACGGACCTCACCTGAAATGAAGCTCATTCTGAGCTTAAGGAGGAAACTTGTGCAGCAGAAGAATGCTCAGAGCAGTGGCCCTGGAAGTGAATATGGAGGGATCTGAAAATGCATCACGTAGGCCGGGCTTGGTGGCTCACGCCTGTAATCCCAACCACGGAGGAGGCTGAGGCAAGAGGATTGCTTGAGTCCAGGAGTTTGAGGCCAACCAGGGCAACATAGTGAGACTCTATCTTACAAAATTTATATACATATAATACATAAATTAGCTGGGCGTGGTGGCATGTGCTTGTAGTCTCAGCTACTTGAGAGGCTGAAGCGGGGTGACTGCTTGAGCTCAGGAGTTTGAGGTTACAGTCGGTTATGAGCATGCCACTGCACTCCAGCTTGGGGGACAGTGTGAGACCCTGTCTCTAAAAAACAAAAAACAAAAAACAAAACAGGTCATGGACCACGCATGGTTGCTCATGCCTGTAATTCCAGCACTTTGGGAGGCTGATGTGGGCAGATTGATTGAGTCCAGGAGTTCAAGACCAGCCTGGACAACATAGTGAAACCTTGTCTCTACAAAAAAATACAAAATTAGCTGGGTGTGGTAGTGCACACTTGTAGTCCTAGCTACACGGGAGACTGAGGCCGGAGGATCTTTTGAGTGGGAGGCAGAGGCTGCAGTGAGCCGAGATTGCGCCATTGCATTCTAGCCTGGGTGACAGAGCGAGACTCTGTCTTAAAAACAAATAGGTCATATGAGAAATGGCTGATAGAGCAGAGCAGGCTTCTTAGAGCCCAGAATATTTTGGGTCCCTTTCCCCTTTTCATAACATGGATCATAGCACCTTTCATTTCCTTTTCTATCACAGCTGTAATTAAGTAACTATTTATTTATTTGAGACAGAGTCTTGCCGTGTTGCTCAGGCTGGAGTGCAGTGGCGGATCTCGGCTCACTGCGGTCTCCACCTCCTGGATTTAAGCAATTATCCTGCTGCAGCCTCCCAAGTACCTGGGATTATAGGCACCCGCCTCCATGCCCAGCTAATTTTTGTATTTTTAGTAGAGACGGGTTTCGCCATGTTGGCCAAGATGGTCTTGAACTCCTGAGCTCAGGTGATCCCCGCCTCAGCCTCCCAAAGTGCTGGAATTACAGGCGTGAGCCACCATGCCCGGCCAATTAAGTAATTATTTAGGTTATTGTTTGTTCTTGACTAGAAAAGGACAGGGACCTCATCTGTCTATTCATGTTGTGTTTCCAGAGCTGAGAGTTGTTTCTGGCACACACATAGTGCTCCATTAATGTTTGAAGAATAAATAAATGAGAAAACGAGTATGACGGGAGAAGAGGAGCCACGTGGTTGTTTACATCCTTGAAGGAGTGTTGGGAGAGGCCTCTTGCTGACCTGCGTGACACTGGACAGCAAATCCAGTGGGATCTGACAGGAAGGAGTTGCCAGGAGGTAGTTTGGAGCCAGATGCACAGTGAGGGCCAGTGGTCCCTGGGGTGGCGAGAGTTTTCTCTTGCTGGAGATGCCTCAGGAGAGGCCAGGCAGCTGGCACAGAGCAGGGATTTCCATGTCACCTCATGCCGCTCTGGGCTGGAGGTAGATACTGGCTGCCTCTAGGCAAATGTGGCCAGCAAATGTGCTTTGTTTAGTCCCTCCCAGGGTTTAAGATATTTTTTCAAATTAGTTTCCAACATTTTAGAATCAGAAGTGTCGAAAGACAAAATGACAGCAAATTTAAAGATCCTAAATAGCTTTTCTTCGTGATTCTAGAATTGGGTAGCCCTCAGAACCAACAAGTTCAAAGGACTCCGGGACTGCAACGTGGTTGGACAACATTTTTATGGACAGAAAGTGGAACTGAGGCTCAGAAACGGCTTGATTGGTTACAGCTTTGTGTTCTAGCTTATTTGAATCAGCTAACCACCCGAATGACAGAAGCTCAGTGGCTGTGATTGGCTGAGACTCAGCTGTTTGTTACAAAAGCATCCTCCTCAATTAGGGTGTCCTCTCTTTTATGTTAACTATGCCAGGCTGCAGCTCCTTATGTAAGGACTCAAGCAGGGAGGCATCCTCAGGCCTAAACATTTAACAGAAGGTGTCACATGAAAATGCATGTTTGGGCTGGGTGCGGTGGCTCACGTCTGTAATCTAACAGGCCCCGGGGTTGGCGACCCCTACTGTAGCTCATAGAGCTGCCTCCGACTCACCCCTTCCTGCGCCCCACGTCTCTGTTAAGTCTGTCCCGGCAGGTACCGAGTTTGTGTTCTGTGGTCTTGCTGCTATGAAGAACCCTTTCCCTCTGCGTGTGTATGAAAAGAACTTGAGAAATAATCTGTTATTTTTTGAAGAGTTGCGGTTTAGGATTCAGAGCACTAATGAAATTTTGTGTTACTATTCCTTGGTGTCCTGGCTCAGACTGTGCTTTGCTTGGTATCTCCCCTTTTTCCCCCCGCTCTTCCTAATATCCACCTCACCCTCCAGATTCAGCCCCAACTCTGCACATTCTCTCCCCTATGTTCTCCACTCCCCCAAGGCGAGTTAGGCACCCTTCCTCACTGTAGCACCCTGAGCTAAGGGTACCTAACTTACTGTTGGTAATTTTCTTTGCCTGTAATTTCACTGAGGGCAGGAACTGTTTTATTCATGTCCACACCTTTCTGCCAGTAGTAAGCCTGTTTACAGTTTAGTGAATGAATGAGGATACATTGCAAAGGAAACCTGGGAGTCCTTTATTTAACTCATGCAGACCGACTTTAAACCCACAGCACAGGGGAACACGGGACATTTTGAGTAATGCTCCAAAGAGAATCTCAGAAATATCTAAACCTTGGTTCTCATCCATTCTTGATTACAGAAATGGAGAACAGTGAGCCAAGATGGTAAATCAGAAAGGTGCTTTTGGTCCACTGGTCTCTTCACACTGTGTCGAAGCCCCGGATCCCCACTCCTGTTGCAGCGCCGGGCAGAGTGGGGCTTGCACTTTCAGGTCCATTTCCAGCTCTATGGGATGCAGGATCCACAGCGCATCCTTCCCCAGGGCCAGAGCCTGGGATGGAAGCTCTCACCCTATGCGTAGCTGCAGTCTAGAAGCGGCTTGAGGGAGAAGCTACCAGAAAGAGCCTGGAAGGTCTGTCATCATTCAGGGTGGCAGAAGTTTGCCCTGGCTTTTAACCTTTTTGGGGGTCACGAGCCCCTTTGGGAATGAATATACAGCTATAGCTCCTCTCCCTAGAAAAATGCAGACATCCGTAGCGTTTTCCAGACAACTGCAGGGCATTCATGGACTCCCGAGGCCCATGCTTACGCCCCGACACTCCGGAAGTAGGAGTGAATGAATGAGCAGTTTCCCTGCCTTAGGGACAAGAAGTAAATTAAGTCATTCATTCACTCATTCCGTCTTGAGCCCCAGCTCAGGGCTAGCCTGGGTGCTTCCGGCCGTGGGGCTCCGCCCTCACAGGGGGCCACGAAGCGGGGCCACTCCCTTCGCCGCGTGCCCACCCCCCTCGCCGCACCCCCGACCCCCGCCCCGCTCCGCGCGCCCCCGACCCCGCCCAGCTCCGCGCCGCGCGCCCCCTTCCGCCGTGAGAGTCCCTTCCGCGCACGTGACCTCGGCGTCGCGCTCTGATGAGTTTTCAGCTGCCGGCAGCTTCGGGGCCGCTGTCGCTCCGGCTCCGGCTGCGGCTGCCGAGGCTGCTGCGCGGCGCCCGGCAGGCTCGGGACGCGCGGGCCCGGGCCGAGAGCTCGGGGCGTAGAGATGGAGCCGTGAGTCCCAGGCCGAGTGGGCGGGCTGGCTGGGTCTCCGGACACTGCAGCCAGAGTTGGGGCTCCCCGGCTCCCGGCGTCCAGCCGCGGGGTCCCTGGCGCCCACGTGGAGCGAGGAGCAGCTAGAGGGGCGCTGAGGGGGGCTTCGCGGGCGGGTCGGGCGGAGGTCCTTGGGCGGGGCGAGAGTAGACCGGGGCCGGTGCTCCCTCCGGCCTGCCTGCCCGGCCGCGGTTAGAGACCGGGATGCGTTAGGGGTTCCGGGACAGGACTGCGAGTGGGAGCGTGCACTGGGGGGCCGGGAGAACCGGGGGCGCTGCGGCCCTTCCCCGGCGGAGGGTGACCGCCCGCTCGGAGCCCTGTCGCCTCCCGGGCAGCCTCTCCTGCCCGAAAGGCCTCGCCCCGTCGTCCCCTCGGTATCGAAAGGGCCCCGCGCTGCCCTGCGGTCTCGCCCAGCGCCGGGTGCGAAGCCCTCAGAGACGTTTGGTGACGTGGGCACCGGGGAGCCTGGCGCAACAGCCCCTTTGGACCCGGGGTGCCGAGTTTTATGAATTTTATGCGTTTTACGATCTGCTGACTTTGGGCTTATTTTTTTTACCTCTTTGAAGTTCAGGGTTTGTAATGAGGAAAAACCTGTCGAGGGCCCTATGGACGCCATCCCTAAAGCTTGCTTTTGATGCAACAGTCGCCTGGGTGTTCCCCTGGGCGCATCTGGAAAAGAAGGAGACGGAGTTAACCAGAGCGTTAGCGCCGCGTGGAGTTGCAGGAAGTCCGGGAGAAGGAGTGGCTCAGCTGTGCAGCCGCACCTGGCAGAGGAGGCTTCCAGGGCCGGCTCCCTGCACTGAACGCAGCCTCCGAGGTTCCTGGGCGCGCTTCCTGGCTTATGTGCGGTTTTTGAGGCAGAAGGGTTTTGTTTGGATCTCTGCTGATTTCTCTGCTTTTGGACGTGGTCAGAGAAGTAACATCCAGGCTTGTTGCCTTAACGCAAGTGCCTGTGACATCTGTTTTTCCTCTGCTTCCTTAGAAGTTTTTGACTTTGGTATGTTGCTTTATCACCTCTTGGGAAACTGGAATGGCATTAAATATCAGACCTATGTGGATGTTTTAAGTATTTTAAAAGCCAAGTGGAGGTAGGTTAGTAGTACTGCCTCTGAACAACTCCAGAGGGCAGCATTCTTGTGCGGCCTATGTGAATAACACTGCTTGGAATACCAAGGGAACGGTGTGTTGTGGAACTGTGGCCTTGTAGCAGAGTGACAACTGCGTGTTATAGGAGGTCTCTTACCGCCGCCCCTTGGATCTGCATAGGTGGGCTGGGTGTGCTTTTTCAGTAGGAGAGAGACCAGGAGTGTGAGGTGGTGAGGGCTTTGGTCAGGACAGGGATCTGGGTCTTCTGCCAGGGTCCTGTGCTGTTACAGGACAGGGAACTAGGCCAAAGAAAGCAGTTGACTAAGGAAAGGTCCCGAGGAGGACAAGCAAAACACAGCTTGAATTTTGTGCGAGTTTGACGCCTCCCTCTGTGCAGCAGTAAGCGCTTTGTGCCTCAGGCTCTGTGGAGCACTGAGAGTGTTAGGGAAGAGGGAGGGGGATGTGGGTATCTGGAAATCAGCCCACCTCCATCGGCCAGCATTCCAGGCACCTACCTGGAAACTGAGAAAAGTTTGGTAGCAGATAAAATCCTCCTAAAAAACAAGCCTGAAAATCCGAAGTGCATCCTGGACTCAGGGGACTGAGTGCTCTCTGTCCTTGGCTGGTGTGCCTGAGAGCCCAGAGGTGAGAAAGGTGAGAAGGAAGAGAAGTCCAGGGAAAGAATGGGAGAGAACAGCCGCTTGGAGGAGCCAGGGGCAGCTTCAGCACTCTGCTTACGGTGTGTAGGGGACCGTCCCCCTGCAGACCCTGGCCCTGTGACCTCACTCATTTGGCCCAGCCTGCTCTTTAAAAAGGTAGGAGAGGTTGCCATCAAAACCCATCAGCAAAAAGAGGTAGCGGTTCTTACGGCTTTACTTTGAACTCTCCTCCAATCTCCATTCCTTCCCTGATGATGCTAGGGACGGGAAAGATGCCAGGAGTCTGAGGATGGTGTGGGGCGTGTCTCATTTGCTAACTAATGTGACTTCTTGTTTCAGCTACAGGGCTGCACGGAGTCGAGACTTTCTCATGCTCACATGTTGCTTTGGTCTTACTTTAGTATTTCTCTGCAAATTTAAATAAGGCTGTTTTTTGTCTGTGTGTGTCTTGCTTGGCATGTGAAGCCATTTTTTAGCGTGTATTTTATGTGTTTCTTTCATCCTGGGGACATTTCAGTGTAGAAGTGTATGTATTAGAGCTGCCTTTGGCCAGCAACAAAGCATGGCACAGACAAATTACCATGGAGCCCTGCTGTGGTTTCAGGGTCCTGGGCCTCCCGAGTCTCCCTGTGCTTTTGAGGGTACACCAGGCTTGGGTCAGTATCCTATTCCTGCAACAATTTAATTATTTAGGACTTTGTCTCCAGGAACGATTTTTTTGTTTTGACCAAAATGATCTCTAGAAATAGTAAAAGATAACTGTGAATGTTCACCATGTAGCAGGTGCTGTTGTAAGCACCTTACATCCATTGTTTCATAGAATCCTCACAATCACATTTCGTGAGGAAGTTTCTCTTTTCCCCATTTTGCAGATGAGGAAACTGAGGTATGAAGAAAACAAGTGAGTTTGTCAAGGCCTTAGATCTGAGCCCAAACCCTGGGCCACCTGGCTCTAGAGCCTACACTCCTGACTGCTCTACTCTGCCCCTCTCAGTAACTGCTGATAGTTAATGGTTACTTGGCAAGGGTTTTCATGTCGTATCGGATTTAATTGCCACAGCATTGTTAGGCCTGTGGGTTCCCAAGTTTCCTGAATTTTCAGGAAGGGGGTGTTTTGTTTGTATTTTGAGACGGAGTCTTGCTCTGTCACCCAGGCTGGAGTGCAGTGGTGCAATCTTGGTCACTGCAACCTCCGCCTCCCGGGTTCAAGCGATTCTCCTGCCTCAGCCTCACGAGTAGCTGGGATTACAGGGAAGCGCCACTGAGAGGTGACAACATCCTAGCAGCCCGCGCTCTCGGCACCTCCTCGGCCTCCGCGTCCACTCTAGCGGCGCTTGAGGAGCCCTTCAGCCAGCCAGCCACGACACCGTGGGAGCCCCTCTCTGGGCTGGCTGAGGCCAGAGCCGCCTCCCTCTGCTTGCGGGGAGGTGTGGAGGGAGAGGTGCAGGCGGGAACCGGGGCTGCGCGCGTCGCTCGCCGACCAGTGTGAGTTCCAGTGGGCATGGGCTCAGGCTCGGTGGGCCCCGCACGCGGAGCGGCCGGCTGCTGCTGTGGGCCCAGGGCAGTGAGGGGCTTAGCACCCAGGCCAGCAGCTGCGGAGGTTGCGCCAGGTCCCCTAGCAGTGCCAGCCCGCAGTCGCTGCACTCAAAATCTTGCAGGGTTTAGCTGCCTTCCCGCGGGGCAGGGCTCGTGACCTGCAGCTTGCCGTGTCTAGCCCGCCCCCGTGGGCTCCCGCGAGGCCAGAGCCTCCCCAACGGGCGCTGCACGCTACTCCATGGCACCCAGTCCCATCGATAGCCCAAGGGCTGAGGAGTGCAGGTGTGACTCAGAGCTGGCAGGCAGCTCTGCCTGCAGCCCCCGTGCAGGATCCACTAGGTGAAGCCAGCTGGGCTCCTGAGCCGAATGGGGACTTGGAGAACTTTTATATCTAGCCAGGGGATTGTATGTGCACCAATCAGCACTCTATCTAGCTAATCTGGTGGGGATTTGGAGGACTTTTATGTCTAGCTAGAGGATCATAAATACACCAATCAGCACTGTGTCTAGCTCGGGGTTTGTAAATACACCAATCAGTACTCTGTGTCTAGCTCAAGGTTTCTAAATACACCAATCGGTACTCTGTATCTAGGTAACTCTGTGTCTAGCTAACCTAGTGGGGACTTGGAGAACTTTTCTGTCTAGCACTCGGTATCTAGATCAAGGATTGTAAACGCACCAATCAGCACTCTGTCAAAATGGACCAATCAGCATTCTGTCAAAACGGACCAATCAGCTCTCTGTAAAGTAGACCAATCAGCTCTCTGTAAAATGGACCAATCAGCAGGATGTAGGTGGGGTCAGATAAAGGAATAAAAGCAGGCTGCGTGGGCTAACCAGCGGCAATCAGTTGGGATCCTGTTCCGTGCTGTGGAAGCTTTGTTTTTTGGCTTTTTGCAATAAATCTTGCTGCTGCCTTTATGAGTTGTGACACTCACCGTGAAGGTCTGCAGCTTCACTCCTGAAGCCAGTGTGATCACAAACCCACCTGAAGAATGAACAACTCCAGACGCGCTGCCTTTAAGAGCTGTAACAGTCACCACGAAGGTCTGCAGCTTCACTCCTGAAGCCAGTGAGATCACGAACCCACTTGAAGAATGAACAACTCCAGACGCGCTGCCTTTAAGAGCTGTAACAGTCACCACGAAGGTCTGCAGCTTCACTCCTGATAGCGAGACCACGAACCCACCAGAAGGAAGAAGCTCCAAACACATCTGAATGTCTCAAGGAACAAACTCCGGACACACCATCTTTAAGAACTGTACCACTCACTCTGAGGGTCTGTGGCTTCGTTCCTGAAGTCAGCGAGACCAAGAACCCACCAATTCCGGGCATACCACCACGCCCAGCTAATTTTTGTATTTTTAATAGAGACTGGGTTTCGCCATGTTGGCCAGGCTGGTCTCTAACTCCTGACCTCAGGTGATCTACCTGCCTCAGCCTCCCAAAGTGCTGGGATTATAGGCGTGAGCCACCATGCTTGGCGGGGAACTGGGGTTCTTGAGAGGTAGAGTAACTGCCCCAGGTTACCCTGCAGTGGATGGGTCCAGGCAGGTGGCTCCCATCCCAGGTTCATAACCACCAGGCCGCAGTGCCTGGAGCCTCCTGCTAGGGCCAGTGCTGCTTGTGCTGAGATGGGGTTCACTGAACAGTGAATGTTTGACTTACTTCCTTGCTTCCTGTGGCCTGGGCAGGGTGTTTGCTGACCTGACCAACACGTTCCTGCATGTGTCACTGGGCTTGCAGTCTGGAAAGGATACACATGAACTCACTGCTCTTTGGGTAGGTGAGGACATTGTTTATTAAATTGTGTTTTGGGGTGGTTAGGCCTTGAATGTTCACATAATAGCTTTTTTGAAGCCTACTTAATTTTTTTTTTTTTTTTTTGAGATAGGTTCTTGCTCTGTTGCTCAGGCTGGAGTGCAATGGTACGATCTCAGCTCACTGCGACCTATCCCTCCCAGGTTCAAGCGATTCTCCTGCTTCAGCCTCCAAAAAAGCTGGAACTACAGGTGTGCTTCACCACACCTAGCTAATTTTTGTATTTTTAGTAAGGACACGGTTTCAACATGTTGGCCAGGCTGGTCTTGAACTCCTGACCTCAGGTGATGCACGTACCTCGCCTTCCCAAAGTGCTGGGATTACAGGCATGAGCCCCGGTGCCTGGCTTGTACTTAACTCTTGAGTAGCTAGAGAAATGACTTATACCCAAGTTGGCTGATTGAAATTTTAGAGTTCCTGTTCTGCTCCCTTTGAGAAGTTTCTTTTCAAAACCCATTAACTGGTAGGTTACTTGAAAAGGAAAGATTTTAGTGAGGGGTCAAAGAGTGCATGTGAGGGAGTGGTGGGCCTTCTTTCCGCCCCGATTTTCACATGCTGGATGTGCGTTTGTGGGTTCCAGTTCCACCTCCACACCCTGCTGCCTGGGGCCTCAGTGGGCTTGTATCCTCCCACCCCAGCCTGTGTTTCCCCACTTGTAAAATGAGCTGATGTGCCTGTCTCACAGCGAAGCTCCCAGCCTGGTCCCAAATAGGTGCTCAGGAAATGCCTTCTCTCACCTCTGCTGCAACCAGCTGGAGGGGAGACTTCACACAGTGGGTCTTCGGAGATGCTGTTAGAACGAAATCCAAAATGCTTTCACACAGAAAAAGTAGAGGATAAAAAGCACAGCCATCGTTTCTAATTGCCTGGCAGAGTTCTTGTCACACTGTTGTGAGCACCATGTTTATGAGTCCACTCGTACCTGCCAGCAACTCTGTGGGATGAATCTTCTGCCTCTCTCCATTTTGCAGATGAGGACAGTGAGGGTCTGGGGAGCTGTTTACTTGCCCGCTGTCCTGTGGTCAGGAAGTGGGGAGCCAGGCTGTCAGGCAACAGGCTGGCTTTTTGGGTCAAAGGAGAAGAGATTATTTTTATACAGATTGGAAAAATAAAAACGACAGTGTGAGAATGGGCTGGGAGATTTAAAGTCCCTGACTACTGCTCAGATCCTAATTTGTCAGTTCTTGAGTGGGAGATCCCAGCATCAGTTGAACAAGTAGCAGGATGTGTAGTATCAAGAGTTCTCAGTCTTACCCGCCTACCATTGTGGTGGCTTGTGGAGACCGAGATGAAGGCGTCTCTCACACCCCTTGGGCCCCTGCTGTGGGTGCTGGTGTTGCTGGGTTCTGTAGAGGTGGGAATGCTGGTGCTGGCTTCCCTCCCGTCTCTGTCCCTGTCACTGCAGGACAGCAACTTGAGGTGTTCTCACGTCCTCTGCTCACCCGGATTGCATCTGTTTTGTGGTTCTGTGCAGTGGTCCCAGGGTGGCTGAGTGCTTGGGGAGTGCTCGCCTCCCCTGCTGTGCCCTCCTGCCCCTGCTTTCTGAAACCACATGAGGCCTCTGGGAGGGGCAGGCATTTACTGGGCAAAATTGTGTTGGTGCCGTGGTCCTAAGGCGCTCAGTGCATCTAATGGGGTCATGGCTTTACAGCTGGCTGGGCTTGAGCAAGCCTTGTGGCCTTGAGGACCAGGTCCCAGGGAGAAGGCTTTCTGGATGGGGCCACCAGGAGCTGCTGTGCCCCAACTACAGAGGCAGAGGGCCAAAGCCAGAGACACAGCAGGAAGAGACAACGCTGGGGGGAGGAAGTTCAGCGTTGTAAATCAGTGGTTCACTTACCATTTACCATTGCAGGGAAAATAGAACATGGAGGAAAATAGAAAAAAAACAGGGGAAGAGTGAGTTAGTAAAAATGAGAGGTGTCGAAAGTTACTGGGCCTGCACCATACCTAAGACGCAGTGCTGGCCTCTGGGGGTGGGAGGGGAGCTGCAGGTGCAGGGAGGGCATGGGGGTGGATGCGCAGTGGAGCCCCTGTAATGAAATCCTGAAAACTGGTGCACCGTGTCCTGCGGGCGAGTGGACGGTTGCTTTCTCCCACAGAGCCTCATGGTGGGGGCAGGGGTGGAGTGACCTGTCAGTGGCAGCAGGATGTGCAGTGCTCCATGGCAGGGATGATTGTTGACTGTCTTGCATTCTGAAAGGACAGTTCCCGGCACCTCAAGACAGGTTTTCTATGCCTGTGTGACTTTGTATGTAGAGTTTCCTTTTAAATTGTTTTTTATTTCTGTGGTGTGTGTATTGATGGAAAACTTTGGATTTAGTAAAGTATCCGAGATGAATCTGAATGGATTCTTCCCGGTCTCCTGGCTTGTGTACCTGGAGGGTTGGAGGAGTTGTGTCCTGAGATGGGCGAGGCCACAGGCACAGGATCAGGGGTTTGGTGTGAGGCAGGTCATGTGTGAGGTACCTGCTTGATAGCCAAACGGGCGTGCCAAGTGGTTGAGTGGGGGTCTGGAGTTGAGGAAAGAGGACTGGGCTGAGGTTTAGAGCAGGCCATAGTTCACACCTGCATCCTCTCGCAAGCCTGAGACAGGATGAGATTACCAAGGGAGTGAGAGTAGAGAAGGTGAGGGGACAGAGAGCAGTGTGTTCCAAGACGACGATGGTGAGGGAGGTGATGGGGTCAGGGAGCTTCCAGTGTTGTACTTAGCAGCTTCGTGATCTAGGGCAAGTAACAGAACCTTCCTAAGTCTGAGCTTTCTCATTTGAAAGGGGTTGCAATAGTACCTACCTCGGGGGTGTGATGACAGAGGGAGCGCGTAATTCACATAGGATACGTGCAGGGTGGCAGGAAGGCTGGAGAGGGATTGTGGGGAAGGATCTCGGGGACTTTGAAAGGCCTGTCTGAACTTGATCGAGTTGGCTGTGGGGCACCGTTTCCTGAGCAGGGCAAGGCTGTTACAGTGCCGTAATGGCACAAAGGAAGGCGCGTTTGGGGGTGATGGCAGCAGCTGGCAGGAGTTTTTGGGGCCTGGACAGTGGGATTAGCATGCTGGGGATGAAGAGGAGCTGGGGAACAAGGACTCAGCTCTTCCTGGCTGGCTGAAGGTATGGGAGGAGCGAGAGAGGGGCATCTGAGTTGGTGCCAGGTTTCAGGGTACGAGAATGGAGAAAGGGTGGAGGCAGGAAGTGGGCAGTGGAAGCGGACTTTTCAGTTACGTTATTTTGGTTTTTCACTCAGTTTGAAACCTTTTGACCTTAAAGTACTGTAGGGCTTCTAGGTGAAAATGTGTTGGCCGACCTGTTTCAGAGGGGGTAGGGTGGGCAGGGAGGATGGCTCCCGAAGGCAGGAAGGACGGAGAGAGAAGCAGCAGATGAGCTGGTGTTGGAGGACTGATGTGAGGGGTGGCCGGAGTCTAGGGCTGGAGGTTTCAGGAAGCGCACGGGGACAACAGAATTGAGATGAACAGAGGGAAGGCCTGGGGTCAGGGTATATTTTCTGCATCACAGCCTTGCCTCTGGTGTTTAGAAATACCCTCCCTTGGGGGACTGATCAGAGAGGGCTGTGAGCTCTCGGACACTGAGACTTACTCGGTCGCTGGTCTAGGCTGGCTTCATGTTAGAGACCTGTGAGCATTTCTGCAGGAGGTAGAGCTGCCAGTGGGTTTCTGGTGCAGAACAGGAGCCATGTTCTGAAGTGGCTGGGGACTCCAGCCGTTGTGGTCCCTGAGCTGGTCTCACAGCAGGGGGCTAGGTTAGTTCTGGCAAAGACACCCCCCCTCCCCCATCTTTACCTTGACTTCTCAGTGTTTTGTTGTTTTGCTAATGAGCCACACTTTTGGAGCTACGATTGATCTGAAACGGAGTCTTGTTTCTGAGGCTTCAGAAGTCTCTGTTTTTTTGACTCAAATCTTTTTTATTTTAATTTTTTAGTGACAGGGTCTCACCCTGTTGCCCAGGCTGAGTGCATTGGTGCAGTCTTAGCTCACTGTAGCTTCAAACTTCTGAGCTCAAACGATCCTCCCTGCTCAGCCTCCAGAGTTGCTGGAACTACAGGCATGAGCCGTGCTGGGCTGGTTCAGAACTTTTAGATTGGAAGTTGAGAGCGGACTGTGGAGGGGAAGGCATCGATCGTTACGTAGAATCATCCTGTCCTGGTGCTGCCTCGGCCCACGATAGCCCTGCAGGCTGCAGAGGGTCGCAGGACCCTAGGCCCTCCAGCGAGGATGCCTGCTTGACAGGAAAATGAAGACGGCGGAAGCCAGGGCCTGGTGCCCACCCTCTCACCCATGAGCTTGGTGCAGCACAGGCGGTTATATCCAGCTTACACTTGCTCAAGAAGACGGATTATGTTGTTTCCTCTGTGTCTTTTTGAGTTGGACGACTTGATTGCTAAACCGGGAAAATTTGTAATAAGTTGGACTTAAGTAGAAGTTTTCAGGAAGGGGAGACGATGGATTTTATTGAGCCTTCTGAGAGAGACTGGCAGGTGCCTGGGGTGGGTTGTACCCCCATGCCCTTTTTCTTTTTTTAAAAAAAATTGAGACGGGGTCTTTCTGCGTTGTCCAGGCTAGAGTACAGTGGCACGATCTAGGCTCACTGCAACCTCCACCTCCCAGGTTCAAGTGATTCTCCTGCTTCAGCCTCCCAGGTAGCTGGGATTATAGGCATGTATCACCACACCTGGCTAATTTTTGTATTTTTAGTAGAGATGGGGTTTCACCATGTTGTTCAGGCTGATCTCGAACTCCTGACCTCAAGTGATCTGCCTGCCTCGGCCTCCCATGCCCTTTCTGGGATTGCAGGCGTGAGCCCCTGCACCCAGCCTCTCATGCCCTTTCTTAAGGCCTCTTTTTGCAACGTTGCTTCCCATTTGCTAAATAACTGTGCTAGTAGGGGGTCAATAGTGTGTTTTTGAAATCAAGATTTAAAATATAGTTATTCTCGTTTTCTCTGGTTCCAAGTAATTTCTCTTGTGCTTTCAGCCTCTGCTTGGGGAGTTCTCGGAGCTCCTTAGTCTTGGGACTGTCACCCTGAGAATGGTGCAGTGGAGGAACTCAGAAATAGCAGTGTCATTGTTGAAAAGCCACTTGAGCAGTACAGCAGAGGGTCAGAGATAGCAGAGTGTTTCCGTACACTCTTCTTCAATTCACAGGTGGGGAAACTGAGGTCTGGAGAAGTGCACGTGCCCAAGATGCTGCAGCCCTGCCCTGTGCACCTGCACTCCGCAGAGGTGGCTCTGGAACGGCTCCAACCTACACCAACTCCTCTGGGCAAGCCCTGCGTCTTCCCCTCAGGGAGCACTTCACGTAACCTGGCGCGTTTATCAAAACGAAGACATTGACCTTGGTGCCATACTGTTAACTGAACTACAGGCTTTATTTGCATTTCCCCACCATCTAGTCCATTTAGCTTTGTGTCTTTTTTTTTTTTTTTTTTTTTTAACTGAAAAGGCCCTGAGCAGCTGTCTAGGAATCTTCCATTCTGCAATTTTTGTTTGTTTGTTTTTGAGATGGAGTCTCGCTTTGTCGCCTGGCTGGAGTGCAGTGGTGCGATCTCCGCTCACTGCAACCTCCAACCCCCTGGTTCAGGCGATTCTCCTGCGTCAGCTTCCTGAGTAGCTGAGATTATAGGCACGTGCCACCACGCCCAGCTAATTTGTTTTTTTGTTTTGTTTTGTTTTGTTTTGTTTTTTTTGAGACAGTCTCGCTCTGTCGCCCAGGCTGAAGTGCAGTGGCGCCATCTTGGCTCATCTTGGAAGCTCCGCTTCCTGGGTTCACGCCATTCTCCTGCCTCAGCCTCCTGAGTAGCTGGGACTACAGGGGGCCTGCCACCACGCCTGGCTAACTTTTTGTGTTTTTTAGTAGAGACGGGGTTTCACCATGTTAGCAGGATGGTCTCGATTTCCTGACCTCATGAGCCGCCCGCCTCAGCCTCCCAAAGTGCTGGGATTACAGGTCTGAGCCACTGGCCGCTAATTTTTGTACTTTTAGTAGAGACAGGGTTTCATTGTGTTGGCCAGGATGGTCTCAATCTCCTGACCTCATGATCCACCCACCTCGGCCTCCCAAAGTGCTGGGATTACAGGCGTAAGCCACTGCGCCCGGCCCTCTGCAATGTTAAAGCAATAACATATTAAACACACCATGCTTACACTAAGGAATAGACTTAACACCTGGTTAATTGCGGAAGGTCAGAGGAGACACTTCTTTCCGGTCCAGGCTTCACACTGCAGGGCTTGCCCAGAGGAGGTGGTGTAGGTTGGAGCCGGCAGCGCCATCCCAGAGCCACCTCTGCGGAGTGTGGGTGCAGAGGGCAGGGCTGTGGCATCTTGGGCACGTGCACTGTCTCCAGACCTCAGTTTCCCCATCTGTGAATTGAAGGTGTTGAGTTTGCTCCCTGAGGTCATTTCTATGGCTCCTGGGCCTCTGAGGATCTGTCAAGCCCCAGAGCTGAGTTGGGGCCGGGCTGCCTCCTTCCCCAGCTCTCGTCTCACGTTCGTGGGTGAGTGTTTTCACCGAGTCCTGGGGCAGCCGTGGAGGCACCTATATTTTATTTCTTCACTCAAGTGACCTTGGTCTGTGTGCTCACTGCCCAGGTGGCCACGCAGGCCCTGCTGGGGCCAGCGGGCCCAGCCTTATCAGAGCCACGTCCCAGAGGTGTTGACTCACGGCCTCACCCTGGCCCTGAGGCGGGCCTGGCAGTGACTGCCTATTCTGCAGCCGCAGTCTCAGGCATGTGCTGCGGGGGTGTGGGCACGCAGGCCCATGTGAGCTTTGGACCGTGAAGCCAGTAACCTTCCTGCAGGGCCGGGCTGAGCCTGTGTCTGCCTCCCCGGGTGGGTGTGCAGCTGCCTGTTCCCAAGGTGAGGTGCCCAGGGTCCTTCCTGCTGGCCTGACTCCTAGGACCAGAACATGCGAGGACGACAGAGAACACAGAAGACAGAGCGAAACAGACAGCACTGCGTGTCCGTCTGGTCTGTGGGTCTCCTCCTCAGGGCACAAGGCGGGGGATGGCCGCACCCCTTTTGTCGGTGGTTTGATTGGGACACATTCATGCTCATGCGTCCCATGCTGCTCAGAGAAGCAGAGCTGTGCCTTGCGACAGAGACCGAGTGTTCCCAAAGCCTCACATGTACTGCCTGGGCCTTTACAGATTTTTCTTTTGTTTCTTGGCCCCTGATACAGGGTGTTCTAAAAGAAATGATTCCTGCCCCCGGTGTTTTCCTGTGACCGGGCAGGAACCTGGCAGGGCGAGTGGGTTTCCCTGTTGGTGTAAATCACAGAGAAGTGCACAGCGAGGCAGCGTCCACGCTGGTGGGTGGCACGAGGGGAACCTGAAGTTGTTGAGGACTTGGGACGGGAGGAATCAGGCTGTGGGCTCGTGGGAATGGCAGAGGAGTGTGGTGCTGGCAGGACTTGGAGCTTCAAGTGGAGCCTGACGGTGTCACCCCTGTAGGCTGTGTGCTTGTGGGTGTGCCTGTGTGTGCGCGCGTGTGTATATGTATATGCGTGCATGGGGTGGGTAGTGGGGTCTGGTCACTGCCTCTGTGGTAGTGACCCTTGGGGGGTCTAGGAGCCCCAGTGCGTTCTCCTTGAGTGTGGGGTTGGTGTGCCGCGTGCAGACCGTGGTGACCGGTGTGTCCACAGACCCTCTAACCCAGAATGTGCAGGAACACATGGCTCTTGAATCGGCCGCCGAGGCTCTTTTTTTCAGGAGGTCACCTGGTGGCAGTGCAGGCCCACTTCAGAAGTGAGGGGCTGGGAGGGGAGGTGGGCAGTGTCGTGTGGGGAGGGGTGTTGCTGTAGGGCCGCCTTCGTGTGACCCCCGGGCCTTCCCCTGACTGTCCCTCACTGCTGGCTTCTGCCCCCAGGCTGGCGCCCATGCGGCTCTACACGCTCTCCAAGCGCCACTTTGTCCTCGTGTTTGTCGTCTTCTTCATCTGCTTTGGCCTGACCGTCTTCGTTGGGATCAGAGGTAAGGTTCAGTTTTTACTCAGTGAATCTTTTGCCATGTGTGGTGGCCCTGGCGTGTTGCTTTCAACCAGCCCAGCTGTGCCCCTGTCTCCCACTGCCAAGGGCCCCAGCATGGAGGGAGAAGTGCCCACAGGGTGGATGGGTCCCAGTCCTGCGCTTCTAGCTGCTCTGTTTCTCCTGGGGGAGGTGCAGTGAGTAGCCCCAAGTAACCCTGTCTATGCCCTGTGCAGCAGCCAGGGGCAGCCTTGACCACATCCCTTCATTGGCCAAGCAGACATTTCTAATCTGCTGTGCACCAGGCCCAGCTGGGCACTGATGGATTCAGGACATGCTGCCTGGTGGGGGAGACAGGCCACGAAAGAGCTCCGATGCAGCTGATGGGGTTGGGAGGAGAGTTGAGGGGCTGACAGCTGTGAGCCTGGGGCGGGATGGCTGCAGGAGCAGTGAGATCATCTAGGCCAACGCCCTTTCTCATGGATGGAGAACCTGAAAAGCCAAATGGTTTTCACAAGGTTCTCAGAGACCCAGGTGTCTTCAGCCCTGTGCACAGGGCAGGCAGCCAGGAGCCTGACTTGTTTGGAGAGAATGTATTCCATTGCTATGTTTCCGTCTTAAATATCTGTCTCCATAAGGGTGATTTCTAGTAGATGTTGTTTAATCGATTTACTTAATGCTAAAGTGTGAACGGCAGTTAGGCTTAACCTGTCCCAGAGGCAATTTGTGCCTCAAAAGGCTAGTTTCTTATCCAAAACTGGGTTGGTAAATGGACGAGGAAGCTGGCGGGGAAGGGTGGCTCTTCAGGTGCTGTTATCTGATGGTGATGGTGATAATAGCAACTGTAGCCAACTTTTTTCCCGTTAAGTCATCAAGAAGTAAAAATTACATTAATTACAGCACAAGATATATCCATAATCTTACTTGATTTTCACTGTTATCCTTTAAGATTGGAAGGGGAGGCATTAATATTCTCATGGTCTCCAGTCCCAGTGGGACCTCAGCCACCTTCTGTTCATTTAAGCTACTCTTCTGTCGCAAACGACCATGATTATATCAAACCCTCTCCACTCTTGCAGAAATGTAAAGTGATGCACCACAGCTGAGATTCAAGCGATGTCAGGATTTCTGCATCCCCTTCTTTCTTTCCATACAGTACTCTATTAGTCAGAGTTCTCCAGAGAAACAGAATCAATAGGAAATATCTATCTGTGTATCTGCCTGCCTGCCTGTCTGTCTGTCCGTCCTTCCTACCTGTCTGTCTGTCTATTATAAGGAATTTGTTCACATGATTATGGAAGCTGACAAGTCCAAAGATCTGCAGTCAACAAGTAAGAGACCAGGAGAGCCCATGATGTAGTTCCAGTCCAAGCCCAAAGGCATGAGAACTAGGAGAGCTGATGGAGTAAATTCCAGCCGAGTCCAGGTCGGAGTCTGAAGGCAGGAGAAGACCAGTGTCCCAGCTGAACATAGACAGAGAGAGCCCGGGCAGAGAGAGCAAATTCTCCCTTACTCAGTCAGTATGTTTTATTCAGGTCTTCGATGGATTGGAGGAGGGGTCCACCCACATTGGAGAGAGCAGTCAGCTTGACTCAGTCTACCGATTCACATGTTAATCTCATCCAGAAACAACCCACAGACACAACAGAATAATGTTTAACCGAATGTCTCGGCACCCTGTGGCCCAGTCATGTTGACACATAAAATTAACTATCACAAGTACTCTGTTCCTGATTATTTTCTGTGATAAGGTTATTATTATTTTAGAGTTAGGAGTACCTTAGGGGACTATTGGCTTAGTAACTATCATTTTGCAAATTAGGAAATCAAGACCCAGAAAGCCTTGTTAGTGAAGACTAGAGTCCAGATTCTTCTTTTTGTTTTTTGTTTTTTGTTTTTTTTTTTGCCCAGGCTAGAGTGCGGTGGTGAGATCTTGGCTCACTGCAACCTCCTCCTCCCCAGTTCAAGCGATTCTCCTGCCTCAGCCTCCCAAGTAGCTGGGATTACAGGCACTTGCCACCACACCTGGCTAATTTTTTTTGGTATTTTTAGTAGAAACAGAGTTTCACTGTGTTGGCCAGTCTAGTCTCGAACTCCTGACTTCAGGTGATCCACCCGCCTTGACCTCCCAAAGCGCTGGGATTACAAGTGTGAGTCACCGCAGCCAGCTGAGTCTAGATTTTTCTGATTCCCAGTTCTTAATTCTTTCCAGGAAACCAGACTGCCTTACTTCCTGGGTTAGGAGTTCACTCAGATTGTGAATCTGTTTAAAAGGAGCCTCATTGTGAACACAACCCTCCTTCCTCCATTTGATGTATCCTCCTCAGCATTCCTAAATGCATTCCAGAGAGAGGTTATTGCCTTGGTTGTGTATTTCCTCCTTTTGAGTGGAGGATTGTTGGTGGCAGACGGGGGGTGGTCACTGAGGCAGCCCCGAAAAACTGACATCACCAGTTGAGAGTGATATGTTTTGGAACAAATCTTTTTTTTTTTTTTTTTTTTTTTTTTTGAGACAGAGTCTCGCTCTGTCGCCCAGGCTGGAGTGCAGTGGCACGATCTTGGCTCACTGCAAGCTCCGCCTTTCAGGTTTACGCCATTCTCCTGCCTCAGCCTCCGGAGTATCTGGGACCACAGGCGCCCACCACCATGCCCGGCTAATTTTTTGTGTTTTTAGTAGAGATGGGGTTTCATCGTGTTAGCCAGGATGGTCTCGGTCTCCTGACCTCGTGATCCGCCCACCTCAGCCTCCCAAAGTGCTGGGATTACAGGCGTGAGCCACCGTGCCCAGCCGGAACAAATCCAGTTTTAAATTAAATTAAAATCAGATTCACAGTGTTTCCTTTGACGACTACTTTTAAGGCCAAAACTCTGAAGAAATGCATTGTAAGAATCTGTGAAGCTTGGAGAGGATTCTGGAAAGATGGTGGCATAGGAATCAATGTTTTCTACTTAGACAACAGCTGCAGTGGCAGAATCTATATGGCGTAACTGTTTTGGAACTCCGGAGTCTGTTGAAGGCTTGCCACTTCGAAGGGAATGCTTGTACATAGATTGTGGTTACTTTTGGTCAGTGCAGCTCTTAGCACAGTAGCAGGTACCCATCCTCCATTGCAGGCCTATAGCAGGCAGCTGAATGTGTGTTCCTAGAGCTTATAGAAACCAAGGTGGGCAAAATGGACCGTGTCTTCCAGATAACAGGGATCTGTGCTCTGATGGCTGATGCTGCTTCTGATCGCAGAAGTACGATGAAGTAAGAGTGGCTGCTGCTGCTGTACCTCTCAGTTGTTGCAAGCCCATCCCCCGCTGACTGAATTTGCTTCCGGGGGATTTAAAGGGCTGGTACTTTTTTACCCCTTCATTTTTCCCTTTTTCCTTTCGGGAATCAGACATTGAAGACCAGGACATTCAAAACTTCTAATACAGGGAAATTCAGAAAGTCACCACACCTGCCCAGAGGAAGGCACAGTCTCAGAAAAGACCTGAGAAGACCTTAAGTTTATTTTTTTTATTATTTATTTATTTATTTATTTTTTTTGAGACGGAGTCTCACTCTGTCGCCCAGGCTGGAGTGCAGTGGCCGGATCTCAGCTCGCTGCAAGCTCCGCCTCCCAGGTTCACGCCATTCTTCTGCCTCAGCCTCCCGAGTAGCCGGGACTACAGGCGCCCGCCACCTCGCCCAGCTATTTTATGTATTTCTTAGTAGAGACGGGGTTTCACCGTGTTAGCCAGGATGGTCTCGATCTCCTGACCTCGTGATCCGCCCATCTCGGCCTCCCAAAGTGCTGGGATTACAGGCTTGAGCCACCGCGCCCGGCCAGACCTTAAGTTTAAACCTCAGGCTGATCCTTTGCACAGAGACAGTCTATAACAACACCAAAAACAAAAGTACAAAAATGAATAACAGCAAACCCTGAGGAAGGGGAGAGTCTGGTTTCCAGAGGTACATTATTAGATTTAAGTATCCACTTTTGACAAAAGGTCACAAGGCGTCTGGGCGCGGTGGCTCATGCCTGTAATCCCAGCACTTTGGAATGCCAAGGCTGGTGGATCACGACGTCAGGAGACCGAGACCATCCTGGCTAACACGGTGAAACCCCGTCTCTACTAAAAATACAAAAAAATTAGCCAGGAGTGGTGGTGGTCTCCTGTAGTCCCAGCTACTCAGGAGGCTGAGGCAGAAGAATGACATGAACCCGGGAGGCGGAGCTTGCAGTGAGTTGAGATCACGCCACTGCACTCCAGCCTGGGCGACAGAGCCAGACTCCGTCTCAAAAAAAACAAAAAAACAAAAAAAAAACAAGTCACAAGGCAAACAAAGTATGGCCCATTGAAAGGAAAAAAATGAACTGTCAGAATCTGTCTCTAAGACCATGTGACAGATCTGTTAGGCAGAGACTAAAACAACTGTCTTAAAGATGCCCAGAGAACTAAAGGAAGAGACAGGGAAACCATCAAGAAAACAATGTATGAATAAAAAGATAGAAAACCTAAAAGGAAACCAAAAAGAAATTCTGGAGATGAAAAATATGCTAGAGTGATTCAAAGGCAGATTTGAACAGGTAGAGGAAAGAATCAGTGAATCCGAAGATAGGACAGTGGAAATTTTTGAGTCTGAGGAACAGAAAAACAGAAGAAAAATGAACAGAGATGGCGGGACCTTGGGAACACTCAAATGGAGCAACATACACACTGTGGGAGTCTGAGAGGGAGAAGAGATAGAGAATGGGTCAGAGAGAATATTTCAAGCAGTGATGACTGAAAACTTCCCAAATTTGGTGAAATGTGAATATAAACATCCAAGAAGCTCAACAAACTCAAAGTAGGATGAACTCAAAGAGACCCACACCGAGATATAATCAAACTGTAGAAAGCCAAAGACAGAATCTTGAAAGCAGCAAGAGGGTGACTCATCACATACAAGGGATTCTCGTAAGTTTGTCAGCAGATACTTCATCAGATACTTTGGAGGCCAGAAGGCAGTGGGCTGATACATTCAAAGTGCTAAAAGAAAACTGTTGGCTGGGCCCGGTGGCTCACACCTGTAATCCCAGTACTTTGGGAGGCTGAGGCGGGTGGATTACCTGAGGTTAGAAGTTTGAGTCCAGCCTGACCAACATGGTGAAACCCCGTCTCTACTAAAAATGCAAAAATTACCAGGCGTGGTGGTGCGTGCCTGTAATCCCAGCTACTTGGGAGGCTGAGGCAGGAGAAACACTTGAACCCAGCAGGGAGGTTGCAGTGAGCCGACATCACGCTGTTGTACTCTAGCGTGGGCAACAACAGTGAAACTCTGTCTCAAAATTTTTAAAAAAAAGAAAAGCAGGGTCTTGAGATATTTGTATACCCGTGTTCAATAGCAGCATTATTCACACTAATTGAAATTGTGGAATCAACCACAGTATCCATTGACAGATAAATGGACAGAGGAATGAAATGTGGTATACACATACAATGGAATATTTAGCCTTAAAAAGTAAGGAAATTCGGCCGGGCGCAGTGGCTCATGCCCGTAATCCCAGCACTTGGGGAAGCTGAGGTGGGCGGATCACGAGGTCAGGAGTTAAAGACCAGCCTGGCCAACATGATGAAACCCCATCTCTACTAAAATACAAAAATTAGCCGAACGTGGTGGTGAGCACCTGTAATCCCAGCTAGTTGAGAGGCTGAGGCAGGAGAATCGCTTGAACCTGGGAGGCAGAGGTTGCAGTGAGCTGAGATTGTGCCATTACTCTAGCCTGGGCAATAGAGTGAGACTCCGTCTCAAAAAAAAAAAAAAAAAAATAAGTAAATTCATACAGAAGCTATAATATGGATGAATTTTGAGGACATTATACTTAATAAAATAAGCCAGTGGCAAAAGTGTAAATACTGTAAGATTCACTTACATGGGGTACTTAGAGTAGTCAAAATCATCAAGACAGAAAGTAGAGTGGTGGCAGCCAGGGGCTGGGAGAGGGGAATGGGGAATTGTTTGATGGGCACAGTGCTTCAGTTTTGAATTGTGGAGATGGATGGCAGTGATGGTTGTATGGTATGAATGTACTTACTACCACTAAACTGTACACTTAAAAATGGTTAAGAGGGGCATGGCATAGTGGCTCACACCTGTAATCCCAGCACTTTGGGAGGCTGAGGTGGGCGGATCACCTGAGGTCAGGAGTTTGAGTGACCAACATGGTGAAACCCTGTCTCTACTAAAAATACAAAATTAGCCAGGCGTGGTGGCGCATGCCTGTAATCTCAGTTACTCAGGAGACTGAGGCAGGAGAATTGCTTGAACCCCGGAGGCGGAGGTTGTGGTGAGCTGAGACTGTGCGATTGCACTCCAGCCCAGGCAACAAGAGCAAAAATGAAAAAAATGGTTAAGATGTCAAGTTCTTGGATCTATAGAAAAAAAAAAATGGTTAAGATGGTAAGTTCTTGGGTCTATAGAAAAAAAATGGTTAAGATGGCAAATCTTACGTATATTTTGTCACAGTAAAAATTAGGAAAAAAGAATCTATGAGGTTCGTATACCTGTTATTTCAGTTAAAACTTTATGCTTTCCTACTTATATTAGCAAATATTATGTTTAAAGCCCTTAATAAATATTTTTGGAAGACGAGATTAATTGGATGAGCAGATAAGTGTGTCTTAGGTTTTGGAAGAAATCTTTTTATTTTACAGAATATGTAAGACAGAGTCTCTATAGTTAATGCCTTCTTGGGCCAATGCATGTAGAGAGAGTTCTCACTGAGAGCTTAGCAGGGCATTTCCTGTGGAAACCCTCTGTGTTGTGTGCCAGTCATGCTGGTTGACTTGTGTTGGCAAATTGTGAAGCACGGCAGAGTGTATATTCTGTGTCTGTGTTTGTGTGTTTATCTTTTACTTACACATTGTATAATCTCTAAAGAAAAAAACAGGTAAATTAAGGCCATCTCCGTGTAATGTATGAGCCTGTCTTGGAATTTGGAAAAAAAAAATACTAAATATCAGTATCACTATAACCTGCTTTTATCCTTTTCTGTTACACTTTAGGACCTAAAGTGATCCAGACTTCTGCGGCTAATTTTTCACTAAATAATAGCAAAAAGGTAAGACTGGGTCTGAGTGGCAGCTGGGTGGTGGGGTACATTATAAACCTCAGGTCACTGAGAAATTGTTCTGCTTTTAGAGTCTTTAAGGTAGCCCGCCCTTGCCTTGGCTTCTCAGGCAGCACACATTTCGTCTTCCATTGTCAGCCACTGGCCTCTGGGTTCTTGTTTGCTGAAGTCGCCATTTCTGCTGTAACAAACATCTCAGTACTTAGGAAGATGGTAGTATTACCTCTTAGGGAGCAGTTGTTCATTTCCGAAGAGTGATTAACTCATCCTGATTCCTCGTCTCTGTAAGTCCTATCAGATTGTAATTTTTAATAATGATACCAGTTAGGTGTCTCATCTTTCTCATATTTGCCCAGGTTAAGAATTGGCCTCTGTCAGGTTTCTAATGGTACAGTTCTTTCTAATGATTACTTTGTATTCCTTGTGTGAACTCAGTTTAAATGAAAAATCCTTTAAAAAATACACCTTAACTTGGCTGGGCGAGGTGGCTCATGCTTGTAATCCCAGCACTTTGGGAGGCTGAGGCGGGCAGATCACGAGGTCAGGAGATCGAGACCATCCTGGCTAACATGGTGAAACCCCATCTCTACTAAAAATACAAAAAAATTAGCTGGGCGTGGTGGCGGGCGCTTGTAGTCCCAGCTACTCGGAGGCTGAGGCAGGAGAATGGCGGAAACCCGGGAGGCAGAGCTTGCAGTAAGCCGAGATTGTGCCATTGCACTCCAGCCTGGGTGACAGAGCGAGACTCCGTCTCAAAAAAAAAGCCTTAACTTTTTACCACCTTTGGAGAAAAACAGAGGTTCTTTCAATTGGAAAATTTTGGTTTCCTTGAATAAATGCTAACTTGTGAGAGCCTGGACAACTAAACCTTTTTTTGTGTGTGAAATATAACTATCTATAAACTGAACACAGTTGCCCTGCATCTTTGAGGCACCATGATATGTATAGTTTAAGTCTGATTGTATGACCCCAAATCCCCCTTCCCTCTGTTCTCACACTTCCCTGCGAGTTTTCTACCCTTATAATTTTGCAAAAAGGCAAAAGAAGAAAAAGTACTAAAACTTACACCATTTGATTCTTCTCTTTGCTACTGGTAGTTTGAAAGGGCCCTCTGCATAGCCTGTCTTCACATTTCCTTTGCATTGCTTTATTTTCTTTCACTGTTGACCTGATGATCTGATTTGAAGAGGTGCTGCCGTGGACTTTCCTGGTAGTAGTTCATCTTTTACAGTTTCAGTCTCTCAGGGTGAGTCTTTTTTTGACACTGAACACAGCAGCCGTTCCACTGAACTGACTTGCTTCCAAGAGACCATCCTCACTTCACTGAGACAGTAGCTCATTCCTGGAGAGATTTCCTGCCTTGATGGTTTTTAGGCAAGTCTTTAGTCTTAGGGATTTTTATTGAGACCCTGACAGAAGTATTAAGACACAAAAACACATTCATTTGAGACTAGCCTGGGCAACATAGGGAGACTGTCTCTACAACAAATTTAAAAATAAGCTGGGTATGGTGGGGCATACCTGTCGTCTCAGCTACTTGGGAGGCTGAGGTGGGAGGACCACTTGATCCTGAGAGGCTGAGGCTGCAGTAAGCCATGATTGCACCACTGCACTCCAGCCCTGGGTAACAGAGCACCACCCTGTCTCAAACACACACACACACACACACACACACACTCTCTCTCTCTCTCTCTCTCTCTCTCTCTCTCTCTCTCTCTCTCTCTGACCTCCAAAGACGATGCATTCAAATAATGCTTTTCTTTGGAACCATGGATGGGCTGCTTCAGTAAATCTCTCTGTGGTCGGCTGTTATTAAACACCAATATTACATCTTTCAAAAGATACTGCAGAAGAATCATTGACAACATTCATCACCTCTAATTTTTCTCCCCAGGGGTGTCAAGACTTTCAGAAACGTAAAAATAGCAGACGTCAAAGAGCAATTTTCCTGGCATATAGATACTAAAGAAATAATTCTTGGCTGGGTGCGGTGGCTCACGCTTGTAATCCCAGCACTTTGGGAGGCCAGCGTGGGCTGATCACAAGGTCAAGAGTTCGAGACCAGTCTGATTCAGAGACAATGAAACTCCCCTCCATCTCTACTAAAAATACAAAAATTAGCTGGGTGTGGTGGCAGGTGCCTGTAATCCCTGCTATTTGGGAGGCAGGAGAATCACTTGAACCTGGGAGGCAGAGGTTGCAGTGAGCTGCAGTGAGCTGAGATCTCCAGCCTGGGCGACAGAGCTAGACTCCCGTCTCAAAAAATAATAATTCTTGAGATATGTTATCTTGTAACTATGAAAGCATTCCTTTGGTATTCTTTATTATCTTATTATGTATCTCATTCTGCTCATTTTATTGTTCTTCTAAGATGGTTTTTTTCTTGGTATTTAAGTAAGTGTATTGTCCCCAAGGGTCCAAATGTGGAAAGTGCCTGCTTAGAGGTTTCTGTGAGAGACAGACATGAATTGGAGCTGGAAGTTAGTCCTTTCTTCTTCTGGAAGGCAGAATGTCACTTACGTAGTTGAAAGGAAAACCTCATGGCCGGACGCGATGGCTCACGCCAGTAACCTAGCACGTTGGGAGGCTGAGGAGGGCGGATCATGAGGTCAGGAGATAGAGATCATCCTGGCTAACGGTGAAACCCCATCTCTACTAAAAATACAAAAAATTAGCTGGGCATGGTGGCAGGCACCTGTAGTCCTGGCTACTCGGGAGGCTGAGGCAGGAGAATGGCGTGAACCCGGGAGGCAGAGCTTGCAGTGAGCTGAGATCGCGCCACTGCATTCCAGCCTGGGCGACAGAGCGAGACTCCGTGTCAAAAAAAAGAAAAAGGAAAACGTCACATATTTCTGTTTCAGAGCTAACACTCAAGCCTTTTTTGCTAAAAGTAAAGTTTGTGTGTTAACATGATGAGGTATTTGGTAGACTCAATGAAAAGGTCACATGGATTACTTTGTTTTTTTTTCTTCAGCTAAAGCCAATTCAAATACTTTCAAATCCACTGTCTACATACAATCAGCAACTATGGCTGACATGTGTTGTTGAGTTGGACCAATCAAAAGGTATGGAGCTTGACATTTTGGGATGATTCTTCTTTGTACGAAGAAACATCGTATTTTAGATGTTGACTTCAGAATATTCGGACAAGTGCTCAAAGATAGATGTATGAGGACGTCCGTTATTATTATAGCAACAAATTGGAAACCCCTTAAATGTCTTCCTGTGGGAGAGAAAGTTACAACAGATACACGTCCTCCGTAGAGTCCTGGTCAGCTTAGCTCAGTGGCTGCATGGTGTCGGTGCTACAGCTGCCAGGCTTTTCCAGTGAGGATCTGGGAGAGGATTAAGACCTGATGCCCTAAAGTAATGGTTCTGGCCCCCCAGGGACACTTGCCAATGTCTTGAGACAATTTTGTCACAAATGGAGAGGAGGAGGGAGTGCTCCTGGCATCTAGTGGGGAGAGGGCAGAGATGCCGACACCTCCCGCCCACTTCCACAACAAGGAATTATCTGGCCCAAAATGTCAGTGATGCAGAGACTGAGAAACCTTCCCCTAATGCATCCATTGTTCAGGATGAGTTAGCTTCTGTCAATCTACAGTGGCACTAGCTTTATATCATCCTGGGGAGAATGGAGAAGAGACCCAAATCATTTTCTGTTCTGTGGTTCACATGAGACACTCTGGTTGAGAAAGGATTTGAAAAGATAACCCCATGACCACAGTAAATGAAGTGAAACAAATACATTTACAAAAAAATTATCCCCTCTTTGTACCATTTCAGAAAGCAAAAAATTCACATTACTAGGTATTCGTATGTCTAGAAAATGGCCTGGAAGGATAGACACAAAATATGAATTGTGATTATCTCTAGGTGGTGAAATTCATAGTATTTAATTTGTTTTTATATTTTGTTATGATTTTTTAAATGAGAATATAATTGGAAAAACCTATAATTAGAAGAAATCAGAAATCTGTTCCTATTTTTGGTATAGAATTTGGTAAGTTAAAAATGTATGCGAGAAATTAAAAATACAAGTTCATTAACCATGAAATATTTACCCTTTTTTTGTGCGTGAAGTGGAAGTGAAACTGATGGATCTGAAGTGCAGGTTTTGACGTAGACCCCCTGGGTCTTGGGTTGGAATCTAATGGAAAGGCTTTGTTTGCTGGGCAATTAAGAGATTTTCAAATGTACTGAGGCCAGTGTGGCCTAAGGACCTTACGGGCTTTCTGTGTTTTCCTGGCTCCAAGGTCATTACAGAGCCCAGAAGGCACCTTTGTAGGTGTGATGTGCCTGGCATGGTCTCTTAACACTGAATTTTTTTTCTTTTGTAGAAACTTCTATTAAGACAAGCTTTCCCATGACTGTTAAAGTCGACGGTGTAGCTCAAGATGGAACCACGATGTACATTCATAACAAAGTTCACAACCGGACAAGGACCCTCACATGTGCAGGGGTGAGTGTGTGGGGCGAGCCCTACAGTCAGCCCTCAGGCTGCATACACATTTAATTGTAGAAGATAGCATGGTAAGAGGCTTTGAGGAATTGTTCTTAAGTGAGAAAAATGGAGTCGTAGCAAAGATGGCATGAGAAAACTTACTTAATTTTATAGTTGGATACCCTTGAAAATTCTTACAAACGTACACATGCATTCACACATCCATAGTGCGTGCACACATGACTGCCAGCCAGCCTGAGCATACATGGTACTTGTTTTTACTGTGTGTGTGACCTACTGCCCAGTGTGTCCCTAATGAATGTTATGGGCTGCCACCTCATATGAACGTCTGCCACCGGCTGTGGTCACTCGTTTTTTGTTTAGTTTTGTTTTGTTTAGAGACAGGTTTTTGCTCTGTCACCCAGGCTGGAGTGCAGTGGCACAATCACAGCTCACTGCAGTCTCAAACTTCTGGGCTCAAGCAGTTCACCTGCCTTAACTTCCCAAGTAGCTGGGACTACAAGCGTGTGCCACCAGGCCTAATTTTCCATGGTAACTCCTGACTGAGGCTTTGGGTTGTTCCCAGCCGCGTGATGCATGCCCTGATCTGACTGTGTGAAGCTGAGTACCTGGGCCTCTTTGGGGTCAGGGGCCTACCTTTTTGAGCATCTGCCTCAGAGTACAGTATGGCTGACGCATAGGAAACCTGGGGTCCAGAGTGGGGAACGAGCCCTCACGTTTGATTTCATTGGCACTGTATTCTGTTCTGAGTCCAGAGAATCAGAACCAGATCCCTGCTATACAGCAAGGAGTCCACCTCAGACACAACAGGTTATTGGCAGCGTGGAGAACTTGGAGAGCATCAAAACAGGGCAGTGCATTTTCTTATAGGATTAGAAAAGTAATGTCAGAAGCCGCATGGCAAGTAGTTTTCTCTGCTAGGTGTCATGCCAAGTACCGTCCACTCACTGTCTCATTCGAACCTCACAGCAGGTCCATGAAGTAGAAACTACTATTAGAGCCTGTTTTGTAGAAGAAGAAACTGAGGCTTAGAGAGGTCTAAATCATCGCCCAAGGTAACAAAGATACTAAGTGGAGTGCCTGGGATTTAAACCTGTGCCCTTTTATTCTGAAGCTTGTGGCCTTAACCACCATGCATACTGCCTAGTTACTAGTGATACGTATACTGGCCCTGTTTTTCCTAGCAAGAAAGAATTCAAGGACTGGGCCCGGTGGCTCATGCGTATAATCCCAGCACTTTGGGAGGCCAAGGTGGGAGGATCATGTGGGACTGGACTCTCATTCTGCATCCAGGGACTGAGTCAGCTTCCAAAGTGTATTTTCCCCATCTATAAAGTTGGGATCAAGCCTTCCTGCCTGCCCTAGGAAAGCAGTAAAGATCAAGGTGAATAACATGTGTGAGTGTGCCTTATGTGTACAGCATGAGGCATCCCTTCATCCCCCATTTGAGGCCTCTGTGCAGGAGGGGTGTGATCAGTACTGCTGAAGGGATAACAGGTCTGAGTGTCAGACAGGACCATGGCCCAAGAAGCTGCTTTCTTCCCATACGAGGGCCTGGCGGCCACTCCCACCTGGAGAGCTTGATGACACCCACCTTGTTGTGCTGCCTCTCAGATTGAGGGTCAGTGGACCATTAGTCAGGGGTTGCTTATTTGGAGCTGGTGAGACCCATCGTCCTGGTTTGCCTGCACTGAGTGGTTTCTCAGCACCCGGGACTTCCTGTTTTAAAATCGGGACAAGTGGGTTGCCCTACCTAAAGCCTTTGCTTCAAGCAGGGCCAGGCTGCCAGGGTACTGGCTGGCCTGCACTTGCTTCTTGGATGTGGCCACCGTGCTGTGCACCTTGAGAATGGCCCTTCAGTGCGTCTTCATGGTTTCCTCCCTCTTCATTGTTGGCCCTACCTCAGTTTATACTGTATCACCCCTTAGGAATATCTTCCTTCTGTTCCCTGTCTACTCAGGTCTCTCTCTAACCCTACAAGGAGCATTGCCCTGGCTTTAAAAAACATGGAATTTTTACATTACAGAGATATTTAGCACCCTCTTACATACTTTTTTTTTTTTCTTAAACACAGTCTTGCTATGTTGCCCAGGCTGGCTTTGAACTCCTGGGCTCAAGCAATCCTCCTGCTTCAGCCTCCCAAGTAGCTAGGATGACAAATGTGCACTGCCGTGCCTGACTTGCTTTTTTTTTTTTTTTTTTTTTTTTTTGCTGTAAAGAAAAGCCATTGTCTGACGTAGGTAGCAAGGCCTTCCACACCTTGCAGGTGAGAAAGCTGTGGTACCATCACGTGATTTTCAGAGGTACATCATAGTCAGCAGCAGAACCGTGGTTTGAACTTGGGATGCCAGAATCTTTAGTGTAGTTTTTTTAAACTCATAAGTATATGCAGCCTGAGATACAGCTCTTTTGTTAATTAAAACATCCCTGAAAAGTGAGACAAATTCTTGAATTCGCAAGACATGTTTGTCTACCCAGCAAAAATGTATTTACAAATTTTAAGCCATCCCTTCCTGCATAGTCCTTAGCCACCCCTGCCTCTGCACCTCATCCTGTGACCCGACTGCCGGAGGGGAAAGGTGAATTTAGTTTTGCTGAGAAGGTGGACAACACACTTGCCCAGAGGGCAGGCAGGAGATTCTAATGAGAGCTGATCAGGTGGAAAGGAAGCCTTGGCTTCCCTTTCCAATGTGATGAAAATAGCAGATGACCTGTGCTTCTGGCATAGGAGAGTGGGAGGTGGGCGCCTTTAGCCCCTTTGCAGGGCAGCCCCTCCTTGCGGGGCACTGTGGGCTTCGGTGCAGGCCCAGGGCTGCCAGTGGGCTGAAGTGTTTTGTGAGTTGAGATGGTGACCTTGGTGCTGCCTTCAGCCCCCTGCACACTCCGCTCCTCTCTGCTTTCTCCCCGTTCCCTTAGGTCAGCACCCCACCGTGTTACCCAACTCCACTCCTCGTCCTCCTCCCTGACAGTTGTCCTCTTGTCTTTTTGTTTGTTTGTTTTTGAGATGGAGTTTTGCTCTTGTTTCACAGGCTGGAGTGCAATGGTATGATCTTGGCCCACTGCAACCTCCGCCTCTCAGGTTCAAGGGATTCTGCTGCCTCAGCCTCCTGAGTTGCTAGGATTACAGACGCCCGCCACCACACCTGGCTGATTTTTAGTAGAGACGGGATTTCACTATGTTGGCCAAGCTGGCCTTGAACTCCTAGCCTCAAGTGATCGGCCTGCTTTGGCCTCCCAAAGTGCTGGGATTACAGGCATGATCCACCATGCCTGGCCACCCTCTTGTCTTTTTAAGGCTGCTGTATAAAACCCACACCTGTTTTCTTACCTGACCTCAGACATTCGAGGCTTGACCAGTCATTGGAGTGATGCACTATTAGAAAGCCAGAGAACCACCCATTTGCTCTGGGCAGCAGCAGGATGGTGGAGAGTGACATTCCGAAAGGCAGGGCCGGGGCTGAGCTTGCTGGGGAGGAGTGGCCGGCTCTGTGTGCGTGGCCAGTGGGTGCACCTCTGTAGCCCTGCATGAGGGTTTGTCCTCCCTGCCACTCCGGAAGGGGATAGCAAAGCAGAGGAGACCTGGCTTTTAGTTCTAAAGGACAAAAGGAAGGAGCTCTTGACAACAGTGGAGCACACATATCTGCACATCCGCACTTGCTGCTGTGCACACAGCCTTTGCTTTGACTCGGAGTGGAGGGTGGAGGGTGCAGGATGGAGAGGAAAGAGGGCTGCATGTACAGAGTGACAGGTTAAAAGGAGAGAAAGAAAAATACGTAATTCATTCTGTTTATTACTACAACAGTCGCAAAATTGGGCCAGGGAGGACAAATTAGGTCGCGGCGTCCGCGTTGACGTGTCTTAGCTTACGTTTCCCCCGTGTTCTAGTGTTACATATTTATGGAAATGTCAGGCTTGCATTGCACTGTTAACTTTCTTACACAGTGACTTATTTTCAGTCATCCGAAGTAGAAAAGATTCTAATTGGTGTAAATCATATATTATGTTTCCGAAAATACCTTTTGGTTCATTCTTTCTAGGAACTGTTTGGCTGGCATCTGACTTTCTCTGGGCTTTTGGAGAGTTCTCTGGAGACGATGAGTTCTGCTCATCTGCTGAAATGGGTTACTTCCTGGGTTATTTGGTGGGAACGTGAGTCTTGCTTTCTTTAAAGGCAAATCTTCCTGTGTATTTGCAGAAATGTGCAGAGATTATTGTGGCTCACCTTGGCTACCTGAATTACACTCAGTATACGGTGATAGTGGGATTTGAACACCTGAAGCTCCCCATCAAGGGAATGAACTTCACGGTAAGTATACCAGCTGACTGCACGTTTCCATGGCTCATGTTCTAGTTCCCATTCTTTTGCTCAATGATTGAAATACATCTCAACATCTAAATAATGTTAATTTGGAAAGTGGAGGACATGTAAAGTTTTTAAAAATTATAGGAAAACTACAGTTTCTTAAGTATATGGAACCAAGAATAGATTCAATAGCATAGAGACAGGGCAAACCTTAGGTATCTTGAGATTTAGAAAAGAGAGTGTATAGTGTGTTCAGCTGCAAGGCAGTGAAGGGGTTAGCAGGTATACCCTCCTGCAGACGCAGCACCCCCTTCTCCGGCCCCTGTGAGTGGTTGTCAGTCTCTGCCTGAACTGCCAGTGAATGGGAGGGCACTGTTCTAATTGTTAGACTGTCCTTTCTTGTGTCCAGCTGAAATCTCCCCTTTCCACTCATTAGGAGTCAGTAGAACCAGCGTAGTGACGAGGAGAGGGGATTTGGACTGGACGGTGAGCTGGGTTCTCGCCCTACCTCCATCATTGACCATGTGATTTTGTTGAACCTGTTTTCTTACGTGTAAAATAGATGCCTCATAGAGCTGTGAATATTAAATGGAGATATTAATGGATACCTTCAAAAAAAAAAAAAAAAACAACAGCTTTATCAAAGTAGAAAGTTTGCCCTTTTAGTGAAAGCATACATTCAGTGGTTGGTTGGTTGGTTGGTTGGTTGTTTTGAGATGGAGTCTCACTCTGTCACCAGGCTGGAGTGCAGTGGCTGTGATCTTGGCTCACTGCAACCTCCACTTCCCGGGTTCAAGCAGTTCTCCTGCCTCAGCCTCCCAAGTAGCTGGGATTACAAGTGCGTGCCATCACGCCCAGCTAATTTTTATATTTTTAGTAGAGACGGAGTTTCACCATGTTGGCCAGGATGGTCTCGATCTCCTGACCTGGTGATCTGCCTGCCTTGGCCTTCTAAAGGCTGGGATCACAGGCATGAGCCACTGCGCCCGGCCCATTCAGTGGTTTTTAGCACAGTCACAGAGTTGTCCAGTCATTCTGGTACCAGAACATTTTCATTGCCTCTTAAAGAAACCTGTTAGTAGTCATTTCCCATTCCCTCCCCACAGTCCTTGGCAATCACTAATGTTCTCTCTGTCCCCATGGATTTGCCTGGTCTGGACATTGCATGTGAATGGAATCATGCAACGTGTGGTCTTTGGTGACCAGTGATGTCTCAAGGTCCATCCAGGTTGTCGCGGGCTCAGTACTTCACTCCTTCATTTTGCTGAATGATATTTTGTTGTATTGCTAGACCACATTTTGTTGATCTGTTCATCAGTTGACAGGCATTTGGGTTGTTTCCCATTTTTTGGCTGTTGTGAATAATGCTGTTGTGAACTACACAAAATGAGTTTTCTCCTCTGTCTACCTTATAGCCCTTTGAAGGCGGCCGTCTCCTCCCCTCTGAAATTGTTCTTTTCTTTCACATTGTGCTGGGGATGTGACTCTGCACCCCTCTGGCTCCAGGTTTCCTTCCTGAAGCTGCCCCAGTCACCCGGCTGCAGCGGCAGGTGTTCCTGATGTGGAAGGAGCAGGTGGCCCTGGGCTGTGCTGCTGGGACACCTGAGCTGGCTCGCTGTCACTAGTGGCCTCTTCCTTTCGGCCCTTTGCCTCAGCCAGCCTTTCCAGATCTTTTGGATCTGAATCTGGGGTCTGGTCTTTGCGGTCTGAGTGATCTCCTGGATCTTTGTCCTCAGAGAATCTGATTAGTATTCTGCTTGTGTCCTCTGGTTCATGGTGCCGGCGGGGAGGGATCCCAGATGGGGTCTGAGGCAGGTGCACTGAGCTTAGGCATACTTTGATGTAGTCCTTTGCTAACCATCTGTGCTTTAGACTTCGCTATTTCAGAATCATTCTGATTCAACAGTGCAGACAAACAAGGGACCTCTCCCTTCCATCATCTACTTTATTAGAACATCATCTCCTACAAGCCTTTTATGGTTCTCAGCACCTTTCTCCAGAGGCTGTAGTTTATCCTGACCCTATTCCGTGGGTGTGGGCCACTGTTTTATTTGCCTTTGTGGATTTTGTCCTTCCATCTTTTGTATCTGTTTATTTCCTCTTAAAGTTGTTCCTGAAGAATTTGGTACATATCTTAGGTAAACTAGGTACATGCCATTCTGCCATTGCTGATGGAAGGCAAGTGATACAATATTGTTGTGGGGCTCAAAAAGGAATGGGTTCAAAAGACGTTACCGTGGGAACCACTCACCTTGAATTACAGCACAGCCAGAGCCTCATTTCTGGTGGCACTCTTCAGCATCTGGAAAGACAGTCCTTAAGACCCTTGGAGATTTGTTAAGGATGTCACCAAAGATTTTTCTGCGTTTTTGTACATTTCATTTCCCCAGCAGCCAGCATAGTGCCCGGCGGCTGCTAGGCTTGCAATAGATATGTATTGGTTGAATGAAAGAACAGCAATACAGCACCTTACAAATTCAGAAATTCACGTGGCAACAGACTTCTGAAATTATGTTCATCCTTGCTATAAACCAAAGATTAGAGAGTTCAAGAATGAATGCTTTTTTTTTTTTTTTTTTTTTTGAGACGGAATCTCGGTCTATCACCCCGGCTGGAGTTCAGTGGCATGATCTCGGCTCACTACAACCTCTGCCTCCCGGGTTCACGCCATTCTCCTGCCTCAGCCTCCCGAGTAGCTGGGACTACAGGTGCCCGCCACCACGCCCGGCTAATTTTTTGTATTTTCAGTAGAGACGGGGTTTCACCGTGTTAGCCAGGATGGTCTCAATCTCCTGACCTTATGATCCGCCTGCCTTGGCCTCCCAAAGTGTTGGGATTACAGGTGTGAGCCACCGTGCCCGGCCATGAATGCCTTTTTTTAACCAATCAATCTTCATAGTTTGGGATGGGAGCAGTAGCTTATGCCTGTAATCTCAGCACTTTGGAAACTCGATGCAGGAGGCTTGCTTGAGCCCAGGAGTTGGAGACCAGCCTGGACAGCATAATGAAATCCCATCTTTGTTTTTTTGTTTTTGAGACGGAGTCTCACACTGTGTCTCCCAGGCTGGAGTGCAGTGGCGCCATCTTGGCTCACTATAACCTCTGCCTTCCAGGTTCAGGCAATTCTCCTGCCTTAGCTGTAATCACTAGTAGCTGGGATTACAGCTACTAATAGCTATAATAGTTTACCATGCCCTGCTAATTTTCATGTATTTAGTAGAGATGGGGATTTACCACGTTGACCAGGCTGGTTTCAAACTCCTGACCTCAGGTGATCGGCCTAGCTGAGACCACATCTCTAAACAAAATTTTAAAAGTTAGCCATGCGGCCGGGCGCGGTGGCTCAAGCCTGTAATCCCAGCACTTTGGGAGGCCGAGACGGGCGGATCACGAGGTCAGGAGATCAAGACCATCCTGGCTAGCACGGTGAAACCCCTTCTCTACTAAAAAATACAAAAAACTAGCCGGGCGAGGCGGCGGGCGCCTGTAGTCCCAGCTACTCGGGAGGCTGAGGCAGGAGAATGGCGTAAACCCGGGAGGCGGAGCTTGCAGTGAGCTGAGATCCGGCCACTGCACTCCAGCCTGGGCGACAGAGCGAGACTCCATCTCAAAAAAAAAAAAAAAAGGTTAGCCATGCATAGTGGTGCATACCTGTAGTCCCAGCTGCTAGGGAGGCTTAGGTAGGAGGATCACTTGAGCCTGGGAGTTTGAGGCTGCAACGAACTGTAATCACACCACTGCACACTCCAGCCTCGGTGACAGAGTGAGACCCTGTCTCACAAAAAAAAACAATGCAAATATTAAAAATAACAAATAAGATAACATGGTGGGCGAAATGCTAGGACACAAGTTTTCTCATACACATGAATAGGGGTGTAAACTGATTTAACTTTTGGGGTAATTTAGCAGCATATAAAAGCCTCTACTTCCATGTTCTTTTTGACTTAGTAATTCTAATTCTAGAAATTTATACTAAGGAACTGGAAACATATACAGTGATTTATGTTCAACCCTATTCCTCAGAGTAAGAAGTTGGGAGCAATCTGTATTTCAGCAGTAGATTTCTGGTTAAACAATTAGTTCTGTAGCTACTAAAATAGTAAGTTAATAGGATAACTAGCACAAACTATATATTGATTTAAGAAAACAAAAGCGCATGAATTAGAAGTGTTTCTGTTGCAGAAAACTAGATGTCTAGAAGGCTGTCTCTGGGTGGTGGGATTAATGTTTAATTTCTTCTGTGTTTTCCTTTATTTACCGTGATGAATGTTATTTTTATTACCCGAAAAGAAAATTATTTGAAAACAAAACAAAAACTCCTGAGGCAACTAATACTGAAGGGGGAAGTCCTGGGCATATGCCAGAATCCATCCCAGAACCTCAGGTGCTGGCGAGCCCTGCGTGCTGTTTCTTCTGTTGTGACTCAGTATCCTCGGAGAATCACATAATCAACGTTATGCTGGCAGCTTGTAGAGAGATGCACTAAGAAATTAGAGAATTGTATGCAAAATGTTTCTATGTCTTTTATAAAATTGTTGTTGAAGACATTGTGTTGTGAACTTTAAACCTCCAAAATTTTTTCCACATTATTATTTTTTAGAGCAATTTTAGGTTCACAGCAAAATTAAGAGGAAGGTACAGAGATTTCCTAAATGCTCTCTCCTCCTACACATGCACAACCTCCCCCATTGTCAACATCTCGCACCAGAGTGGTACATTTGTTACAGTTAATGAACCCACATTGACACACCACCCAGAGCCCACAGTTTACATAAGGATTCCCTCTTGGTGGTGTACATTCTGTAAGATCCACTATTTGTAGTACCATAGAGGTTCGTTTTAGTGCCCTGAAAATCCTTTGTACTCCACCTATTCATCCCTCCCTCCTCAGACCCCTGGCAGCCACCTGTCTTTTTACTGTTTCTATGGTTTTGCTTTATTTATTTATTTATTTTTTTGAGACAGTCTGTTGCCCAGGCTGGAGTGCAGTGGTGAGATCTTGGCTCACTGCATCCTCCGCCTCCCAGGTGCAAGTGATGCTCGTGCCTTAGCCTCCCGGGTAGCTGGGATTACAGGCGCATACCACTACGCCCAGCTAATTTTTGTATTTTTAGTAGAGACGGGGTTTTGCCATGTTGGCCAGGCTGGTCTCGAACTCCTGACCTCAGGTGATCCGCCCACCTCGGCCTCCCAAAGTGCTGGGATTACACACGTGAGCCACTGTGCCAGGCCATGGTTTTGCTTTTTCCAGAATGTCATCTAGTTGGAATCATATAGTATGTAATTTTTTCAGATTGACTTCTTTCACTAAGTTATTTGCATTTTAAGTTTTTTCCATGACTTGATTGCTCATTTCATCATGGAATAATTTCATTGTCTGGATGTACTGCAGCTTGTTTGTCCATTGGCTGAAGGACAGCATCTTCATTGCTTTTATGTTTTGACAGTTATGAACATAGGTACTATAAACATCTGTATACAGATTTTTCTGTGCACATAAGTTCTCAACTTCGTTTTTGTTGTTGTTTCTTTGAAATGGAGTTTCACTCTTGTTGCCCAGGCTGGAGTGCAATGGCACTCAGCTCACTGCAACCTCTGCCTCCTGGGTTCCAGTGATTCTCCTGCCTCAGCCTCCCAAGTAGCTGGGATTACAGGCACCTGCCACCGTGCCTGGATAATTTTTGTATTTTTCGTAGAGACGAGGTTTCACCATGTTGGCCAGGCTGGTCTCAAACTCCTGACCTCAGGTGATCCAGCCTCTCAAGGTGCTGGGATTACAGGAGTGTGCCACCTTGCCTGGCCTGTATGTTTTCAGTTTCTTTGGGTAAGTACCAAAAAGCAAAAACAGAATTCCTTTTGCTATTTGTTATAATGCCTTTTATTAGAGAGTGAAAGCCATGGGATGCATTACATTTTTTCTCGGTCCTGGCTGTCAGAAATTTCAAAAATCAGTTTTTTGCTGAATTGTACTAATTACTAACATCCTGATATGGATTTCTGGTATAATTATCTGCATTCTTTCTTCACTATTTTGCCTTTTAAAACACTTTAAAAATTATTTCTATCTAATCTGGCTTTTTATTATAAGCTGCTTTCATTTCTTTTTGGAAGTAAACAAGTATTATAATAAGTAGACACTAATAGTATTTTAGTGGTGTTACTACACACCCACCAGAATGGCAGAAATAAGACAGAATATGCCGAAGCTGGCAAGGATGTGGGGCAGATGGAGCCCTTGCCCCTGCTGGGGAGCATGTAAACTGATACAGCAGAAATGCGTATGTATATTGACCGAAAGACATGTATTTAGATATTCACAGCAGCATAATTCTTAATAGCCAAACTGTAAACTGTATACTAGCAGCAAAATGAGTACATAAATTCTGCTATATTTGCATAATGGAATACTATACAGCAAGGAGAATGAACTTTCACAGCTTCACGTAATGTTATGGAGGACTTTCTGAAGCATAATGTTGAATGAAATAAGCTAAATACAAAACAGTACAGAGCGTATGATTCCATTTATATAAATTACAAAAACAGGCGAAACTAACTGACGCTGTTCAGTCAGGGTTAGTGGACCTCGGGTAGGTTAGTGGCTGGAAGGGAGCATCAAGGGAGGGGCTTCTGGGCTGCTGGCGATGTTCTGTGTCCTGGTCAGAGTACCATTTACACAGGTGTGTTCAATTTGTGACGTTCATTGAACTGTAATTTAGGTTACCTGTCCAATTCTTTTTTCTTTTTCTTTTTTTTTTTTTTTTTTGAGACGGAGTCTCGCTCTGTCCCCAGGCTGGAATGCAGTGGCGTGATCTCGGCTCACTGCAAGCTCCGCCTCCTGAGTTCACGCCATTCTCCTGCCTCAGCCTCCCGAGTAGCTGGGACTACAGGCTCCTGCCACCGTGCCCAGCTAATTTTTTGTTTTTTTAGTAGAGATGGGGTTTCACCGTGTTAGCCAGGATGGTCTTGATCTCCTGACCTTGTGATCTGCTTGCCTCGGCCTCCCAAAGTGCAGGTGTGAGCCACCGCGCCCGCCCGATACCTGTCCAACACTTAATACACGTTACCTTCAGTAGGAACTTAATGGTATACGGTGTGCCTGACAAATTGGAGCTGCTGCCAGTGTGGCCGCATGTTTCTTGAGACAGCTCTTGCTTCTTCAGCAGTACTGTGTGTGGCTGGCCATACTGACACAGTTAACCTTTGAGAGTTTCTGTTACTTTTGTTTGGCATTTCTTTGGGAAATCTTTGGCCTTTGGAGTTCTGAGTTCTGCGTTGCTGGAGTCAGGGCTCCATTTCACTGAGCCTGGTGGTGCCCTTGGCTCTGATGAAGGAGCACCAGGACCACACGGACACCCTCCCCTGGTGCCACTGTTTGTTTCACTAACCAGCTCTTCCTTGTTGATGACAATCAAATTCAGGGTAAAAATGACCCTGGTTGCTTCCTGTATTAGTCAGTTTTCATACTGCTGACAAAGACATACTCAAGACTGGGAAGAAAAAGGCGTTTAATTGGATGTAGAGTTCCACATGGCTGTGGAGGCCTCAGAATCATGGCGGGAGGCGAAAGGCTCTTTTTACATGGCAGCACCAAGAGAAAATGAGGAAGAAGCAAAAGTGGAAACCCCTGATAAACCAATCAGATCTCATGAGACTTACGCACTATCACGAGAATAGCACGGGAAAGGCTGGCCCCCATGATTTAATGACCTCTCCCGGGTCCCTCCCACAACACATGGGAATTCTGGGAGATACAATTCAAGTTGAGATTTGGGTGGGGGCACAGCTAAACCGTATCATTTCCCTAATGTACTGAGAGAAAATTGTCACCATGCATCCAGCATGTTCAGATGAGGCTCTGTTTTCAGTGGAAGGTGTCTGTGCTGAGCAGATGTCTAGATGGTCGATGGCCCTTTCCTGCCTGAGCCTGTCGTGTGGGCTGTGTCTTCCATCTGGCACTGTTGTCGATGCCATCTCCCTTTAACTCAAGAAGCTGATTTCTCTCTCCTTTTGTTCTCAACCCCATTTTCCATGAACATTTGGTTCATTGGTTTCTACTTAAATGTTTATCTTTTTGAAGTAGAATGGTATCTTAGTTTATGCTGCTGTAACTGTACACCACACACCGGGTAATTTATAAATAATAGAGATTTATTCCTTACAGTTGTGGAGGGCTAGACAAGGTCTCACTGTGTTGCCCAGGCTCGAACTCCTGGGCTCAAGCAATCCTCGCACCTCAGCCTCCAAAAGTGTTGGGATTACAGGTATGAGCCACTGCACTGCACCCCTCTATCCCTTTTATAAAGTGCAAATCCATTCATGAGGGCAGAGTCCTTATGACATAATCACTTTCCCGAATTCTCCACCTCACAGTACCACCATAATGGGGGCTAAGTTTAAACATGAATTTTGGAGGGACAAATTCAAACTGTACCAAGTGGTGATCTTTCTCTCTATCCCTCTTGTTATCAGCTCTTACTCTTCGGAGTACATCGTGCCCACACCCATTGCCACGTTCAGGCCATGAGACCACTCACTAGGTCTCACTGGCACTTGTGGGATGATGCTTACCTCCTGTGTATTTTGTAAAGGTGGTTTCATCGGTATATGCAGTGACCTTTGACACCACAAAAATCACTTGTACTCACTTTTTTGTTCTCTTCTCCTGAGATTTTGCAGGCACCTTCTCTGGGCACGTCACAGGCGTCATCCTCAGCACCCTGGGTCCTCTTGGTTACTCTGGGCATTTTTTCCTCTGATTGTTTTTCCGGCTGACTTTTGAGTGACATTCTGTGGCCAGCTGTTCACGTCTCATTTCCTCCATTTTCCTCTAAGCCATGACCTTTGACTGGTGCGTGAGATGAAAACAGCAGCTCACGTTCCGGAGTCCTTCAGGCTGTTCCCTGGGGGCGCCCTGTGGTTTCCCAGGGAAACTGAGAGGAGAGCGCCAAGCCATGCTTTCCTGAGTGTTGCCCGGCTTCTCGGACTTGTGCTTACTGTACTTCCCTGAGTGCCACCCGGCTTCTTGGACCTGTGCTAACTGTGCTTTCCTGAGTGTCGCCCGGCTTCTTGGACCTGTGCTTACTATGCTGTCTTGAGTGCCGCTTGGCTTCTCAGACCTGCGCTAGCTACATCGTTCTCATTTCCAGCCTCCCAGTATTCCTGGACAGTGCATTTCATGTTTTGTTTTGTTTTGTTTTGTTTTGTTTTGTTTTGTTTTGTTTGTCGCCCCGGCTGGAGTGCAGTGGCGCTATCTTGGTTCACTGCAAGCTCCACCTCCCAGGTTCACGCCATTCTCCTGCCTCAGCCTCCCGAGTATCTGGGACTACAGGCGACTGCCACTGCGCCTGGCTAATTTTTTGTATTTTAATAGAGACAGGGTTTCACCATGTTAGCCAAGATGGTCTCGATCTCCTGACCTCGTGATCCGCCCGCCTTGGCCTCCCAAAGTACTGGGATTACAGGCATGAGCCACCGTGCCCGGCCATTTCGTGTTGTTTTAAAACATGGGCACCGAGGCTGTGAATCTGAAGCCGGGCCCCCAGCCCGGGCACTTTGCTGGGTGCTGCACAGGTAACTGTGACACGTCCCTCACTGCGTCTGTTTCTGTGGTTGTCCATTCAGAGGACTCTGAGGATGTGAGGAAACGTTTGTTCTGCACCAAAGAGCCAGTCAGCTCCTGGAAGCCTTTTACTGGTCACATTTTTGTTAAACTCACTTATTTCGTGCTGCATGGGATTTGACATCACCCGTGCTTGCACGGAGGACAAGGTTGTGCTCAGCAGATGTGGATGGATGGATGGGCGCATAGGAGATGTAATCGGGGAGGAGTGGCCCAGGGTATGGTGTGGGCACTTGTTCTAAAGGTAACTTTGTGGCGTCACAGGGCAAGTTCTGGCTCTGAAAGGACAAAGACAGCAGCTTTGTGATGCCAAAGGGACCTTGACATCAAAGCTTGAGTACCAAGTGACAGTGCTTCAGATTTCAAAGGGAATGTCTAAGCCAGGGTATTTTCTGGGAACTGTACTTTTTATTTCATTTTACTTATTTTACGTTTTAATTTCAAAAATGTATTTGGAGGTTTAAAAATAAACACAGAACAAACAAAACCCCCAAACCCAGTTCCCTAGAGTTGGGTCCACACAGTGGACCTGACAGTGCCCACAGGACGGGACGGGATGACCTCTGCTTGGACACCTGTGCGGCGCTGGCTGGGCTTGCTCCCTGTGGACCTTCTGGCCCCAGCTCACGGGATCCAGCGCACCTGGAGGCCGCTGTGTGTCATGGAGGGGCCAAGGCCCTACTCTCGGGGCTTCCTGCAGTTTGCTTGGGAAGACACAGCCTTTCAAGCCCTTGGCACAAATGCATATCGGATTGAGCTGTCAGCTGGGCTGGCCCAGGAGGAGCACACAGGTGATTCTGCTTGGCTGCTTGGCCTCCCAGAGAGTCAGCATATGTGAAAACAGCTTTTCCCAGAACCAGGAGGATGGGGACGCATGACAGGAAGAAGGAAGCCCGGATGGAATGTGATGACGGGCGCCGCCTGCCTCCTTCAGGGCACATAGCAGGCTTGATGCGCAGGGTCTTGTTTGAAAGCTGGACCAAAGTGTGCTCTCTCATTAGCTCACATTTTAGAACTAAAATGCATGTTTTAGATTAGCTACATTTATTGAATAAAGCATTGTTTTCTAGTGTTAATTTTTTTGTTTTTGTTTTTGAGATGGAGTTTTGCTCTTTTGCCCAGGCTGGAATGCAATGCAATCTCAGCTCATTGCAACTGCTGCCTCCTGGGTTCAAGCGATTCTCCTGCCTCAAGAGTACCTGGGTTTACAGACATGCAACACCATGTCTCTATTTTTAGTAGAGATGGGGTTTCACCATGTTGATCAGGCTGGTCTCGAACTCCTGACCTCAGGTGATCCGTCTGCCTTGGCCTCCCAAAGTGCTGGGATTATAGGCGTGAGCCACCATGCCCAGCCTAGTGTTAATGTTTTTTTTCTTTTTTCTTTTTTGGAGATGGAGTCTTGCTCTGTTGCCCAGGCTAGAGTGCAGTGGTGCAATCTTGGCTCACTGCAACCTTCACCTCCCGTATTCAAGCAGTTCTCCCTGCCTCATCTTCCCAAGCCTCCCGTATTCAAGCAGTTCTCCCTGGCTCATCTTCCCAAGTAGCTGGGATTACAGGCATGCACCACGACACCTGGCTAATTTTTGTATTTTTAGTAGAGTTGGGGTTTCGCCATGTTGCCCAGGCTGGTCTCAAACTCCTGACCTCAGGTGATCCACCCACCTCAGCCTTCCAAAGTGCTGGGATTACAGGTGTGAGCCACCGCATCCAACCCTAGTGTTAATTTTTAATGAGAGTGAGTTGATTATTTTCTGTTGCTCTAATAGAATCTTAAGCTAGAATCCCCCTCCTCCAGGGGAGTCTGAGGTTATTTTTTTAAGAGTTACGGTTCCTTGAGAGTAAAAACAGCCACCCAACCTTTCGGGCCTGTTATTTTAAGCAAAGTTTGTGTTTTTTTCTGATGGTAGCAATTCTTTTTTTTTTCTCTTCTTGACTGTGCCTTAGGGTATGTTTGTTCAACTAAGACATGTAGTAAACGTTTTTAATCTGAATATTATGTGTAGTAAACGTTTTTAATCTGAATATTACATTTATATCAACACTTCCCCCAAATGCTCAAGTCACTACTTTGATCATCCTATAAATGATATAATACTGTTATAATATTTAAATGCTGTAGCAATAATCCTAATAGTTATATGATGTTTTGGATTTATAGTAGCAACTGTTGTTTACTGAACCTTTGCTGTTTGCTGGGCATTGTGCTTAGCTTTTAATACGCATCATCTCATTAAAATGCTATGATAGGCTCGGTGTGGTAGCTCACGCCTGTAATCGCAGCACTTTGGGAGGCCGAGGCTGGCAGATCACCTGAGGTCAGGAGTTCGAGACCAGCCTGACCAACATAGTGAAACTTTGTCTCTGCGAAAAATACAAAATTAGCCGGACGTGGTGGCACATGCCTGTAATCCCGGCTACTCGGGAAGCTGAAACAGGAGAATCGCTTGAACCCAGGAGAGGGCCAGGTGCAGTGGCTCCTGCCTGTAATCCCAGCACTTTGGGAGGCTGACACAGGTGGATCACAAGGTCAGGAGTTCAAGACCAGCCTGGCCAATATGATGAAACCCCATCTCGACTAAAAATACAAAAATTAGATGAGAGTGGTGGCGCGCTCCTGTAGTCTCAGCTGCTCGGGAGGCTGAGGCAGGAGAATCACTTGAACCTGGGAGGCAGAGGTTGCAGTGAGCTGAGATCCTGCCACTGCAGCCCAGGCTGGGCAACAGAGCAAGACTCTGTCTCAAAAAATAAAAATAAAAAAATAAAAATAAAAACAAGGCTAAAAGGCTACAATAATTACGTTAAGTAGGTAAGTAGGTTACTAGCATCCCCATTTTATGGAGGAAATGAGGTTTCATGAGATTAAGTCATTTGCCCAACTAGTAATGGGAAGAGCTGGAATTTGAACCTGAATCACTGTGATCTCCACTTCCCCATTACCATCTATTGTTAGTGGTTGGTTTTTGTTTGGCAGCTTTATTGAGGTATAGTTGACACACAGTGAAACCTGGGAAACCGTTCCCACAAATAAGATCATAAGCATCCCCTCACCAGCCATCATCCCTAAACATCTTCTTGTGCCCCTTCCTCCTGTCCTTTCCCATCCCTGGGAAGTCACTGATCTGTTTTCACAACACCACTTATTTGCATTTTTTTTTAGAATTTTATGTAACTGGCATTATACAATATATACTCCAGTATGTTTGAATTGTTTCATGTAGCAAAATTATTTTGAGCTTGATCAATGATGTGTGTGTCCATAGTGATATTCTAGTATAAATGTAACAAATTGTTTATTCATTCATCTGTTGATGGACATTTGAAGTGCTTCCAGTTTGGGGCTGTTACAAAGAAAGCAGCAGTGAACATCTGTGTATAAATCTTTGTGTGGACATACGCTTTCATTTCTCATGGATAAATGCTAGAAATGGAATGGTTGGGCCATGCGGTTAAGAAACTCACAAACTGTTTTGCAGAGTGGTTGTGTTATTTTATGTTACACCAGTAGCCTGTGAGGGTTTCAGTTACTTCGTATCCCATCAACGCTGGGTATGGTCAGTCTTTTCAATTTTGGCTGTTGTCGTAGGTGTATAATGGTATTTAATGGTTTTACATTGTGGTTTTAAAATCTATGTACTTTTTTTTTTTTTGAGATGGGATCTTGCTCTGTCACCTAGGTTGGAGTGTAGTGATATGATCATAGCTCACTGACCCTGACCTCTGCCTCCTGAGTAGCTGTGACTACAGGCACACGCCACCATGCTGGCTAGTTTTTTTATTATTCATTTTTGTAGAGACAGGGTCTTGCTGTGTTGACCAGGCTAGTCTCAAACTCCTGGCCTCAAACTATCCTCCTACCTCGGCCTCCCAAAGTGTTGGGATTACAGGCGTGAGCCACCGCGTCTGGCCTAATTCACATGCTTAGAAAATGTTGGTCACTGTCTTCTGGCTTGCATTTTTCTGACAAGAAATCTGATGTCCACCTTATCTTTGTCCTTATCTTGGTTTTCTTGTAATAATGTTCTTTGTTCTTCCCTCTCCCAGCCCCTTTGAAGATTTTTCTCTTAGGGTGCCGCTTGTACTTTTCCTCATTACTTGTGCTTGGGGTCCATTGAGCTGCTTGGATTTGTGAGTTGATACTTTTCATCAAATTGGAAACATTTTGGCCATTATCTCTTCAAATACTTTTTTTGTCTTTCTGGTCCCCTGACTTTCCAAATTCAGGGACCCCAAATTAGGCCACTGGTCCCCAACCTTTTTGGCATTGGGGACTGGTTTCATGGAAGACAATTTTTCCATGGACCGGGTTGGTTGGGGATGATTTTGGAAAGACCCAAGTGCATTACATTTATTAAATTCTCATGGCCGGGCGCGGTGGCTCAAGCCTGTAATCCCAGCACTTTGGGAGGCCGAGGCGGGCGGATCACAAGGTCAGGAGATTGAGACCACAGTGAAACCCCGTCTCTACTAAAAATACAAAAAATTAGCCGGGCGCGGTGGCGGGCGCCTGTAGTCCCAGCTACTCAGGAGGCTGAGGCAGGAGAATGGCGGGAACCCGGGAGGCGGAGCTTGCAGTGAGCCGAGATCGCGCCACTGCACTCCAGCCTGGGCAACAGCGTAAGACTCCGTCTCAAAAAAAAAAAAAAAAAAAAGATTCTCATAAAGAGTAAGCAGCCTAGATCCCTCCCCTGCACTGTTCACAGCAGGTTCGTGCTTCTATGAGAATCTAATGCCCTGGACAATCTGACAGGTGGAGCTCAGGCGGTAATGCTTGCTGGCCCATTTCTCACCTGCTGCTGTATGGCCCGGTTGCTAACAGGCCACGTGGCCAGTACTGGTCTCTGGCCTGGGGGCTGGGGACCCCTGTATTAGGCCACTTGAAGTTGTCCAAAGCTCCTGATGCTCTCTGTTCATTTTTTTCAGGTTTTTTTTTTTTTTTTTTTTTTTTTTTTAGTTTTATTTTAGATAGCTTCTATTGCTGTGCCTTCACATTTACCAATCTCTGTAGTGTCTCATCTGTTGATCATCTTCCAAGTCTTTATTTAACACAAGAATCTTTCATCTAGCTGCTTGATTTCCTTATCTGCTAATTTTGTCATCTGTGATTTCTGGACCAGTTTTGATTGGTTGGTTTTTTCCTCATATGGTTTGTATTTTCCTGCTTTTTGGTGTGTCTGGTACTTTCGGTTCAATGCCAGACATTATTGATTGCTAGGTTTGATATCTTATAAATATCCCTGAGCTTTGTTCTGGGACGTTGTTAATTTCCTTGGAAATGGTTTGATCTTTTCTGGCCTTGCTTTTCAACATTGCTAGGTGGGGCCAAAGCAGCATGAAGTCTGACGCTAATTTTTTCCTACCACTGAGGCAAAAGCATTCAGCATATGCTACCCAGTGTCCTTTGATGGTGAGTTTCGTCTCTGTATTGTGGGAACAGGTACCATGACTGGCTCTGTGGGTGCCAGGCACCGGCTTTTTGGGAGCTTCGTTCTTTTTCTGTACAGCTCTCTTTTCCAGCACTCTGTCCTGTGGATTCAGGCCAGCCCTGTCTCCCTGGACTCCCAGCCATGGCTCTGCCTGGGTTCCCCTCCATGATGTGGGGCCACCAGGGGCACCCCTTATTGTTTGCCATCAGTCAGAGGTTACTACCCTTCATGACTTCCTCAGGTCCAGTGTCTTAAATCATCCTTGTGCATGCATGCGTGTGTGCGTGTGTATGTGTGTGTGTGTAATAGGTAAATCTAGCATCTGTGACTCTATCTGTACTGAAGTAGATTTTTTAAATTGCTCAGATGACTTGAATTCAATGCATCAGAATGATGAGGCTCACTGGCCCTGTGAGCGCAGTTTTCTGGGGTCTGGTTATGGACCTGGCTCGTGCTTAGGTTGGCGGTGGCTGGCCTCTGCCCTGCTGTCAGCAGCAGTGTCCTGTCCTCGGCTCCAGCAGTGCACACTTGGCACACCTGGGACTTCCTGGTCAGCATGAGAACGGACTCCTTCAACTGCAACTCACTCTTCTGCTTTCACATTCATACTTAAAGGTTTTACTTAAACTTTGTTACAACATTCTAGTCGCACTTTTGCATCTTTTAAAACTTTCTTTTGATGGAAAGTATGACTATTTCTAATAAAGAGATTGACAAGGTTGATTTTTGACATGAGATTTAAGATGCAAATGCTCTTATGATTATAAAATAATTTGTCAGATTTATCATCCATATAACACCATTTAAAATTATTTTTTATTCTTGGTAATTAAGATTTTTTATATCTGTGTCCTTTGATAAAAAAGTAAAACTGTACTAAATGTAAAAATTTAACCTGCATGGTGTCAGGCACCTGTAATCCCAGCTACTCAGGAGGCTGAGGCAGGAGAAGTGCTTGAACCTGGGAGGCGGAGGTTGCAGTGAGCCAAGATTGCGCCTCTTCACTCCAGCCTGGGCGACAGAGTGAGACTCCATCCCCCCCAAAAAAAATGTGTGTGTGTGTGTGTGTATATATATATATATAGTCTCATATCTAGAGATAACTATTAGTAATCTTATGTATTTTCTCTTAGATGCACATATATTTTTTTCAAATCATTTTCCTCACTTTCTATTATAGTGGAAGACTTATAACCCTGCCTTCTCCCAGTTGGAAATCTGGTTCCGGTTTTTCTTTGTGGTGCTCACCTTCATCGTCACTGTGAGTACCATTCGCCTGACACAGCACGGCAGATCCCAGCCAGGAAGAAGCTGGTTGATGCAGTTACGATCTTCGGTGCAAGCCACATGGAGATTGATCTGAACTCAGATGCTCCATCCCGTGGGCTGTGCTGATATTACTACTCTGTGTGTCTGCCAAGATGCTGTCATGCGAGAAAGAATGATGTGGTATCCTGTATTCAGGATTTCTGTAGAGTGCAGGAGTCATTACACATCACCGAGTTTTAAGTAAATGTTCATCATGTGTGGTGAGAAGTGCCATTTCATGTGTATGGAAGGAAGTCTGCCTTATTTGAGTGAGCTTCTCTGAGTGCAGATGCAGCATGCTCTTGGGTTTTTATATTTTATATTTTTATAGTTGTACCAGTCCTTTGTGTTTTTGGGCATTTTCAGGAATAAGGCCAAAGAGAAGTGTTTTGGGAATGCAGGCGTTGGGCTCGTTTGGGATCTGAGGTTTCTGTCCACGAGCCCACAGTAGCTTTGGGGGAAATGCTTACCCTGAGAAACCCAAGGGAGCCCCCCAGAGCCCCAGTCTGTGAAGATGAGAATTGGTAAATTGGAGGAAGGGAAGGTGTGCTTCATGTAGTGATCTGTCGCCGCCTGAAGCATGGCGTTCTGCCCTCATCAACTGCTTGTCCTGGTGCAGGATGGTGGGGAGGTGACATTTAGGAAATGTGTCCACCCAGGAACACTTGGTATTTCTCAGAGTAACTGTGCATGGAAAAGACACAGGCGTGTGCACCTGTGAGCAGATGCTCTGCTGGAGCGAAGGGTGTGGGTGCTAGAACCACAGGAAGCTGGAGGGAAGGGTGTGAGTGCTGGAGCCACAGGGAGCTGGAGGGAAGGGCGTGGGTGCTAGAGCCACAGGGAGCTGGAGGGAAGGGCGTGGGTGCTGGAGCCACAGGGAGCTGGAGGGAAGGGCGTGGGTGCTGGAGCCACGGGGAGCTGGAGGGAGGGGCGTGGGTGCTGGAGCCACGGGGAGCTGGAGGGAGGGGCGTGGGTGCTGGAGCCACGGGGAGCTGGAGGGAAGGGCGTGGATGCTGGAGCCACAGGGAGCTGGAGGGAAGGGTGTGGGTGCTGGAGCCACAGGGAGCTGGAGGGAAGGGTGTGGGTTCTAGAGCCACAGGGAGCTGGAGGGAAGGGCGTGGGTGCTAGAATCACAGGGAGCTGGAGGGAAGGGCGTGGGTGCTGGGGCCACAGGGAGCTGGAGGGAAGGGCGTGGGTGCTGGAGCCACAGGGAGCTGGAGGTTGTAGTCAGGCCCAGCCCAGGGCCTCCAGGATCCCAGGGCTCCCCCAGTGAGCTTCGTAAATGAAAGTGGAAAGCTGGTAATTGTGTCTGGATAGTCAAACTCTTGCTTCTTCTCAAAGGCTCTCTGATGCCCTGAGATTCTGCTGCCACACTCTGGAGCCCAAAGAGCTATTTATTACTCAGGGCCCTAAGTATGTTTTTAAAAAGAGAGAAGAGGCCGGGCGCGGTGGCTCAAGCCTGTAATCCCAGCACTTTGGGAGGCTGAGACGGGCGGATCACGAGGTCAGGAGATCGAGACCATCCTGGCTAACACCGTGAAACCCCGTCTCTACTAAAAATACAAAAAACTAGCCGGGCGAGGTGGTGGGCGCCTGTAGTCCCAGCTACTCCGGAGGCTGAGGCAGGAGAATGGCGTAAACCCGGGAGGCAGAGCTTGCAGTGAGCTGAGATCCGGCCACTGCACTCCAGCCCGGGCTACAGAGCAAGACTCCGTCTCAAAAAAAAAAAAAAAAAAAAAAAGACGGAAGATGGTCCCTAGGCAAGGAAATCCACATTGCCTAGAAAACTACTGGCTTATATCAGATTATAAGAAAACAAATCAACAACAAAACCCTGGCCTAAAAATTATAAGTTATGTAATGTTTTGAAGTAGTTTAAAGAAACTTCTTCCACAGGCCTAACACACTTTCTGCAGGGAGGTGTTTGAAAAGAAACGCATCCTCTGACCATTGTTACGAGACTCCTACATTCTCTTGGCTTTGCGTGGGTGAGCCCTGGCACCATCTTGGAAGCTGCTGCCATCTGTAGCATTTGCACTGCCGGGAACTTGAGGCTCCTGTCACACCCACGGATGTGGCCTGTGTCCTGGGTGGGTCCTTCTGAGTGCGGGCTCTCTGGAGCAGGCCCAATGGAAGTGGGCCTTGTTTTCCTCACCGGTGGAGGTGAGGGGGCAGGTGCTCTTCCCTATTGCAGGGATTACGTTCCTCCTCCTCTCCTGCTCCTATGAGGACAGCTAGGAACCTGTCTTAGCTGTTGCTTCTCTGCAGAAAGTAACAACCTTGTCTTGGTTGTCACTGATGGTCTCCAGGACACAGTAGACAATTCAGCCAGGGCTTAAGGCAGTGGATCTTAATGGGGCACCTAGACCATTGATTAGAGAAAACAACCTGGTATGCAGGCAAGGTGTGAGCAAAGGCTGCAGGCAAGGTGTGAGCAAACCCTGCGGGCAAGGTGTGAGCAAGGTCTGTAAGAGCAAGGTGTAAGCAAAGGCTGCAAGCAAGGTGTGAGCAAAGGCTTCGAGCAAAGGCAGTAACTGGAGGCCTGATTTGGTTTGCAGTGCCTGTTTGCGCATTCCCTCCGGAAATTTTCCATGAGAGACTGGGGCATCGAGCAGAAGTGGATGTCTGTTCTCCTGCCTCTGCTGCTGCTTTACAATGGTGGGTAGTTCCATTTTTACTTAGGAACTTTCCCCTTTAACATGTAAAGCTGGAGGCCAGGTGCAGGGTTGTGCCTGTCATCCCAGCACTTTGAGAGGCTGGGGCAGGAGGATTGCTTGAAGCCAGGAGTTTAACAACAGCCTGGGTAACATAGCGAGACTCTACAAAAAATAAAATTAGCTGGGCACGGTGGTGCGTGCCTATGGTCCCAACTACGTGGGAGGCTGAGGTGGGAGGATTGCTTGAGCCCAGGAGTCTGAGGCTGCAGTGAGTCATGATGGCACCACTGCACTCCAGCCTGGGTAACAGCAAGACCCTGTCTCTTAAAACAAAACAAAGAAGTAAAGCGGGAAGGCATCTTGGAGATGGCCTAGGCCCAGAAGAGCCTGTAGGGAGCCCCAGAAGGAACATGTAGCCGTGTGCTCCCTGGCGCCCCAGGAGCCATGTTCCACCGAGCTGGGGCAGATGCCTGGCTCTCTAACAAATAGGCGGCTGTTTGGTAGTTAAAACTTGGATGTGCTACAGACACAGCAGTCCTGGAACTTGGCTCAAGGTGGCCAGACGTGGCTGGCTGTTCCTCTTTTCCTGCTCCAAAAGTGTTTGCTTCCTGAGCTGCCGCAGTCGGAACTCCTAGGCTCCGGGAGGAGCTAATGGTAGCGGCATACGGTGCCCTGTCACGATCAGTGCAGCAATCTGTTCAGTGGCTTTAGGTGTTTTGGAAGACAAAATAGACATTGGTTCACTACCTTTCCTTTGACTCTGACCAGGGAGAAAAGCTGGTAGTGAGCTCGGACTCCGCAGAGGGATGGGGTGCTCTCTGCTAGGTGCTGACCCCGCAGAGGGTTGGGGTGCTCTCTGCCAGGTGCTTGCGGGCCTTGTTCTCCTCATGCATTTCTGCCCTTTGTGTTCCAGATCCGTTCTTCCCCCTCTCCTTCCTGGTCAACAGCTGGCTTCCGGGGATGCTGGACGACCTTTTTCAGTCCATGTTCCTGTGCGCCCTGCTGCTCTTCTGGCTGTGCGTGTACCATGGGATTCGCGTCCAGGTGAGCCGCAGCTCTCCGCACTGCTGGGGGAGGTTCCAGACTGTGTCCTCCCTTCCAAACTCTGAGGACAGCCCGGAAAGGAATTTATCTATGGAAGCCTGCCTGCAGGCCCATACTCAATAGAAAAATCACGTTATGTACAATTACTAATTTGGTTTTCTTTATTTCTTTTTACTTTTTTCTTTTTAGGGAGAAAGAAAGTGCTTAACTTTCTATTTGCCTAAATTCTTCATTGTTGGACTATTGTGGTTGGCTTCTGTTACGCTAGGAATATGGCAAACGTGAGTAATTCTATTATGTGTGAAACGTCAGTCATGAAAAGCACTTGACAAAAGTGGAAAGGCCAGGCTGGGCGTGGTGGCTCACGCCTGTAATCTCAGCACTTTGAGAGGCTGACGTGGGCAAATCACTTGAGCTCAGAAGTTCAAGACCAGCCTGGGCAACATGGTGAAACCCTGTCTCTACCAAAAATACAAAAATCAGCTGGTCGTGGTGGTGCACGCCTGTAGTCATAGCTTCCTGGGAGGCTGAGGCGGGAGGAATCGCTTGAGCCTGGGAGGTAGAGGTTGCAATGAGCTGAGATCGCGCTACTGCACTCTATCCTGGGCAACAGAGTGAGACGTTGTCTCAAAAAAGAAAAAAAAAGGGGATGTAAGGGCCTGGAATCGAAATGTGTTTTGTGAACTCATCCAGAAAAGAATCAGCTTTCAGTGTATCTAACTTGGTGACACAGTAGACCCCCCCTTGTCTTTGGGGGATTTGTTCCCAGATCCCCAGTAACTACCTGCGGTCTTGGATAGTACTGATCCTTATATATATAGCTGTTTATACCCTATGTATACCTACACTATGTTTTTCTTTTTTTTTTTTAGACGAGTAGGAGGGTGACTTTAGTCACAGGCTGCTCAAAAGCACAGGCTGCAGAGAACAGGATTTGGATTGGCAAACTCGTTGTACCCTCATGTCACACTTCTTCTTTGCTCCCGCCCTGGAGCATTTTGCCTGGGACTCAAAACCCCAGTGCTATTACGGGCAGTCCCCTTGCCCCTCATTCCACACCCCCACCCAAAAGCTGAAGCCTCATGACCCACTTCGAGGAAAAATATCCTGTCCTGGTTTTCTGTGTCCAGTCGGCCCTCCAAACACATTCTTCCCCTGGGACACATACGTCAGGCCGGCCTATATTATGTCAGGTGGCTGGTTGCCCTTTTCTGGGAGACTCCCAATGACTGTATCCTCTCTGCTTAAAGACTGTAGAAGCAACTGGTGTTCTCACGCAAAATGGCCAAGGTGTGGGAGACTGGATCTTTGACTCTGGCGATCTCTGGGACTGCTTTCAAGGCCAGGCCCAGGTGGGCATACTGGCAAAGGCTTTTGGGAACCTGGCGTGGGAGGAAGTAGGGAGCATCCGTTTCCACGATGATTTTCTCCAGTGGGATCTGCCTCAGCACTTCCCAGGCTTCCCAGGTGGAGGAGTACGTCGGGACCGCCGTGAGGCCCACCGACTTTGGGAAAGTACTTCAGCAGGGGCTCAATGGCCAGGTAGCTGCGGTGAAGCAATGCCTATGGATCTCGTAGTCAGAGGACACACATTTTCTCATGGTGTCCAGCCGATCCTCGTCAGCTTGCCGGCAGTGGATCACCAAGGCTTCTCTAGAGACACAGCCAGCTCAGGCTGTCTCTTAAATACCTAGTGATGTTCTGGGACAATCATGGTGCACTTGAAGGAGTAATTGAAGCTTATTTCTCCAAATGCCACAGCCTTGGGATGCCTTAAGGCTTGTAAAAGATTTCTTTCCTGACTCTTACTGTAGTAGCATGGAAAATGAGAATGACAGCCAAAGGCCCCCCAGACCACATCCTCTTTGAACAGCTCTCCCCACAGGCAATTTGTCAGGGTATGAGAATGGCAGAGGTCAGAGATGCAACCCTGAAATTCCTTAGTGAAGGAGCTGCTGTAAATTCTTCTGAACTTAGTCAAGGTCCCTTTGAAAGACAACTTGGAAGATAGCGTGTCCAAGTGACAATGGGTATCAATGAAGCCCTGTTCTAGGCTTGGCTCCCAGTGGCTCATTGGCAGGGAACTGGATGCGTGTCCTCCACAAGGACGTGGAGGCGTCTCCTTGGAATGTTTTTTTCTGCTTCACCTCTTTTCCTCCCAAGTTTCTGGAGAAGTGAAATGAATGGGAATTCTAGGAGCTGCCTTCCTCTGAGGCCTCCACATCTCAGGAGCTGTTGTGGGAGCTCATTGCAGAGTTGGGGGAAGAATCACTCAGGCGTTCCGGCTGCTCCTCCCAGCCTGCACTGTGTCATTGCTGCTGCTGCCCACAGAGAGGTGGCTGGAAGGTGTGGGGCTGCTGGTGCACTAGCTGACATACGCCAAGTACTACTGTACAGATGTGGCAGGTACATGACATAGTGGCAAAGAAAGAAGGCTCTGGAATGGCTGAGGGTTTCAGCGAGACGGGTTCCTCCTGAGAGAATCTGACTGTGGAGATCTCCACATCAGACCGGTTGCTTCCTGAAGAGGGGTGCCCCATCACCACCTCACTATCTTTATGCTTTTGGATTTCTAAATGGGAGTCATCCAAAAACTCTAGGGGTGGAGAGCGTTTGTCAGTGACTGTCCTTTGGTCCCCAGGGGGCTCCTTGATGGGTTTCTCCTGAGAGTTTGTAACTACTCTTCTGTCATAGAAGCTGCCCGTCTCTGGCACGGTCTTGTCCTTCTCCACTGACCTCTGGGATTGACTCTTTATCCTTCTGAGCAGGGGTGACTGTGACACTCCTGGCTGTTCCTTCTCAGTCCTGACTGGTCCTTCACTCCTGGCTGGTCCTTCTCCACAACTGGGAAACTCTGCTATGCTTGGATTTGCACTAGTGACAGCCTCTCCCTTCCTTTTCGGCATCGATTTCCCCTGGATGTCCTGGTTAGCCTTCAGGTGGATCATTGTGGAGCCCTGATCTCGAAGTCTATCCCGCTTGCTTTTCTGGACCTTGTTGGGATTCTCAGTCATGACGTTCTGACTCAGCTTCAGCTGCAAATTCAGAGTTCATGGAGTTACAACAACTGTCTTTGGAATCAACCTTAAAACTGCAGGCTTCCTTTTCTAGAGAAGCTATTTCTTCTAGAGAGGGATTGGTAGGATGTGGAAGGGTTCCCCCTGACAAAAGGACCCCCCCTCCAGTGCTCTGAATCAGGAATCAGGCAGCCTTTGGTGGTGGCCCCGCCCACACCTGTGCCCGAGGAATGTGGGAGGAGTGTAAGAGTTAAAGAAAGAGGAAACAAACAGGAAAAGTGGCTCAACAGTCAAAGACAGGTTTGTTTTGGACAGTAAACCTGAGAGGGCCTTGTGGCCGAGTTAGGTCAGAGGCACTGTCTCTTATAGACTAAGAGTATTTAAGGGTTCAGGGCAGGAGAGCTTATCACAGACTTGGAATGTTTCTGTGTCTCTTCCTCTTGCTTATCTGGGAGGGGGAGTTTTTGTGTCTGTTCCCATACATCTTCCTGCAGCTGCAGGGAACCCCTCCCCACCCGCTAGTCCAGTTTTAGCTTGTCTGTCTGAGCGCATATAAAGGGAAAGGAATGTGTTTATTAGGGCCCACTTTTTTACCGGGGCCCATTTTTATGGGGCCCATTTACACTCCCAAAACGTGAGTGTGAAGTTCGGTGGTCACCCAAGAGACTTTCCCCCCTCCCTCTGTGCCCAGCTGTCTTATCTGTGTTCTACTGTCTGCTCTTTCTGGCTGCTTGTTGATAGAAGTGATTTCCTTGAAATGCATGAAGTTAGAAAGGGAGCTGGAACTGAAAGTGGTGGCGTTTATCCAAGGTGATGGTGCTCCTGCTCTGTCATTCCAGACCCTATAGTTATAAAAGGATCAGGGGCGACGTGTTCTTTTTGGTTACTTCCTGCTGGGCGGGAGAGGTGGAGAGGCCTTTGGTCTTGGATTGACTGCAGGAGCGGTGCTGTCTGTAGATGTTTTGGGTAGTTGTCTGTGAAATAGCCATGCTCCTGTCAGTTAAGAATCTTTGAAAAAGGTTAGTTAGGCAGGGTAAAAGCATTAGTCCTAGGCATATTATTAGGAGAGGGCGCAGGAATGGGATGACCCGTGGAATGATTTTTGTTCCCAAACCAGTAATTTATTTGCTGGTTTTGGTATTCGCTTAGCCTTTTAACCCTTTCTTTGAGATTTTTAGCAGTGTCTCTTAGGAGGCCTGATTGGTTGAGATAGAAGCCACATTTTCCCAGTGAGAAGCAGAGGCACACATTTGAAAAGACCCATGTGTTATTTTTTGTTAGTAACTTATTCCTGCTATGAGGATAGTAATAAAGCAAAATGCTACAGTAATTGAGACTGTCTGTCTGATATCCCACCCTCAGGGTGCTAGCATATGGTCCTACTGTAAATAGTCAAGTAAAGCGTCCCGCAAGGGTGGCGTAGTAAATAATTTCCATAAAAAAGCTTTAATATTTGGCTTAAAAGGAGTGGTAGAAACGACAAAAAGTATTTGGTGAGGTAGGAGTGAGACTGAGTCAGATGCGTAATGTTCACTCAGTTACTTATTTTTTATGATTTTCGGTTAAGATTTCTTGTTTCTTTACATTGATATTTAGGACATTCCTCTGGGCTGTTAGGAGTTGCTTCCTCAGCTTTTCAGGCTTTGACTTGAGTGTGATGTATGCAGGAGTTGATTCCTGTGACAGATGTAATTTAAACTGTAGAAAACAGTAAAAATTGGAAAACATCAGTCAAGACTAGAATTTAACAGGTGTGCTATAGTTTTTGAAACCTAATGTTCTCTCTCCAGTTTCCCATTTTTATTAAAAGACAAATCATGATAGGACTGGTTTGCTTTATTATACTTGGCTTAATTATTTGTATACAGTGCAGCAAGAGTAATTATTTGCTACATATGCCTTTTAAATTGGCTTTGATGGAAATTTTTTCCATAGAAGGAACCCAAGATAAGACTTTCCAAAGCCAAACCCAGCCATTGATTTGGACCATTAAATACCTGTGAGTTGGGCAAATTCCTTTCCTCTTGAGGTTTCAAGATAACTTGGGGTTCCTGGCCTGTCAGAAAGTGACATGCTTTGCTTAGCACAGGTCAGAAACCCAGTACAGGGACTGTGTACCCAAAATATGAGGCCAGTTTCCAGGGGCTTTCTTGGCTACCTAAGTCAAGTTCGATTCCTTAAAGGAGAGCACACCATTCCAGTCAAAGCCTTGGCAAAATGACCAGTTTCTCCAATTGTGTTCTGTTACACAAGAAAATAGAGTCTTATTGCACTGATGCAAACAACATTATTGTTGTAGTTTGAGAATACTTATAACTAGTTTTCAAATTCTAGAGGAACTAGGCAGAGAGAAACAAACATTTTAAAATCCTACCTACAGGAGTATACTTAGTTTCTGTTGATTGGAATAGTTTCAGAAATAATGCTACCAGTTCCTCTCTGTACCTCTGGTAGAATTTGGCTGTGAATCCGTCTGGTCCTGGACTTTCTTGGTTGGTAGGCTATTAATTATTGCCTCAAATTCAGAGCCTGTTATTGGTCTATTCAGGGATTCAGCTTCTTCCTGGTTTCGTCTTGGGAGGGTGTATATGTCCAGGAATTTACCCATTTCTTCTAGATTTTCTAGTTTATTTGCGTAGAGATGTTCATAGTATTCTCTGATGGTAGTTTGTATTTCTGTGGGGTTGGTGGTGATATCCCCTTTATTTTATTTTTATTTTTATTTTTTTTCTTTTTTCTTTTTTTTGAGGGGGAGTCTTGCTCTGTCGCCCAGGCTGGAGTGCAGTGGCGGGATCTCGGCTCACTGCAAGCTCCGCCTCCCGGGTTCACGCTATTCTCCTGCCTCAGCCTCCCGAGTAGCTGGGACTACAGGCGCCTGCCACCTCGCCCGGCTAGTTTTGTTGTATTTTTTTAGTAGAGACGGGGTTTCACGGTGTTAGCCAGGATGGTCTCGATCTCCTGACCTCGTGATCCGCCCATCTCGGCCTCCCAAAGTGCTGGGATTACAGGTTTGAGCCACCGCGCCCGGCCTCCCCTTTATTTTTTATTGCGTCTATATGATTCTCTCTATTAGTCTTGCTAGCGGTCTGTTTTGTTGATCTTGTCAAAAAACCAGCTCCTGGATTCATTGATTTTTTTTTTTTTTTTTTTGAAGGGTTTTTTGTCTCTCAATCTCCTTCAGTTCTGCTCTGATCTTAATTATTTCTTGCCTTCTGCTAGCTTTTGAATTTGTTTGCTCTTGCTTCTCTAGTTCTTTTAATTTTGATGTTAGGGTGTCAATTTTAGATCTTTTCCTGCTTTCTCTTGTGGGCATTTAGTGCTATAAATTTCCCTCTACACACTGCTTCAAATGTGTCCCAGAGAGGGTGGTATGTTGTGTCTTTGTTCTCATTGGTTTCAAAGAACATCTTTATTTCTGCCTTCATTTCGTTATGCACCCAGTAGTCATTCAGGCGTAGGTTGTTCATTTTCCATGTAGTTGTTTGGTTTTGAGTGAGTTTCTTAATCCTGAGTTCTAATTTGATTGGGCTGTGGTCTGAGAGACAGTTTGTTATGATTTCTGTTCTTTTAAATTTGCTGAGGAGTGCTTTACTTCCAACTATGTGGTCAATTTTGGAATAAGTGTGACGTGGTGCTGAGAAGAATGTATATGCCATTGATTTGGGGTGGAGAGTTCTGTAGATGTCTATTAGGTCCACTTAGTGCAGAGCTGACCAGCGTTCAAGTCCTGGATATCCTTGTTAACTTTCTATCTCGTTGATCTAATGTTGACAGTGGGGTGTTAAAGTCTCCCATTATTATTCTGTGGGAGTCTAAGTCTCTTTGTAGGTCTCTAAGGACTTGCTTTATGAATCTGGGTGCTCCTGTACTGGGTGCATATATATTTAGGATAGTTAGCTCTTCTTGTTGCATTGATCCCTTTACCATTATGTAATGCCCTTTGTCCCTTTTGATCTTTGTTGGTTTAAAGTCTGTTTTGTCAGAGACTAGGATTGCAACCCCTGCTTTTTTTTGTTTTCTGTTTGCTTGGTAGATCTTCCTCCATCCCTTTATTTTGAGCCTATCCGTGTCTCTGCATGTGAGATGAGTCTCCTGAATACAGCACACTGATGAGTCTTGACTCTTTATCCAATTTGCCAGTCTGTGTCTTTTAATTGGGGCATTTAGCCCATTTATGTTTAAGGTTAATATTGTTATGTGTGAATTTGATCCTGTCATTATGATGTTAGCTGGTTATTTTGCTTGTTAGTTGATGCTGTTTCTTCCTAGCGTTGATGGTCTTTACAATTTGGCATGTTTTTGCAGTGGCTGGTACCAGTTTTTCCTTTTGGTTAGTGCTTCCTTTAGGAGCTCTTGTAAGCCAGGCCTGATGGTGACAAAATCTCTCAGCATTTGCTGTCTGCAAAGGATTTTATTTCTCCTTCACTTATGAAACTTAGTTTGGCTGGATATGAAATTCTCGGTTGAAAATTATTTTCTTTAAGAATGTTGAATGTTGGCCCCCACTCTCCTCTGGCTTGTAGAGTTTCTGCGGAGAGATCTGCTGTTAGTCTGATGATCTTCTCTTTGTGGGTAACCCGTCCTTGCACTCTGGCTACCCTTAACATTTTTTCCTTCATTTCAGCCTTAGTGAATCTGACAATTAGGTGTCTTGGGGTTGCTCTTCTCGAGGAGTATCTTTGTGGTGGTCTCTGTATTTCCTGAATTTGAATGTTGGCCTGCCTTGCTAGGTTGGGGAAGTTCTCCTGGATAATATCCTGAAGAGTGTTTTCCAACTTCTCCATTCTCCCCCTCACTTTCACTACACCAATCAAACATAGATTTGGTCTTTTCACAGAGTCCCATATTTATTGGAGGCTTTGTTCATTTCTTCCACTTGATTGAATCAGCTACTGAAGCTTGTGCATGCATCATGTAGTTCTCATGCCATGGTTTTCAGCTTCATCACGTCATTTAAGGTCTTCACTGCACTGTTTATTCTAGTTAGCCATTTGTTTTTTTTTTTTCAAGGTTTTTAGCTTCTTTGCAATGGGTTTGAACATCCTCCTTTAGCTTGGAGAAGTTTGTTATTACTGATCTTCTGAAGCCTACTTCTGTCAACTTGTCAAAGTCATTCTCCGTCCAGCTTTGTTCCATTGCTGGCGAGGAGCCGTGATCCTTTGGAAGAGAAGAGGCGCTCTGGTTTTTAGAATTTTCAGCTTTTCTACTCTGGTTTCCCCATCTTTGTGGTTTTATCTACCTTTGGTCTTGATGATGGTGATATACAGATGGGGTTTTGGTGTGGATGTCCTTTTTGTTGATGTTGATGCTATTCTTTTCTGTTTTTAGTTTTCCTTCTAACAGTTACGACCCTCAGCTGCACGCCTATTGGGGTTTGCTGGAGGTCCACCCCAGACCCTGTTTGCCTGGGTATCACCAGCGGAGGCTGCAGAACAGCAAATATTGTAGAACAGCAAGTATTGCTGCCTGATCCTTCCTCTGGAAGCTTCATCTCAGAGGGGCACCCGGCTGTATGAGGTGTCAGTCGGCCCCTATTGGGAAATTCTCCCAGTTAGGCTATTCAGGGGTCAGGGACCCACTTGAGGAGGCAGTTTGTCCATTCTTATGTCTCAGATTCCGTGCTGGGAGAACCACTGCTTTCTTCAGAGCTGTCAGACAGGGACGTTTAAGTCTGCAGAAGTTTCTGCTGCCTTTTGTTCAGCTATGCCCTGCCCCCAGAGGTGGAGTCTACAGAGGCGCAGGCAGGCCTCATTGAGCTGAGGTGGACTCCACCCAGTTCGAGCTTCCCACCTGCTTTGTTTACTGACTTAAGCTTCAGCAATGGCAGACATCCCTACCCCAGCCTTGCTGCTGCCTCGCAGTTCCATCTCAGACTGTTGCGCTAGCAGTGAGCAAGGCTCTGTGGGCGTGGGACCTGCCGAGCCAGGCACGGGATATAATCTCCTTGTGTGCTGTTTGCTATAAGACCATTGGGAAAGTACAGTATTAGGGCGGGAGTTTCCCAATTTTCCAGGTACCTTCTGTCACAGCTTCCCTTGGCTAGGAAATGAAATTCCCCGACCCCTTGCACTTCTCGGGTGAGGTGATGGCCCGCCTTGCTTCGGCTCACACTCCGTGGGCTGCATCCACTTTCCAACAAGTCCCAGTGAGTTGAACCCGGTACCTCAGTTGGAAATGCAGAAATCAGCCATCTTCTGGTTCGCTCACGCTGGCAGCTGTAGACTGGACCTGTTCCTATTCGGCCACCTTGGAATGAACCAGGAATCCTATTTAATTTTAGCCAATTTGACCATGAAGTGAGGTTTTTACTAACCTGTTATGACCCTTGACAAGTTTTGCTAAAGAGTAGATTGGGCATTTTAAGAAAACCTTGTGCTTTTATTTTAGTAATTATAGAAAAAAAATCCATATAATACCCTTTTGAATTTAATATGTTTACACACAGTTTTCTTTACAGGATTAATTTTTACAATCTTTTTAAAATTTACTTAAGCTGTCCAATTTAATTTTAAAATTAAATGAGGAGGGGCGGGGTTTGGGGCTAAGGACTTTGGGGCAGGAGGGGCAGGGGGTCGGATGGGCAAGGAACAGAATGCAGAGGGTTGAGTGTGGAGGGGGTTCACGTGCAAGGTCAAAAGGGGTTTTGGAGGAAGGAGAGACCTGCGGAGGGTTTTTCATTTTGTTTTGTTTTGTTTTGTTTTTAAAGAGAAGGATGTCAGCTGGGCACGGTGGCTCACGCATGTAATCCCAGCACTTTGGGAGGCCAAGGCAGGCCGATCATGAGGTCAGGAGATTGAGACGATCCTGGCCAACATGGTGAAATGCTGTCTGTACAAAATACAAAAAATTAGCCGGGTGTGGTGGCGGGCGCCTGTAGTCCCAGCTACTTGGGAGGCTGAGGCAGGAGAATCACTTCAACCTGGGAGGCACAGGTTGCAGTGAGCCAAGATTGCGCCACTGCACTCCAGCCTGATGACAGAGTGAGACTCCGTCTCAAAAAAAAAAAAAAAAAAAGGATGTCACTCAGGGTGCAAGCTTGACATAGGGAGGGTAGAAGAAAGCCTGAATATAGGGAATCTCTTGCCATTTGCCATTCCTGGTGATAAAATTGTCGAGGTCCCTGAGAATCTGAAAGTTAAAAGGGTGCCGTTTTCAGGCGATCGGCTGTTACTATCTCATTTGTATTGGGTCCAGGCTGTGTTGCAATAAAAGCTAAACACTTTGGCTTTAGGCTTCCCTGTGAGCCAAGTTTGGCGAGGTTGTGAAGGAGACAGCCCAGAGGGGAGACGTGGGAATGTGGATGGTTTGGCACCATGTGGACTGGTGAGAGGAGGCCGAGTGGGTCTATTTTTATTAGGTATCCCCAGACAAAACAGACCTGGAATCTTCTTTCCAAAGAGAACAGTTAAGCTGAGAAGAAATTGGGTGTCCCCAAGATGTCCTCTAACTTAGTCCCACTGGTCCTCTGAGGACCAGGACGGCAGGCCGAACTTTCTCAGGTACCGCGAGAAAGCCAGGAGAAGGCAGATCTTACCAGCCAGCTGAATTAGTGTCTGATGTTGGATGTTCCTGTTGATATCAGCAAAGGGCCTCCCAAACTGGAGTGCGCGAGGAAGAGAGAGAGGGAGAGAGAAAGAAGAGGGAGGAAGAGGGAGCAAGGGTTAGGGAGTGAAATAACCCATTGCCGGCGGTTGGAGGTGGATTCCTGAGACCTGAGGGTTTTGAGAGCCCACTGGGGAGTAGCCCCGGCCCAAGCCTCGCAGTCCCCTTCCGATTAGTTGTCCTCCTCACACAAATCGCTCAAAAAATGAAGCAACAGAAGAGATGGGGTGTGTGGCCAGAGACTCTCAGGATCCAGGAGTTAACTCAGGACGAGCTGTCGCTGCCCACTGCTTCCTGGGTTGCAGGAGAGCCTCTGCCCCCAACATCCATCCTGGGTTTCAGCACCAAATGTAAGCGTTAAAGAGGAAAGAAACACGAAAAGCGACTCAACAGTCAAAAACAGGTTTATTTTGGACAATAAACCTGAGAGGGCCTTGTGGCCGAGTTAGGTCGGAGGTGCTGTCTCTTACAGGCTTAGTGTATTTAAGGGTTCAGGGTGGGAGAGCCTATCAGAGGCTCGAAATGTTTCTGTGTCTCTCTGTCTTGCTTATCTGGGAGGGAGAGTTTTGTGTCTGTTCCCATACATCTTCCTGCAGCTGCAGGCATACCCACCAAGTCTGCTTTAGCTTGCCTATGTTTCCCTGTAGTGCACCTAAAGGGAAAGGAATGTGCTTATTAGGGCCCACTGTTTTACTAGGGCCCATGGTATGACTGTGAAGTTTGGTGGTTACCCAAGAGACATTCCCCCCTTACTCTGTGCCCAGCTGTGTTATCTGTGTTTTACTATCTGCTCTTTTCTGGCTGCTTGTTGTTAGAAGTGATTTCCTTGAAATGCGTGAGGTTAGAAAGGGAGCTGGAACTGAAAGTGGCGGTGTTTGTCCAAGATGATGGTGCTCCTGCTCTGTCGAGGAGGAGTGACTTCTGTGGTGGGATGAGCCCCAGGAGAATCTCGGCGAAGCAAGCCACATGATCCTCTTCCTGGGCTTTCACGTGCTTGGGGCTGCCAGCCCGTCCTGAACGCAACACAGAGCTCTGAACTGACCGGCTGAGGGGCCACATCACCAGGCTCCCAGAGGCAGCTGCGCTTGCCAGGACACCTTCCCGCATGCTCCTGCGTGGTACTTGACCTCGTGCCAGTCCAGCACCATGGACCCCCTTCCTCCTTCTTCCTACTGCCCATCACAGTTCTCACAGTTTCAGAGATGCCAAAGTGCTTTGGAGAAGTCAGAATGCTCCGATATTTACGAAAGGCTTCGGTGTGGCTTCCGAGCTCAATGTGCTTCCGAGATCACCAAATGCTTCTGTCTGTGCAGGCTGCTTAGAGATGCCTAACTGCTCTGGGGCTACAAAGCACTTTGATTACTTTGCAGTACAAAGCCCAGAGCTGTCAAAGCACTTCAGAAGACCGCAAGGGGCTTTAAGGTTCACACATGGCTGCTGACCCATGGGCTCCTGCAGCTCACCCAGCTGCCCTGGGCTGGAAGGGGCCCAAGCGCCCCTCAGAGCCAGCCGCACCCCTCAAGGCTGCCTCCAGACAGCCCACCTGGCTGCCGAGGCCCAGACACCCGCCATGCCTGCCCCGTTGGGCCACCCACACTGTTCTGCCCGGCCCGACCTCTGCCCAAGATGAGACCACTCTGACCTCCCCAGTGCCCGCCCTCTGGTATGTTTTTCCGTATACATACATACCTATGATAAAGATTATATGTTAGGCTCATAATAAGTAATAAAATAGAAAAACTGTAACAATATGTTATAATAAAAGTTGTGTGACCTGCTGTCTCTCTTTCAAAATAGCCTGTATTCTTCTGGTGATGATGTGAGATGGCCCAGTCCCGGTGTGTGGGATAGGTGAGGGGAATGGTGTAGGCATCGTGACATAGGGCTGGGCTGCTCCTGAGCTTCCTGTGATGTGTCGGGAGGGTCACACAGCTGTGACAGTGTCGGTGGTTGTGTGTCAGGAGCAGATGATGTGGCTGACAGGTGAGCCGCATTTGCAGCCCCAGGGTACACGGGACAAAGGGGTGGCGCCCGTCCCTGGGTAGATGGTGCAAGATGTCATCGTGCTGTCAGATTGGCATGCAATTTAAAACCTAGGAAATGCCCTTTTCTGGAATGTTCCATTTAACGTTTTCTGACTGCAGTTGATCTTCATTAACTGAAACTGCGGACAGCTGTGTGGCTTGAACTGACACATTTGTTTCTGCTTAAATGACTTATGGAGAATCCACAATTGTTCTGGTCTAAGATGGAAAATGAAAAAGACCATGTCCTTTTTGATTTCGCCCTTGGAGAGAGAAGCCCTTGTTGTAGGAGTGAATCTTAGGTGGCTCCTGGCTCTCCACTGTCCACCGATGCTCTGCTGCGTCCACACACTTTCAAGCCCTGTGCCCGCTCCCACGCTGGATCTTTGTGAGTGCTTTTGTCCTGTAAAACGGCCCCACAGCGGAAGCCTAGTGTGGTAGCAGCCTGGTTCACATGAACAGGACTTCGACGGAGTAGCTCTGTTTCCGGGTATGACTTTGGAGCCCAGCATGCCTAGTTTCATGCCATGGTGACGCAAGCGAGTCACCCCGTATGCTCCAGTCCCCTGTCCCCAATTCCCGGTCGTCTCAGCCACTCATTTTCATTTTGAAAATTAATCTCATGGAAGTTTCTATTTGCTTTTATTGTTTTCTTTGTTTACTTGTCTATTTTTTAGTACTCGTGCCATTAAAAAGGTGACCAGAAAAACAGCTTTTAAAACTGTAAGAGAAATAGTATAGGGTTTTGTGTAATAAAACATACTGCAACTTTCCAACACTGATACCTGTGGACATTTGGTAGGACTGTATGCTTTTTCCATGTGAAATACGAAATTGAGGATTTCTCATAAATTTAGGATTGCTTTGTAAAAATATTTCACTATTGGTAGAAAGTAGTTTATATTAATAAGTACAAAAACCAGAAAGTCAGTGAGAAAAAATGTAAAATAAAAAGGTAGTTATTAATCTGCAGTTATTTACAATGTCAATTTTCAGAGTTAACGAATTACATGATCCAATGTACCAGTACCGAGTTGACACCGGGAATTTCCAGGTAAGGATTGTTCATGAAGCCTGCAATTTTTCTTCTTAATGCTGTTTTATAAAATTACTGAAATTTGTGACTTAAATTGTTCTGTTGAGCTTGCTGACTACTTGGGAAGGACTGCATAGAAAGTTCAAGGGTGGAAGATTTGGGGAAACATTTTTTTCTTTTTTTTTGGGGGATGTTTTTCTTTTTTTGGGGGGGATGGAGTCTTGCTCTTGTCACCCAGGCTGGAGTGCAATGGTGCGATCTTAGCTCACTGTGCAGCCTCTGCCTCCTGGGTTCAAGTGATTCTTCTGCCTCAGCCTTCTCAGGAACTGGGACGATGGGCGTGCACCACGACACCTGGCTAGTTTCTGTATTTTTAGTAGAGATAGGGTTTCACCATATTGGCCAGACTGGTCTCCAACTCCTGACCTCAAGTGATTTACCCATTTTGGCCTCCCAAAGTGCTGGGATTATAGGCGTAAGCCACTGTACCCAGCAGAAAAGCTCTTTTTTTGTTGTTGTTGTTGTTTTTTTTTTTTTGAGACGGAGTCTCGTTCTGTCGCCCAGGCTGGAGTGCAGTGGCCGGATCTCAGCTCACTGCAAGCTCCGCCTCCCGGGTTTACGCCATTCTCCTGGCTCAGCCTCCCGAGTAGCTGGGACTACAGGCGCCCGCCACCTCGCCCGGCTAGTTTTTTGTATTTTTTTAGTAGAGACGGGGTTTCACCGTGTTAGCCAGGATGGTCTCGATCTCCTGACCTCGTGATCCGCCCATCTCGGCCTCCCAAAGTGCTGGGATTACAGGCTTGAGCCACTGCGCCCAGCCTAGAAAAGCTCTTTAAAAAAATGTTTTTACTTCCAGTCTTTGGTTTGTGGCTGACACAGTGGCAGTCCCTGGAAGGACACAGCTGAAGCCCCGTCACTGTGGTTCTGGTCGGCTGCTCTTCCCTTCCCAGTCAGGTGTCGGGGAACACCAGGTCTGTGGGCTCCAGAACAGACCCCAGGGCGCACGTCTGTTGCTGAAGGAGACACTGGAGAGCAGAGCCTTCTCAGTGCTAAACCTGCTGGTCTAGTCCAGTCCCTTTGCTTTACATAAGGTCCCAGCTCAAGTCACTCAGGTGCTCTCGAGAAAAATCCCGATTCCTGCTGTGCTGTCCTGTGTTCTGAGCCTTGACCGTAGGAGGGGAGCTCTGGTGCTGAGAGGACCGGAAAGGGCTGGGGGGATGGCGTGGGCCAGAGTCATTGAGGAGCGGGGACTGTGTCCAAAGATACTGTCCACGCCACAGCTTGGTCCTTGTCAGAACCCACGGGCTTGCCCTCCCCATTACAACTCTGTCTTCAGAAAAGGGCTTTGTCTTGCTGTAACATTACAAAATTGTGCACTTTTAGACCTTAGGTTCTGTAGAGCATCTAATTCAAGCCCCTCATGTCACAGATAAGAAAAGAGAGGTCCGGAATGGTTGATGGTTGAGACGGTGCGTGGATTCTCAGGGCCTAGCCTGGGTCCTTTCTTGGATATGTGCCACCTTCCCACATGCAGGGGAAGTGTGGGGAGCCAGCCCTTCACCCCCAGGGGCGAGAGAGACAGATAGTGGCCGCCGCGGTCTGAGCACCCACTGTGCCTGGACAGGTCTGTGGTGGGAGGAGTTTGGGCTCTGCCCTGCTGATTTGCAAGGCCTGGGGTGTTGTCCACCTCGGGAGCTGCATGTGCTCGCAGTGGGACTGAGCGGATGGTCCCAGGTGGGAGCCGTTGTTCTGCTTCCTGGAGGGACGTTCGGGATTTAAGTCCCTTCTAAAAACCTGTGGCTTTGCTGCCTGTGGTGGTGCGGGGAGAAGGTTGCAGAGGCCCTGTTCTGACTCCAGTGCTGCCTTGCGCCCTCCTAGGGAATGAAGGTCTTCTTCATGGTGGTGGCAGCGGTGTACGTCCTGTACCTCTTGTTCTTGATAGTGCGGGCGTGTTCTGAGCTACGTCACATGCCTTATGTAGGTAAGTGCCTCTTTCAGAATCAGTCGGTGCAGGGGTGGCTTGGGAGTGACTCGGGTGGGAGAAGAAGTGGTTGGAGTCTCCTAAGCCAGGGGCCTTCCTTGAGAGCCCAGGGACTGGTCCATCCCACAGACTGGGGACCAGGGTACGTGGTCTCCGGGAGCCACAACAGACCTAACAGGTTAGTCTGGCATTTGGGGCCTTCAGAGCAGCCTGGGTCCTGCAGTACTGCACCCTGCAGAGCAGAGCGAGTCACCCTGAGCTTGGGGGATCCTTCCCTGAATCCGTCCCACCAGAGGATGGTGGCTGTGGCCTCCCTGGATACCACCCTGGCCCTGGGAAGGGACTAACATTCTCATGGGCTGCAGGTGACTCCGGCCATGTCTGGAGGGAGGAGCATTTGTCCAAAGAGCTTTGCTTCATTTTTGTTTTATGTTTTTCAAAATCAAATGAGAGTGGAATTTACATCCAGGGTTGTTAATAAGAATTTCTTTCTTTTTCAGATCTCAGGTTAAAATTTTTGACCGCGTTGACTTTTGTAGTACTTGTCATTAGGTAAGAAGACCTTATTTCTTGAAAAGAGCAAAACGGAATTTTTCTTTTACTGTCAGGAATATCTGTTCCCTCCTTTTGTGGAGTAGATTTCAGGGTCTTCTAGCCCAGTTGACTCATGAGGTTAGAGGGCCTCCCACCCAGGGTGGGCAGCTGAGAGCAGCCATCAGCCTGGAGAGCATGTGTTTGTTGTAAGTGGCGGGGGACTGGAGCACATTCACTCGCACACTCGCCCCGTGCTGGGCGTGTTCTGTTCTAGCTGTGCCACCTGCCACCTGTGCCGTGTTCACAGTCACCTGCTGGACGGTTGGAAAACCACAAGACGGACGTGAGGGCACTGGGGACCTTGGGATCCTTGGGGTGTCCCAAGGACAGGACTCTAAGCATGAGTTAGGACAGCAAACACCCTTGAGCAGCATGCTCTGTTGCCGCCGTTGGGGGAGATGGGAGGTGAGGCAGGCTTGGTCCTGTTGTGTCAGGGAGTGGGGTCAGCCTGAGGTCTCTCGGGGCAGGCTTGGCCTGGCCTGAGCGCTCCAGACCTCCCTGGGGACCAGTGCTGGCCAGTTGGTAGAGTAACAGAGCAGGCTGGGAAGTTGTTTCTTTGAATAGATTCCAGATAATTGCTTGGTGGTTTATGGTTTGTCTCTTTCTCCTAAAATCAGAATCCAGAGGACGGAAAAATCTAGCTGCTGCTTTCCTTTTTAGGTTGTTTGGATGGCAAATAAGTAGATGTCGGCTCTTTTCCTTTATGGGAGTGACAAGCGGCCTTTGGGAGGTCGGCCCTTGTCCAAGCTTTCCAGGTGGGCTCTGGGGGTCCCTACCTTGTGGAGGGCAAGGACTGAGATAGGTATCCAGGGCCGTCCACCACCACTGGAGTGTGAACTCAGCTCAGACTTGAACTCAAATTTCATTCAGCATCAGAATTCACTCAGAATAATGCGGCATGTGTGTTTATTAGTCTCTGTTCAGGGCTACATGTGCATGCTGTCCTCTCTGACGTCTCAGACACACGGCCATACAACCTCACATACAGGCTTACTCACACAACCTCACTCACGCCTTCACTCACAACTGACTCACCCCACACCCTCATTCTCACCTTCATGCATACCCTCATTCTGACACCCTCACAGCCTCACTCACACCCTCACACCCACACCCCCTCACTCTCACACCCTCACACCCAACCTCACTCTCACACCCACACTCACACCCTCACACACCCCCTCACACCTCACGCACATCCTCACACACCCCCTCACACCCTCACACACCCCCTCACCCTCACAGCCTCACTCACCCCCTCACACCCTCATACACTCACCCTCACACCCTCACACATCCCGTCACACCCTCACATACCCCCACCCACACACCCCCTCTCACCCTCATACACACCGTCACACCCTCTCACAGGCACCCTCACACACTCCCTCACACACCCTCACACATCCCGTCTCACACCCTCACACACCCTCTCACACACCCCCTCACACCCTCACACACCCCCTCACACCCTCTCACACCCTCACTCACTCTCACACCCATCCTCATACATCTCGTCACACCCTCACATACCCCCACCCACACACCCCCTCACACCCTCATACACACCCACACACACTCACACTCTCTCACAGGCACCCTCACACCCGCCCTCACACCCTCTCACACAGACCCTCACACATCCCGTCATACCCTCACACACTCCCCCACACTCACCCCTCACACCCTCATACACCCTCTCACCCCTCACACCCTCTCACAGGCACCCTCACACACCCCCTCACACCCTCACAGACCCTCATACACACCCTCACACATCCTGTCACACCCTCACCCCCCACACCCTCACACACACCCTCACACATCCTGTCACACCCTCAGCCCCCCCCCACTCACTCCCTCACACCCTCATACACCCCCTCACCCCTCACACCCTCTCGCAGGCACCCTCACACACCCCCTCACACCCTCTCACACACACACCTTCACACATCTTGTCACACCCTCACCCCCCACACCTCACACACCCTCACACCATCACACCCTCTCACCCTCACTCAAACTCTCCCACTCTCATATCCTCACACACCCTCACTCATACCCTCACACCCTCACACCATCACTCACCCTCACACTCAAACACATCCTCACCCTCTCACCCCTCACTCACACCTTCACACACCCTCACATACCCTCACATACCCTCACATACCCCCTCACACTCTCACACCCTCATACATTCCCTCACACCTTCACATACCCTCCCACCCTCACCCTCGCCCCTCTCACACGCTCACACCCACACTCACACCCTCACACATCCCCTCACACCCTCACACTCCCTGCCCCTCACTCACTCACATTCTCACACCCTCACATTCTCATACCCTCATTCTCACACCCATTCTCACACCCTCAGTCTCATCCTCACATTCTCACACCCTCACATTCTCTCACCTTCACATTCTCACACCCTCACATTCTCATACCCTCACTCTCACCATCACATTCTCACACCCTCACATTCTCACACCCTCACATTCACCCTCACATTTTGTCACCCTCACATTCTCACACCCTCACTCTCACCCTCACATTCTCACACCCTCACACCCTCACTCTTATCCTCACATTCTCACATCCTATCTCATCCTCACTTTCTCACACCCTCACGTTCTCACACCCTCACGTTATCACAACCTCACTCTCACCCTCACTCTCACCCTCACTTTCACTCTCACATTCTCAACACCCTTACATTCTCACACTCTTACATTCTCACACCCTCACTCTCACCCTCACTCTCACCCTCACATTCTCACACTCTCACTCTCACCCTCACATTCTCACACCCTCACATTATTGCACCCTCACTCACCCTTACATTCTCACACCCTCACACACTCACATTCTCACAGTCTCACATTCTCACACGCTCACATTTTCACACCCTCACTCTCACCCTCACATTCTCACACCCTCACATTGTCACACCCTCTCACCCTCACATTCTCACACCCTTACATTCTCACACTCACATTCTCACACCCTCACCCTCACATTCTCACACCCTCACATTCTCACACTCTCACATTCTCACATTCTCACACTCTCACATTCTCACACTCTCACACTCTCACATTCTCACACCCTCACATTCTCACTCTCACTCTCACACCCTCACTCTCACCCTCACATTCTCATATCCTCACTCTCACCCTCACATTCTCACACCCTCACAGTCTCTCACCCTCACACCCTCACACCCTCACTCTCACCCTCACATTCTCACACCCTCACCCTCACATTCTCACATTCTCACACCCTCACATTCTCACACTCTCATTCTCTCACATTCTCACACCCTCACATTCTCACACGCTCACATTCTCACACCCTCACTCTCACCCTAACATTCTCACACCCTCACATTTTCACACCCTCACTCTCACCATCAAATTCTCACACCCTCACATTCTCACACCCTCACATTATCGTGCCCTCACTCACCCTTACATTCTCACACCGTCACACCCTCACCCTCACATTCTCACATTCTCACACGCTCACACGCTCACATTCTCACACCCTCACCCTCATACATTCTCACACCCTCACTCTCATCCTCACTCTCACCCTCACATTCTCACACTCTTACATTCTCACACGCTCACATTCTCACACCCTCACCCTCACATTCTCACACCCTCACATTCTCACACCCTCACTCTCACCCTCACATTCTCACACCTTCACTCTCACCTCACACCATCACTCTCACACACCCTCACCCTCAAATTACCTAGTCCCCAAGTTGGGAGCTACTGTCTACTTCTGGTGACCTCCGTCTCGGAGGTTGCCCTGCCTTGTGATCTTTCTTCACGCTGGTGTCAGGACTCATTTATCCTACAAATAGTTACTGAGTGCCTCCTGGCAGACAGGCTTCTCTCTGTCACGGGATTTATGTTCTCACAGAGGGAGACAAGTGGCAAACAACTAAATACATTCCCCCTGCGGGCCATGCGGCAGACGAAACGAAGACGTGACTTGCAGACGGGAAGGGTCCAGTTCAGATGAGTGGTTTAGGGATGTGTCTCTTGGGGAGGTGACATTTGGCCGAGGACCTGAGGAGGATCCCTGAAAGCTGTGGGGTGGCTGCTCCAGGCTGCAGAACAGGCAGCCTGGGTGAGCATCAGCATGGCGAGGTGGAGAGACAGCAGTGTCGCTGGAGACCAGCATGGCTGGAGACAAGCAGGCGTGGGCACGGTGGGAGGCAGAGCGAGCTCTCGAGTCTGGTTTCCATTCTGTGCTGGGAGACCGCCAGAGGGTCTTGAACTGGGAGGTGAGAGGGTCTGGTGCACATGTTAATGAAACCGTCTGGCTGAGAGTGGCATGTGGGAGGTGAGGTGGAAGGCTGGCGGAGAAGGAGCCTATGGATCTGTTACCTGAGGCCTCTGTTGTCATCTGTCACCGGGTGGGAGTCTGAACCAATCTGAACCAAAGGTGCTGCCTTCGTTGCTGTGCGAGTCACTGGAACTGACCGGGGAGGCATCCCTGTGTTTGAAAGGGGAGCTGTGATGAAGGAGAAACGGGCTTCTCTTGGGAGAGGGGGACTCTGTCACCAGAGATGGTCTCGAAAACCTGAATTACGAGAGCGAGAGCAGGGAGGAAATGTGCCAGGGGGGCTTCAAGGCCCCAAGTAGGGAGAGTGTGATGGGGTCCGCATCAGGGTTCATCGTGTCCCTGCAGCTGGCCGGTGGGTCTAGCCTGCCTAGATCCGAGACCAAAAACCAGAGGCAGGGGCTCTCTGTGTGTGTGCGTGTGCGTGCGTCTGTGCGCGTGTGTGGAAGTACCCATACGGAAATCATAATGTACAGACCAAAAAGTTGAATGGGATGAATAGAGAATTCTCTGAAGCGAATGCCGTTTTCATGCATGTTTACATATTGTTTCTGTTCCTCTGTCTTTTTCAGCATCGTCATCCTTTATTTGAGATTTGGAGCACAAGTACTACAAGACAATTTTGTAGCAGAGCTGTCAACTCACTACCAGAATTATATCCTTTTAACTGGAGGGCCCTGGCTGCAGGAGGCTTGCTTAGCATTGCAGCGGTTAGTGGCTCAGATATGCCCCTTTCAAGAGGAGACAAGTCAGCTCCCCACGCCCTGTTCTCTGGAGGCCTCGTCTCTGCTGAGAGGCATCTCAGTTGGCCCCGCTGCAGCCCAGGGACAGGGCAGCCTGTCCTTCCTCTGTACACAAGAAGCTTGAGCCTGGAGGGCTCAGTAGTTCCCCCAGGTCAGGTTTTGGGTGGCAGAACCCGGTTCCAAACCCAGGGAGGCTTTTGCTCTGCAGCGTGCCCACACCACCCTGCTTTCCACCCAGAGGGGCAGGCGCCATGAGGTAAATGAGGTGCGGTCGCCCCTCCACACCGCGGGGCTCCAAGCCCCCTCTGCCCTCCAGCAGAGCACTGTGGGGTGGCTGAGGGCTGCCGTGCACCTCCTGTCTGCCCCGGGGGTCTCTCTCTCATCATCACTGAGATATAGGGGTGACAGTCATGGCAAGTTGAGCCTGTGTCTGTAGGGAAGAGCTCATAAAATACTAAGACCCCCTTTGATTCCCGCTGTGCCCGAAGCCAGTGGGGCAGGGCTGTTGCCTCCAGGGAGCCCTGGCCTCGCCCAGAAGTCGGAGAGGTGATGTGTGTGCTTGTTGGCACATATTCCTTTTTGGGGACACTTCAGGAGTTAATCATTTAAATCTTGGGTTCTTTGGGATTTCTTATGTCCCAATTAATGCATGAATTAATACACGATTTTTTCAAATTTTTGTGACTGAATTTCATGCTAAGCTTTTATCAGATTTTCATAGGGGTCTATAATCCAGAAAATATTCAGAACAATTGGTTTGAGAGTTTGTTTCCAATTCTTTATTTCATTATTGTGTCTAGAGACCTTGATTTGCTGTTTGCCCGTGGCCTTCCTGCCCTTTTCGTGTAACTTCATCTCTTCTGGCCCTGCGCTCGGTGCCGGTGACAGGATCGCCACCAGATGGCTCAGTGGAGCTAGGTTTCCACTGATGTGAGAGGCCACAGTTGATCTGTTATTTACTGTGACTTTGAAGAGTCCTTGTGACCCCTGGCTGTGGGCTTGAACTGTGGAGTCCTGACGTCTGGGTTAGGGACCCCCGGGCACTGACAGGGGCTTGGCACCAGAAGGGGCTGCTGATTGCAGGAGGAGCGGTCGGGCTGAGGCACAGCCTCTGACTGATGTGTCCAGATGCCGCGTTCCTTCCCTTGACAGCACCACCAGCCGAGTTCTTATCTTTCTATGGCCTGTTGAACTTCTATCTCTACACCTTGGCCTTTGTATATTCTCCGTCGAAGAATGCCCTCTATGGTAAGCCACCCTGGGGTCTGGGCTGCTGGCCAGGCAGCGGGCACAGAAGCCTGTGTTCCTCCATGACCCACTTCCTGGGTTTCCCATTCATGTGGGCACTGTGATTCCCAGTGACTTCTCTTGGCAGAGAGACAGTGAGTTGAAATGTTGAGCTCTGAGGTGAGTTGGGGGCCAGCATACGTAGAACCTGCGTTGTGTCCTTCCCACACAGTTAACATACTCATTTTGTTAGTGTCAGTCCTCAGCTTACGCTGTTCGGTTGGGGATTTTTTGACTTGACAAAGGTGCAAAAGCAATACACATTCAGGAGACATCACACTTTGAATACCCAAACAACCATTCTGTTTTTCACTTTCAGTACAGCATTGAGTAAATTCATGAGATGGTCAACATTTATTACAAAACAGGCTTTGATCCTTTGATCCCAGCACTTTGGGAGGCCAAGGCAGGAGGATTGTTGGAGGCTGGGAGTTTGAAACCAGCCTGGGGAGCAAAATAGAGACCCCATCTCTACAAAAAATTTAAAAATTAGACAGGTGTGGTGACGTGCCTATAATCCCAGCTACTCTTTTGGCTGAGGAAGGATGATCACTTGAGCCCAAGAGGAGAGGCTGCAGTAAGCTATGAGCACGCCGCTGCACTCTAACCTCGGGGACAGAATGAGACCTTTTCTCTTAAAACAAAAATTAAATAAGCTTTGCATTAGATGATTTTGCCCAACTAAAGGCTAAGGTAATAACACTTAAGGCAGAATAGGCTAAGCTGCGATGTTCGGTAACCTTAGCTGTAGTCAATGCATTTTTGACTTAATGATATTTTCAACTTAACAATGGGTTTATCAGGACATAACCCCATCGTAAGTCAAGGAACATCTGTAGTAGTGTTGTGACCATTAAAAAGAAAAGCCAAAACATACAGAAAGTCACCCAATAATGAAACCAAAACAACCCTCTTTCACAGGGAGTGAAAAGGATGGGAGCTCTCTAGAACATAGGCAGCCCCCCGCACCCCCCGACATCTTACAGTGTGCTGGCACTTTCACAAACGGCGTCTCACTGAAGCTTGACAGCAACTTTATGATAAACTTATAATCATGCCCATGTTACAGAAGAAGCAGCTCGCTGCAAGTCCAAGGACTGGGCCGGGGCAGGCAGGGCAGAGCCGCGTCTCCTGGGGCCTGTGTTCGGCTCCCCACTCCCCGTGTCAACAGGAGGCAGCTCGCCCGCGGGCACCGGCAGCCTGCCTGCTCCTTCCCACAGGCTGCCTCCCTCAGCCTTCAGGACGTCCCTGCCAGGCATGCCAGGCCAGCCCTGTCTTTGTAGATGAGAAAATAGCCTCATGAGATTTGATGATGGCAGCATCTGCAATTTGAATCCAGCTCTTCCCGACTCCCATCCTTTGTCTGAGACAACATCCTGCCTGTCCAGGCTCATCACGTCAGTTGCTTGAGATGAAAGTGCTCTTGTTGGTTTTCAGAGTCCCAGCTGAAAGACAATCCTGCCTTCTCCATGCTGAATGATTCCGATGATGATGTGATTTATGGGTGAGTCCCTGTCCCTCAGAAGGCCGGCGCACCTCGGGCATCCCAGCCCCTGTCCCTTAGAAGGCTGGCACACCTTGGGCATCCCAGCCCGTCCCTCAGAAGGCCGGCGCACCTCGGGCATCCCAGCCCCTGTCCCTTAGAAGGTTGGCACACCTTGGGCATCCTAGCCCCTGTCCCTCAGAAGGCTGGCGCACCTCGCACATCACAGCGCCTGTCCCTCAGAAGGCTGGCACACCTTGGGCATCCCAGCATGGCCTTGCATGTTTACTGAATGGGTTACTATTCTAAAATTATTTTTAAGGTATGAAAGCATTTACTTTGGAGTGTCGAGTGGCTCGTGGTTTTCTGTTTTCACAGTATTCGGGCTTAGATGTGGTGGTATTCCTTTCTGCTGGCTACCTGTGGGGCGTGCTGGCCACGGGAAGAACTGTGCTCTCTGGACTCATGGGTCCTGGGAACTGGGGGTGGGGGAGAGGAGGATGGGGTCAGCAGCAGTAGCAGTTGGAGATAGAAAATTGAGGAAGCAAAGCTGTGGTCGAATTCCTGCGGGGATGGTGTGTCAGTGTGGAAGAGGTGAATAAAGAGCTGTCAGAAGTCAGACGGTCTCAAAGGTCTCTTTCCTCACAGGAGTGACTATGAAGAAATGCCGCTGCAGAACGGCCAGGCCATTCGGGCCAAGTACAAGGAGGAGTCAGACAGTGACTGAGCCCTGGCCAGCCCAGCAAGGCGACAAGGTGCCTGGATGCTTTCCCCGGTGACCGTCTGCTGACCTTCCCCTGTTATATTCAGACTTTTCTTATAAGCAGAGATTTCCTGTTCCTCATTTGTTTACATATTTTTTAAAAGGAAAACCAAAACTGAGGGCAAATTTAAATGTTTAGCTAAATTTATTGTCTTGGTGGCTATGAGAAGAGAGGCGCTGATAACAAGTTTCAACAGCCAAATCCTTTTTTACGAAGATTACAGATGAGAGAGCATGTTTTCAGTGATGAGGAGGAAATCACACATTTTTAGTAGAGTGAATTACGTACTTTTTTTTTTTCTGTGATCATTCACTGATTCCAAGTTCACGGGCCGCCTGTGACTAGGTCCTCAGCGTGACAGCCTCACCCTCTTTCTTCCCTTCTCCCTGGTACTGTTTTTATGGCCTTTCAAACTCAAAGGGAAGCCTTATCTGTGGCCGCTTCAGGGCAGTCCTTCCTCGTTGAGTAGCCAGTGTCCTGGGTAACCAGGTGGCTGAAGTGATTGGTCACTTACATGGACTGCGTTTGGTGCAGTGTGTGTTGTGACTCATCAGGGGAATGGGGGATGCCTGGGTTCCAACCCTTCACGTCACCAAAGGGGAAGTAATAGTGTGGAGTTCTGAGGAGGGTTTGATAAGTTGAATAAGGAAAGGCTAAGGTAATTTACAGGTTACCAACTCCTTGTGGGGAAGGTCTTATTGCCATGGTGCTTTCCAGGGGCCTGTGTGTACACACATCACTAAATGGATTTCCCTGTGGGTGGTAAATTGGGCAGGAGAGGAACCCTTATCATTCCAATAAATGGCAGTTTCTGCAATTCTGTTGAATATGAAATGCCACAGAGCCTTATTTATTTATTTATTTAAATAAAAGCTAAATGAGGGATCAGGCACAGTGGCTCACACCTGTAATCTCAACACTTTGGGAGGCCAAAGTGGGAGGATCACTTGAGCCCAGGAGTTTGAGACCAGCTTGGGCAACTTAGGGAGACCCCGTCTCTATAAAACATTTAAAAAGTCAGCCGGGCATGCTGGGGCATGCCCATAGTCGCAGCTACTCAGGAGGCTGAGGTGGGAGGATTGCTTGAGCCCTGGAGGTCGAGGCTGCAGTGAGCCATGATTGCGCCACTGCACTCCAGCCTGGATGTCAGAGCGAGAACCCGTGTCATTCATAAATAAATAAATAAAGCTTCATGAAAGATTGATAGAATATTTTAGATTAGTTATTGGCAAAAAGTTTTTAAAACTCATATTTGGAAACAAAATGAAAAGTAAAATGTTTTAAATGGTTCGTGGAAAACGTATTTGGGTAGAAGGCAACTCGTGCTTCCGGAAGGGGTTCCCTGTCCTCCATGCGTCACATAGCGGTCAGATAGGGATGACCTGCTCTGTGAAGTCCTTGGCACCATTGAATCTGTGGCATCATAGAAAGCCCTGGAGCTTCCCTGTTCCTTTCAGTCAAGGACTCCATATAGAAGTCTCGTGTGGACGTCTCCTATGCTTTCCTCTTCACCTCTGCAGTCACACGTCTATTAACATCTGGTAACTGTGGGCAACCTGACTGATGCTGTCTTGGCGATTGAGGTCCAGAAGATGATAGTTCCGCATCCCAAACAGTACCTACTTTTTTTCTTCATCTATGCATTGACTCTCAGATTACCATGCAGAGCTTCAAATTACCATCCATGTTAAGTAGTGCTAGGACTTTAGAGATGTTCATGAGAAACTATTTGTTATGACTTTCCTTTGTATCTTTCCTTTTAATTTAAACTTTAGTGATAATGTACTTTTAATATGGGTTCCATTCACATTGTTTTAAAAACCTTGTAAATATGAATGTTTAAGACAACTTACTGCAAGGGTAATTTAAGTTTACATGATTTTTAAATTTGCAATGATGTGGTTTTTTTTTTTTTTTCTGTGTATGGAAAAAAATTTTCTGTTACCAAATTTTACAATTTCTAATAAGACTACTATAATTTTATGTAAACTGATGAAGACTTGTGCTGATTAACATGTTCTGTGATACAGTTTACAATTTTTAATCATTATAAAATAATTGTCCATGATTTGGAATGCTGTTACTTATCAGTAAATGTAAAATATTTGAGGCATTTAGCCATACACACACTAGAACTTTTTAAAACTTATCTTTGTCCTATAGTGTAATTATAAACTGATGACTTCATACATTGAGTTTTCATGCATCAGTGAAATGAAAAATACGGGATTTATTTACTTTTTGTAACTAAGTTGGAAATAAGAAAAAAATTAGTACTTTAAGGGGAAAATGGTTCTTATTAAGTCATGTATTTTCAACTTGTCTTCCTTGGTATATCATAAATATCAACTTATTACATACCCCATGTAAAATTTTGCTTAAACTCTCTAGCACTTGGCATGTAGAATATGTACCATAGGTATCCGGTTAAAACACTAAAGTCTGCCAGAAACTTTTGACAGTAGCAAGAAAATTGTTGAAGAAAAAATAAACTATTTACTGAGGGTAGTTATGTTAAAGTTTTTGCGAACTTAAAGGGCTGACTTTAGTTCTTTCATGGTAATGGCTTGAATAACATCATCTTTGGGATTTTTTAAATACTGGTCCAGTCTAGCAGAACCTGGAAGATGACCAGAGGTATTTCAGTTTCCCTAGGGAGAGCTTCGTTATCCATGTGGATAATAAGTCTGCTTGATTTATTATTAAATCATTACAGCAGTGAAGTGGTGCCATTTTCTCTCTCTCAAGCCCCATTTGAAAGGCTAGAGAAGGGGATATATATACTATATTCAAGGTTTGTAAGGTTGTTACTGTACATAATTGCAGATTGCAGTAAAAGCTTAGATACATTATGTAAACCCAACCCACTAAATGAGCAGGTTACAAGACAAATGTTACCAGCCCCAAGTATTTTATGAACTATTTACTGAGAGTAGTTATGTTAAATAGATTAAAATGTGGTAAATTATTTCCTGAATCCTTTATCACAGGAAAAACAGATCCTCATAAAAGGGATAATTAAAAGGGATGTCTCTGAACATTTAGTGAAGATGAGACTTAAAACATGAAAGTGTATTTGTGTATTTTGAGGGTTTTAGAAACCAGTTGCCTTAGAGCTTAGACTTCTGGGGGGAAAAAAAAAGATACAAATCTTTTCCCCTGGCCAAAGGGAAGTTGTGTGAGTCTGTGACATCTTGTGACGCTGTTTATCTTGGTTTGACATTGGAGATACGCTGGTAACTATAACACCATACTATAAAACAGAAGAATTTTCTGCTACTGAAACTGCCTTTTTACAAAATGACTGTAAATATTTGTAAAGTAACACTAAACTTTAAGCCCAGAAGGAGAGGTTCTAGAGCCATGTATTCAGCTGGGGACCTGTCCTTGGAGCACAGTGCCACCCCATCACAGTGTTGCTGTCATCAGGCAAAAGTGAATGAGCAAATTCGTGTTTTGCGAATGGCTTAATTCTGACACTACCTTTCTGGTAAATGTTAATAAATTTTTAATATTCACTTCTATGTGTCTTGATTTGTTTGCTCTTTGTGTGTGGAGTTAATTTGGCCTTGCAGACATAAATGCTTTAATAAAGCGGCTTTGGCGGTAACGGAAGGGCTTTTCCATTTCAGCAGGCAAGCACGGAGGTGTCTTTATTGCCACGTCTAACATGGCCTGGGGAAGAGCACTGAAGATGGAGACAAGTCCTGGGTTTGGGCCCATCTCCCTACTTGGATGTGTGACTTTAAACCAATCAGATAACCTCCAAACACATTTTCTGATTTTTAAATGACTGCAAATTGTTGAGGACATGAAATGAGTGATTGTGAAAGCCACTTTGTAAGCTATGAAGTACTAAAACAATTTGTGAGCCCTACAGAGAACATGGGATTAACAGTTAAGGTGTCACAGCTTTGGGCCAAGTATGAGCTCTCTGGCTAAGAGAATAGGAATTGCTTTGGCCACCTCCCACCCCTTAATCTCTAGAAGAGGAGGGCTTAAGAATGGTGGGTGTGATGCCCAGGGGCAGGAATCTAACCAGAGCCCAGCAGAGACGTCAGGATCCTGGTCCCATGGGTGAAATGAGTACATCATAGAGAGGACCACAGCAGAACTGCAACTTTTTGTTTGCATAGTTTTTTTGTTTTGTTTTTTTGAGGCAGAGTCTCGGTCTGTCGCCCAGGCTGGAGTGTAGTGGCGCGATCTTGGCTCACTGCATGCTCCGCCTTCCGGGTTCACGCCATTCTCCTGCCTCAGCCTCCCGAGTAGCTGGGACTACAGGTGCCCACCACCACGCCCAGCTAATTTTTTGTATCTTTAATAGAGACGGGGTTTCACAGTGTTAGCCAGGATGGTCTCGGTCTTGTGACCTCATGATCTGCCTGCCTCGGCCTCCCAAAATGCTGGGATTACAGGCATGAGCTACCGCACCCGGCCCAGTTGTATAGATTCTGAAGCCACTCACTAAATACGAAGAAATCATTTATGATACTATGCAGACCATGGAGAACACAACAGACTCTAGATTTGAATAATTTATTCTAACAAAAGTATAAAGTATGGAAAATTAGTGTCTATGAATCATTTCAGAGAGTAGAGCAAGTTTCACACTAGCAGATTTCAGATTTTAGCACCTTTGAAAAGAAATATTCAGAGTTAAGACACGTGGCAACGCAGGCTGCAGGTGACCTACAGGGATACTCATCTGACTTCGGTGCCGTTCACATCACAGTGTGGTCATTTGGTTTTTTCCTCTACATTGTGAGAATGCCACAAAACATTTAAAGAGAACAAGGAGAGAGTTCACTGAATTCATGGCTGGTGGTTAGAGGATGAACTAGAGACAAAAGGAGAAAGGCCATAGGCTGAACTGCAAGTCAGATAGACAGTCCGAAGGCGCTGACGATGCAGTACATGGTCTTATTCTCCCATCGCACAGTGCAGCTCCCTGCGGGAGGGAAGAGGGCAGCATTTAAGGCAGGGAAAGCTGGGGGACGACGTTTTACTCACAATAAGGCCAACAGTCAAGTACCTATAGGCTACGCAAAGAACCTTGGCAAGTCTATTATAAAATGTTTTAAAAGATTGATAAACATACATTGCATTCAAAGAAAAGAAATGTCCAGTCACATATTTCACACAACAAAACTTCACAAACATGAATGAAAATCATACCGTCAGTAGAGCTGTCCCAGAAGCAGGAACTTGCCGTGTGTAATCCAGCCCCATTCTTCTGCATGATTACACAGGTCACTTAAGTTAAAACAAATTTTTATTAGAGAAGTCTACCGGGTAACACAAATGTCATTCTGTCCACTTTTTTTTTTTTTGAGATGGAGTCTCCCTGTGTCACCCAGGCTGGAGTGCAGTGGTGCAATCTTGGCTCACTGCAACCTCCGCCCCTCCAGGTTTAAGCAATTCTCTGCCTCAGCCTCTGGAGTAGCTGGGATTACAGGCACGTGCCACCACGCCCAGCTAATTTTTTGTATTTTTAGTAAAGATGGGGTTTCACCATCTTGGCCAAGCTGGTCTTGAACTCCTGACCTCGTGATCCACCTGCCTCGGCCTCCCAAAGTGCTGGGATTACAGGCGTGAGCCACTGCGCCCGGCCCATTCTGTCCACTTTCAGCAAAAGTACATAGGTGCACATGGTTGATGTTCTCAATAAAAATTACAGGGACAGATTGCCTCGTCTCACTACACTGACAAATTATAGGTGCTTCTTGACTTACAGTGTCCCATAAACCCATCATAAATCGACAATATATAAAAATTAAGTTGCAAATGCACTTAATACCCTGGTAAATCCATCACAAAGTTGAAAAATCCTAAGTTGAACCACTGTTAAGTTGGGGGCTGTCTGTACACGCTCCCTCTCCACTTCACTTGTTCTAAAAGCATCTGATGGGACTTCCTGTAAGATCCCGCTTCACAAACGCCCTGCAACTGTACCAGCAGCCAAATGGTCAAGTGTATGCTAACGTATGCTACACACACGACCGACTCCCATCAGGAGCCTTCCTTGAGGTGGGGCCACGTTAGCTGTTGTTTCTGGTACTGGATCCCCCTCTGATCAGTGTTAAAAAACCATCCCTCAAATATACAAGAAACAAAAACCCATTACCGATGTATTTAAACGGTTTTCCCAGCTTAGTGAGTTGGCTTAAAGTTTGTTCTACTACATTTGTGGTCCACTGGTTCACTTTGCTGTGTTGATAAGCGTTACCACCAATTGCGCTTTCTATAGCCTAGAAAACAAAGCACAAAGTGCGTCCCGGTTAACCAAATGCACTCACACCGCCTTTCAATCAGAACTGACAGCACCCCAAGAAGTGATTTATGAAAAGTTTATTTTTAATCATGAGGGTGCCTTTGCAAATATACCTTTTAATAGTATTATATTTCATTTAAATGTTTGAAATTTGCTTTAAAAATTCAGTCTGTCAAATTATTTACACATTTTGACCTAATACTTACACTTAATGTTCACTACTATTATTAATATTTAGAGATAAGCAATACATTTTTTTTCCTGTCGAGGTTAGAAAATATTTTGCCATTCATTTCTTAAAGGTGTATTACTTTTATCTACTACTAACATATACTAATACTATATATTAGAAGAATTGTATTATTTGTACAACTGACAATATATAAACCTATCCAAATAATCATATATTAAAAAATACTTTTATCCAGCATTGTTTGGGAACAGGTTATCACGTTAAGTGCATTTTTCAGATAACTAAAAGCCCTTTATATTCCAAAACTTATTTTAGGTTTATGATGACATTTTTTTATTTTGATTTTTCTGAGGCAGGGTCTCCTTCTGTTGCCCAGGCTGGAGAGCAGTGATGCAATCTTGGCTCACTGCAGCCTTGACCTCTGGCGCTCAAGCAGTCCTCCCACCTCAGCTTCCCCAGTAGCTGGGACTGTAGGCATGTGCCACCATGCCTGGCTACTTTTTTGTAGAGATGGGGTCTTGCTCTGTTGCCCAGGCTGCTGTCAAATGCCTGGGCTCAAGTGATCCTCCTGCCTCAGCCTCCTAAAGTGCTGGGATTGCAGGCATAAGCCACAGCACCCAGCCCAACTTTTCTCCTTTATTATACGCTTACTTCTTTTTCTATGCTATATTCTTTGGGGGTTATCTGACAATGCAAGGCTCACTGTCGCTGTTCTCGCTAAGCTTATCGCTATGATACTGCCATTGTGTGATTTTCTGGGTTTTTCAGCGTCAGCTCCCCTTTCACATGGATGCCAGTGTGCTTGCATCTCAGCAACTTTCTTCTCTACCCCTAACTTGCTGTGCTAGAAACCAGGAACCTGAGTTTCTATGACACTTATGACCTAAAGTGAAAATAACAACATTCAGTGAGGGCCAAGGTCTGTCCTCAGACAGGCAGAGCAACCAGCAGTCCGGGGATCTGAGCTGTGCACAGTGGGGACAGACTGGTATCTGATGCCTACGGCTTAGATCCAGTGACCTTGCTTTTGAGGACCTAAAACCTCCCTAGGTCACTCTGATTTCTGCCTACAGACCTGCCAGTCATCTCCCTGGGACTCTGAGTAGTCATGTTACACACAGGGCTGGCTTACTTCTTGTCCTCTGCCACTGTGCTCCCTCCCAGCTCAGAGGCTGCAAGAGGGCTGGGGTGCCAGAAGTCCCAGTTTAAGAGGACAGCGGTATTACTAGACCTGGGCATTGTCAAAAGGTGGGGGGGCTTTGTTTAAGCTAAACCTCTCCCTCCACCAGCTCTCCCTCCTCACATACTCTGAAACTCAGTTTTTCAAGGAGGAGGGAACTCTCCACCAATTTTGGACCTGCGCAAATTGACTACTACCCAATATTTAGGGTCACCTGAGTACAGAATTACCTGTAGTCCCTGCAATAGGGGGGAACGGGGAATGTGCACTGCCCCCACTTCCCATGGGGCCTTGTCCCCTCTTTTTACTGCATTACCCTGCTTCTACTCATTCTTCAGATTTCAGCTCGAAATGGTCCCTGAACTCCCTGGGTGGGTCACATTCCCTGTTCAGTGCTCTCACAGCACCACCACTAGTGGCACTTACCACACAGCAAATGCAGGCTGACACTTTCCAGGGGGACTGTTTGATGTGTCTGCCCTGCCCACCCCTCAGCTGTAAACTCCAGGAGGGTATATGCCCTGCGTGCTCCCTCAGTATGTACTTTCTGAATGAATAACAAACATCCCTTCTGTCTCTCTTCCTCTTCATGATCAATAACACCATAAAGTGTGAGTTTAGAAATGTAAGAAAAGTAAGCATATAGGCCCCAAACTGGATCACCAGTTAACTGGAAGTTAACTGTTCAATTTTCTTATACTCACTCTTTCTTCATTCAACCCTGGAGACATCTATTTGTATGCCAGGAGTCTTTTATGCTTAAAAGATTATAGAATCAAGTCTTGGTGATATTCAGGAATAATGCTATGTACATAAAATTCCTTGTCTGATTTAAAATATGTAATTTGTATAATATAGAAGCAATTCTTAACTAGCTATTTGCTGAAGTAAAAACTGTTATTTGAAACACCAAAACACACAGACTCGGTCAAAACAATTCCAAGATAGTATTTAAAACACATTATTTTCTCTAATATAAGCCATTAATCAAACCTTTAAGAAGTGAGCATTTATCCTCTTACCTCTTTTACAATGTTGCTCACTTCATCAACAACAAAAGCAGTCTGCAAGGAAGAACATTCAGTTAAGTTTATTTAAAAGATATTTCCACTACATTGATAAATGCAAATTTACGTAATGAACATAATTTAGAAATGAAGACCTTAGAAATAATCTAAGTAGACTGTTCACTTTAGCAAGGATGGATGGCATTACAGTCTTCAGAAACCAGAAGACTAGAATACATGTACGTAATGTAAAGGTGTTCTGTTTTATTTATTTATTTTTGAGACAGAGTGTTGCTTTGCAGACCAGGCTGGAACACAGTGGCATGATCTCGGCTCACTGCAATCTCCGCCTGCCAGGTTCAAGTGATACTCCTGCTTCAGTCTCCCAAGTAGCTGGGATTACAGGTGTCCTCCACCACACCCAGCTAGTTTTCGTATTTTTAGTAGAGATGGGGGTTTCACCATGTTGGCCAGGCTGGTCTCAAACTCCTGACCTCAGGTGATCCTCCCACCTCAGCCTCCCAAAGAGGTGGGATTACAGGCGTTAAGCCGCCACACCCGGCCCTGTTTTATTTTAATCATGCCACAATCTAAGACTTCACTTTAAACTAGAATTCATTCTCTTCTTCCATTTCAACTGACTGCTAGAATCATTAAGCAATAGAGAGGCTTAATGAGTTGGGTGATTTTTGTATAAATTAACTGAAGCTGCTGAAGCAATCCATTTAAGATGTAATTCTCTCTTCCATGATGTTAACTGATTAGGAGGCCTGACCTTGAGGAAATTTTTTTTAAAGCACCATTAGTTGTAAAATGTACAATGATTATATTATTTCCAGGTAATTATTTTTCTTTCCCAGTGATGCCCTCCTACTCCAGGACTAACCACCATCTGCCAGCATGGCCGTTCTCCGTCAGTGTCTGGATGACACGGGAAGTGAGCTGCCTGCAGTAATCTAGTGCCAGGAGTATAGTTTTCTTAGTTTTCCTTTTACACATGGTAGATCTGAATGGGTAAAAGGTCATCCTGAAAATAACATCAGTCAGGCACTTGCCTGCCAATGTGCTCTTCACATGAGCACAAGTGTTTAAAGTTACAGCTGAGTCCCAGGAAAAGTACGCAGCTCTGGACATGCCTTCAAGAGGGCAACCTCCCGGGGCCCTCAGTCAACGTGCATTCTGGGGGAATCAAGGCAGAGAACCCTGACTTGGCAGTGAGTCTTCCTCCCTGCCTGGCTGCTGTCCACTGCAGGCCCTGTCCTTTCTTTTTAGGTGGGTCAGGAGCTGACTGCCTGAAGCCACCTCACTCGCTGTACTCAGAAGTCGGACTTGGAAACAAAACCAACTCACTGAGTGAATGACAGTTTGCAGTATCTTAGAGATTAAGTCATTTCTGGAAGCTTAAAGGATCCTTCCAAGTGACTACAGTGACCTTAATCACAAAGGAAAGGCACTGTATCACCTCCCATATGGTTACAGTACGAAAAAGGTTGAGGGACATTTGAAAGAATTTTTAGTGGAAAGCAGAGAGTTGTATTGAATCCAGTGGACAGTTTTAACTTCTCCAAGAAAGATGAATGGTGAGTTGAGAGAATACTTACAAAGGCCCAGGCATCTACATGAAATTAGAATAGATGGAGAAAAGGCTGCTAAGAGGCTGCTGGGAGGACCAGAACGGGCCATTCAGTAAACACCTAAGACATGCCTACTACAAGGCAGCCATGGTCTCCACCTCCCAGGGCTTCCATCCCAGGTGGAACACTCATCACTCTGTCCAGCCCCTTCATTTTACACATACGCAATTAAGGTCTCGAATAACGAAGCCACTTAGCCACCTCATTTGTGGGAGTCAGAATCGGACTGCAGTACTAAGCGCTTTCCTTTACAAAGCGATTTCTTTTTTAGAACAGTTTTACTCGATATTGCTATAATACATTTTCCAATATTATATTAGCAACAGTTTAAGGGGAAAGGCTTTTTCTTTGCCAACTGCTCCTGCACCAGGTCTTCTGGTCACTATTCACTTGGTTGCCATCAGCATTCAAACACCGATTATGTCACAGGAAGTGTGTGCTAGTTAGGAAATCAGATCAAAACTGAAACTTAATCAGTCCTTAAGTTTTAGTTTTATTTTCCCTGAAAACATTCCTCGTTAAACTAAATTTCTTTTCTTTTTTTTTGTTTTTTGAGACGGAGTTTCGCTCTTGTTGCCCAGGCTAGAGTGCAATGGCGCGCTCGGCTCACGGCAACCTCTGCCTCCCAGGTTCAAGCGATTCTCCTGCCTCGGCCTCCCGAATAGCTGGGATTACAGGCATGCGCCACCATGCCCGGCTCATTTTGTATCTTTAGTAGGGACGGGGTTTCTCCACATTGGTCAGGCTGGTCTGGAACTCCTGACCTAAGGTGATCCGCCCGCCTTGGTCTCCTAAAGTGCTGGGATTATAGGCGTGAGCCACCGCACCCGGCCACTAAATTTCATAAATGGTAAAATATCCAACCTTACCAAATGTATCTATAGTTTATATTTTTGACAGGCTGCATAATAAATCCATAGGGCTCTATCTGAATTTCAACGAGGATTATTCACTAAGAAGAAAATGAGGGTTGTATCTCAGCTGCGCTCATCAGCTCTATTCCCCGAATGACCGTGAGCTTGAAGGAAAGCCATTTAACGCACACGGTGCCGATGGGTGTCTTCTGCTTGACAAGATCGTGGGCTTTATGCTACTTCCTCAAGGAGGCACTAAGACGATTTTTTCCCCCACAACAGTGAGCTTTCTTACAGACCTCTTAAACGGAAATGAAATGTGCTACTCATTCCCAGCGCTGCAGACCCTAGGTGAGGCCCGAGACAAAGGCGCGGGGCTGCCGGGACGCCAGCCCGGGGCGGAGGGGTTGGGGGCAGGAGGGTCACCCGCACCCCCGCGGGGAGACATCCAAGCCTCGGCGCTCCCAGACCGGCCGCCGCGCCCCGCTCCAGGCTGGGGCTGGGGTCAGCTCCGCAGAGCAAGGGGCGGTGATGTCATCCTCCCGGCGAGCCTGGCTGCGGGCGGGAGGCGAGGCCCTGCGTGAAGGTTTCTCTGCACCGCTCACCCGAGCGCTCCACGCCCGACGCCTCCCCGCGCGGGAAGCTCAATCCCCTTCCCGCCCCATGCGCCAGGGAAACGGCTGCAGTGTCCGGGCAGAATGGGGCCGGGCGGAGCGCCGGCTATCGTGAACCTCAGGCCGTGGGCTGCCGAGACCGGCCTAGCTGAAGGAGGTGGGCACCCAGGTCTTCCCGGGCAGCACCGCGTGTCCTTCCGCGGCCAGGGCTTTAGGCCTCCACCCTTCCGTCGCCGACCCGGCGGTTACCTCCTCCGCAGCCTGGTAGTCTTCCATCTTTCCTCCCGCGCGTCGCCTCCGCCTCCCTCAGTGGCGCAGACTACGCAGGCGCACTCAGGCCCCGCCCCTGACCTGCCACGCCCCTCTCCGTTCACGCCAGCCCCGCCCATGCCCAACTCCCGGGCCCCCACGGCCCCGCCTACGACGAGCTCCCGGGTCCCTCCCTTCCCTGCCCGGACCCTCACTGACCCCATCCCTGGGCGGGGCCTGCGGGTGGACCCTGAATTGGCCTCTCCTGCTGTTCTCTGGAGGTGGTGGTTTCCATGGGAACCCGTGAGGGTAGCCGGGCAGCTCCCTAAACCTCAGCAACGGAAACAAAACACATTTACAAAAGGCAGTCCTGGAGGGGAAGCGTGATCCCGGCCCCTCCCCCGGTTTGTGTCGTGTGGATTGACGCGGACTTTCAAACCGGCTCGGACACCTGGCAACTGCCAAGGCAGTGCGCCCGGTGAGACGTTGTTGCAGTTCCCTTGGGGGCTGGGATTGGCAAACTTTAGCTATCTGAATGAAACTTCCCTTTAGGGAGTTAAGTTTTCCAGGTAAATGAGAATTTTTCCTTTAAGCACCATTTAAAAAAAACATTTTGGGTGGAAAATTTTGTAAAATGTGGCACACTTCCTCACTACCTTAACCACAATGAACTAGACAGACTTGATTTGAATGTGGGTTCTTTATGGAAATTAGGAATTGCACTGGACTCTGGTAAACTGCCTTCCACGGAAAGCTGGGGCATATGCACCTGTTGGCAGGTATTCTCAGGCTCAGAGTTTTGATTTTGGCGTTTGCTTTTTCTGGTTTCATCATGCACTTGAATTCAGGCTGCTGGAACCCACTTCCCATTCTCCAGTCAGGAAGGAGCTGACTGCAAGAGTCCCAGGGACTTGGTAGAACTAAACTTCAAATCCCACATCTAATCCATCAGCAACCTTTGTTATTTCTACCCTATATGCTCAGGACCCCAGTAAAAGATTGAAATCTCTCATCTGGATGATGACCATCGGACTGTAACCTGGTCGGTCTATCAGGGTCTTATTAGAGCTCTTCAAGAGGAACCTAATCCGTGACGCTTCCCTCCCCTCACCCGTTCTGCCTTGCCTTGACAATAGTTCCTATGTTGTCAGACTATAGACTAATCTTAGTGATCTTTGGGGTGACTTAACTTTTAACATATCTTAGCTCAAAATCTCCTACACGGAGCCATCCTGTGACCACTGTATCTAAGGTAGCCGACCTCCTCATTCTCCATCCCTGCATCCTGTACATTTTCCTCATAGCACTTCTTTCAGTTTGCGAGAATGTATTTATGGTTGCTGGTTTATGGTGTGTCTCCATTTAGAAACTAAGTACCATGCAGGAAGGATCTGTTTTATTCACTAATGTATCCCCTTCCTTCCACATTGTGCCTGGCACATAATAGCTGCACAATTAAAATTTATTTATTTATTTATTTAGAGACAGGGTGTCATTCTGTTGCCTGGGCTGAAATGCAGTGGTGTGAATGCTCAAGAGATTTTGAGCTAGATGTGTTAAAGTTTAGTCATCCAAAGATCACTAAGAGTTTGAACTCCTGGGCTCAAGGTATTCTCCTGCCTTAGCCTCCTGAGCAGCTGGGATTCCAGGCACTAGCAATCACACCCTGCTATTTTTTTTATATGTCTTTTGTAGAGATAGGGTCTCACCGTGTTGCCCAGGCTGGTCTCAAACTCCTGGGCTTAAGGGATCCTCCAGCCTCAGCCTCCCAAAGTGCTGGGATTATAGCTGTGAGCCACCATGCCCGGCCTAACATTTATTAAATGAATCATTTCCCCCATGGGTGTTAGCTTTGCCTCAGACCCAAATGGAGAGAACTGGGGAGTGGAGGAAGATGCAACGACCTGTCTCCTTGAGGGAAACAGGGCTGGCGAGGGGAGGACAGAGCCCTGACTGACCCAAGGCTGCTGGCCCTGGGTCCTTGGCCTGAGCAGGGAGACTTGCTGAGTGGGCTGGTTGCTCTCCCACACCTGGTCTTCCTCTCCTTGGATTCTGAACTTTATCTGCCTTTTGAGTTCCTTTCTTATTACCTGGCTTCAACTCCCCTGTCCTGGTGTTTCAGTCTTGCGCCTCAGTCCACATGTGATTCTGATGCTGACATTGCTTTACCTTCCTGCCGTTCTCAGCGTCACCTGAGATCTCATTTTGGATGTTCTCTGCCTACCTGATTCCGAGCTCTCAGCCCCACCATGATCCTGAGCCAATCAGGAGCCTCTTAATTCTTTTTTCTTCTGCTACTTTGTTGTGGACCTGGAGTTCAGCAGCTAAGTGTCACAGAATTATGTGTAAACCGGTTCTGAGCGAACACTGGCAATGGAAGAGCCTTTTCATTTTTCAACCTTTTCAGTTTTCCCCACACCCTTTTAGGAACTTCCTAATTTAAATGAATTTCCTGAATGGCTGCTAGGACGGTGCATAATTAATGCATGGATCTTGTTACATTATAACTGCGGATCACAAGCATACACATAAATCAACAGAAAACATGCAAATGTTTACATGATTTTAGCTTTTATACATTGGGAACCACTCTCCAATTTTAACTATCAAATAATGTTTGTTAAATGATCATGAGATATGGCATTTTGAAGCTGCCAATAAACAGTTGAACTGGTCTGTTTATCTTCATAACTATTTGTTCACTTGTTCAAGACACATATATGGAGCACTCCCTTTGTGTCAGGCTCTGAGCTGGGGTTGAGGCTACAAAGTTGACTAAAACATGGCCTTTATGGAATATATTTTTTAAAATGGATGTATCTGTAAATAGGAGGGTTTGAATTCTCTAGGCTTATGTGATGTTGTACTGCTTGGAAAAATGCAGTGATGTGGTATTATATTCTGCCCAACTAATGTAGAGTCTGTAGGGCTAAGGCATTTAAAATCGTTAAGACATTTGGCAGTTCACCAAATGCCATTGCCAGCACCTTCCATCTGCCACAAATGGATGTCCCTCAGAAGCATTGGAGCTCAGACACCTTGACTCATAACTGCTCATGAATCTTTAGCATTCCGCCATATTTTACAATAATGTTTAGTTTCTATGCAGTAAGTCAGTGGAGTGAATCTTGGGTTTGTTTTTCAATTTGGAGGTTAGTGATAGGTTGGCAGGTTTGCGTGCAATCACCTTTCTTTCCTGGAGTCAAATTTCTTAAATACAGACTGTGGGACTGGAGCTGCCAATACCTTTATTTAGCAACTGTGGGCCTGATAATCATAGCAATCAACGAACTGTCACATCAATAAATAACATCAAGAATATCCAGCAGTATCCAGCAGTGGCTGGGCGCCGTGGCTCACACCTGTAATCCCAGTACTTTGGGAGGCTGATGTGGGCAGATCACAGAGGTCGGGAGTTCAAGAACAGCCTGACCAACATGGAGAAACCCCATCTCTACTAAAAATACAAAATTAGCTGGGCGTGGTGGCACATACCTGTAGTCCCAACTACTCGGGAGGCTGAGGCAGGAGAATCGCTTGAACCTGGGAGGTGGAGGTTGTGGTGAGCCGAGATCGCGCCACTGCACTCCAGCCTGGGCAACAAGAGTGAAACTCCCGAGTAGCTAGGATTACAGGTGCCTGCCACCACGCCCAGCTAATTTTGTATTTTTATTCTCAAATAATAATAATAATAATAATAATAATAATATCTAGCAGTGTTGTTCTGCTGTCTATCATCTGCAGCCCTTCATAGTCCAAATCCCATCCTGTAGATATTCCATTTTTTCCTTTCTTCCCCTGTGCCAAGAAGCGTGTTACTAAGATGTACTATGAGATCATGCTGAGTCAAAATGATAATAAAAGAAGACGACGATGAGGATGAGGGTGATGTTGAAACACTCATGGCTGAGGAATTTAATGTTGTAAAGGAAAAGAAACTCTAGCTGACACATATCTAAAGTGAGAGTCCTGTGCTGAGAAATGCTGAAGAGATATGGCATTCTGAGGCTGCCAATAAACAGATGAACTGGTCTGTTTATCTTCATAACTGTTTGTTCGCTTATTCAAGACACATATATGGAGCACTCCCTTTGTGTCAGGCTCTGAGCTGGGGTTGAGGCTACAAAGTTTTAATATATATATAAAATATATTTTATATATATTAAATAAATATATAATTAAATAAATATTAAATTAAATATATATTAATATAATATAATAATATATAATATATTTAATATAGGCATTTCTTAGCTAATCTCTGTTGAGCTGGGAAGCGGAGGCACAGTTGTGCTGGAATACCTCTGTACCCCATGAAAGAGTGGTTGCTCTGAGCTTCTTGGGCCTCTCTTCCTTTCAATCCTGGTGACTGCAGCCCCTTCCCTGGGACCTCATCCTCAAGATCCAGTAACTAAAGGATAGCTCATGGTATAGCAGGGCCTCCGCTGGCATTTGTTCCAATGGGTAACTATTCATGCTACCGTAGTTATTAAATAGTTTGATGCTCAGTTCTGTGTTTATGCAAACACTACACACTACATCAGCAGCATAGGCTAGGTTAGCTGCAGAGACAAATGGCCCTACACTCTCAGTGGTTGATAACAGCAAACATTTATTTGCCACTCACACTCCATGACCATCAAGGATCTTCCATGGCTCTGCTTCACGTCTCCTCCATGCTGAGACCAGGATGATAGAGCAGCCTGTGTCTGGAGTCATCAAGGGAAAGAGAAGGGAAAGAGAATGGTGGCCCCAGTACTACTTGGAAGGTGGCACGCCTACGTGGCACGTGGCACCTTTGTACACACTTCATTGTCTTATTGCTCTCCAGAGCACATCTTTGGCCATGCCCGAGTTAGCAGGGCAGGGACACTTCACGGTGCTGGGTAATACTACCTAGTACATGCACAGCATTTTGAAGATTCCCCTTGGTGATTTCATTACAATCTTCATCGCTCTTGGCCTGGCTGTCCCCCTTTCTTGTAAATTATTCTTGAGTTAATAGCCGTTCTTTGAGATGTAGTTAGTCATTTACACTGAAGTCAATGTGAAACCCTTCACAAATGTGGGAACATTTGAATAGTTGAAGCCTGTAGTCTCTGTGGGGAGTTTCCTTAGGAAGGGTGAAACATTTCACCAGCATCCGCTTGGTCTTTCCTCCAGCTAAAAATGTAAAATGTTGGCATAGAAGAGCTCCTCGGTGTGGTTTTGGGGTGACTTTGCTCCCCGGGTCCCTAGTGATGTGGGAGTAGCCACCAAGGCACGTAAGGCTGGCCACACAGGGTGCAGTGCGTCAGCCTGTGACTGACAGGAAGGGAAGAGAAATACGTCAGTTACTCTAACAAGAAGAATTGACTTCCTTATCTGCAGAGCCGGCTCTGGTCTCTTCTCTTGAAGCAGATGCAAAGGTAGGATGAGAATGCATGACTGGCCGTTGTAGCAGGTCGTTTTAGGAGTGGGGTGCGTAGAGATTATAGTTATTGTAACTTTTCTTAAATTTATGACATTGAAAAGGTAGGAGACAAAACATAATAAATTAGATAAAAGATATCTTGTAATTTTATTGAATAACATAATTTAATATTTGAGATAATAATGATTTAAGTGATATGGTGGAAGTAACTTCAGAGTTAATTAAAAACCGAAACAAAACAGTAAAACACTATCCAAAAGCTATATGGTGTGATTTTTTTTTTAAAGGGTAGAGTGTCATTTGCTTTCTTCTTTGGTTTGTAAATTCTTATACTTACAGTTTGTTACTGTTTTGCTGTCTCTGAATCGACTTTATTGCTTTGATCACCTGTAATTTCTAGTTTGGAGGTGGAATATCAATATCATTTTGGAATTATAAAAAAGTTAGCTAGGGTCTAATTTAAATTTCTTTTAATTAAACTTCCTTAATCCCTAAATTGCTTGGTAAGAAAGAGACTATGAGAGGAAAATGCACATTAGATATTAAATTAGAATTGGGCTGAGTGTGATGGCTCACACCTGTAATCCCAGCACTTTGGGAGGCCAAGGTGGGTGGATCCCTTGAGGTCAGGAATTTGAGACCAGCCTGGCCAACAGGGCAAAACCCCATCTCTTAAAAAAAAAAAAATAGACAAAAATTAGCTGAGCGTGGTGGTGGGCACCTGTAATCCCAGCTACTCAGGAGGCTGAGGCACGAGAATCACTTGAACCCAGGAGGCAGAGGTTGCAGTAAGCCAACGTCCCACCACTGCAATCCAGCCCGGGCAACAGAGCAAGACTCCATCTCAAAAGAAAGAAATTAGAATTGGTGTAGAAAAGATTATTCTGCCAAGATAGTCGGAGATTCTAATTTCTTAGCTGCTTTGCCTAAATGAAGCATAAGGTTTTGGAGTTAAACAGACCCAGTTTAGAGTGTGAGTTTAGTTAAGTTACTTAATCACTCCAAGACTCACTCTCCTTATCTGTAGAATGGGTACATTTATTTACTTCATAATGTGGTAATAAGGATTAGTAGAGACAATGTATGCAAAGTACCTAAACTATCTGGTTCAGAGTAAGAGCTAAATAAATAGTAGCTGTTGGCACAACAGAAAGCATAACAACAATTGCGAGTAGTACCTAGAAGGATATAATAATATTAATTCTCGGCCAGGCGCAGTGGTTCATGCCTGTAATCCCAGCACTTTGGGAGGCTGAGGCAGGTGGATCACGAGGTCAAGAGATCGAGGTCATCCTGGCCAACATGGTGAAACCCCGTCTCTACTAAAAAATACAAAAAAATTAGCCGGGTGTGGTGGCACGCGCCTGTAGTCCCAGCTACTAGGGAGGCTGTGGCAGGGGAATCGCTTGAACTCAAGAGGCAGAGGTTGCAGTGGGCTGAGATCGTGCAACTGCACTCCAGCCTGGCGACAGAGCGAAACTCCGTCTCAAATAAATAAATAAATAAATAAATAATATTGGCCAGGCGCGGTGGCTCAAGCCTGTAATCCCAGCACTCTGGGAAGCTGAGGCAGGTGGATCACGAGGTCAAGAGATCGAGGTCATCCTGGCCAACATGGTGAAACCCCGTCTCTACTAAAAAATACAAAAAAATTAGCCGGGTGTGGTGGCACGCACCTGTAGTCCCAGCTACTAGGGAGGCTGTGGCAGGGGAATCGCTTGAACTCAAGAGGCAGAGGTTGCAGTGGGCTGAGATCGTGCCACTGCACTCCAGCCTGGCGACAGAGCGAAACTCCGTCTCAAATAAATAAATAAATAAATAAATAATATTGGCCAGGCACGGTGGCTCAAGCCTGTAATCCCAGCACTTTGGGAGGCCGAGACGGGTGGATCATGAGGTCAGGAGATCGAGACCATCCTGGATAACCCAGTGAAACCCCGTCTCTACTAAAAAAATACAAAAAAACAAGCCGGGCGAGGTGACGGGCACCTGTAGTCCCAGTTATTCGGGAGGCTGAGGCAGGAGAATGGCGTAAACCTGGGAGGCGGAGCTTGCAGTGAGCTGAGATCCGGCCACTGCACTCCAGCCTGGGTGACAGAGCGAGACTCCGTCTCAAAAAATAATAATAATAAATAATAATAATAATAATATTAATTCTAATGTATTTGCTCTTCCACATGAAGAGGTCAAGTTTAAAGTATGAACGCCATGGCTTCCTATTTCAGTCATGAAGTCCTATTTCTCACTTTAAAGTAACATTTTTTGTTGTTTTTGGGTGGTAAACGTCTCCCCAAATGAGAAAGAATACACGTAATCAGCAGTGAATTGCAGTGACCTTTCAGATAAAGCACCTGTTCGACTTTGTCCTCTCTCAGGTAGGTTTCAAGTTTTATAGATTCAAGCCCACGTATGAGTCTTCTAATGTTTTTTATATGTTTATTTATTTGTATGTATTTGTTTTTATTTTTATTTATTTATTTGAGACGGAGTCTCACTCTGTTGCCCAGGCTGGAGTGCAATGGCATGATCTTGGTTCACTGCAGCCTTCGCCTCCCAGGTTCAAGTGATTGAACTGGGATTACAGGTGCGAGTAACTGGGATTACAGGTGCCCGCCACCACGCCCAGCTAATTTTTGTATTTTTAGTAGAGATGGAGTTTCACCAGGTTGGCCAGGCTGGTCTCAAACTCCTGACCTCAGGTGATCCACCCGCCTCGGCCTCCCGAAGTGTTGGGATTACAGGCGTGAGCCACTGACCCCAGGCTTTTTATTTATTTATTTATTTACTTTTTGAGATAGAGTCTCACTCTGTCGCCCAGGCTGGAATGCAGTGGCCACAATTTCAGCTCACTGCAAGCTCTGCCTCCTGGGTTCACGCCATTCTCCTGCCTCAGCCTTCTCAGTAGCTGGGACTATAGGTGCCCGCCACCACGCCCAGCTAATTTTTTGTATTTTTACTAGAGATGGGGTTTCACCATGTTAGCCAGGATAGTCTCCATCTCCTGACCTCATGATCCGCCTGTCCGATCCTCCCAAACTGCTGGGATTACAAGCGTGAGCCACCACACCCAGTCTTATTTATTTTTTTGAGATAGAGTCTCCCTATATCACCCAGGCTGGAGTGCAATGGCATCATCTCAGCTCACTGCAACCTCTGCCTCCTGGGTTCAAGCAATTCTCCTGTCTCAGCCTCCTGAGTAGCTGGGATTACAGGCGCCCACCACCACACCCAGCTAACTTTTGTATTTTTAGTAGAGACAAGGTTAGTAGATACAGGGTTTCACCATGTTGGCCAGGCTGGTCTAAAAACTCCTGACCTCGTGATCCACCCACCTCGGCTTCCCAAAGTGCTGGTATTACAGGCGTGAGCCACCGCACCCAGCTGAGTCTTCTAATGTTAAGTACAGATTTCTGAGGAACCTGAAGCTTATACAACTTGTGGAGACTTTAGGAAAATAAAGAGGGAACCAGGTATAGGGCATCTTGGACCTTGGACAGGGCTGTGCAAATAAGGGATTCTGAAGTTGAGGTGTCATTAGCTTCCCAGAAAACTCGCCTCTGAATAAGTAACAAGATAGACACGAAATTTATAAACTCACATCTTCATTTCTGTGTCAGACTTTCTGATGGATATGCATATGTGCTGTCTCATTGTTGCAAAAATGAGTCTTTTAAAAGCCTATGAATAGGGAACTGAGCTGAGAGCTGTTCTTTATTCATCACCTTCCTTTGTGGCTGCCATCAGCTTCCGTGAAGAATCTATGCAAGCGGGCCGGGTGCGGTGGCTCACGCCTGTAGTCCCAGCACTTTAGGAGGCCAAGGCGGGCAGATCACCTGAGGTCAGGAGTTCAAGACCAGCCTGACCACCGTGAAGAAACCCTGTCTGTACTAAAAATACAAAATTAGCTGCGCATGGTGGCACATGCCTGTAATGTCAGCTACTCAGGAGGTTGAGGCAGGAGAATCGCTTGAACCCGGGAGGCGGAGGTTTTGGTGAGCCAAGATCGCGCCACCGCACTCCAGCCTGGGTGACAATAGCAAAACTCCGTCTCAGAGAAGAAAAACAAAAATCTACGCAAGCAAAAACGTCATGAGGTTTTCGGGTAAAATTTCAAGGACAATGCAGTCACTCAACTTTTCCCCTGCATACGAGGCAGAAAGCGTGGTGGCTGCAAGCTGAAGCTGTGAAACTTCTCAAGGAAATAGCTGTGGTAAACAACACAGGAGTGAGCTGCTTTGAAATGACCTACAGGGCCGTGGCTTGTGGGCTTTGAGAACGTTCTGTAGTTTTCCCTTGAAAGCGTGTGTGGTGAGGACAGTCACGTTCACACGCACTCATGCTGCAGCAGATCTCTGCACTTCCACTCTGGTGACGTTTCCCTCGTACCAGGGAGGGCTGAACATTTATTTCCTTTGATCCGATGACTGGCTGCCCAGAGACAATAGATGATTGGATGAAAGAAATAGGGACCCTGTCTACGAATAAACAATGTGTCTCTTTCCCATCCTCCTCGTCTCTTTTCTTCATTGGCTTTACTTTTCTCGTACTTTTCCCCTTTTACCAGATTTAAAAGCCAAAGTCAAGATTTGCTGTTAGGCTAAGGAAAGCAAGCAGGCATTGTTTCAAACTCCTAGTGCATGGATGACTATTTCAATCCCCTGGAGGAGTTGTCCCACACGTCTCTCCCTGGGAAGCCCTCCCTGGCCCCACCAACCCTCTCTGCTCCTGCGTGGAGTGACTCGTGCCTTCTGATCCTTGGGTTTTTGTACTCATCTCACCATGTTATGAGTTATTTGTCTATATGTCCATGTTCTGGCTGGGATGGGCCCTTCTTAAATGCAGAGATTGGGTGTCAGTTGTTTTTAGATCCTTAATATCTGGCACGTGCTTGATACACAGAGGCCAATAAAATCAGTGTTGAACTGATACACTCAATGCCATAACCAAACTGTTTGTCTGGATGCCAAACTGTTTGTCTGGATGCCAAAGTTCCACTGGGATACAGCATGACCGGATAAAGACCAATGGAAACACCTGAACTGAAGTTTTCCCCACGGCTGCCTGCGTCCCTCCCAATCCCAGAACAGTGGCTTAGCTTCCTACTCTTGGGCCTTCCTGAAGGGGAGATGGAACGGTAGAAGGAACCCTTTGAGCCGGGCTTGCTTTGTTCTGGCTGTTGCTCGAGGGCTGTGCCTGGATGACTCAGTGAGTTCCCCAAACAGCCCTATGAAGCAGGGATGGCTCCATGTCACGGAGGAGGAAGGCCAGCCTCCCAGAGATGAAGCAGCTGGCCCGAGAGCACGTGGCTGAGTGCTGGCTGGGTATAAGCCCAGACTGGCTGGCTCCAAAAGTGACCCAGAGACAGGATGACTGAGTGTCGGGGGGGGACTTCTCCACGTGACTGTAGGAGAATATTTCCCTCAGGTGGTGCTGTGGTGTGGGATGTGTTCATTTTTAATTGCCAAACAAAATCAGGCGGATCAATGGAGTGCTGTAAAACAGAGACAGGTATCATTATAAAAATGTAGCAAGGGAGTTAGGAGACTGCATCTAGGTTCCGAGCAGGTGAGGACGGCACCTGACTCAGTGCTTGGGACATCATAAAGAGCATTTAAGATCTTGTTGCACAAATGAGAGAGTGACCGAATAAATATCACCCTGGGAAAATGGACCTGAGAGATTTCATTATTCGAGCTGTGAGATTGTGAATTCCTGCACGAGATGATTAAAATACAATTTCAAAGATTCCTGTTAAATTCTAAAATGACTCAGATTTTTCTATGCGGCCGGGCGCGGTGGCTCAAGCCTGTAATCCCAGCACTTTGGGAGGCCGAGACGGGCGGATCACGAGGTCAGGAGATCAAGACCATCCTGGCTGACACTGTGAAACCCCGTCTCTACTAAAAATACAAAAAACTAGCCGGGCGAGGTGGCGGGCGCCTGTAGTCCCAGCTACTCGGGAGGCTGAGGCAGGAGAATGGCGTGAACCCGGGAGGCGGAGCTTGCAGTGAGCTGAGATCCGGCCACTGCACTCCAGCCTGGGTGGGCAGAGCGAGACTCCGTCTCAAAAAAAAAAAAAAAAAAAAAAAAAAGGTTTTTCTATGCTTTTTGGATTTCTGAAGACTGAGGCTTTCTGCAATGAGGACTCACTTGCCCCCTGCCCGTCCTTACTTCCTGCTGTACTTGAATGTAGGCTTCCTGCCCTAGAAAGGAAGTTTGACATTGCAGTAAATCTCCATGTCACAATATTCATCAGGTTTCTCAATTCAAGCAAACATCAAGTGCCTCCTTGCTGGGTGATGGGGGAATCACTGAAATCTGATGTTGTCCCTGGAAGGGAAACACTCAAGACAGAATGAAATCAGGGTCACCATCGAGATATACAAAGTAGAAAGCAGTTAAATTTGAAAGGATTTTGATTGTAAATAAGGAGAAAGTTTCTGAACTAGGTAGCCTGGATCTGGCCCTTAAGGGCTGAAAGTAAGAGTGAGGCTGCTCTTACTGTTAGTAGCACGACTGTCAGCGGGCATTTGCTGAGTGTACTTATGAGCTCGGCAGTGTGCTCCAGAGGCCTCCACGTGCATCAGCACGTTCCATCGTCACAGCACCTCCGTGAAGTGGGTGCTGCACCTCTCCACTTCGTAGATGAGGACACGAAGCCCCAGACGGCTTAAGTAACTTGCCCGTCATCAGCTCAACAGCAAATAGGTGGCAGAGGTAGCTACGCACCCTCACAGCTGGCCCCAAGCCCTGGTCTCCTGACTGACCCCATCTCTTGCCTCGTTGGGCAGAAGCAAGAGTGGGGCCAACGTGTGGAAATGCAGAGTGCGTGTGGTCAGGGAATGGTCTTGAATGAGTTCAGTATAGGAGTGGCGAGCGTTCTGTGGGAACTGAGGATGGAGGGGGCAAGAGAGCTGGATCGGGAGGTCAGGACTGGGATGCCTGTGCTTTAGAATGTGTCTACGAGAAGGGAGAGCCAGCGTGACTTCACTGGAGAGTGGAAGAGTGACACATTCCCACCTCAGTATCATCACATCTGCCATCTCTCGCCCTAGAGATGCCTTCTCCTCCTTTCCATTCCTCACGCGACTCTGCTCTTCTCCCAGGCCCGGCGGTGGCGTCTCAGCTGGGCAGGTGTCCTGTCCTTTCCTGTCACCTGTCAGTCTTCCTCTTCCTCGTGGTCCATTCAGCAACATCACTGCTGCTCTGGGTGGTTGCATGTGGTGGTTTGCCTGCAAGCAGGTGGGTGCAGCCAGTTCAGGACCCCTGTGACAACTGTTCCTGTTACCCACTTTGTGAGTGTTAAAAATGTCATCCTTGGCCGGGTGTGATGGCTCACGCCTGTAATCCCAACACTTTAGGAGGCCGAGACGGGCAGATTACGAGGTCAGGAGATCGAGACCATCCTGGCTAACACAGTGAAAACCCGTCTCTACTCAAAGTACAAAAAATTAGCCAGTCATGGTGGCACACACCTGTAGTCCCAGCTACTCAGGCGGCTGAGGCAGGAGAATCACTTGAACCCGGGAGGTGGAGGTCGCAGTGAGTGGAGATCGTGCCACTGCACTCCAGCCTGGGTTATAGAGCGAGACTCCCTCTCAAAAAAAAAAAAAAAAAAAAAAAAAAAAAAAAAAAAATCATCTACCTTACTCTGTAAAAGGGCCTGAAGCACAAACCTGGTGTTGTGTGGTGATGGCGGGACAGTGTGGAGAAATGTGCAAACGAATTTTAATAGATTTCACAGAATTCCGTGACTACCTCATGTTCTACTTCAAAATGGCATGAAATCAAAAGCATTCAAGAGAGAATTATATTTGTTTCATCCATTTTTAAAGACTATGTAAAGTAACTCCATGTGGTTTTTCATTTCTTGCTCGTGTAAGTGACCAGAATTTAAATCTGTAAAGGTGCACTTTTTATTGCTAATGCTGCAAAGTGTTTGGAAGTTATCTCTGACCTTCCTGGTACTTACTATAGGCTCATTTAGCTCACTAATTAACTCCATCTGCCACCCTGAAAACCCTTAGTGGTTGCCGGGTACGGTGGCTCACGCCTGTAATCCTAACACTTTGGGAGACTGAAGCGGGCAGATCAGCTGAGGTCAGGAGTTCAAGACCAGCCTGGCCAACATGGTGAAACCCCATCTCTACTAAAAATACAAAAATTAGCCGGGCGTGGTGGCAGGCGCCTGTAATCCCAGCTACTCGGGAGACTGAGGGAGGAGAATCACTGGAACCCAGGAGACAGAGGTTGTAGTGAGCCGAGATTGCACCACTGCACTCTAGCCAGGGTGGCAGAGCGAGACTCTGGCTAAAAAAAAAAAAAAGAAAGAAAAACAAAAAAACCCCAAAACAAACAAACAACCAACCAACCCCACTAATGGCTAGGAAAAACTTTATGAAAAAAACAAAACAAAAAACTTGAAAGACAATTTTAAAATGAGTAAATTGTCACCTACACATACTTTGTCTTGGAAAAATAGACTATGACTCTGTCTCAAAAAAAAAGAAGTAAAGGGATAGTGAATGATAATATGTACTTGTGTATGTAAACTACATGAGAAGACAAGGTGAAATAGTCAGATGTTTGCATACATCAAATCATATTGAGGACCCTGTCTGCAAATGTGGGCCATCAGTACATGGCATAGTGATTCCAGTACTGTAAGCAATGTTGCCCTCCATGATGTCTTTCTGAAACAATAAAAAATTCTTGTTAAAGTTTGAAATGAAACAAAGTACAGTCTTCCTTCCATTTACATACTAATTGCCTGCCTTCCTCCTTTCCTTCCTTCCTCCCTCCCTCCTTCCTTCCTTTGACGGAGTCTTGCTCTGTCGCCCCAGCTGGAGTGCAGTGGCGCTAATCTTGGTTCACTGCAAGCTCTGCCTCCTGGGTTCACACCATTCTCCTGCCTCAGCCTCCCAAGTAGCTGGGAATACAGGCGCCCGCCACCATGCCTGGCTAATTTTTTGTATTTTTAGTGGAGACGGGGTTTCACCGTGTTACCCAGGATGGTCTCGATTTCCTGACCTCGTGATCCACCCAGCTTGGCCTCCCAAAGTGCTGGGATTACAGGTGTGAGCCACCACGCCCAGCCCACTAGTTGCATT